>NC_060181.1:61142751-62342751 GCF_021184085.1 Oncorhynchus gorbuscha
TCGCTCCGTCTCGCTCCGTCTCGCTCCGTCTCGCTCCGTCTCGCTCCGTCTCGCTCCGTCTCGCTCCGTCTCGCTCCGTCTCGCTCCGTCTCGCTCCGTCTCGCTCCGTCTCGCTCCGTCTCGCTCTGTCTCGCGCTCTGTCTCGCGCTCGCTCGCTCCGTCTCGCTCCGTCTCGCGCTCTGTCTCGCCCTCCCTCCCTCCGTCTCGCGCTCCCTCCCTCCCTCTGTCTCGCTCTGTCTCGCTCTGTCTCGCGCTCCGTCTCGCGCTCTGTCTCGCTCTGTCTCGCGCTCGCTCGCTCCGTCTCGCTCCGTCTCGCTCTGTCTCGCGCTCTGTCTCGCGCTCTCTCGCTCCGTCTCGCGCTCTGTCTCGCTCCGTCTCGCGCTCTGTCTCGCCCTCCCTCCCTCCGTCTCGCGCTCCCTCCCTCCCTCTGTCTCGCTCTGTCTCGCTCTGTCTCGCTCTGTCTCGCTCTGTCTCGCTCCGTCTCGCGCTCTGTCTCGCTCTGTCTCGCGCTCTCTCGCTCCGTCTCGCGCTCTGTCTCGCTCCGTCTCGCGCTCTGTCTCGCCCTCCCTCCCTCCGTCTCGCGCTCCCTCCCTCCCTCTGTCTCGCTCTGTCTCGCTCTGTCTCGCTCTGTCTCGCTCTGTCTCGCGCTCCGTCTCGCGCTCCGTCTCGCGCTCTGTCTCGCTCCGTCTCGCGCTCCGTCTCGCGCTCTGTCTCGCTCCGTCTCGCGCTCTGTCTCTCGCTCTGTCTCGCGCTCGCTCGCTCCGTCTCGCGCTCTGTCTCGCTCCGTCTCGCGCTCTGTCTCGCCCTCCCTCCCTCCGTCTCGCGCTCCCTCCCTCCCTCTGTCTCGCTCTGTCTCGCTCTGTCTCGCTCTGTCTCGCGCTCCGTCTCGCGCTCTGTCTCGCTCCGTCTCGCGCTCCGTCTCGCGCTCTGTCTCGCTCCGTCTCGCGCTCTGTCTCGCGCTCTGTCTCGCTCCGTCTCGCGCTCCGTCTCGCGCTCTGTCTCGCGCTCTGTCTCGCGCTCTGTCTCGCGCTCTGTCTCGCGCTGTCTCGCTCTGTCTCGCTCCGTCTCGCTCCGTCTCGCTCCGTCTCGCTCCGTCTCGCTCTGTCTCGCTCTGTCTCGCTCTGTCTCGCTCCGTCTCGCTCCGTCTCGCGCTCCCTCCCTCCCTCCGTCTCGCGCTCCCTCCCTCCCTCCGTCTCGCGCTCCCTCCCTCCCTCCGTCTCGCGCTCCCTCCCTCCCTCCGTCTCGCGCTCCCTCCCTCCCTCCGTCTCGCGCTCCCTCCCTCCCTCCGTCTCGCGCTCCCTCCCTCCCTCCGTCTCGCGCTCCCTCCCTCCCTCCGTCTCGCGCTCCCTCCCTCCCTCCGTCTCGCGCTCCCTCCCTCCCTCCCTCTGTCTCGCGCTCCCTCCCTCCCTCCCTCTGTCTCGCGCTCCCTCCCTCCCTCCCTCTGTCTCGCGCTCCCTCCCTCCCTCCCTCTGTCTCGCGCTCCCTCCCTCCCTCCCTCTGTCTCGCGCTCCCTCCCTCCCTCCCTCTGTCTCGCGCTCCCTCCCTCCCTCCCTCTGTCTCGCGCTCCCTCCCTCCCTCCCTCTGTCTCGCGCTCCCTCCCTCCCTCCCTCTGTCTCGCGCTCCCTCCCTCCCTCCCTCTGTCTCGCGCTCCCTCCCTCCCTCCCTCTGTCTCGCGCTCCCTCCCTCCCTCCCTCTGTCTCGCGCTCCCTCCCTCCCTCCCTCTGTCTCGCGCTCCCTCCCTCCCTCCCTCTGTCTCGCGCTCCCTCCCTCCCTCCCTCTGTCTCGCGCTCCCTCCCTCTGTCTCGCGCTCCCTCCCTCCGTCTCGCGCTCCCTCCCTCCGTCTCGCGCTCCCTCCCTCCGTCTCGCGCTCCCTCCCTCCGGCTCCCTCCCTCCCTCCGTCTCTCTCGCTCCCTCCCTCCCTCCGTCTCTCTCGCTCCCTCCCTCCCTCCGTCTCTCTCCCCTCCCTCCCTCCGTCTCTCTCGCTCCCTCCCTCCCTCCGTCTCTCTCGCTCCCTCCCTCCCTCCGTCTCTCTCGCTCCCTCCCTCCCTCCGTCTCTCTCGCTCCCTCCCTCCGTCTCGCTCCCTCCCTCCGTCTCGCTCCCTCCCTCCCTCCTTCCCTCTGTCTCGCTCCTTCCCTCTGTCTCGCTCCCTCCCTCCGTCTCGCTCCCTCCGTCTCGCTCCCTCCGTCTCGCTCCCTCCGTCTCGCTCCCTCCGTCTCGCTCCCCCTCCCCTCCCTCCGTCTCTCCCTCCCTCCCTCCTCCGTCTCGCTCCCCCTCCCTCCCTCTCGCTCCCTCCCCGTCTCCTCCCTCCCTCCGTCTCGCTCCCTCCCTCCGTCTGCTCCCTCCCTCCGTCTCCTCCCTCCCTCCGTCTCGCTCCCTCCCTCCCTCCTCCCTCCCTCCGTCTCGCTCCCTCCCTCCGTCTCGCTCCCTCCCTCCGTCTCGCTCCCTCCCTCCCTCCTCCTCCCTCCGTCTCGCTCCCCCTCCCTCCGTCTCGCTCCTCCCTCCGTCTCGCTCCCCTCCCTCCGTCTCGCTCCCTCCCTCCGTCTCGCTCCCTCCCTCCGTCTCGCTCCCTCCCTCCGTCTCGCTCCCTCCCTCCGTCTCGCTCCCTCCCTCCGTCTCGCTCCCTCCCTCCGTCTCGCTCCCTCCCTCCCTCCCTCCCTCCCTCTGTCTCGCGCTCCCTCCCTCCCTCCCTCTGTCTCGCTCCCTCCCTCCCTCCCTCTGTCTCGCGTCCCTCCCTCCCTCCCTCCGTCTCCGCTCCCTCCCTCCCTCCCTCCGTCTCGCGCTCCCTCCTCCCTCTCCCTCCGTCTCGCCCTCCCTCCGTCTCGCGCGCCCTCCCTCCGTCTCGCGCGCCCTCCCTCCGTCTCGCGCGCCCTCCCTCCGTCTCGCGCTCCCTCCCTCCGTCTCGCTCCCTCCCTCCGTCTCGCTCCCTCCCTCGCTCCCTCCGTCTCGCTCCCTCCCTCGCTCCCTCCGTCTCGCGCCCTCCCTCCGTCTCGCTCCCTCCCTCCGTCTCGCTCCCTCCCTCGCTCCCTCCCTCCGTCTCGCTCCCTCGCTCCGTCTCGCTCCCTCCCTCCGTCTCGCTCCCTCCCTCCGTCTCGCTCCCTCCCTCCGTCTCGCTCCCTCGCTCCGTCTCGCTCCCTCCCTCCGTCTCGCTCCCTCCCTCCCTCCGTCTCGCTCCCTCCCTCCGTCTCGCTCCCTCCCTCCCTCCTTCCCTCTGTCTCGCTCCCTCCCTCCCTCCGTCTCCTCCCTCCCTCCGTCTCGCTCCCTCCTCCGTCTCGCTCCCTCCTCCGTCTCGCTCCCTCCCTCCGTCTCGCTCCCTCCCTCCGTCTCGCTCCTCCCTCCGTCTCGCTCCCTCCCTCCGTCTCGCTCCCTCCCTCCGTCTCGCTCCCTCTGCTCCCTCCCTCCGTCTCCTCCCTCCCTCTCGTCTCGCTCCCCTCCCTCCGTCTCGCTCCCTCCCTCCGTCTCCTCCCTCCCTCCGTCTCGCTCCCTCCCTCCGTCTCGCTCCCTCCCTCCGTCTCGCTCCCTCCCTCCGTCTCGCTCCCTCCCTCCGTCTCGCTCCCTCCCTCCGTCTCGCTCCCTCCCTCCGTCTCGCTCCCTCCCTCCGTCTCGCTCCCTCCCTCCGTCTCGCTCCCTCCCTCCGTCTCGCTCCCTCCCTCCGTCTCGCTCCGTCTCGCTCCCTCCCTCCGTCTCGCTCCGTCTCGCTCCTCCCTCCGTCTCGCTCCCCGTCCCTCCCTCCGTCTCGCTCCCTCCCTCCGTCTCGCTCCCTCCCTCCGTCTCGCTCCCTCCCTCCGTCTCGCTCCCTCCCTCCGTCTCGCTCCCTCCCTCCGTCTCGCTCCCTCCCTCCGTCTCGCTCCCTCCCTCCGTCTCCCTGTCTCCCTCCGTCTCCCTGTCTCCCTCCGTCTCGCTCCCTCCCTGTCTCCCTCCGTCTCGCTCCCTCCCTGTCTCCCTCCGTCTCGCTCCCTCCCTGTCTCCCTCCGTCTCGCTCCCTCCCTCCCTCCGTCTCGCTCCCTCCCTCCCTCCGTCTCGCTCCCTCCCTCCCTCCGTCTCGCTCCCCCTCCCTCCGTCTCGCTCCCTCCCTCCGTCCCTCCGTCTCGCTCCCTCCCTCCGTCTCGCTCCCCTCCCTCCGTCTCGCTCCCTCCCTCCGTCTCGCTCCCTCCCTCCGTCTCGCTCCCTCCCTCCGTCTCCTCCTCCCTCCCTCCCCTCCTCCCTGTCTCCCTCCGTCTCCGCTCCCTCCCTGTCTCCTCCGTCTCGCTCCTCCCTGTCTCCCTCCGTCTCGCTCCCTCCCCGTCTCCCTCCGTCCGCTCCCTCCCTGTCTCCCTCCGTCTCGCTCCCTCCCTCTCCCTCCGTCTCGCTCCCTCCTCCCGTCTCGCTCCCTCCCTCCGTCGCTCCCTCCCTCCGTCTCGCTCCCTCCCTCCCGTCTCGCTCCCTCCCTCCCTCCGTCTCGCTCCCTCCCTCCGTCTCGCTCCCTCCCTCCCTCCGTCTCCTCCCTCCCTCCCTCCCTCTCGCTCCCTCCCTCCCCCTCCCCTCCCTCCTCCCTCCCCTCCCTCCCTCTCGCTCCCCTCCTCCTCCGTCTCGCTCCCCTCCCTCCGTCTCGCTCCCCTCCCTCCCTCCGTCTCTCCCCTCCCTCCCTCCGTCTCGCTCCCTCCCCCTCCCTCCCTCCGTCTCGCTCCCTCCCTCCCTCCCTCCCTCCGTCTCCTCCCTCCCTCCCTCCCTCCGTCTCGCTCCCTCCCTCCCTCCCTCCGTCTCGCTCCCTCCCTCCCCTCCGTCTCGCTCCCTCCCTCCCTCCGTCTCCCTCTCCCTCCCTCCCCCCTCCCTCCCTCCGCTCCGTCCCTCCCTCCCCTCCCTCCGCTCCCTCCCCCCTCCGTCTCGCCCTCCCTCCCTCCTCCCCCTCCCTCCCTCCCTCCGCTCTCCTCCCTCCCTCCCTCCCTCCCTCCCTCCGTCCGCTCCCTCCCTCCCTCCGTCTCGCTCCCTCCCTCCCTCCGTCTCGCTCCCTCCCTCCCTCCCTCCGTCTCGCTCCCTCCCTCCTCCCTCCGTCTCGCTCCCTCCCTCCCTCCGTCTCGCTCCTCCCTCCCTCCGTCTCGCTCCCTCCCTCCCTCCGTCTCGCTCCCTCCCTCCCTCCGTCTCGCTCCTCCTCCCTCCCTCCGTCTCGCTCCCCTCCCTCCCTCCGTCCCCTCCCTCCCTCCTCTCCCCCTCCCTCCCTCCGTCTCGCTCCCTCCCTCCCTCCGTCTCGCTCCCTCCCTCCCTCCCTCCGCTCCTCCCCTCCCTCCCTCTCGTCTCCTCCCTCCCTCCCTCCTCCCTCCGTCTCGCTCCTCCCTCCCTCCCTCCCTCCGTCTCGCTCCCCCTCCCTCCCTCCTCCGTCTCGCTCCCTCCCTCCTCCTCCCTCTCGCTCCCTCCCTCCCTCCGTCTCGCTCCCTCCCTCCCTCCGTCTCGCTCCCTCCCTCCCTCCGTCTCGCTCCCTCCCTCCCTCCGTCTCGCTCCCTCCCCCTCCGTCTCGCTCCCTCCCTCCCTCCGTCTCGCTCCTCCCTCCCTCCGTCTCGCTCCCTCCCTCCCTCCGTCTCGCTCCCTCCCTCCCGCTCCCTCCCTCCCTCCCTCCGTCTCGCTCCCTCCCTCCCTCCGTCTCGCTCCTCCTCCCTCCGTCTCGCTCCCTCCCTCCCTCCCTCCGTCTCGCTCCCTCCCTCCTCCCTCCGTCTCGCTCCCTCCCTCCCTCCGTCTCGCCCTCCCTCCCTCCCTCCGTCTCGCTCCCTCCCTCCGTCTCGCTCCCTCCCTCCGTCTCGCTCCCTCCCTCCGTCTCGCTCCCTCCCTCCGTCTCGCTCCCTCCCTCCGTCTCGCTCCCTCCCTCCGTCCCTCCCTCCCTCCCTCCGTCTCGCTCCCTCCCTCCCGCTCCCTCCTCCCTCCCTCCGTCTCGCTCCCTCCCTCCGTCTCGCTCCCTCCCTCCGTCTCGCTCCCTCCCTCCGTCTCGCTCCCTCCCTCCGTCTCGCTCCCTCCCTCCGTCTCGCTCCCTCCCTCCCTCGCTCCCTCCCTCCGTCTCGCTCCCTCCCTCCCTGTCTCGCTCCCTCCCTCCCAGTCTCGCTCCCTCCCTCCCTGTCTCGCTCCCTCCCTCCCAGTCTCGCTCCCTCCCTCCCAGTCTCGCTCCGTCTCGCTCCCTCCCTGTCTCGCTCCGTCTCGCTCCCTCCCTCCCTGTCTCGCTCCCTCCCTCCCTGTCTCGCTCCCTCCCTCCCTGTCTCGCTCCCTCCCTCCCAGTCTCGCTCCCTCCCTCCCAGTCTCGCTCCCTCCCTCCCTGTCTCGCTCCCTCCCTCCCCTCTCTCCTCAGTCTCGCTCCCTCCCTCCCTCCCCTCAGTCTCGCTCCCTCCCTCCCTCCCTCAGTCTCGCTCCCTCCCTCCCTCCCTCAGTCTCGCTCCCTCCCTCCCTCCCTCAGTCTCGCTCCCTCCCTCCCTCCCTCAGTCTCGCTCCCTCCCTCCCTCCCTCCCTCAGTCTCGCTCCCTCCCTCCTTCCCTCAGTCTCGCTCCCTCCCTCCTTCCCTCAGTCTCGCTCCCTCCCTCCCCAGTCTCGCTCCCTCCCTCCCTGTCTCGCTCCCTCCCTCCCTCAGTCTCGCTCCCTCCCTCCCTGTCTCGCTCCCTCCCTCCCTGTCTCGCTCCCTCCCTCCCTCAGTCTCGCTCCCTCCCTCCCTCAGTCTCGCTCCCTCAGTCTCGCTCCTCCCTCCCTCAGTCTCGCTCCCTCCCTCCCTCCCTCAGTCTCGCTCCCTCCCTCCCTCCCTCAGTCTCGCTCCCTCCCTCCCTCCCTCAGTCTCGCTCCCTCCCTCCCTCCCTCAGTCTCGCTCCCTCCCTCCCTCAGTCTCGCTCCCTCCCTCCTTCCCTCAGTCTCGCTCCCTCCCTCCTTCCCTCCGTCTCGCTCCCTCCGTCTCGCTCCCTCCGTCTCGCTCCCTCCCTCCGTCTCGCTCGTTCGATCCCTCCCGCCGTCTCGCTCGTTCGATCCCTCCGTCTCGCTCTCGTCTCTGTGCTGTGGGTTCTACCTTCACCAGAGTGTGGGTGTGACGAGGCCCAGGGTATGTGCCGAGGGGTGATGATGGAGTCACGTTCTTGGTTGGGCCACTAGAGAGCAGCATGTGGCATGTAGTGTCACATTAAAGGGCTCATTAACGGCCCTGGCATGCACAGTACAGCCCCTAATGGATCTGGCTGTACATCAGTCAAGTACACATTTACAGAATTACAGATTCATCTGAAGGAAAAGGTTCTGATTTTTGATTTCAGAAAATGTTATTGATGATTTTATTTTGAGGTAACATTGTGAATTCAGAGCCAATAATAGATCAAGACAATGTATGGTTCAACTTGATCTGACAGTATGTAATTATTGTGGATATTTTCTCAAATTAGCCAACGTTCATAAACACTCATTTAGCCATTATCAAGACATCTGGTTTTTTTTATATGGAAATAGTAATTAACAACAATATATTAAATGAAAAATCACTTTTTGATTTCCTCCCGCAAATTATTAACAGGTGACTCTGAGGTTATCACTATTTTCGGTGATTAAGATAGTCTTTGTTTACAAGTTACTGCATCTATACTCTCCATGGGATTTGTAAACAGAGCAAAGCAAAACAGGATTCCTGTATTGGTGTGTTTACTGCGTAGTTAGTTTCATTAGTTGTCCATAGTTTGCCATTTGGGAGTCCGTCCACGTCAATAACATGCATCTGCATTCAAATTGTCATCCTTTTCTACAACCTCTTTGTTAGTTTTTCTGAAACACAGGAAATGGCGTTGTCTGTTTTGATAGAGAACCTTCCTTAAGAGACTAGTGCGTCCCAAATGGCACCCTCTTCCTTCAATAGTGCACTACTTTTTACCAGAGCCCTATGGGCACTGATAAGAAATAGTGCTCTATAAAGGGAGTAGGGGTCCATTTTGGACATTTTTGCGGCAGGGAAAATTCTATGTGGAACATGACACGTAAAAGCTACAGACACAGTGGATACTTTGTGGGGTCAGAGGTTAGCTGGGAACCCTGGGCGACATGTAATGGGCGCCTGGTGTTGGCCTTCCTTTGATATGGACCTGTTTTATTTCCTCGATAAATCTCATTGGTCTCCTGTGAGCAGCATGAAACCAGATCACAAGAGGTGAAAGGTGACACACAGGTCACCACCAGTGATGGGGTGGTAAAGAAACCAGGTGGATGAACGCTTGCACCAACAAAAAATGTAAAAGGTGCGGAAACGGTGTTTTACATGTGGTTACCCTCCACTACACCACTGGTCGTCACCAACCCAGTTGGTCAAGTCAGGCATTACCGCTTCAATTATCAATCAAACCTAACCCCAACCAATGTCAGGCTATTGTTTCGAAATCGTTATTGCCTGAGAAGCTCTGTTTCTATTGTGTGTTCCCTTGTTTTTTACCCTAGGAACTCTTGGTGTGGTTACCGAGGTAACGATGAAGATCCGACCAATCCCCGAGTACCAGAAGTACGGCTCGGTGGTCTTCCCAAACTTTGAGGCGGGAGTGGCCTGCTTACGAGAGGTAGCCAAGCAGGTAAAGACCATTACCATCTTGTGTTGAGTGTTTATACAATGTAACCTATAGGCCACATCATAATAACAATGAGAACAGTAGCTAAACTATGCAGGGTATTGAACAGTGCAGATCAATGCAATACTGTAATGTACAAACAAAGGGGTCAGTTAATGATGGGCAGATCTCCAATTCTGGGAAGGAATTAATTTGAATGATAATGAAGACCATAATAACGAATAAGTTACCTCTTTTCACTCTTACTGGGCAGTGCTGATGCAACCATTAACGATGACTACAAGCATATGATTTGTGCAGCTCCGTTCGTAACAGAACTGAGTCGGTTCACAAGTATAGCACACAATTTAAGGTATCGACCATTGAGCCGTGGCTTTTCATGTACGGGGATCCACACACGACCAGGAATGTCTGCTCATGTCTAAAGGTTGTGTATTATTGTGTGACAAATGTAATTTCAAAGGTTTTTCCTCTAAATTACGAAACGTAATGCAGGTTCAACTTTCACTAGGGAAATTACTAGAATAAAGTGTGGGATGGGGAAATGTGCACAAAATAAAATGAAACTTGCTCCTAAATTATACTCCCCCCCCCCCCAAGAGGTGTGCACCTGCATCCATCCGGCTCATGGATAACGAACAGTTTCAGTTTGGTAAGTCATCATTCAAAACCCTGCCATTTCATCTCTGCAAAGGCATCTACATTGTGTGTGTATAAAACATTAGAACACCTTCCTAATATGGAGTTGCACCCCCACCCCCCTTTACCCTCAGAACAGCCTCAATTTGTCAGGGCATGGACTCTTCAAGGTGTTGAAAGTGTTCCACAGGGATGCTGGCCCACGTTGACCCCAATGCTTCCTACCGTTGTGTTAAGTTTGAGGGCTTCCTTTGGGGTTGTGGACCATTCTCTTTTATACATTTATTTTTTATTTGATTTATTTTTTTTAACCCTTTTTTCTCCCCAATTTCGTGGTATCCAATTGTTTTAGTAGCTACTATCTTGTCTCATCGCTACAACTCCCGTACGGGCTCAGGAGAGACTAAGGTTGAAAGTCATGCATCCTCCGATACACAACCCAGCCAGCCGTACTGCTTCTTAACACAGCGCGCATCCAACCCGGAAGCCAGCCGCACCAATGTGTCGGAGGAAACACCGTGCACCTGGCAACCTTGGTTAGCGCGCACTGCGCCCGGCCCGCCACAGGAGTCGCTGGTGCGCGATGAGACAAGGATTCCCCTACCGACCAAGCCCTCCCTAACCCGGATGACGCTGGGTCAATTGTGCGTCGCCCCTTGGACCTCCTGGTTGCGGCCGGTTACGACAGCCTGGGCGCGAACCCAGGGACTCTGATGGCACAGCTGGCGCTGCAGTACAGCGCCCTTAACCACTGCACCACCCGGGAGGCCAGTGGACCCTTCTCGATAACCACAGGAAACGGTTGAGCGTGAAAAACTCAGCAGCGTTGCAGTTCTTGACACAAACCGGTGTACCTGGCACCTACTACCAGAACCTGTTCAAAGTCACTTCAATCTTCTTTTGTCTTGCCCATTAACCCTCTGAATGGCACACGTACCCAATCCATGTCTCAATTGTCTCGAGGCTTAAAAATCCTTCTTTTAACCTGTGTCCTCCAATTCATCTACACTGATTGAAGTGGATTTAACAAGTCGCATCAATAAGTGATCATGGCGTTCACCTGGTCAGTCTGTCATGGAAAGACCTCATAATGTTTTGTACACTCAGTGTGTCTTTGTTTAACACGGGAGCTCAAAGTGAAGTATATTTTTCTTGAGGTCTGGGGGGATGTATCAGGCGTTGGTGCCCGACATGCTCTCTGGCTCCACATGCGTCCTGTGCTTTGTGGCTGACCTGGTTTCCATTTCTAAGTAATTCCCTCTAGTTCCCTCCACAGTTCAACCCCCTCTGTAGCCTTTCTCAGACAAGGCTGGAATCTGAGGAACATGCTAGTACCTTCTAATGATGGGGGGGGGGGGTCAATATCGGGATATTATTTCTCATGATATATTGCATAGTTTTGACAATAACGCAATATTATTGTTGCGCTAGTTGGCTGTACCTGCACCAAAACTCCTTCATAGCCTTTTTTCTCAGTCTTCTTTTTAAATAGGGAGACAGTTTGTTTTCAGCACTTTTTTATTTCTATGACTGATCAAAACTCGTTTTCTCATGTCTCTCTCTGTCCCACTGCAGCAGACATATGGTGAGGAGTATGTTTGGAACATGGAATCTCAATAAAATCACAGTATCGAATCGCAATGCATGTAGAATCACAATATATATATCGTATCGACACCTGAGTATCATGATAATATCATATCGCGAGGTGCCCGGCAATTCCCAGCTTGAGTCTATGCCATGTCTTTCTGCTCAATCATTGTATTCTGAAAATGGTCTAATTCCTTGAATCTGACCTTCTTTTTAATTGCCATTTGGCCTGGTTTTGGCCTGGTTTTGGCCTGGTTTTGGCCTGGTTTTGTGTGAGGCCCCCCCCCCAACTGTAATCCATTAGAGGAAAGAATGCAGCATTGGCAACGTTTCTTCATGTATGCTTTTTGCCTGTCTGCTGCATTAAGTTAAGTTAAATGTAGCGTTATTTCAGCAGAGTTTCTAGCTACACACACACACACACACACACACACACACACACACACACACACACACACACAACTCGTGGACTGAAGCCCAATGAAAAATGACCTTGGCAACAATTAAGCAGTTGTTATATTGAAGTTTTACAATATTTTTCTTGAGGTCTGGGGGAATGTATCAGGCGTTGGTGCCCGACATCTTTGTAAAGTTCTTCAGTCTCCTGGGATCTCATTAGTCTCCCTTATATTCCCACTTTTCACCGAGTGAGCACTTCTTAGCATTAAGCAGGCAAGATGAAGCGACCAGGTTTCTCACTAATAACTGAACCTCAGTCTGGACTGATAGGATACCTTCTTGGACTTATTAGTGCCTTCCCAGCGAACCGGGAACATTCCCAGGATATTAGCGAACATTCTCATTAAGTTCTAGTTAGGATTTTATCTAACATTAGCATGATAACATTCAAATGTTTTTGGTTTAAAAAATATAAAAATACATGGATTTTAATGTATTAAATGAGATATTCTTGGTATGTTCTCGCATCCACTAAAATGTTGTGCACAACGTCTGTAACAACCACCACAGAACGTTTTTTTTATTTTTATTAGGTTTCCAGGTAATGTAACAGAATGTGTTCTGTGAATGTTCTTGCAACGTCAGGCAAATGTTTTATACAAACACTGTATAATCACCTGTACAGTTTTGGTGTTATTAGAACGTTTTGGGGGGCAATCTAATGAATGTTCTGGGAATGTTCACAGAACCAGTTTTTGTTTTGCTGGGTCGCCTTCCCTTTTAATTCCCCTGGCTGCTGAGTGAAGGGATCTGATGTATTCAATGGGCCTGCTCTTTCCCAAATTGTACAAAGTAAAATATATCAAATATAGGGGCCACTTATCTCAATATGGCAAGTGGTATGTTAGCCGTTGACATGTATTAAATGAACAAAAGGCAGACGGGGGGGGGGATGACACGCTGTATGTATAATCCCTCTCCTCTGGTCGTTGAGTATTTCATTAATGAGCGTGATGGCTGCGGGAGACCTAAAGACCCACAATCAAATTTGGAATGGAAGCGATTGGAACACTAAGTGATGGAGAGACTGTGAGACGGAGGGGAAAGAAATGAGGTGTTCAGTCTCCACAGAGTCACCCAGGACTCTACCCCACTGTGATTGATAACCATCCCATCGGCTCCAGACCCTCACTTCAGCTTGTCCACGGGCGCTTTGTGTGTCCGATCACGAATAAATCAAAACGCGCGGTGGCTGAGGAAGACGGATATGGCCGTGTCAAGCCCACTTCCCCTCGGAAACCCACTGATTTATTGTCCCTGTCGCAGGCACTTGTAAAGTTATTAAAATGTTACCATTTATTTTCCTCCTTTTGTTTCCACACCTTAAAAAAATGTGACTCAGTTGCCATGTAAAGTCCTGGAGGAAACAGGCAGGAGATGGGTGGGCTGAGTGTGACCAAATGTGTGAATAAACGATATCGGTAGTTCCTCTAAACTGTATTGTCCAAAAGAGAAAAGACAGAGGTCCACTTGACTTTTGAGTTAAGGGACTTGGCCCTTCTGTTTCTACAGGTCATGCCCTGAAACCTCAAGTGTCGTCCATTTTCACAAATTTTGTGGAAGGGTTAAAGAAATTCTACATCACCAAGGTAATTCTTAATGATTTGGCAGAAATACTACTCCTCTTTTTGTATGTCATTTGTACTTCCCGGAAAGGGTTAAACCAATTTTATTTCTCTGTTTTTTTCCCAGTTCAAAGGTTTCGATCCCCACCAGTTGGTTGTTGCCACCCTGCTGTTCGAAGGGGACCGCGAGAGGGTCTTGCAGCACGAAAAACAAGTTTACGATATTGCTGCAACATTTGGGTAAGTAGCCCCCATTTCCTTCTCTCAGGTCAGCAGATGTTACCCAACATGCATCCTAAATTTGTGAGGGTTAAATTCCCCCTTTTATTCTGGGAGACTGTCTTCAGTGCACAGGTTACATACAACACAAAACTACAGTTGGTACACTTCTCATTGTGAGAAATCTGCCTTAGGCCTTGCTTAGAGGCATTCCATTTCCATAGTGGAAGAGCTTGGCCCCTCAGGCTGAAGGTAGTGTGTTTGAACCAATCTAAGACCAAGTATAAAGAGCAATGTGATGGATCACCTGTGGCCGTCCTCCTGTCAGACCTACTTTGGTGGTGTGTGTGTGGTGGTGTGTGTGTGTGTGGGGGGGGGCTATTCTGATTGATTGTGAGGCAGATCAATAGAGGCCCTGGTGGAAATAAGTGATCTATCAGCCTGAAAGGGATGCTATCTCTCTCCATTCTGTATGTGTGCACCTTAACTACAATAGCAACAAACCTGGGTTCCTCATAGTTCTCCAACATGTTCAATTCACCTGCACTCGTGTAATTCTGGAGACATTCCTTCGCTCTTTTAACAACCCCGTATACAACTGAAAGGCCCAAAGTAATCGATTACATATACAAAAGTGTGTTGTCGTGTGTAGTGCCACAGAGGTCAGCGAGTAGGGACTTGGGCCTTACAGCACGGCTTCATCGCCATGTCTGAGGTGCCTGGGGGCCTACGCTGGGCTGGGGGTCCCACCCTGACCGGAACCACACTGTTCCACACCATTAAAGAGGAATCGGAACATACTGTAGCAAATAACTCACTTCTTCATCCCCCTGAACACACCTCATCTGCTCTGTACCTAGTCATCATAAACAAACCTTTCATGAAAACACTGGACCCATGAGAAATACCGTTATTGTCTTGGTGACCCTATGGATTGTGTATTAGTGTTGCTCCTTGGCCCAGTGCACAGCTTCCAGTCCATTCCTCAGGTCACTGGCTTTGTGCCCTCAGGTATTATCCTGACCGATTCACAAGTTTAATCATTGAACAGGCCTCACCTACCAGGCAGTGTGTTGTGTTTTAGTTTTTCCATCATTTCATCATCACTTGTCGAGAGCCTGTGATCGATTGGGTGGGTCTGTAAGGGATATTGTCTTCTGGTTTTAAGAAATTTGGGGAGAAAATTACAGGTAAATCAATTTAGTGATTTCTTAATGAGTGCGTCCTGATTTAATTTGGGTTGTTGGTTGAGAATGTTATTACCCTTGGTGGGTGATGGATGTGTGGTTGACCCGCAGGGAGGCACAGAGCGGCAATCATTGATTTGAACATTGTGGCAGTGAATGGTACTGATGGGCATCACAGGCAGCTGTGGTCAGGGAGAGATGACAGGGCCAGAAAGGAACCTGTTAATATTTAACTTGTCTTTTTCCAGGGGCCTGGCAGCTGGAGAGGACAATGGACAGAGAGGCTACATTCTGACCTTCGTCATCGCTTACCTCCGGGTGGGTCACTTCTCCTCTATTCTGCCATACTCTCCTAGTGTCCAGAGACAGCTCGGGGAGGGGGGCGGGGGGGCACTGCTCACAGGGGCAGATGGAGACCTCTGTCAGCTGATAGGAAGAAGGAACATGCACACAAAGGCTGCAGAATGTGACCTCTGAGATATCTGGCGCCTCTGTTCAGCAGGGATGTCATGTTGTCATTCGAGGAATCTGGACATTAGCAATTGACAGTGAAAAGCTCTTATATTGTGTGCCTCTTTTTTTTTATTTGACTTCCAATAATAGTTATTTTATTTGATCATATATTGTCCCCTTCTCAAATCCAAGCCCCGTGCTATTATGTTCTTCAGCATTTGTCTTGCGGTTTATTTAACAGGACTTGGGGATGGACTACTACGTGGTCGCAGAATCATTTGAGACATCGGTGCCTTGGGACAGGTAAAGACAAAGATGGCAGCTTGTTTAACCTTTGTGAATGAACGAGTGTCTCTGAACTGGTGTGACAATTCGACATCACTCTCTTCCCACACAGTCAGTTTGAAGAGCCCCAAAGACAAGTATCTCAACCCCTACTCCCTCTCTGACATTCACCTTCATGCCTGCCTCCTCCCTCCATTAACTGGCTGTGCGTGGGAGGGAAGCCTGACTCTGTGCAGGGGGGGCGCGACAGGGAAAGAGAGAGACATGGCCAGTGTGATGCATTAATGTGTGCTGCTGGGTGTGAGATTGAACATGAATATCCAACATACAGTGTTGGAGATTCAGTGTAAAAAAACTTTCCCATTATGAAACCACACAGTTCTTCCCACACATGAACAAAAAAATGACTGACTCCCTTGCACCTTAAAGCGATCTCTCAGGAGAGTACACCCCCCCCCTTTTTTCACAGACAGACGGGCAGACGCACACACACATGGACACCAACACACACTCGTGCTCAGCACCCCACTGTGTAGACTGCCTGATGGGGGTTAGCGGGCGAGCATATGTTCAGGGCTCATTACCCCTCTTCCTCCTCCATCTCTCCACACTAGGCTGCACATGCCCGGGAGTGACGGCCATTAGAGAACAGTGAGCCAGTCTCTCCCAGCTACAAATACCTAGCACTACAGTCTCCATAATGGTGTGAGGTTCTCCACCTTGTCTGTCTCTCTGTCTGTGTACCCCACAGTGCAGGGCCAGAGGCCTTCTCTTCACATAACTCTCGACAGCTCGGCTCCACCTGTCGTACTGGGTTAAATCATGGGGCTGTGCACCCTATTCCCTATATAGTGCATTACTGGGTCTCAGACAGGGCTTTCAACATGTCCTAACAGTCTGCTACTCTTCAGGAGAACATGCTAGTCTTTATGTTTCTCTCTCCTGTTGTCTTTCTTCAGGGTGTTGGACCTTTGCCGGAATGTCAAAGAGCGTATTAACCGAGAGTGTAAAGAGCGAGGGGTCCAGTTTCAACCCTTGACCTCATGCAGGTACGTTTAGGAGGAGACCTTTCAGCCGTCTTGGTTTCCGAGCGACAACACACTTGCTGACATCGTGGAGATCATGTTAAAAAATCCTCGACATGTACCTCTGCATCTCTAACTCCATGATTCAACTTGTGTACATATTTGACCGGTGTGGTTGATCATATCCTATGATTACATCTTCTAAAACGTGTTCCCTGCTATGAGTGGGCCAGTAGTGTGTGTGCGCGCAGCCAAGAGAGGAGTCCTGTGTGACCTTCCCTGTGTGACCTGGCCACACACGGACAGACTGTCTGCTCCTTGCTCACTGTGGACAGATTAGGCCCCAACCTGATTAGGCTTCAGCCATTTATTTCCCGCCTGCAGTCTGTCACATGATTGATTTGCCCATTTAACCTCTAGAAGCCAGTACACCCTCCGAGCGATGGGACACGTCACAGGAACAACAGCTCTTCCCACAACTCCTCAAAAGAGACTGGGGGGCTAGAGAAAAACACAGAGGAGATGGGGGGCTAAATAAAAACACAGAGGAGATGGGGGCTAAAGAAAAACAGAGGAGATGGGGGGGCTAAAGAAATACACAGAGGAGACGGGGGCTAGAGAAAAACAACACAGTGAGGAGACTGGGGCTAGAGGAAAACAACACAGTGAAGAGATGGGGGGCTAGAGAAAACACAGAGGAGACGGGGGGCTAGAGAAAAACACAGAGGAGATGGGGGGCTAAAGAAAAACACAGAGGAGATGGGGGGCTAAAGAAAAACACAGAGGAGATGGGGGGCTAAAGAAAAACACAGAGGAGATGGGGGGCTAAAGAAAAACACAGAGGAGATGGGGGGCTAAAGAAAAACACAGAGGAGATGGGGGGCTAAAGAAAAACACAGAGGAGATGGGGGGGGGGGCTAAAGAAAAACACAGAGGAGATGGGGGGCTAAAGAAAAACACAGAGGAGATGGGGGGCTAAAGAAAAACACAGAGGAGATGGGGGGGCTAAAGAAATACACAGAGGAGACGGGGGCTAGAGAAAAACAACACAGTGAGGAGACTGGGGCTAGAGGAAAACAACACAGTGAAGAGACGGGGGCTAGAGAAAAACACAGGAGACGGGGGCTAGAGAAAAACACAGAGAGGAGACGGGGGCTAGAGAAAAACACAGAGGAGATGGGGGCTAAAGAAATACACAGAGAGAAGGGGGCTAGAGAAAAACACAGAGGAGACGGGGGCTAGAGAAAAACAACACAGTGAGGAGACTGGGGCTAGAGGAAAACAACACAGTGAAGAGACTGGGGCTAGAGAAAAACACAGAGGAGACGGGGGCTACAGAAAAACACAGAGAGGAGACGGGGGCTAGAGAAAAACACAGAGAGGAGACGGGGGGCTAGAGAAAAACACAGAGAGGAGACGGGGGGCTAGAGAAAAACACAGAGGAGACGGGGGCTAGAGAAAAACAACAGAGAGGAGACGGGGGCTAGAGAAAAACACAGAGAGGAGACGGGGGCTAGAGAAAAACACAGAGAGGAGACGGGGGCTAGAGAAAAACAACAGTGAGGAGACGGGGGGCTAGAGAAAAACAACAGTGAGGAGACGGGGGGCTAGAGAAAAACAACACAGTGAGAAGACGGGGGCTAGAGAAAAACAACAGTGAGGAGACTGGGGGCTAGAGAAAAAACAGAGAGGAGACGGGGGGCTAGAGAAAAACAACAGAGAGGAGACGGGGGCTAGAGAAAAACAACAGAGAGGAGACGGGGGCTAGAGAAAAACACAGAGAGGAGACTGGGGGCTAGAGAAAAACAACAGTGAGGAGACTGGGGGCTAGAGAAAAACAACAGAGAGGAGACGGGGGCTAGAGAAAAACAACAGAGAGGAGACGGGGGACTAGAGAAAAACAACAGTGAGGAGACGGGGGCTAGAGAAAAACAACAGTGAGGAGACGGGGGCTAGAGAAAAACAACAGTGAGGAGACTGGGGGCTAGAGAAAAACAACAGAGGAGACGGGGGCTAGAGAAAAACACAGAGAGGAGACGGGGGGCTAGAGAAAAACACAGAGAGGAGACGGGGGCTAGAGAAAAACAGTGAGGAGACGGGGGCTAGAGAAAAACAACAGTGAGGAGACTGGGGGCTAGAGAAACACAGCGAGGAGACGGGGGATAGAGAAAAACACAGAGAGGAGACGGGGGGCTAGAGAAAAACAACAGTGAGGAGACGGGGGCTAGAGAAAAACAACAGTGAGGAGACTGGGGGCTAGAGAATAAACAACACAGTGAGGAGACGGGGGGGCTAGAGAAAAACAACACAGTGAGGAGACGGGGGGCTAGAGAAAAACAACACAGTGAGGAGACGGGGGGCTAGAGAAAAACAACACAGTGAGGAGACGGGGGCTAGAGAAAAACAACACAGTGAGGAGACGGGGGCTAGAGAATAAACAACACAGTGAGGAGACGGGGGGCTAGAGAAAAACAACACAGTGAGGAGACGGGGGGCTAGAGAAAAAACAACACAGTGAGGAGACGGGGGGGGGCTAGAGAAAAAACAACACAGTGAGGAGACGGGGGGCTAGAGAAAAACAACACAGTGAGGAGACGGGGGGCTAGAGAAAAAAAACAACACAGACTCTTGTACTGGTGTTTCCTTTCCCTGAAGCACAGTGTTTCATTGATAAGGGTTTAGTTGAATTTTCAATGCAGATCTTTTTGCCCTGGTTAGAGTTATAGTAAATATGCACATGCCTACTAAGATGGTTAATATCCAATAAATGTTTAATGATAAGGGAATCGAGCATTTTACCATATTAGCCCTGTGCTTCTTAAAAGGAAGAATGTAACGTTTTCAAATAGTATTCATCTTTTGAACGGTGCAAAATGTCAGTTAATATTATAATTTCTTGTTTTGCGTATTCATGTGAAAGCACAATATTTTTAGCCAGTTGCGGACAGCCAGTGTAGAAGCATATTGTGTCCTGAACCATTGTAAATGTAGCTCAGATAATCCAATCAAAGTGTGCTGATGGCCATTCAATGTCCTGATAATGGGATGTTATTAAAGGTGACTGATCCAGCGCATCTCCTCCGCGTCTTAGAAAACATGAGGGAGAATTGGGGTCAGAGGTTCACGAGAAAACACCAGCCTCTCGGCTCCATCCGTCTGCTCTCCGATTCCAATGAGAGAGAGAGAGGGAAAAGAAAAAAAAGCATTTATTGTTAGAAAATGGATTTTGGTTCTACTAAACGATGCTCTCTTTGGATTCATGTGGAGAGAGATTGCGGTGGGACACGTGTGGACAAAAGCATTTAAGAACACAACCCAGCCCTTTTATTCTCTGTTGTGAACACTGTCATGTTGAAACCCTTTGCCTCTTGCCTTGCAGAGTGACTCAGACCTATGACGCTGGCGCGTGTGTTTACTTCTACTTTGCCTTCAACTACAGAGGACTGGCGGACCCAGTACATACATATGAACGAGTGGAGGTAAATCTACGCAGCACTCCAAATATGTACTAGCTTCCCATTCACAGACATGCATCATTTCTGACTTGAAACTCCTGACCGTTACCACTCAGGAGGATGCATGACCACCATAGTTAAGGGTGACGATGGTGATTGTGGAAATTGGTTGATTGATGCATTGATGTGTGTCGTCTGTTGTCCATTCCTAGCACGCCGCTAGAGAGGAGATCCTAGCCAATGGAGGAAGCCTCTCGCACCACCACGGAGGTACAGTCAAGTGAACATCCCTACATCTAGAAGTATCCCTACATCTAACCATGTCAGCACGCTTTGGCACCGTTCCTTTTGGCTCCAAAACCCGACAACATTCATACTACTGCCCTGCCTCCTCACTTCGAGATGGGTGGCAGGGCAGTGGTTTAAAGTCCCATTAGGGTAGTCTGACAGGCTCTTTCGGTATGCTGCTCTATGTAAGAAAGCGGGCAAAGAACGGTCTTTTGAAAGCCTCTTTTGGCTAGGAGGAGACCTTTCATTGCTTCCTTGGGGCGTCCAAACTTCCCCACAGCGCAGACAGTCTGCCGTGGCTCTTTTGTTCAACACGGGCCAAATGAAACGTGAGCAGGGGAGCGAGGGGGGAAAACTGCTCTGTTGGTACCCTATCAGGGCTAACCCAAATGGCTACCTTACCTTATCTATATTGCCATCCGCCTGGCCGTTTTCATACATCACTTTAGGCTATTCATCACGCCTGTCAGGAACAGCATGCAGTGAATCAGCTGCGATATTAAATCACAATTTCTCCCGAAGGCGGGGAAGGTTAAAAATTAGAAGATTGCTAATACTGGAAGGCAATAGGCCAGGGTAAATGATGCCGGTGTTATCGCCCGGTATTTACTGACCTCCAATCGGTGGGCCAGCCGGCCACCCGGGGCTGAGCAGGGGGGCTGAGCAGGGGGGTGTGGGGCCAGGGGGAGAGGGGATATTGATGCAGCTTCTCGGTGCGAGGCCCACTCTGTAATTGTGATTAATAACAGCTGGGTCTGCTATCTGAGCGAGGACAGGCCGGTTTGTCTGCCCACAATCACCGCGTGACAAATGGAGCTAGTTTCACTGGGTTTTGTGTATCAAACAAAACAGATGTAGTCTGGGAGGACGAGGTGGGAGGCCACCGCAGGAAATATACATTTTTCTAACCTGTGTTTACACCAGGTCAGGCTTGCCCATGGCGCGCGTGTGTGTAGTGGCTCTGGGTGAGTGGAGTGTTTTGTTTGTTGGTGTGTGTAACCCTCTATCTCCAGTTCTCCACTATCCATCCCTGTAGCTTAATACACTCTTGCTACAACACAACTACATTTTTACACAAATATATGTGGGCTGGATTTGACAGGCCGGTTTAAGGACATTTTAGAAGTCGTCACATACCATCCATTCATGACAATATCTTCTATTGCTTTGATGTTCTACCCCCCAATGTTTAGCTCGAAGGTGGTCACTGTTGTGTCAGAGTAGAATGTAAAAGGAAACATCAGGTTTTAGCAGGAGCAGAGCTGTTGGCACTCCAGTCAGGTTGAGTCATCCGTCAGTGTAAACTTAGAAACAGCCCTGGTTCTTCAGACACTCACCCCACTGGACTTGTCCCTGTTCATATCAGAAAGACACAGGCCCACTACACTACCCTCTCTTTCATGTCCTGGTCTCCAGTTGTTTAAACAGGCCAGTGCACACAGAGAGACTGAGTGGCAAGGCTCTCAGCTCAGTCCTATACTCCACACGGGGGGGTGCTCCAGAAGAGCAGGGAGGCAGCTCCTCCTGACCGCGTGACTCTATAGAATGTCGGCCTAAATGCCGCCGGTCAACTGCACTACTACTACACAGGTCACCGAGAAGCGCAGCTGGAAACCAAGAAAAATGAGTTGAATTAGCTTATTTTCCGTTCATTAGCCATAGCTCTCGTTGTTGGGCCGTCTCCCAGAGGTACACAGAAATATCCGCTGTTTCTAGACCTCGGTGTTTCTCTTTCTCATTCATTTCCAAAATAAGTGCCTGCCTGCTCCTCTTTGCATGTCTCAGCTGTATGGCCAAACCCAGGGTAGATTGATTGCAATAGCAGGCGAAAAGGAGGGAAAATGACAAGATAGATGTGTAAATTATCACTGTGATGGAGGCAATGATGCAGTCCCGGCACCTTCTGTTTTCTCTCCTTCCTGAGTGGAGGGAGGGATGGAGGTGGGACGAGGGAGGGGAGAAGGAGGGAGGAGGAGGAGAGCAGGCCACTTTGTTAGTTATTGGGTAGCAGCGGATTGGGTGACTGACTGGTCCCACTGTCACCATCTGGGTGTGCGTGGCGTGGCCCCCGTTTGTCCCGTCTTGTCAGGAGACAGTCCTCTGTGGACCCATGGCTGATTTCCATCTGTATCCCCTGGATGCTCCGCCTCGGCGTCGCTGATGGCATGGCGCCCTCCCATCTCCCCAAGCCTCCCCCATGCTCCAGGTCTCAGTCACCCCCCCCGCACACCCCCTTTCTCTCAACTCCCCCCCATTTAACATGGGAGGCTGGGCTGGCTCTCTTCAATGCCAGTGACGTAGAGACAGGGTGGGGCAGTTCAGTTACGGGGGAAGGGATGGTATGTGAGCGCCCCTTTTCTATCTTGCTCTGTTAAATGTGTTGCCATACTCTTATCTAATCTCTGATGGTTATATCTGCACATTACCTGCAGGAGCTTGAGCTCCCAACGCATGTACTCATTTCAATGGCACCTGTTGAAGATCATTCCATTCTCAGGGCTGTTTTTAGACTAGTGGAAAGAAGATAGCTGTGTGTGCTTTTCCAAGAAAGTGCGACCTTACGCTTGATGTTTACCCAGAACAAACAGACTGCCTGGTTTCCCCTCTTCAAAGACCCAATGTCACTTTCAGATTGACTCTGATCTCAGCACAGGTTCCTCAACTTTCTCTGTTTGTTATTTACTTTCTAAATGAATTGTGTGTTATCAGACAAAAGGAGTGAGGTTGCTGTGACCTGTTGTGGAACATGTGGGGGGGTTTGTCATTCTAAAACTGATAGTGGATTGAACGCTTCTGTAGCAGTTTCAATGTGGTGCCAGTCCCATGAATGGTTTCCAGCCATGCTCTGGTGTTGACTGTGTGCCAGGGACCAGTGAGAACCTGTCCCTGTCCCAGAGGCTCCAGGCTACCTGCTGCGGCCCTGGCAGGACTGGGGGGACTCTGGAGTGTGTCTGTCTGTCTGGCCAGCTGGCAGAGCGCTGGTCTGGGCTCTCCAGCTCCTCAACAGGAGCCTCCTCACAGTGGGCCTGCGGCCAGAGCCATGACAGAGGACCATTGTGTCCCCACGTCACCTGCACAGTCAGTGGCCAGGGTCAGAAGGGTGTGTGTGTGTGTGTGTGTGTGTGTGTGTGTGTGTGTGTGTGTGTGTGTGTGTGTGTGTGTGTGTGTGTGTGTGTGTGTGTGAGCGTGGCACGCTGGGACTTTAGGGCTGTGCTGGTCAGCCTGAGGAGAACACGCACCCCACACACCGTGGTGGCGTCTGTGGGGGGGGGTTGATAAGGTAGTGGAAGCCTGCTCAGGGAATGCGGGAGGCAGAGCGGGGCGTGCATGCGGCGGCCAGCCGGCACCTCCTCGGGGAACACACAGGGCCTAATGAGTTTGATAGGCTGCTGGGCTCCATAAATCATGCCATGCAAAACATTTCTCCTCTCTGAATAAAAGCATTTATCACCTTCTGTTTATTCACTCACTCTCACAAGATTGATTGGCTCCCAAGCAGCCTGCTGCGCAATCAGGCGTGCTGATTTCTCCTTTCTTTTGTGTTTATTTTTTTCTTCTCTCTCTCTCTCTCTCTCTCTCTCGCTCTCTCTCCCACAGTTGGGAAACTTCGGAAGGAGTGGATGAAGGAGAGCATCTCCAGCTTGGGTGTCGGGATGCTCCAGTCCGTCAAGGATTATGTGGACCCAGATAACATTTTCGGCAACCGAAACCTCCTCTAATTTACCCCTTGCTTTGTTTTCCACCTTTTTATCTTCACACCTTTTCTCACAGCCTCTCGTGCAACTGGCTTTAACAGTTACTAAAATGTGAAATTGACACGAAAAGAAATATAAACGCCCCCCCCCCCGCCTCCTTCTGTATGACTTGAGTTGCGCTGTCATCGTCAGACGTGGTTCCATTCCTAGGGTGCGTGTCTGTCTGGTTCTTGAGGAAAGCAATAAGCCGGTCACCTTTCACTTTCCTCGCGCTACATTCTGTTGCAGGCGGGTAACAATAATCGTCTATGATTCATTTTTGACGATCATAGTTTCAAAGGCCTCGGCCCTTTCCAGAGTGTATCATACTAACTACAGTACGGTGATTGTGTACTGTTGCTCGTTTCAGTCACGTGTACAGCACGCTATAGGAATGGCCTTTCAATGCTGTACATGATGCGAGCTAACTTTTGTGCTCCCATGGTTGCCATTTATTAATTCATGAATTGTTTCCTACGATTTATGCCATCTTCACTAACTTCATTTGTATTTGTACACGTTGTTTATTCACCTGTGTTTGGCACTACTTTAGCAGTAAGTCTGAGATGAACGCACTCTCTAAATCCCTGTGCCTTTCTGAAGACGTCTCCCTTTCCTCCTCATATACTCCAGGTGCAAAGGTTACCGACTGGAAGCTTGACTGGTTTTGTCTTTCTTATGGCATCCTGTTTCTTCCCTAATAATGACCATGCCCTTCATTAGAGATTCCTCTGTTTCCAATTGGTCTTTGTTTCTCAACTCAAGCCCTCATGCCTTTTTAGTTATGACTTAGAACGATGAATTATTGCCACCGGGGCTGTGTATGTTGTTTGGATCTGAACATGTACTTACATTCTGCTTGAGTGGTGCCTACTGAAAATTGACCTCAGGGTTCAAACGTCCCGACCCGAAATGAGCTATTACGTTAAACTGTCATTGAAGAAACTATGACAAGGTTAGATGATGCATCTATCAACACATGAAATTATTGTTTTTGTATTTTCTGAACTAGATTTGAACCTCGCATGGTCTTTGCTTGTCATATAGAGTTCAGTTTGTGGACAAAGCCAATATACTTGGATCTTACATGCTTTAGTGTGTACTTTAGTGTTAACAGGTTACAGACAACTGAATCCCAATGTCCATGTTTGTACCAAAGACTTTTCACACAGCCCTTTCACCATGCAAACATACTGGATGTATATGTTTGTACATGTTGTATAGTTAAATACATTTAGTATGACATTAACATTTATATATCCTGATGATACTTTTTTTATTATTCATATATGCAAATACCCAGAAACCATCTCTAGAAATATCCAAAAATGTACAACTGTTACTGTAAGAATTACATGTACAGTACTTATTCCTGTTCATATCAGACAAAACTTCATTAAAATGTCATTACAATTGTCACTACTTCAAAATAAGTTGCTTGTATTTCGATGTATTTACACACAAATACATCAGAATTCATCGCTAGTCTGGTGAGTGTCCCAGTATTATGGTTTTGTTTGAAAGGATACATTTGAGTCAAACAAAGTTGTACCTTTTGTCACTTAACGATGATTGTGTAGCTAAGTTTGGCCTCTCTTTTGGAGGCATGTGTTGATGTTGTGGCCAATCCTGAACTCGCAGACATGGAATCTACTGTGCGGTGCTAGAGAAAGATACATGAAATGTTGTCGCGACCATTTTCCTGTCACTACTACTGTAGGACTTAGTTCCTCCTGTTCCCAAGCTAGCCTCACAGCTTTCCCACAGTGCATTGTGTCACCCCATGCCACCTTCCTACCCAAGTTTCTCATCTCCAGCTACAATAAACATTTTGCCTCAATGAAACGTCAATGAAGGAAATGGTGGGGGCCCAGCCAGTATTTTCTGATCAGTTTCATGCTTTTATTTCTTGTGATGGTATCGAAAGAACTTAATGAGAGCTTGAAATTTGAATGTTTGTTATTTTCCACTTGATAGTATTAACATTCAAGTACATTTTGTTAATGCTGTTTGTGCAATAAATTGAAATAAAAACGAGCAGTTGTCTTGTAGATTGACACATCAGTTGAATGGAAATACTGTATCCAATTGACAGGAAATGTCACTGCTTGTCTCTCGCATACAGGTGATGTCAGAACACACATTTTCTCTCACACACACACACACACACACACACACACACACACACACAGAGAGAGAGGGGCTTGACGGTCAGCAGAGCAAAGGGCCCGGTCCTCATAAAGATACAGGCATTGTTTGGCCACCCACTCGTCCTCTTAAGACACGCCAATTGACTCTACCTTCTTCAAGCTCAAGGTAATCCAGAACGGAGGAGTTGCTGTAACACACATCCTTTCTGTGCTTCCAGTCAAAGGTATCTCGAGCAGCTCCCCTGAGATTCATCCTCCCACCCACCCACCCACACTGCTGCTGCTGCTGTGGCTGACGTCAACATGAACACAGCACTTATCTGGGGAACAGCTATGTTCAGGTCTGTAGCAATCCCAATCTTCCAGAGAGATTCATCACAAAGGATAATCCATTTTCATTTCTATGCCACCACCATCGCCCTGATTTTACACTTGAGTGTACACCTTTCCAAGACAGGCTTGACCAGGTGAAACCAGGTCGAAGCTATGATCCCTCATTGATGTAACTTGTTAAATCCTCTTCAATCATTGTACTTGCCCATCAAGGGGAGGAGACTAGTTGAAGAAGGATTTTTAAGATATTGAGACATGGATTGTGTATGTGTGCCATTCCGAGGGTGAATGAACAAGACAAAGATTTCAGTGCCTTTGAACAGGGTGTGGTAGTAAGTGCCTGGTGCACCGGTTTGAGTGTGTCAAAAACTGCAACACTGCTGGGTTTTTCACACTCAACAGTTTCCCCTGTGTATCAATACTGGTCCACCACACAAAGGACATCCAGTCAACTTGACCCACTGTGGGAAGCATTGGAGTCAACGTGGGAAAACACCTTGTGGAGTCCATGTCCAGCTGAATTGAGGCTGTCCTGAGGGCAAACGGGGTGCAACATTAGGAAGGTGTTACTAATACACACTTTGGAATGTATACCACCAGATATGAATATTTCTCCGTTATTTCTACAGTAGGTCTTGTGCAGACACATTTCCAACTTAGTCCTGATTTGAATCACTGCTCAGCAGGTAATCAGACACTCGATAAGGAGACAGTGCTGGAATTCTCCGATGCGACTGTTCAGATTGCATCCATCCTCTTTATTCCTATATACCCATTTGTCCACATGGGGTCAGTATGGTAACAGGACAAAATTGTGCATGTGTACTCTTCATTAGAGAATGGAATCCCTTACACAGGCTTACAAAATAATGAAGGCACAGACAACTAGCAGCACATTTTTATTTCAACTTAACAAAAACATTGCACATTTCCAGTAACATGCCTGTATAGGTCCATCAAGTTCACCTAGCTTAATGAGAAAAGAGTAGTAACCAATGATGTATATAAACCCTGAATTGCTATGCTATGTATTGGCCAATGAGAGGCTTGAAGCAGCTGGTCGGCCATATTGGCACTCCCCAGTGGGAGCAGTCCTCCATAGGAATGAATGTATTTCGACAGTATTTCAATGAAATGTTTCAAGGACAAAATTACATTTATTTGAATATTTGTTTTGAACTTAAAAATTATACTTTAAGGAACATGTTTTTATTTGTGCTATTTATTTAAAATGTGTATGTTTAGTTGACATAATATACTTTAAAAGTATGCATTAAGGTGTCTGTAACAGAATAAACTTGCCTAAATCAAAGGTAAACATTAATAAATGCATTTCCATACAATCCAAAATATGTTTTACACCGGTGGGGGAGTGCCAAGATGGATGTGAGGTGGCTTCAAAACAGCGCTCCCTGTCAGTCGTCTAGTGTATATATAAACCATTGGTGGTAACAGAGGGAAAATATGAAGAAATACAATAAGCTGTTTCCAAATGCTAAAGAAGACAGTACCAAGTAAAAATTGGCCACATTTGAAACCAAATGTAATAAAAATATTACAGCAATGTTAATACTTCACCAAACATGATGCAATTGTATAATCCATGCAATTAAATTAAATAGTCAAATGCATATTAATAATAATGTTCAAAATACGAGGTATTTGTTGGCTCACGTTTTTGTTTGCTACAACCATAGCAGTTTGATTTCAATACTGTAGTCACACCTCATGCAATTCAATTTCCCATCGTCAATTTGTTTCAACTCAAATACAGTAGCACAAAGATCCATGCCACACGATGCGCACAGCTACATGTTTAAACTCCAATGAACAAAGCTACAACAATTCATACCCCAAATAAAACGTCAACATGGAACCTAATGCGGCTACAGCACGGACACGTTCTGTTCTAAAGGGATCCAAACGTGTTAATAGTTTAGAACAATTGTACGTTTCGATATTTTTGGTGTGAATACCTAGTTGTGTTATGTACTGACATGGTTTTCTGAGGTACACTAGTAAGGAATGAGCTGCCATTACACTATTTGTGTGACATTCCCGATGCACCTTTCCCTCAGCTGAAATAGCTTCAGCAGAATATATAGCCATTCTCTGTTGAATCAACCTGCAGCGGCCATCTAAAGGCCATAGACTAAAAACAAGCACATCGTTGAAATTAGTAAACCAATGGGATGGGAGCCTAATTGTAAATTGGCAAATTATTCATAAAAAGTGACATGATCAGAACAATTTTGCAAAGGCACATTGTCTATGTGTGTGATTGATCTCTTTCCCAATCATGTGGCTTATAAAACGACTCTTCTGGGTCAGTAATACCTCTAACGTAACTTACATATATTAAATACTCTCTAACTGAGACAGGGGATCAAGACCAAACTCAGAATGGTCAAATAGAATCTCTCAAAACTATAGAAGAATCTCAGTGTGTGAAGACGCCATGCATTTTTCATAAGGGCTTTCAAACAAGGCACAAGGAGTGGAGTGGAGTGGAGCGAACGGTTTGCATTGCAAGCGTAGCCACAGGCCCTGCTGGTTCCCAACACCTTGACCCTCAACACTAGCTAACGTCATGACTCCAAATCAGCCAAGCATCCAAATCAACAACTGCACTTGCAAGTACCATCTCTTCAAATGTCATATGTACAAAAAAAAATACAAAAAAAAGAGTAACCACCCTCCCCAAGAACAATATTCTAGCAACAGATATCGAAAGCAACGTAAGGGATGGCATAATGACGGTACAGAAAAACAACAGTTATGTCCTCTCTACACACACTCCATGCACCTTGTAGTGAGGTTGCAGCTTTCTCCTACACCTGCCTTATCACTGTTTGCCATTCTGACACAGAGGTCTGAAGTTTCCTCACACTTGCAATGGTCAGAGGAATAACTAGCTGCGCTGCTCTGACTAACATGTCAGACACAACTCTCTCTGTTTCCCACACAGGAAGTAGCTGTGGAAGGAGCAGGAAACACCTTGACCGTGGCGACAGCCTAAAGCCCATCTCTAGTGGCAAAAGCAAGCAGAGCCCAAGAAATCTCTGCACTGCACTGCACTGCACTGCCTATTCTGCAGGCTGCATTAAAGAGTAAAGAAGCTAAGAGGCGGAGGAAATATTGCCTGGAGAGGTCAGCAGGAGCTAGCTTGCCGGTTTGGGAGGGTCACCTGCACAGCAAGGTGTGTTGCAAGGTGTGTCGCCCAAAGAACAAGTTCTTGTTTCTGTGGTGTCACTGCTGCAATGGCTTGTGGGTTTGGACTCACTCTGGCTGCGTTGTCTCTCTTTGTTTAGCTCCCCCCACTTGGCCCTGTTAGCCTGGATCAAGTCAACCATTGGCTGGAGCTTGGGGTTTATTTTCACCAATGTCTGGAGGGAGAGAGAAGAGAGCGAAAGGGAGAAGAGAGCGAGGGGGAGAAGAGAGCGAGAAGGGAGAGAGAGAAGAGGCAGGGTGTTATAAAGTGAGATAAATGAAGACCATCTTCCACGTAATACATTATTCATCATACAAAAAATATGCATCTGACTGCTAAGCTACCTGCCACCCTGATATGTACAATAGGCTACAGTAGAGCACATTGCCATGCAGTACAGTTTAGTGCAGTAGAGTACAGTAGGGTACAGTACAGTAACATACAGAACATTACACTGTACTCTACTTGTTACTAAACGTAACTGTTCTGTCCTCTACTGCAGTTGTTCCCAAACTTTTTATAGTCCCGTACCCCTTCAAACATTCAACCTACAGCTGCGTACCCCCTCTTGACATTGTCCGTAAGATTGAGTTAATTTGCACATAAAAAATCACACAATGATGGAAAGACCTGTGTGTTGTCCTTGTTAATGCACACAGGAAAGAGCTCCCATTTCTTAATCATAGCCTCAATTTTGTCCCGCACATTGAATATAGTTGCGGAGAGTCACACTGTAATCCTAGATTCAGATCATTCACGCGAGAAAAAACATCACCCAGATAGGCCAGTCGTGTGAGAAACTCTTCATCATGCAAGCAGTCAGACAAGGGAAAATTATGGTCAGTAAAGAAAACTTTAAGCTCGTCTCGCAATTTTAAAAAAGTGTCAATACTTTAACTCTTGATAACCAGCTCACTTCTCTGTGTTGTAACAGCGCTAAGTGGTCGCTGCCAATATCATTGCATAATGCAGAAAATACATGAGAGTTCAGGGGGCTTGCTTTAACAAAGTTAACCATTCTCACTGTAGTGTCCAAAACGTCTTTCAAGCTGTCAGGCATTCTGAGAGGTATGGTATCTGTTGCTTTTATACATGTCTTACTACTCAAAAGTCGTCTTTATTCTCGCTCAAAAAACTTTAGTGGCTTATTTTCCAAATTGTCATGTTTTGTTTCTAAATGTCTGCGCAAGAGTGAAGGTTTCCCGTGAGAGAGTAACGGTTAATGTGATTGGATGTTCATTATTTGACTAGGATACCTGTATTTGACATTGTGTTGTTATTTCGCTGAACACTAGATGGTTGAATTTTATTTTTGGCAGTGAAATGAGGCTACTCAGGAGAGAGAAAAACCTCACCCAAATGTATAGCACCATTGGAAAATATATATGTAGTTTGAAAATGTGAATAATTTTTATTTGGCGTACCCCCGACGGTATTACGTGTACCCCTGTTTGGGAATACATGCTCTACTGTACTGTGCTGTCAAAACTTGGACCATATCTCTTTCATTACTTGTTACTTTTATTTCTTATTCTTATTTTTTATATACATTTTTTAACCGCAGTGTTGATTAGGGGCTCGTAAGTTAGCATTTCACTGTAAGGTTGTATTCGGCGCCTGTGACTAATAACATTTGATTTGATTTGATCTGAACCAATCATAGAAGTCTTTTTTGGGGCTAAATCAAGAACGGTCCGGAACAAATCTCAACCAATCATAGACGTCTATGTTTAGGCTGAATCAAGTCCGGTCTAGACCGGACATCTGTGGACAGACCAAATTTCAACATCTTTTCAACGTCCATAGATGTCAGCGTTGGACGGTACTGACTGGGTTAATATGAAGAAAAAAATGACTTACTGGACTGTAATTAGTTACTAGTGTCATTCTTGCTGTGGAATTGTAAACGACAATTCAGTCACTGTGACACATTGCCATTCATACAGCCTTTAATGAATTACCTCAGAGACGTGGGGGGTTCTCTTCTCTTTACACTGCATTTAGGCTCCTTTAAATATTATCTAAATCACTTGGCTTCCCATTGCACACTAATTAACCCATGTTTCAAACACTTTCCACAACAGACACAAAAAAAAGCCGCCATTTAGGAAGAGATACTGTACACATCGCCACGACAACAGGGGATAATTTAATTTATGCTATCAATTCAATTCACATAACTTTTATATCCGGATAGGGAACTTTATATGTGGTGATGGGCTGGGGCATGCAAGACACATAGCGACATAGGACGCAATACACGATATTAATATATATGAGTGGAATAACTCACAATTTTATAAAACGCTACAAGAATGGTCTATGAGGTATGTGCTCAGTATCTCATCATCCCCGCCAGTGTGCAGTTACGGCTGGACCGTGGCGCATCTCCGTACATGTTTTATGAGTCAAATCAGTACAATCTCATGCCAGAAAATGATCTACGGAACTGCCTGTTGCCTGAAACTGTCAAACCTGTTACAACCGCTAGGGGGATTTGAAAAGCACGTGTGTTCAGAGGGTGCACTCACAAACTCACACAACAGTTGCGGTGGTACACTGAAGTTATGCTTTCTAATTGGGTGCAGTTCAGCAGTCAAGACTACATTTACATGATCAAAAGATGCCACATGGCCTCTCATTCATATGCTATGCATAATCATTTCCAGAGACGGCTTTTAGTTTGCACTTCTAACTAGAACCTAGTGACCGTATGTCCACAACATTCCATAGTGAACATGAAATATTCCAAATGGTGTGTTTCCACTGCGAATTTTGGAGAGCTCCAGACACATTGATTCATACAGTTCTACCATTACCAGAACCACTAGGGTACGTCCCAAATGGTACCTTATTCCCTATATAGTGCACTTTTTTAAACCAAAGTCATATGGAATAGGATGCCATTTGGGACTCGGCCGTACACTACACAGGACCAGCTCCCTTCTAGTCGCCATGGCAGGTTGTTGTTAGAGCACTCAGTCTCCACATCCACAGATGGTGAGGGTTCAGTAAAGACTGACTCCTGTCAGGGAGTTGACATTGCACCACGTTCCTTGGATGGACAAACCCACTCTGTGATCAACTTAATCTCTCTGAGTTTGACTAGTACAGCTGGAGAACAGAGGAGGATTTCCAACTAGGATCCTGCCAATGTCTCTCTTCTCTTTCCTCCTTCATTCTAAAAACCCCTCTATCTTGTTCCAGCATCAGTATTCCAGTGCAGTAGACGGAACGAGTGGGGATAAAGACGGAGCGCCATGGTTATCTGGTAGGCTTTGAAGATGGGAGGTTACATAACGCGGGATTAATATGCCACACAGTAGCACGAGGAGAAGGAGATCAGTGAGATGCTCTTCCTCTCACAGACACAAACCCCTGGCGCCTCTGAACTTCCTCCTGCTCCCCTCTCTCTCTCTCTCTCTCTAATTGGTGGCGGTATGGTTGTGAGCTGTATATCTGCATTCTCTAAACATGAGCATTTGCAGGCCACTGTGTGAGTCTGCATCTAAAGACACACAGAAAGCAAATCCCTTTGTTCTAATAATGTAGAGTTTTCAAAGCAGTAGGGGGAAAAAATGGCAGTCTACCATCACTTTGAACACAAGTTGCCCCTGAATTAAATGTTTGAAAGCATATTTGTCCTAATATTACAATATAGCAGGCCTACGTTTGTCAATCAAAATATATGTGAAAACATATTTACAGTTTTTTATTTTTGGCAGCGTTGATCTGGCAAAAATCATGTCTTTAACTGTCTGCATACTGTATGGCATTCCCTGTATTTCTCACTTGTTTGCTTTGTGCTCTTGGCCTCTAAGTCTCTTTGTCTTTATCAGTGGCCTTGATCTTCCCTGGAAGTCAGTCATCCAGTCTTCCTCGGTCTCCCACACACACTCACTGCCGCAGACGTCATGACCTGGCTCATCCGCACCCACCCACCCACCCTCCCACGCACGCATGCACACAATGAGAGCACAGAGCTGACTCTCCCTATTCATTCCCTCTTTCAGTGCTGTGCAGTTGAGGCACACTATACCTGCATTAAAGGGAGTTAAGCATGTAATATACTATATCATCATCACTAACGTCAATGCTTCCGTCATTCATTTGTTTGCCTTGGCATTCTCAAGATCCGGAAACGAGGTCTCATTCTAGTGCAGTATTCTCAAATAGATAGTACACGTCCTTGGAGTTATTTCAGAGATTTAAAAAAATACCTTATTTTTCTAAGAGGTGTCTCTAAAAGGAAAAGAATGTTTACTGCAGTGACATTTCCACTGCTGGCGTCATTAGGGACAATGACAGGCGAAGGACGGCCTCCTCTGTAGAGGGGGCTATTCGGCTAGTGGTGCTTGGTGGTAGTGAGAGCAGTAGATTGAGTCCCTTAGGGTTTGGGGAGGCTGTGGTGGCATTGCGGAGGATTACCTCATAAAGCGGAGTACAGATCCCATCGATCCACTCCAGCTGCAGCCCCGGCAACTCGTCCTTCCGGTTTCGATCAAAAATGGCCTGGAACACAAACACACGCTTAAGCCTCATGATTCCTTCACTGTTTGTTCCACTTCCTTCCTACAGACACACTAGCCCTGGATCATGATTCTCAGTTCCATTACATTACACATAAGAGCCCAGATACTCGGTCTCAACATTAACACACACCGCCTGCGGTACGCTTTTGGAAGCACAAGGACTTTATCTTTCATATCAGCAAGAAATCATTTCCAAAAAAGAAAAGGTTAAATTGATACACCTTTAGCAAGTGTTTCCGGAAGAGAGATAGAAGATCGAGGGACCACCTGTGCTAACTAGCTATCTAGCATGCTCCAGTAAATGTATATTTTGCATTTGTGAATTCATTTTAATGTGATATAATAGTAAAGAGCTTTATGTTTCTAGAACCGTATTGCAATTGAGAATCGATTCACGTCTAGACTTAGTTTTTGTCTGTTTAGGCTGCCAGAGCCAGTCTACCTCTGAGAATAACATATATGGCTCTATTTCTGGCGTTAAGGCGGCGCTCGTGTCAAACGCACGTTAGTTTGCAATTTCGTCATTTAAAAACTGTCACACTGGCATTTTCCAGCCCTAACGCCAGGTTCGGCAATTTATCTGTCTAACATCAGCACGCTTGCTCTCAGATGGGAGGAGTGGATATATTTAAGGTGTATCCTTAAACACGCACCTTAAAGTGCTCATTTCAGGCAGCGCTGGTCAGGATGGTTAAGACCAACCCAAAGCTGGTTTTAGCGGTAACACAGTTGGTTATGGCATGAACTTTGACAGCGGAAATGCAGCTTATCCAGCCGTGACAAACACAGCACATCTGCACATGGGACAAGATGTGCTTTTAGTGCCTGGATACTGTATATTTTATTAAAAACCAAGCATACCCTCCCCTCCTCTTAATGAGAGGGGGACAGTATGCTAGGGGGCTCCCGAGTGGCGCAGTGGTCTAAGATACTGCATCTCAATGCAAGAGGTGTCACTGCAGTATTAACTTTTTCTGTCCTTTCCCAAAAGCATTATTTGGCTTTCTGCCCATTCCCAAAAGCATTATTTGGCTTTCTGCCCATTCCCAAAAGCATTATTTGGCTTTCTGCCCGTTCCCGAAAGCATTATTTGGCTTTCTGTCCTTTCCCAAAAGCATTATTTGGCTTTCTGCCCATTCCCAAAAGCATTATTTGGCTTTCTGTCCTTTCCCAAAAGCATTATTTGGCTTTCTGTCCTTTCCCAAAAGCATTATTTGGCTTTCTGCCCATTCCCAAAAGCATTATTTGGCTTTCTGTCCTTTCCCAAAAGCATTATTTGGCTTTCTGTCCTTTCCCAAAAGGATTATTTGGCTTTCTGTCCTTTCCCAAAAGCATTATTTGGCTTTCTGCCCATTCCCAAAAGCATTATTTGGCTTTCTGTCCTTTCCCAAAAGCATTATTTGGCTTTCTGTCCTTTCCCAAAAGGATTATTTGGCTTTCTGTCCTTTCCCAAAAGCATTATTTGGCTTTCTGCCCATTCCCAAAAGCATTATTTGGCTTTCTGTCCTTTCCCAAAAGCATTATTTGGCTTTCTGTCCTTTCCCAAAAGGATTATTTGGCTTTCTGTCCTTTCCCAAAAGCATTATTTGGCTTTCTGCCCTTTCCCAAAAGCATTATTTGGCTTTCTGCCCATTCCCAAAAGCATTATTTGGCTTTCTGTCCTTTCCCAAAAGCATTATTTGGCTTTCTGTCCTTTCCCAAAAGGATTATTTGGCTTTCTGTCCTTTCCCAAAAGCATTATTTGGCTTTCTGTCCTTTCCCAAAAGCATTATTTGGCTTTCTGTCCTTTCCCAAAAGGATTATTTGGCTTTCTGTCCTTTCCCAAAAGCATTATTTGGCTTTCTGTCCTTTCCCAAAAGCATTATTTGGCTTTCTGCCCGTTCCCAAAAGCATTATTTGGCTTTCTGCCCATTCCCAAAAGCATTATTTGGCTTTCTGCCCATTCCCAAAAGCATTATTTGGCTTTCTGCCCGTTCCCAAAAGCATTATTTGGCTTTCTGCCCTTTCCCAAAAGCATTATTTGGCTTTCTGCCCGTTCCCAAAAGCATTATTTGGCGATTGGCTGTGTAGGCTATTTTACATGTGTACAATTAAGCCCTAAAGCTTAGGCTTATGCACTAAAATACTAGCACACAGCTCGGACACCTGTGGTTCGAATCCAGGCTGTATCACATCCGGCCGTGATTGGGAGTCCCATTGGGCAGGGCACAATAGGCCCAGCGTCGTCCGGGTTTGGCCGGGGTAGGCCGTCATTGTAAACAAGAATTTGTTCTTAACTGACTTGATTAGTTTAAATTAAGGTTAAAAACATTTTTTTTTAAACGAAGGCTGTTTTCTGTTTGTCCTGCCCAATTTAATCAAGTAGGCTAGTCTAGACTGTTGATATAGTGTTTGGCTCGTGAGACCGCTTGGAAATAAATCTTATTCACCAAAGTTTTATTAAAATATGACGTTTGTGAGGAGTAAAACAGTGAGCTGACATGCCCTGTTTATCTATGTATTGTAGGCAGACCTACATTATTTGAGTTATGTTTTGGATGTGTGTAAAACCCCCTCCGTGATGTAGGATACATGTGTCCATGCCCATCACGAAACGAGAGATGAAACCCTTTGTGAATACCAGTGACCCTCCTATTTAGAAGTTCTTTTCCTGTAACAATTGTTTGTTTTCCGTTTCCTATTCTTTAAACGCAAGCCCTCCGTAGGCTACCCTTACCCTATAGGCCTACTACAACGAAGGCTGGTTCAACAGTAATGCGTTGTGCCTTTTTTGATGCTAGCGATTTTAGAATGTATTTATTTGTTGTTGAAAAAACAACAACAGGTTGCTTGTTTTTCATTGAATTGTATTAAAACCAAATTTATTACAAATATTCACTGTCCTGGTTTTATGGTGAGAACCTCCGTGGCACGCAACTTCTGGAGAAGTGTGAACGCGATCTGTAAGATGTTTCCATTATGTCTATAAAACATTATATTTGGGAGCAGGACAACGGTGAGTGGACATTCACCCTTTCTCTTTATATTGGATCTTTGTCCGGCCATTATGAAAAGTTTAGATGTGAGTAAAACCCTCCACAGTCTGTGTTGTTTTAATACTATATGGGCATGGGAACCAATTATGGAGCCTGGACGTGCACTTAGATATAGCATATTTAAAACAAGTTGTTTTGTTTTGTTAAGAATTTGATTCAAATCTCTTTTTTAGGCCTTATGAATAATGAATTGAATCTTACTTTTTGAAAACCTTTGGCATGTCCATTCTCAGCCATAATGTAATTCACAGCAGGCCTAGCCTCTATATCAGTATATTTCTACATTGAAGCTATGCAATTTCTTAGAACAATGTGGACTCCAAACAGGTTCAAGTTAACATATTTAGAATAGATGGGATAGGTCTACATTGGAATTGGATTTGATTCCAAGGCAATACATAAAAGACTGTAAATATACACAACTTGAAGCAACAACTTATTTAGCCATGGAGCACATCCTGATTGGCCAGTGAGGGGCCAAGCCTCGACACACCCACAACTTGTTCATTCATCAAAACCCAGCCCTTTCGCGCCAACGCCAACAACTGCACCAATAATTGGGGTTGTGAAAACAGCAAAATAAGAGTATGAGAAAAAGGGGAGGTGGCTCCTAGTCCTAGAACATGAATGTACACTTCAGTACTGCAATAGAACTGTTGTAGAACTGAATGCATAAAATGCACCCTTTACCATTATGCCAAACAAGTTCATTCCAGTTCCTATTTTCCATTCTGCCTCAGTCTCCTCTCTTGCTGCATGAACTTCTGAGGCCCCAGAGAGAGTGAGAGAGACAGAGAGAGAGAGAGAGAGAGGGGGAGAGAGACACAGAGAGAGAGAGAGAGAGAGAGAGAGAGAGAGAGAGAGAGAGAGAGACACAGAGAGAGAGAGACACACAGAGAGAGAGAGAGAGAGAGAGACACAGAGAGAGAGAGAGAGAGAGAGACACACAGAGAGAGAGAGATACACAGAGAGAGAGAGACACACAGAGAGAGAGAGAGAGAGAGAGAGAGAGAGAGAGAGAGAGAGAGAGAGGCTGTGCTTCACAGATAGTTACTGGGCTACGCTTGAATATTGAGTTGAATATTTAATTCACAACGCCCACACACACGCTCAGCGCTAAAGGGTTTGACACAGGCTGCAAAGCAACCTGAGGCAAGTGCATTAGCTAGCTACTTCAGAAGGGAACCAATGTGGCCGGGCATGATTAGTCAACTGGCAGTAATTACAGACGGACGCTACTCTGCTCTCCTCCCTAAGAACCTTCAGCACTGTTTGGACTTCAAAGCTCCAAAATAAAACACCAGCAACTCTTCTATTTTAGTGCATTGGCTTTGAATATAGGACTTATACATGTAGAATATACACTGAGTGCACAAAACATTAAGAACACCTGCTCTTTCCATGACATAGACTGACCAGGTGAATCCAGGTGAAAGCTAGGATCCGTTATTGGTGCCACCTGTTAAATCCACTTCAATCAGTGTAGATTAAGGGTTTTTAAGCCTTGAGACAATTGAGACATGGATTGTGTATGTGTGCCATTCAGAGGGTGAATGGGCCAGACAAAATATTTAAGTGCCTTTGAACAGGGTATGGTAGTAGGTGCCAGGCACACCGGTTTGAGTGTGTCAAGAACTGCAACGCTGCTGGTAAACATTGGAGTCAACATTGAGGCTGTTCTGAGGGCAAAAAGGGATGCAGCAGCGTCTATTGGGAAGGTGTTCCTAATGGGTGTACACTCAGAAAAAAACACGATGGGATGCCTCATGTCAAGGCTGACCAAAGTAAGACACTGAATCTATATTTATCTAGATTATCTTGAACAGGATTTGGAAAAAAATATTCATGGAAGAGTAGGTGCCAGGCACACCGGTTTGAGTGTGTCAAGAACTGCAACGCTGCTGTGTTTTTCACTGTCAACAGTTTCCTGTGTGTATCAAGAATGGTCCACCACCCAAAGGACATCCATCAAACTTGACACAACTGTGGGAAGCATTGGAGTCAACATTGAGGCTGTTCTGAGGGCAAAAAGGGATGCAGCTCAATATTGGGAAGGTGTTCCTAATGTTTTGTACACTCAGTGTAGAACGATGGGATGCCTCATGTCAAGGCTGACCAAAGTAAGACACTGAATCTATATTTATCTAGGATTATCTTGCAGGATTTTAAAAAAATCATTCATGGAAGAGTTATGATACATTTTATGGCCCCTGTTGTATACAGGTTAGAAGGACACGGCAGCCAATGGGATTAGAGGAAGGTGTCGTTGTCACTTCTTTCTGTAAACTATAGACAGGGGCAGAGGTTTAATTGATGTTGTACGTGTTTGGTAACAGGTTTGTGCAGGAGCATTATTCTAGGACATACAGAGCCGCCTAATTAAAAACCTAGTCCAAATACTGCTTAAGGTACTGTAGAACAGGGATCATCAACGAGATTATTTTTCTTGAGCGGATGGTCAGAGGGACAGAATATAATTCCAAATCAATTTTAGAGCATAAGAAGCCCAAACAGATATAATATTTGATTAAAACATAATCATTTCAAACCTTGCTTACATTTGTATATACGATCACATAAAGTATATCTCTCTCTCTGTTATGCGTGGGAATACTTTGGAACAGTATTCAAATCACTTGGAGCTGATTTGCTGGTGGTTTTTTTTGACAGTCCAACAATTAAACAATTTTGCTCTGAAAACTTGGGTTTCAGTTAGGGAACCCTACTGTAGAGGGACACTATGTAGGAGTTGACAACTCTCCTCTCTCACACAGTGTGATGCAAGCTCTATGTAACAAGTGAACCATGTCTGGACTATAAATCCTATGGCCGGGGGTGAGAGTAGATTGAATTTCTTGCCCGGTGCAGAACCTACTATGTGTGCACAAGCTTCTTGTCGAACCACATCGCGTTTCGGAGCGTAAGGCTATACCACCGGTTTTCAAGGCCATGTTTTCATTTTCCATGCCTCTGACATGCAGTAATGATAAATAATGGTGTAAAAGCCTACAGTTTTCTTGATATTTTTAAAAATGTATTGTGATAGCCCAAGCCCCCCCTCCGCTTCTCCTTCACCCAAATCCAGACAGCTGGTGTTCTGAAAGAGCTGCAAAATCTGGATCCCTACAAATCAGCTGGGCTAGACAATCTGGACCCTCTCTTTCTAAAATTATCCGCCGCCATTGTTGCAACCCCTATTACTAGCCTGTTCAACCTCTCTTTCACATCGTCTGAGATTCCTAAAGATTGGAAAGCGGCCGCGGTCATCCCCCTGTTCAAAGGGGGAGACACTCTAGACCCAAACTGTTACAGATTATATCCATCATGCCCTGCCTTTCTAAAGTCTTTGAAAGCCAAGTGAACAAACAGATCACTGACCATTCCGAATCCCACCATACCTTCTCCGCTATGCAATCTGGTTTCAGAGCTGGTCACGGGTGGACCTCAGCCACGCTCAAGGTTCTAAACGATATTATAACAACCATCAATAAAAGACAGTACTGTGCAGCCGTCTTCATCAACCTGGCCAAGGATTTCGACTCTGTCAATCACAGCATTCTTATAGGAAGACTCAACAACCTTGGTTTCTCTAATGACTGCCTCGCCTGGTTCACTAACTACTTCTGAGATAGAGTTCAGTGTGTCAAATCAGAGGGCCTGTTGTCCGGACCTCTGGCAGTCTCTATGAGGGTGCCACAGGGTTCAATTCTCGGGCCGACTCTTTTCTCTGTATATATCAATAATGTTGATCTTGCTGCGGGTGATTCTTTGATCCACCTCTACGCAGACGACACCATTCTGTATGCATCTGGCCCTTCTTTGGACACTGTGTTAACAAACCAAACAAGCTTCAACACCAACCGAAGATTCACTCCCGACAGCAGAGTGGAGGACCTCTTAGAGCGAGCCAGTAAAACTAAATGCGCTGCCCGCACCCGCCCGCCCAACTAGCATCACTACTCCGGACGGTTCTGACTTAGAATATGTGCACAACTATAAATATTTAGGTGTCTGGCTAGACTGTAAACTCTCCTTCCAGACTCATATTAAGCATCTCCAATCCTAAATTAAATCTAGAATCAGCTTCCTATTTCGCAACAAAGCCTCCTTCACTCATGTTGCCAAACATACCCTCGTAAAACTGACTATCCTACCAATCCTTGACTTTGGCGATGTCATTTACAAAATAGCCTCCAACACTCTACTCAGCAAATTGGATGCAGTCTATCACAGTGCCATCCATCCATCCAAGCCCCATATACTACCCATCACTGCAACCTGTATGCTCTTGTTGGCTGGTCCTCGCTACATATCCGTTGTCAAACCCACTGGCTCCAGGTCATCTATAAGTCTTTGCTAGGTAAAGCTCCGCCTTATCACAGCTCACTGGTCACCATGGCAACATCCACCCGTAGCACACGCTCCAGCAGGTAGGTATATTTCCCTGGTCATCCCCAAAGCCAACACCTACTTTGGCCACCTTTCCTTCCAGTTCTTTGCTGCCAATGACTGGAACGAATTGAAAAAATCACTGAAGTTGGAGACTTATATCTCCCTCACTAACTTTAAGCGTCAGCTGTCAGAGCAGCTTACACTGCAGCTGTACACAGTCCATATGTAAATAGCCCATCTGTAAATAGCCCATCCAACCAACTACCTACCTCATCTCCTTATTTGTTTTTGTTTTCCTGCTCTTTTGCACACCAGTATTTCTACTTGCACATCTGTCACTCCAGTGTAAATTTCTAAATTGTCATTACTTTGCCACTATTGGCCTATTTATTGCCTTACCTCATTTGCACACACTGTATACAGATTTTTATATTGTGTTATTGACTGTACATTTGTTTATCCACGTGTAAGTCGGTGTTGTTGTTTTTGCCGCACTGCTCTGCTTTATCTTGGCCAGGTCACAGTTGAAAATGAGAACTTGTTCTCAACTGGCCTACCTGGTTAAATAAAGGTGAAATAAAAAATGTTTTACCTGTACAGTGTACCCACACTATTCATTTTGCCGGGACGCCGTACCGAACCATACAGCCTTACTTTCACCACTGCCTATGTCATAGGCTTTATATAGCCCAAAAAACAACAGTGAGATTTGCTCATATGATGATGAACTCACAGATGGGGTGAGCTTCAGTTCAGATCTCTCTCTGTCCCCCTGCTCAAAAAACTCGCTGGTGACCAGTTCTGCCACCTAACAGGACAACATCAGAACAACTGTTAGCATGAGAGAATACAAGGACTTCTACAATACAGGCCAGGCCTGAGAGTATTCACAATATCCTAATGTACACTTTTCCGGTGTGCGTGAATGAAATAGCCTGCCCTTTTTACCTTGCGTGATATTTCCCAGGGTTTGGTGACGGCCCCCAAGTCACATGCTGTCATCAACATGGACCTGTGAAAGTTCAGTCAGACATTCGTAATCTCAGTTGAAACACACACAATGCCCTCAAAAGAAACACGTTTTCTGCATCACAATGATTTACTTACCTACACATGTCTCTGTGGCCTTTCACGTTCCAATTGTATTCGCCTTTGTTGACCAGCTCAAAAAACGTGTTCCTGTTCCTAAAAGAGAGGAAAGATGAATTCTAGGCCATTTTGTTCATTCTCGTGTGAGTGATATACAATCCACAAGGAGGCAGTACAGACTAGAATATTTGTTATCTAACCAAGAGCTGGGAGCATGAGAATATAAACAATGCATTCTTACCTGTACGTCACGTTGGTATGTAAAAAAAGAAAGAAAGAAGATGAAACCCGCTATAATATTGACAAAACAAATAACTGACTGCTCTACGCTTTATGAGACAATATCGTCAAATATGTCTATATCAAAACCCATCAGCCGGATACAATAAGGTACATACTCAAAGTATAGAGTGAGGTCTGTGGCCAGGATGGACTGTTTCAAAAGCTGCATGAGGTCACCGTATTCTCTAGACGACAGATTGGAGAAGATGTTGTGTCCCTGCACACACAGAAGAAGAGGCGCAGAAAACATTTCATCAATCACTGTCTAATTCAGCCTGAGAGCCGGTCTGTTTGTGCTATTATGCTCCCTGTCACTCCCTGTCACTCTTGGCTCAACAATGACAGCATATACGACGGCAAGAGCACAAACAGATCTGGTACCAGGCTTTGTTTACTTCCTCAACGGGAACACAATATTTTTAATAGATTTCCTTAACCCGGTACAGGTGAATAAATAAGCGAAACAGTGTTTTGTGGCGAAATCTAGTCCAATCTGTACATGAGCAAAATAAAGGTGTCATGATCTGACTTGCAGCTCCAGCATGACTTTGTGGCTGTCAGCACATTCAGTCTGTGACTTGAGAGGGATTCCTCAAGTGTCACATCTTTATGTGTAGTGCTGATAAAGGGGATAGTGTGAGCGTGACACTCATTGTGTGTGTGTGTGTGTGTGTGTGTGTGTGTGTGTGTGTGTGTGTGTGTGTGTGTGTGTGTGTGTGTGTGTGTGTGTGTGTGTGTGTGTGTGTGTGTGTGTGTGTGTGTGTGTGTGTGTGTGTGTGTGTGTGTGCACGTGCGCGCCTGGAGTCAAAGGCAAATCTGCCAGAGGCTGGAGACCGAACCATCAGGGATCAGAGGGAAAGCTCTTAAGAAGTAAGTGCCACTTCTCACTCTCTCTCCTTTTCATATCATTCCAACAGATCTCTCTCCATCATATATATATATATATATATATATATCCCAGTCCCACTTAGAGTGCCCATCACCAGGGGAATGCCCAAGAAGAGAGAGATGGTGAGATATGGGGAAGGAGAGAGGGGCTTCTTGAACCGGGTGACCCCTGATTCTCTCTGTTCACGCTCGAGCTGAGACAGGTTTTCTCCAGCACTGCAAGACCAGCCTCGATCCTCAGTTCATTGGTTCCCATGAAATATTGAATACCGTAACGTCAGAGATGTAGAGCTTGTTTTTTCTTCACTCTATCTTAATGAGAGGGAGAGAGAGAGAGAGAGAGAGAGAGAGAGAGAGAGAGAGAGAGAGAGAGAGAGAGAGAGAGAGACACAGAGAGAGAGAGAGACACAGAGAGAGAGAGAGGGAGGGAAAGACTGATAACGGAGAGAGTGGCGTTCGTTCGTCGAGACGTTCCGTTTTAATGAATGGTTCCTGCTCTGGTTGGTGGACTGAATCCGTGCGCTCGTTCTTTTCCCCTTCAATTAGACGCACTGCTCAATGATATGCTAATGACCATGGCAGTAATTCAGACACTGTATCAACAGAAACCATTATGCTAGTCACAGCAAACATTTGTCAGCTTACTGTGTCGTCAGCGTCGTGATAACGAGTCTATTGGAGCCCTGCTGGCTAGCTCTTGTTTCAGCAGACACCATGAAAACACAGCTAATTACCACCAGTCTGTCTGACCACACTAAAATCAGTCGCTTGCTTAAAACGTCTCTCTAAACCAATCATTGTTTTTGTAATGACATAGATTTTTTTTTTGGGGGGGGGGATATTTGTCTATTCTGATCGCTTCTCACGCTGAGAACGTGGCTTTTTGTAATACGGCACAAAATGATGTTTGTAGTCTGTCAGTAGCGACACAGTGATGGAGCTCACCTCACTCTGCAGGATCATTACGGCGTGGTTGAAGTGGTGATGCTCGAGAGTAGCTGAGGTTCCATACAGCAGAGACAAGGCTGAACCTGTCCTGAGAAAGTCAAAGAGAGAAAGGGGATACATAGCGAGAGAGAGAGTTAAACAGGCAAAGCACAACAGAAACACTGGAAGAGAGAGGATCCTCCATTGAGACCTCTCTAAGTCTCTTCACTAAATCACTCCACAGTCCACTGTCAACATGTTCTCACAGCTCAATATTGCAGCAAGTGAAGCTAATATCAGATTCTGTGGAGGGAAAACCTTCAGTGTTCACCATCTGGAATCATTCTGGGCCAATGGGTCAAAATGACACATGGGCTCCCGATGGTGACTGCGGTGTTTGGGCAGATCCACTAGATTCAACAGTTGTTTTTCCTGCGGCTCTAATTGTGCTCTCCACCCCAGCCGCGTTTAAACTCTCTATCCCCTCTCTCTCTCTCTCTCTCTCTCTCTCTCTCTCTCTCTCTCTCTCTCTCTCTCTCTCTCGCTCTCTCTCCCTCAAACAGACTCCTATGTACATCTTATGCAGTTTGTTTCTCCACTCTAGTTGAGCTGGGCTGGATTACAACAGATTGTTGCAGGTGGGCTAGCAGAGCACAGAGTGTGTGTTAGTGATGGGTGGGTTGACTCATAGAGAGAAAACAATGCATAAACGATCCATGAATGTATAATTATTGTGCAACTAATACTGATAGACTACATTGAGTTTTTTTCTTTCGTTATTTTTATCTGCCGTTAGTGCGTAAGCCTAAGCTTTAAGGTCTAACTGTACGCGAGCCAAATACACAACAATTACCAAATGCTTTTGGAAACTTGGGTAGAAAAGTTAACACCGATCCACTGAGGCAAAAAGGTTGGAGGTGAATTCAGTTTGAGAAAAGTTGTGAAATGGAGAGTTGAAGATAAAGACAAGGGAGGGCCAGAACAGTAGCCTAATGTTTGAGAAAGATCTTATGTGTGATGATTGTGAGGCCCCGTTCAAATTTGACAGTCACAAAACTGGGACTTCAAATATGGCACGTCAAGGGAACTGTACTGTCTATAACAGTGGAGGATCCACAGAGGAGGAAAGGGAGGACCATCCTCCTCAGTGAATTTCATAAACATTTTAATAGTCAAACGCTTAAAAAGTTAGATAACAACTATACAAAATATATTCACGCCACCAAATAATTGATTAAAACACACTGTTCTGTAATGAAGATCTACAGTAGCCTCAACAGCACTCTGTAGGGTAGCACCATGATAGTGCTGGAGGACAGCTAGCTTCTGTCCTCCCCTGGGTACATTGACTTCAATACAAAACCTATGAGGCTCATGGTTCTCACCCCCTTCCATAGGCTTACACTGTAATTATGACAACTTCCAGGGGACATCCTCCAACCTATCAGAGCTCTTGCAGCATGAACTGAGATGTTGTCCACCCAATCAAAGGATCAGAGAATGAATCTAGTACTGAAAGCATAAGCTACAGCTAGCTAGCACTGCAGTGCATAACATGTGGAGAGAGATTTATTTTTTTTAATTCACTTTCACTAACTAAGCTATCAAATGCTGCTAGCTAGTTTAGCTTACTCAAATACACGTCTCAAACAGACAGATGCTATGTTAGCTAGCTGACTATGACTATCCAACACTGGAACTCTTCCGTCAAGGTAATTTATTGCCACTGGAGCCCACTGGTGTAACTGCATACTGGCTGTATACTGTACTGCATGATTGAAAAAGGTTTACTAACGTGTTAGTTCTACTAGCTATGTTGACTATGACGCTACTTTAGCTAATATGGTGACAACGATGTAGGCTGTGTGTAAAGTATTTTTTGCCTGGTCACAGACAGCTGCGTTGTGCACTGAAGTCCACAAGCGAGGGGAAAAGGTGAGAGGAGGAGAGCACATAGATGAGAGAAGGAATACAACATTTGCTTGTGATCAGGGATGTATTCATTCCGCCAATTCTGTTGAAAAACTTTTCCTAAACGGAAGCAAACGGAACGAAACGGGGATAAACATACCTGAATTTGTCCAATATAAACTCTTGTTTGCAACTGTTGGACTAATGATTACACCCTAGATCAGCTAGATGCAGGCAAGAGTGTGCAGCAGCACTGACTGCCAATGGTCTATAACCTCTCACATAGCCTAACATAATATAAACTCCTGGTGAATTAAGCAGTTTTTACATTAAAATTATACACCAAATATACATTTTTACTAGGGAACAGGAGTGGAGAAATGATTTGTGATTTATTTATTTCAGCATCTTGAGATAACGAATACGTGGTTAGGGACCATCTGTAAATGTGCTATCTTTATCAGCGTCATAAAAGCTGATAGTATTTCCACCACATAAAATATGCATCCAAGCCGAACTGAAATCGTCTCAGAAACATGTTGGGCTGTTTTCACAGCTTGTAATTCCCTTAAAACAGGTCAAACTGATGTCATTTGGACATGTAGTCTTCTTCTAGGGCAACAGGTAATGACAGAAGAGATGTATCTAATTATAGACAAGTTGACTACCAAATGTCAGAAATTATAAGCAGAAATATAGGGCGATGTAAATAATCTGAAAAAAGTCAAGCCTACAGCCCCCGTAACAAAATATTTCTGGCATCTCTGACTGCACAGAGCATTTTCTATTTTTGCGGGTTAGGGTTGGGTGCGGCCTCAGATTTTCACTTTATCATATATAGCTTGCCGGTTGCGGATAGATTATTAGCAATTACGGGCGGGGTGTGGGTGAATAAACAACTGACCCACGCATCACTAGAGTGCTTGTGCATGTGTGCCTGCAAGCGTGCGTGTGTCTACGGACAGGGTCACCCACTTGGCCTGGAAGGCGTTGTTGGTTCCTCTGTGGTCCAGGTCGTGACAGACACAGCCCACTATAAGAGCCAGGATCTCAATCTCCGTCAGGGTCTCTTGGAAGCCTGCCGTCTATAGGGACACAGCAGGGACAGGATGTCACCCAGGGGCCACACACACAAGTAAACATAAACCCACACACATACAAACATAAACTAAAACACACACACACACTGTAGGTAGGATGAGCATGGCGATGAAGTAAACAACATATGTAAATTGGAGTTAGGTCGCTATGGGGTCAACAGTTAGTAGTAGTGTACTGTAGGTCTGGGTTACTTATTAAAACACAGCACTCCTGGGCTCTAAACGGCTTACACACAACTATTTAATCTCCCTCTTGGCACAATCAATTCAGATGGGACATGCATAAGGCTGTGCTTGGTTACATCAAAAAGATTGAGAAGGAGCGCGAGGAAGATGGAGAACAATGGACAGAAGATGAAGCAGTTGGTGCGCATTAGTCAGTGTCCACATGTGTTGGGGCACGTGTGGTGTATTTGTACGGTCTCTGTTCAGGCTAATGATAGGCTAATGCTAGACTCCCTGTGCATTCTCCATATTCACCGTTAGTATGGCGAACATGCACTGGCAGACGTTGAAGGCGTGCCTCCAGTTGTGGTACAGCACCATGCGGTAGTTCTTCCTGACCGTCAGCAGCCATCTGCACAGAGTCTGTAGAGAGTCAGGGGCACAAGAGGGATGGACAGAACAGGGTCCGTCAGCAGACAGTAGGCTGGTGCGTCAGCTCTCACATTCAGGCCGGGATTCAATCCGATCGCCCTTTGTCGGCAATGTACCTTTTAAAGACATTATTTACGCTGCATATGTAGGCTCAATCGGAAATGTCTTTAATGGCGCATTGTACAAATCCGCAATCGTATTGAATCGCGGCCTCAATCTAACCTGCCATAGCAGTGTTTCCACTGCTGTTGTTAACAAACACAAACTTCCTATCGTGAAGCTACAGGTAACTGCCAAAATAATGGAAACACTTGAGTAAAGGAGGGATACAAAGTGTATTGAAAGCAGGTGCTTCCACATTTCCCATCATGCTTAGGGTCATGTATAAAAATGCTGGGCACACAATTATTTTGGCTACCATGGCTATGCACCCATAGGATGACAATGCCCCCCTCCACGGGGTACTAATGGTCACTAAATGGTTTGATGAGCATGAAAACTATGTAAACCATATGCCATGGGCCATCTCAGTCACCAGATCTCAACCCAATTGAACAGATTATGGGGAGTTGCCTGAGACAGCGTTTTCCACCACCATCAACAAAACACCAAATTATGGAATTTGTCGTGGAAGAATGGTGTCGCATTCCTCCAATAGAGTTCCAGACACTTGTAGAATCTATGCCAAGGTGCATTTGTTTCCTTTATTTTGGCAGTTACCAGTGTGTGGCAGCAGTAGCAGTAGTAGTAGTAGGTCTTCCCTGTTGAAAACCATTTAGTAATTGTATTTTACCATGTGGAAAAAGCTACTGTGTAAATACCACACTGCATATTTGATAGAATAGCGGGCTCTGTCAAGAGCATTGGGTCAGAGCCGCTCTCACCTCGTAGTCGATCTTGAACTTCTGCACCATGCCCAGCTCCATAAACATCCTGAGGGCTGCGGTTATCATGGCGTCCACATCCAGAGAGAAATCATCAAAGGAAAGCTTATCGATGCCAAGCTCGCAAACAAGGGGGATGTTAGCAGCCTGGGTTATGGAAAGAAGAGAGGAGGGGGGGTCATGCGATTTTGAGACACTGAAAATTCAACATATGGAGAGTTGCTAATGAGGACTCTGAGAGCTCGTGTTTAGAAAGGGTTGACAATTAATGAGAAAGTATCACCAGTGGAATTCATTGTTGTTAACTTCCTGCGAGCTCATTAACAAATTGTGGTAGTATTCTATATTTAACCTATACTACTAACACAGAAACACCACTAAACCTATTTCATTATCCCAGGACTTCAATCCACATGAATGAAAACCAAAGCATAATGGTTCAGAAAGACTGAGAATTGAAGTTGTTGTCTTATTGGATTACATGTGCCATTGGTCTTTCTTTCTAAGGGGGATAAGGTAACATCTCAGAATATGAAGGTGTTGCTGTTCTCCTTCCCCAATCCCTGGGGCTGCGGGTAGAGGACACAGCAGAAGTACCATCCAGGCTCACTTCCACCAAGAGAACACAGCAGAGCAGCCAGGAAAGCCCACCGTTTCTAGGAACCGTTTGTCTTTCGGGTCAGCAGGTGCGTCGGGCTAATTCAGCGCCTTTAGGTTATGAATTCTAGCCAAGTTTTTTCTTTCCCGCCGGTGACATTGACAATTCTCTGGAATCTGGGGTAGAGTGTGTTTACTGAGGTTCTGTATGTAGGCCAGTTATGAAACGAGGGAAAGACAGGGTGGGTGCTGCTGAGCACTGTGCTGTGCCTGCATGTGGTGAGGGGGCTGGAGATCTGACAGATGTCACATTGCACGGCTGATGCTCAGTGCTAATGGCCACCGGGACAAGCCCCATATCAAAGAGCAAGAAAGACATTTAACACATCACACAGTTCTGAGAATGTTTTTTTTTTCTTCTCTCGGATTGGTTCCAGAGGCACGCTCTATTACTGTCTAAATAATGCAATGAAAGTGATTGGCTATTGATTGACTAATTCATTCCAAATACCACAGTTAGTTGTTTTCATGTGGGACTTGAAGGAGTACTGCCCCGGCCTGTATATACAGCACGCTGCCTTGCACCACACTGCAGTCCAGCGAAGCAATTGGAAAATGAGGTCCGTGAGGAGAAGCCATCAATCTATTCCTATCATGTAGCACCATTAATGATTTCTCATTTTACATTGGAAGGTAATGCGTGCCAAAGCTTCATTCCGAAAGTTATTTCTTAATTGAAAAAAAAAACATATTACTCTAGGCGATGAACTACAAGTGGGGTTTTCCCCACAATTCACAGTCTTTTGTTCGGTATATATAATATTATTATTATTCTGCAAAATATGTGTATTTAGCATCAGTATAAGCCATAAATTAAGATTGTTTGTTTGCTTTACTTAAGCTTTAATAGATAATGCATCACAAACATCTCAACCAGCCTGTTGAGTTGCCCAATTATAGCAAAATAATTCAAGTAATAACAACACACAGAGTTTCTTTTTAAATTATAACTGTATTATAGCTCCAGTACCATTGTTGTGAATGATATATATTCATGTTAAAGTCACCAGTCAACTCCATTACACTCAAAAGTTACTTCAACTTCAACCAGTGAATGCTATAGCTATAGTGATGCTAACTATTCTACCAGTCTGTCTCAATGAGTGTTAGCACGCTAATAGCACACCATGCACACAAAGAAACTACATTTTTAAGGGGTAAGCAGTAGGTTTATAATGATATCACCAAAGTATGTTGTATCAGACATTTCTAACAACACACACACACACACGCACTTTCTCTCTCATATAAGAATAAGACCTAATACCTTGAATTTGTCGACCTCAGTCTTGGAACAGGTTGCATGGTATGACAGAACCTGCAAAAGAATAGAGAACACAGTGGTGAAAAAAGTACCCAATTGTCATACTTGAGTAAAAGTAAAGATACCTCAATAGAAAATGACTCAAGTAAAAGTGAAAGTCACCTAGTAAAATATGAATTATGTAAAAGTCTAAAAGTATTTATTATTAGTATCAAAAGTCAATGTAATTGCTAAAATATACTGTACTTAAGTATCAAAAGTAAAAGTATTAATAATTTATAATTACTTAAATTAAGCAAACCAGACGGCACAATTTTCTTATTTGTATGTATTTATTAATAGCCAGGGGGACACTCCAACACTCAGACATAATTTACGAACGAAGCATTTGTGTTTAGTGAGTCCGCCAGATCAGAGGCAATAGGGATGCCCAGGGATGTTCTCTTGATGCGTGCATGAATTGGACCACTTTCCTGTCCTGCTAAGCATTCCAAATGTAAGTACTTTTGGGTGTCAGGGAAAATGTATTGAGTCAAAAGTATATAATTTTCTTCAGGATTGTAGAAAAGTAAAAGTTGTCAAAAAAATACATAGTAAAGTACAGATTCCACAAAAAAAACTACTTAAGTAGTACTTTAAAATATTTTTACCTAAGTACTTTACACCACTGGAAGCACATACAGTATATTTTACATACAGTATTTCATATTCATAACACTGGCTATAGATATCAAGACATGCTCACTACACTTAGGACAGTCAAAGTCAGTAATACTTAATAGATCTTAAAAGGACTTTAACAAAGGTTATTTATGGGGCCCTTCTGCTAAGCTATGCCTGTGGACCAAATAGGAAAAACCTTTGGTGTCAATGACTGACCACCTCAATCTGCTCCAAAGGTTATGTGAGGTAAAATGTTATTGTCTGATGAGCTAAGCCTTGAATTGTAAACAACATCTCCTCTCACTCTATCTTGGTCTTGGCAATATCGTTTTCTGTTCCCTAAACTAGAATCATTTGCGAACATAGTGGACTACGTTTTGTAGACTTCACAGAGTAGGGAGTCCCTAACAGAAATGTGCAAATGCATGCTAGAACGCGCCAGTAGGATCTCGCTAGCTCGTGCTTGGCTCTGCCCACTATGATTCATCACCACCTCAAGCTGAACCTCGGCAAGACGGAGCTGCTCTTCCTCCCGGGGAAGGACTGCCCGTTCCATGATCTCGCCATCACGGTTGACAACTCCATTGTGTCCTCCTCCCAGAGCGCTAAGAACCTTGGCGTGATCCTGGACAACACCCTGTCATTCTCAACTAACATCAAGGCGGTGGCCCGTTCCTGTAGGTTCATGCTCTACAACATCCGCAGAGTACGACCCTGCCTCACACAGGAAGCGGCGCAGGTCCTAATCCAGGCACTTGTCATCTCACGTCTGGATTACTGCAACTCGCTGTTGGCTGGGCTCCCTGCCTGTGCCATTAAACCCCTACAACTCATCCAGAACGCCGCAGCCCGTCTGGTGTTCAACCTTCCCAAGTTCTCTCACGTCACCCCGCTCCTCCGCTCTCTCCACTGGCTTCCAGTTGAAGCTCGCATCCGCTACAAGACCATGGTGCTTGCCTACGGAGCTGTGAGGGGAACGGCACCTCAGTACCTCCAGGCTCTGATCAGGCCCTACACCCAAACAAGGGCACTGCGTTCATCCACCTCTGGCCTGCTCGCCTCCCTACCACTGAGGAAGTACAGTTCCCGCTCAGCCCAGTCAAAACTGTTCGCTGCTCTGGCCCCCCAATGGTGGAACAAACTCCCTCACGACGCCAGGACAGCGGAGTCAATCACCACCTTCCGGAGACACCTGAAACCCCACCTCTTTAAGGAATACCTAGGATAGGTTAAGCAATCCTTCTCACCCCCCCCCCCCCCTTTAAGATTTAGATGCACTATTGTAAAGTGACTGTTCCACTGGATGTCATAAGGTGAATGCACCAATTTGTAAGTCGCTCTGGATAAGAGCGTCTGCTAAATGACTTAAATGTAAATGTAAATGCTCCCATTGGAAACAACAGGCTGTGGTCAATCTTGGGTTAGTTATTTAAAATATTAGATAGTAGCTAGCTGGCAGCCTGGCTAGTGGGCTTTAGCCTGCTAGCCAGCCTTTTTAGCTTCCGACATCTCCATGTGAAATAATCAAATGTACTGTATGATAGGAAGAAAGAAAAGCCTTCATGTTTTGGTCAGGGAGAAAAAAAAAGCACATGGCTAGCTAGTTGGCTCCAGCAGGTGCTACCATTTCACACAGCCTATATATCAGATCAGGAACCAAATGACAACACTGCCCCCATGACTGTCTCGGTTTTCAGCTATTTCAGCCCCTTGTGTGACGAAAAACGACATTGCAACACTCTGTCTTGTGTCTGCATAGCGCTTGTAGTAAGTAAGCTTTAACGGACAGTTCTACACTTACATGTTGCACCACCGCAACATACAATATTTGACCGGAAACACTGCCAGAAGAAGTTGATCTTTTGCCCGGGTGAGGCTACAATACATAGAGTTTCCCGGGAAAGCTGTGAAGCACAGGGAAGCTGTGAAGTGAGCTGTAGCCTATTGCGTGATTCTGTTTATGAGTCTGTTATTAAATCATGCCAAACTATGTTTACTGCTTTTCATTAAATTATGAATGGCTATAAATATTGTAGAACCTATAAGGTACCATCGTTCATATGGGCAGGCACCGCATGTTTACTGCTATTCATTAAGTCACATATGGCTACAAATGTTGTATATACATTAGTTCATATGGGCAGAATATTGTAGGCTAGGCATATATACATTAGTTCATATGGGCAGAATATTGTAGGCTAGGCCTATATACATTAGTTCATATGGGCAGAATATTGTAGGCTAGGCCTATATACATTAGTTCATAAGGGCAGAATATTGTAGGCTAGGCATATATACATTAGTTCATATGGGCAGAATATTGTAGGCTAGGCATATATACATTAGTTCATATGGGCAGAATATTGTAGGCTAGGCATATATACATTAGTTCATATGGGCAGAATATTGTAGGCTAGGCCTATATACATTAGTTCATATGGGCAGAATATTGTAGGCTAGGCCTATATACATTAGTTCATATGGGCAGAATATTGTAGGCTAGGCCTATATACATTAGTTCATAAGGGCAGAATATTGTAGGCTAGGCCTATATACATTAGTTCATAAGGGCAGAATATTGTAGGCTAGGCCTATATACATTAGTTCATAAGGGCAGAATATTGTAGGCTAGGCCTATATACATTAGTTCATAAGGGCAGAATATTGTAGGCTAGGCCTATATACATTAGTTCATAAGGGCAGAATATTGTAGGCTAGGCCTATATACATTAGTTCATATGGGCAGAATATTGTAGGCTAGGCCTATATACATTAGTTCATATGGGCAGAATATTGTAGGCTAGGCCTATATACATTAGTTCATATGGGCAGAATATTGTAGGCTAGGCCTATATACATTAGTTCATAAGGGCAGAATATTGTAGGCTAGGCCTATATACATTAGTTCATATGGGCAGAGTATTGTAGGCTAGGCCTATATACATTAGTTCATATGGGCAGAATATTGTAGGCTAGGCCTATATACATTGGTTCATATGGGCAGAATATTGTAGGCTAGGCCTATATACATTAGTTCATATGGGCAGAATATTGTAGGCTAGGCCTATATACATTAGTTCATAAGGGCAGAATATTGTAGGCTAGGCCTATATACATTAGTTCATATGGGCAGAATATTGTAGGCTAGGCCTATATACATTAGTTCATAAGGGCAGAATATTGTAGGCTAGGCCTATATACATTAGTTCATAAGGGCAGAATATTGTAGGCTAGGCCTATATACATTAGTTCATATGGGCAGAATATTGTAGGCTAGGCCTATATACATTAGTTCATAAGGGCAGAATATTGTAGGCTAGGCCTATATACATTAGTTCATATGGGCAGAATATTGTAGGCTAGGCCTATATACATTAGTTCATAAGGGCAGAGTATTGTAGGCTAGGCCTATATACATTAGTTCATATGGGCAGAGTATTGTAGGCTAGGCCTATATACATTAGTTCATAAGGGCAGAATATTGTAGGCTAGGCCTATATACATTAGTTCATATGGGCAGAATATTGTAGGCTAGGCCTATATACATTAGTTCATAAGGGCAGAATATTGTAGGCTAGGCATATATACATTAGTTCATAAGGGCAGAATATTGTAGGCTAGGCATATATACATTAGTTCATATGGGCAGAGTATTGTAGGCTAGGCCTATATACATTAGTTCATATGGGCAGAGTATTGTAGGCTAGGCCTATATACATTAGTTCATATGGGCAGAGTATTGTAGGCTAGGCCTATATACATTAGTTCATAAGGGCAGAATATTGTAGGCTAGGCATATATACATTAGTTCATATGGGCAGAGTATTGTAGGCTAGGCCTATATACATTAGTTCATAAGGGCAGAATATTGTAGGCTAGGCATATATACATTAGTTCATATGGGCAGAATATTGTAGGCTAGACCTATATACATTAGTTCATATGGGCAGAATATTGTAGGCTAGACCTATATACATTAGTTCATATGGGCAGAATATTGTAGGCTAGGCCTATATACATTAGTTCATATGGGCAGAATATTGTAGGCTAGGCCTATATACATTAGTTCATATGGGCAGAATATTGTAGGCTAGGCCTATATACATTAGTTCATATGGGCAGAATATTGTATATAAATTAGTTCATATGGTTACATAAAGGCTGAAGGCCTGTATCTAGTCTCTACAATGTATTTTGGTTTCAAAGTATGGATTTAGTTTTATCTTGTTTTTACACCATCCATTAGCACCAACCATTCACTATAAAAGGCTTAGCAAAATACAAAAAATGAATGGGCAAAAACAAGTGGGCCTAAAATATTTATTTCAAGAAATCCAAAAATAAGAGTAGGTTACATAACAATGCTCTTCCGTAAAAACAAGTTCATGAACAAATCGTCCAAGAATGTGCTTTGTGTTCTGGTCTGATAAGGATTTTGGAGCTGTTGAAAGGTTTGAAATTGATAAGTGTCACGAACAAGTGTCCAAGTAGGCTAGGTGCTCATTTATGTGTTCGGGGAAGACTCCAGCTATTGAGTCGTATACTCCTCAACCGGTGACTTCAGACCCTTCAGTTGCTTGCGGTAGCGGGGTCGTTGCCATGGCGGTGGAACGCCAGCAAGTTGCTGCTCCCTTCTCATTTCACCTCTTTGCTGCTGTCGTTGCAATGCCTCTATGTGCCAAGAGTTGCCTACATTTTACGATGCCAGCCCTCCATTCTGTTGTTGGTCTCCACCAAGTCTTGCAGGACAGCATCATAGCACTTCCATAATTCTGAAAGAAAGAAAAAAAAGATAGAAGAAGATTAGAACCATGTTATTGGCCTTGGGCATGCTGTAATCATAAGAAGAAGACGGCCATTACTTTGTGAAACAACAAACAAGACATACCTATGGGAAACATTGTCTTTCTTGTGTTCTTCAGATAACTTGGAGATAACCCCATCGGTGAGGGTTATGCGACCTCCCCATTTGAAAACATCATATTCAGTGCACATGCAGGAGGACTTATTTTGCAGTCTGTCGTTCCCGCCTGTAGGTGTATCCATGCATCAGAATATTTCTTTCCACACACAGAAAGGATCAATTCGGGTTCCATTTCTTGTTCTGACCTCCTATAAGAATAGTGAATGCTGAGGGTAGCAGTGCAAGATCTTTTTAAGCAAAATATTGGGATTATTAGCATATGAATGACTTGTAATTTGATTGTTGGACTATCGAAGCCATCCATCCAACCCATTTATTCAGATCCTCCCCACAGTAAATGGTGATCTGACCCTAAAGCTCTGAACCCTCCATGCTGAGGAATGCTGGGGGAACAGAGATGTCAGCCCCGATGTCATTCCCTGTGCTCCCTCCATCTCCTAGGAGAAATACCTTGCGCAGCAGCCTTGCAGTTCCTTATTTGATCAAGAGAGCTCATGTTTATTCATTGCTGCCAGAGGCAATGCATCTCCACGCTCGTATTTTCCCCATAGCCATTCCTTCTTATGCCGCTCTTCACTATGCTCTATCGCAGACTTCCTTCCTGTTACCTTGTCCCCAACAACGAGGCGACCTGCACAGCCCACTTGAGAGCACTGTCCTCTCTCTCACAAAAAGCATAGAAGAAGCTGATCAGTGTTGCATGCCTTATTATTGATCAGATAAGGGATTGCTTTTCACGATCTCTCTTTCATAATCAATATGGCCCTTTGTGGAGTGCAGACTACAAACAGGGATCCATTGATGCTCACTGATGTAGAAATATGATGGAGAACTATGACACTAAAAGCTCCTGAGTGGTGCAGCGGACGAAGGCACTGCATCACAGTGCTAGAGTCCCTGGTTCGATCCCGGGCTGTATCACAACCGGCCCGTGATCGGGATTCCCATAGGGCGGTGCACAATTGGCCCAGCGTCGTCCGGGTTAGGGGAGGGTTTGGCCGGGATAGGCTGTCATTGTAAAATAAGAATTTGTTGTTATTAACTGACTTGCTTAGTTAAATAAAGGTTTAAATAAATTAAATAAAAGGAGGCACTGAGTCCACTATAACAGAAGAGAGAAAAAGAGTGTGAGAGAGGAAACCAGGACAGAGAAAAGGAGAGTGGAAGAGAGGAAACCAGAACAGAGAGGAAAGAGAAGAGAAAATGAGAGTGGGAGAGAGGAAACCAGGACAGAGAGGAAAGAGAAGAGAAAAGGAGAGTGGGAGAGAGGAAACCAGGACAGAGAGGAAAGAGAAGAGAAAATGAGAGTGGGAGAGAGGAACCAGGACAGAGAGGAAAGAGAAGAGAAAAGGAGAGTGGGAGAGAGGAAACCAGGACAGAGAGGAAAGAGAAGAGAAAATGAGAGTGGGAGAGAGGAAACCAGGACAGAGAGGAAAGAGAAGAGAAAAGGAGAGTGGGAGAGAGGAAACCAGGACAGAGAGGAAAGAGAAGAGAAAAGGAGAGTGGGAGAGAGGAAACCAGGACAGAGAGGAAAGAGAAGAGAAAATGAGAGTGGGAGAGTGGAAACCAGGACAGAGAGGAAAGAGAAGAGAAAATGAGAGTGGGAGAGAGGAAACCAGGACAGAGAAAAGGAGAGTGGAAGAGAGGAAACCAGAACAGAGGGGAAAGAGAAGAGAAAATGAGAGTGGGAGAGAAGAAACCAGGACAGAGAGGAAAGAGAAGAGAAAAGGAGAGTGGGAGAGAGGAAACCAGGACAGAGAGGAAAGAGAAGAGAAAATGAGAGTGGGAGAGAGGAAACCAGGACAGAGAGGAAAGAGAAGAGAAAAGGAGAGTGGGAGAGAGGAAACCAGGACAGAGAGGAAAGGGAAGAGAAAATGAGAGTGGGAGAGAGGAAACCAGGACAGAGAGGAAAGAGAAGAGAAAAGGAGAGTGGGAGAGAGGAAACCAGGACAGAGAGGAAAGAGAAGAGAAAATGAGAGTGGGAGAGAGGAAACAAGGACAGAGAGGAAAGAGAAGAGAAAAGGAAAGTGGGAGAGAGGAAACCAGGACAGAGAGGAAAGAGAAGAGAAAAGGAGAGTGGGAGAGAGGAAACCAGGACAGAGAGGAAAGAGAAGAGAAAGGGAGAATGGGAGAGAGGAAACCAGGACAGGGAGGAAAGAGAAGAGAAAATGAGAGTGGGAGAGAGGAAACCAGGACAGAGAAAAGGAGAGTGGGAGAGATGAAACCAGAACAGAGAGGAAAGAGAAGAGAAAATGAGAGTGGGAGAGAGGAAACCAGGACAGAGAAAAGGAGAGTAGGAGAGAGGAAACCAGGACAGAGAAAAGGAGAGTGGGAGAGAGGAAACCAGGACAGAGAAAAGGAGAGTGGGAGAGAGGAAACCAGGACAGAGAAAGGGATAGTGGGAGAGAGGAAACCAGGACAGAGAAAATGAGAGTGGGAGAGAGGAAACCAGGACAGAGAGGAAAGAGAAGAGAAAATGAGAGTGGGAGAGAGGAACCAGGACAGAGAGGAAAGAGAAGAGAAAATGAGAGTGGGAGAGAGGAAACCAGGACAGAGAGGAAAGAGAAGAGAAAAGGAGAGTCGGAGAGAGGAAACCAGGACAGAGAGGAAAGAGAAGAGAAAATGAGAGTGGGAGAGAGGAAACCAGGACAGAGAAAAGGAGAGTGGGAGAGAGGCAACCAGGACAGAGAGGAAAGAGAAGAGAAAATGAGAGTGGGAGAGAGGAACCAGGACAGAGAGGAAAGAGAAGAGAAAATGAGAGTGGGAGAGAGGAAACCAGGACAGAGAGGAAAGAGAAGAGAAAAGGAGAGTCGGAGAGAGGAAACCAGGACAGAGAGGAAAGAGAAGAGAAAATGAGAGTGGGAGAGAGGAAACCAGGACAGAAAGGAAAGGGAAGAGAAAATGAGAGTGGGAGAGATGAAACCAGGACAGAGAGGAAAGAGAAGAGAAAATGAGAGTGGGAGAGAGGAAACCAGGACAGAGATAAGAGAGTGGGAGAGAGGAAACCAGGACAGAGAAGAAAGAGAAGAGAAAATGAGGGTGGGAGAGAGGAACCAGGACAGAGAGGAAAGAGAAGAGAAAATGAGAGTGGGAGAGAGGAAACCAGGACAGAGAGGAAAGAGAAGAGAAAATGAGAGTGGGAGAGAGGAACCAGGACAGAGAGGAAAGAGAAGAGAAAAGGAGAGTGGGAGAGATGAAACCAGGACAGAGAGGAAAGAGAAGAGAAAAGGAGAGTGGGAGAGTGGAAACCAGGACAGAGAGGAAAGAGAAGAGAAAATGAGGGTGGGAGAGAGGAACCAGGACAGAGAGGAAAGAGAAGAGAAAAGGAGAGTGGGAGAGAGGAAACCAGGACAGAGAGGAAAGAGAAGAGAAAAGGAGGGTGGGAGAGAGGAACCAGGACAGAGAGGAAAGAGAAGAGAAAAGGAGAGTGGGAGAGAGGAAACCAGGACAGAGAGGAAAGAGAAGAGAAAATGAGGGTGGGAGAGAGGAACCAGGACAGAGAGGAAAGAGAAGAGAAAAGGAGAGTGGGAGAGAGGAAACCAGGACAGAGAGGAAAGAGAAGAGAAAAGGAGAGTGGGAGAGAGGAAACCAGGACAGAGAGGAAAGAGAAGAGAAAATGAGAGTGGGAGAGAGGAAACCAGGACAGAGAGGAAAGAGAAGAGAAAATGAGAGTGGGAGAGAGGAACCAGGACAGAGAGGAAAGAGAAGAGAAAAGGAGAGTGGGAGAGATGAAACCAGGACAGAGAGGAAAGAGAAGAGAAAAGGAGAGTGGGAGAGTGGAAACCAGGACAGAGAGGAAAGAGAAGAGAAAAGGAGAGTGGGAGAGAGGAAACCAGGACAGAGAGGAAAGAGACGAGAAAATGAGAGTGGGAGAGAGGAAACCTGGACAGAGAGGAAAGAGAAGAAGGGAAGAGAAGAGAAAAGGAGAGTGGGAGAGAGGAAACCAGGACAGAGAGAAAAGAGTAGAAGAGAAAGGGAGAGTGGGAGAGAGGAAACCAGGACAGAGAGGAAAGGGAGAGTGGGAGAGAGGAAACCAGGAAAGAGAAGACGGGAAGAGAAGAGAAAGGGAGAGTGGGAGAGGGGAAACCAGGACAGAGAGGAAAGAGAAGAAGGGAAGAAAAGACAAAATGAGAGTGGCACTGTAGCCAGCATGGGAGAGCTTTCCTGATGGGGTCAGTGGACTGTCTGAGTCAGACCCCACTCTCAGCCACAGTGAGAGCACCATACACCAGAGCCCTGCAGTACAGTCCATTTTAGTAGGCCAACTGCCCACCCAAATGTGTTGCCACACTAAAACAACAGCACAGTATCCCAATATCCATACTGGACATCTACTATTGGAACCAAATTGGATAGACTAAACGTAGACCAAATTCATTCATTCAAATATCAATCCTGCTGTAATTTTGGTCATTATACACAATAAAATATGATTTGACGAGAAACCATTCAGGATACCACTGCCACAATATATTTTGTTTAAAGAGCAACTGAACGCAAAAAAACAACTCTGGTTGAAAACAGCCTATGTTGTAAGGACAGACGCTGGGAGATGAGAAGCAAGTACAGGGAGTGAACATTTAATCAATAACAGACAAGAAACAAAACACGGACAGCGTCTGGACAGGGGAAACATAACAACATTAATGCTGACACGGGATGACTCTGAGGGAACAGACAGATATAGAAGGGGCAATCAACAAAGTGGAGTCCAGGTGAGTCCAATGAAGTGCTGATGCACATAATGATGGTGACAGGTGTACGTAATGATGGGCAGCCCCGGCGTGACAGTAGTACCCCCCCCCCCAGGCATCCCACCTGGGCGAGCCTAATGGGCCGGAGCCCGACGAGCCGGCTGAGGCATGACGTGGGATGGGAGCCTGCCGAGCCTGCTGAGGCGTGGGAGCCTGCCGAGCCGGCTGAGGCATGGGAGCCTGACGAGCCGGCTGAAGCATGACGTGGGATGGGAGCCTGCCGAGCCCGCTGAGGCGTGGGAGCCTGACGAGCCCGCTGAGGCGTGGGAGCCTGACGAGCCGGCTGAAGCATGACGTGGGATGGGAGCCTGCCGAGCCAACCAAGGCAAGAAAACCTCTCGAGCCAGCTAAGACATGGAAGCTCAACGAGCCAGCTGAGGCATCCCCGGTTCCTTCGGCAGCTGCACTCAACATCACCAACCAAAACAAAAAACTTTAAAAAACTCCCAACATTGATATCAACATACGGTCAGGACAGACACTGGGAGACGAGGAGCAAGTACAGGGAGTGAACATTTAATAAATAACGGACAAGAAACAAAACACAGACAGCGTCTGGATAGGGGAAACAAAGCAACATTAATGCTGACTCATGGATCAAACTGAGGAACAGACAGATATAGAGGGGGCAATCAAGAACGTGAAGGGGTCCAGGTGAGTCCAATAACACGCCAATGCGCGTAATGATGGTGACAGGTGTGCGTAACGAATGGCAGCCTGACGCCCTCGAGTGCCAGCAGGGGGAGTGCGAGCAGGCGTGACATACACTACCGTTCCAAAGTTTGGGGTCACTTAGAAATGTTTTTGAAAGAAGCACATTTTTTGTCCATTAAAATAACATCAAATTGATCAGAAATACAGTGTAGACATTGTTAATGTTTTAAATGACTATTGTAGCTGCAAATGGCCCATTATGAACAACCATCACTCCTGTGTTCCAATGGCAAATTGTGTTAGCTAATCCAAGTTTATCATTTTGAAAGGCAAATTGATTAGAAAACCCCTTTGCAATTATGTTAGCACAGCTGAAAACTGTTGTCCTGATTAAAGAAGACTAGATGAGTATCTGGAGCATCAGCATTTGTGGGTTCGATCACAGGCATGAAATGGCCAGAAACAAAAACCTTTCTTCTGAAACTCATCAGTCTATTCTTGTTCTGAGAAATGAAAGCTATTCCATGCGAGAATTTTTTTCTGATTTAGCTAAACTGGCCTGCCTGCCTAATGTGCCTGCTAGCTACTACTAGCTAGCTTCATTGACAAACACAGAGATAGAAATCAGCTTGCTAGCTAGTGATTTTCGGGAATGATAAACAGTGTCTAGCTTGTGCTTTATTTAAAATAGTTTGACAGATTGCTGCTGATGAAGTAGTAGACATGTTCTCAGAAATCAGTCCTGAGCGCAACCAGCAGCAGCTGGCTCGATTTACTCTCTAAAGCGCACTGACTTGTTTTTCATGCAAATGTTTTAACTTGAGAAATACTGCACCAAACACCTTAGCTAGATGTACAATTGGGTGACTAAGACCTCCTCTGCAAAAACCTCAAAATTAATAACAGATGTTTTGATTTATCTTAAATTAGTTCTGACTATTTTGAGGAAGTGGTGGTGGTTGTGTGGTTGCTATGGTGTCTCAAGAGTGACAACCAAAAGTAACTTCCAGGGTACGATAAGCGAATATAACACAGGCACATCAAACCACACCCCCAAGATACAAATCGTATTTTTCTTAAGGAGCAGCAGAAAAACACATGCAGAATTGGTGCGTTCAGACCCCCTTTAAGTGCTATAAAAAGGAATGAACATTGGTGCTTACGTCGAGAGCCACGGACTGTTTGGCCCAGGACTTCTTCACCTGGTCGTACATGATGGTGTTGTTGATGCCAAGGCCACAGAAGATCACAAAGGCCTGAAACACACCACACTGCTGTTACACTCCCAAGGTCACGGCACACCGAAACAGGGAGACATGTTTGACGTCATAACAGACAAACAACTTGTTCACACACACACACACACACACACACACACACACACACACACACACACACACACACACACACACACACACACACACACACACACACACACACACACACACACACACACACACACACACACACACACACACACACACACACACACACACACACACACACACACACATGCAGCACCTACGCACACCACGCAAAACAAAAGTCCTACCTCGAACAGTCTCTGGTCTGCATCATCAAACTGGTTACCATCCAGCCTGTTGAGCACCTGAGCCACACCTGCAACAACAGACATCAGGATCACTGACACTACCACAGACACAGACCAGGCTAAAGCCCTCCTCTTTCTGAGACAACGGCCATTCCTGAGAGCCATCATTTTATCTGACACTAGTTCATTAGGGCTGGGCTACCATTGACTGGGCTGTCATACACACACTAGTTCCGCTCCCACAACCCCAATTAGCAGGAGGAAATCACACCCACACATTCATTAAAGTCATTGATAAAACAAGGCATTTTCTGCTATCACTTTTCAGTGCAATATGCAATGCTTCTACACTGTTGTTTTTGCGTGGACTCATGTCACTGTATTTCCTAGAAGAAGGAGTAAGAAACAGGAAACAGTAGTGTTGTTGACCTGAGTAATTAAAGTGTCTAAGCCTGTTGTAATGTAAGGTTGGAGGTCATGTCGATGGCAACAATAGAACACTGTGTATCCTTTGATCTTTTATTTCAAATACAAGTCCCCTCGTTTGGAGGCACGCCAGCAAGCAAAGACAGGCTGCTCTCCTCCGTTTATCTACTAATTAAAAAACCCAGGACTTTGCTGATAAGGCTAATTGTTAGTTGATAGAGAATCGTCTTCTATCACCCGAGAGAAATTATGCTAACCAGCAGATATTCAAGTTAGCATTGAGTCTCTGGAGAGGTCATTGTACGTTCTACAATGTGTCTCTATGGGTTGTACCGTAGGTTACTGGGGTGCTGTCAATATCACTGAAGATGGAATAATATTTTTACAACCTATTTAGAAGAGCATTGAGATAACAGTGATGTAACAATCTAGCCCAAGGCCTTTTTCCTCTATACTGTTATATCATAACCTCGGTACGTGGCAGGAGGATATCTACCTTCTGAATAAACAGATCTTTGACTTGATCATTTCTCTGCTGCTGTTGTGCTTTATAATGGCTTTATAATGGCTTTCAGTCCAGATCCTGATAGTTTCCTCCCACACACACATTATTCTCTCTCCTGCTCACTCTCTCTTTTATCCCCCTCCCAACCTCCATACGCACGCATGCACGCACACACACACACACACACACACACACACACACGCGCACGCACGCACGCACGCACGCACGCACACACACACACACACAATGCTTGCACGCACACACACACCCACCCACCCCTCTCTCCTGCTCCCTCTTCCCCTCGCAAACTCCATGCACACACACACAATGCTTGCACGCACGGACGCACACGCCCGCCCGCCCACCCACCCCTCTCTCCTGCTCCCTCTGTCTCTCATTCTTCCATCCCCCTCCCAACCTCCACAGGCACACACACATGCATGTACACACATGTGCATGCATACACACACACACAATGCTTGCTTGCACGCACGCACGCACGCACACGCACACATACCCACCCACAATGATCTGTGGTCGCGACTGACCGTCTGTAGCAGTGCTTTCCCTGGCAGCCATGCTGCTGATCACTTTGCTCAGAAACAAAACTAATGACTTCCCAAGTCAGATCTCTGTGGGCCTGAGTCTAGCTGCTAGCATTGCCTCTCCTTGCAATATCCAGCACCAACACCAGACTGTAGATCAATGATGTATCAGAGTGGTGAGGACCTTGGGGTGGTTGAGGAGCACAGAACACTGCATGGTGGAGCAGCCAGGACTAGGGAGGGGACTCCTCCTCTGTGAGAACTGACTGATATGAAGGCTTGGCTTTAATCAGGCTACACTGCTTTAAAAGGGCAATCTGGGAATCACAAAACGTCACCTTTCCACTTTTTCGGTAAACAGCTAAAAGACGGGGCAGGAGAAATTTAACCACAGTCAAATTCATAAGATGGAGCTATGGATGCAAGGACTGATCATCCGTGGAATTAAAATGACAGTTTTAACCATGTTTTGAAGCTATAAAGTGTTTGTTTGGAATTACAGTGTTCACAAGCAATGGAGTAAAACAAGCTTGGGGTTGCGATGGATTTAAACAGTTGAACTAAGGGTAATAAACATTAATGCATTATATTCTTCAAGAATCAATGGCTATATATCATTAATTTAAAAGTCCAGAAATGGATGTATCAATCCCAGATCGCCCCTTTAATTTAGCATCTAAATGCTACAGGGGGAGTATCCTCTCTGGATTCTCCATACAAGACACAGTGACAATCTGAGGTTATCGGAGGTTTGGGACATCATGTACGTTGGTATGTTGATGTTCCTCTCTCATTATTAAAATCACTTTAAGCTTGAATGCTGGATTATGTCTTAGTTTTGACATCTGTCAACACAGATTTATCAACGGACATGTAATGGCACAACTGACTATCAAAAGAAGTCTGTGAAAAAAAGGACAATTTGAGAATTTACCAATGATTTGATGGTTGCTGTTCCAAATAGGTACACAAAGCACTGAACGAATGTGGAAGCCGGAGAACTGATCTGCCTAAATGAAAGAGAAAAGAGACTGGAGCTGAAACTGGGCTGTTAGGATTTATTAGACATGTAAACTGTATCCTTGAGAGACATACGGTGCCTTCAGAAAGTTTTCATACCCCCTCATCTACATTTGGTTTTGTTCCAAATGTATTATATATATTTTTTTTTAAATTTCACCCATCTACACACAATACCTCATCATGACAAAGTGAGAACATGTTTTTAGAAATGTTTGCAAATTTATGAAATACAGAACTATCTCATTTCTATCTAACTAAACAGAACTATCTAACATACATAGAAGTATTCACACCCCTGAGTCAATACATTGTAGAAGCACCTTTGGCAGCGATTACAGCTGTGAGTCATCTCTAAGAGCTCTGAGAGCTTTCCACACCTGGATTGAGCAACATCTGCCCATTATTCTTCTCAAAATTCTTCAAGCTCTGTCAAATTGGTTGTTGATCATAGCTATGCAACCATTTTCAGGTCTTGCCCTAGATATTCAAGCCGATTTAAGTCTAAACTGTAACTCGGCCACGCATGTTCATTCACTGTCTTCTTGGTAAGCAACTCCAGTGTAGATTTGGCATTGTGTTTTAGGTTATTTACCTGCTGGAAGGTGAATTAATCTCCCAGTGTTTGGTAGAAAACAGACTGAACCAGGTTTCCCTCTAGGTTCTTTGCCTGTGCTTAGTGCCATTCCGTTTCTTTTTTTTTACCCTGAAAAACTTCCCAGTCCTTAAAGATGACAAGCATAGCCATAAAATGATGCAGCCATCACTATGCTTGACAATATCTGGAGTGGTACTTTGTGTTGTAATGGATTTGCCACAAACATAATACATTGTATTGAGGACAAAAAGTGAATTGCTTCGCCACATGTTTTGTGGTATTACTATAGTGCAAACAGAAAGCATGCTTTGGAATATTTGTATTCTGTATAAGCTTCCTTCTTTTCACTCTGTCAGTTAGATTAGAATTGTGGAGTAACTGCAATGTTGTTGATTCATCCTCAGTTTTCTCCTCTCACAGCCATTGAGCTCTGTAACTGGATTAAAGTCACCATTGGCCTCATGGTGAAATCCCTGAGTGGTTTCCTTCCTCTCCGGCAACTGAGTTAGGAAGGATGTCTTTATCTTTGTATTGACTGGGTGTATTGATACACCATCTTATTTTTTTATCTACCAATAGGTACCCCTTCTTTGCAAGGTATTAGAAAACATCCCTGGTGTTTGTGGTTGCATCTGTGTTTAAAATTCACTGTTGGACTGAGAGACCTTACCGATAATTGTATGTGTGGGGTAAAGAGATGAGGTAGTCATTCAAAAATCATGTTAAACACTATTATTGTACACGGAGTGAGTCCATGCAATTTATTATGAGACTTGTTAAGCACATATTTACTCCTAAACCTATTTAGGCTTGCCATAGTAAAGGGCTTGAATACTTGACTCAAGATATTTCAGCTTTAAATGTTGTATTAACTTGTAAAAATGTTGAAAAACATAATTACACTTTCACATTATGTGGTATTGTGTGTCAGTAAGGTTAGAATTGTGGAGTAACTACAATGTTGTTGATTCAATACCACGTGGTATTGTGTGTATGCTGTAACACAACAAGTGGAAAAAGTCAAGGGGTGTGAATACTTTCTGAAGGCACTGTAGAGAATGTAACACATGCATTCTTTCAGCAGTATTTCAACTTTGCATAGGTACAAGGTTCACTATGGATCGGACATAATCATTTTCAATACAATCACAAAAACAGGGGCACCGTTGGTTTTATCGACCATTATTATCACGTGAAGATCAACTGTTGAGATCGGAACTCAAACATCAGACAGAGAAGCCTCTGAGCCATATCAAACGGATATTATCATATATAATTCATAATCATGTGACAGCGATCAAAGCTGTAGTATTGTTTGGGTCTTTGATGAGGCTTGCTTCTCTGATTTTAACCAATAAAAATAGCTGCTGAATGGTTTCGGTTACCATTCAAATACATACAGTAAATGTATATACTGTACAGTAAGCACCTAAACATGGTACATACAGTGCCTTTGGAAAGTATTCAGACCCCTTCACGTATTCCACATTTTGTTATGTTACAACCTTATTCTAAAATTTATTAAATGGAGAGAAAAAATCCTCAGCAATCCACACACAAATACCCAATAATGATAAAGCAAAAACAGGTTTACATTTTTTTTGCACATTTATTAAATATAAAAAAACAGAAATACCTTATTTACATAGGTATTCAGACCCTTTGCTATGAGACTAGAAATTGAGCTCAGGTGCATACTGTTTCCATTGATCATCCTTGAGATGTTTCTATAACTTGATTGGAGTCCACCTGTGGTAAATTAAATTGGAAAGGCCACACCTGTCTATATAAGGTCCCGCAGTTGACAGTGCATGTCAGAGCAAAAACCATGGCATGAGGTAGAAGGAATTGTCCGTAGAGCAATCCGAGACAGGATTGTGTCAAGGCACAGATCTGGGGAGTACCAAAACATTTTTGCAGCATTGAAGGTCCCCAAGAACACAGTGGCCTCCATCATTCTTAAATGGAAGAAGTTGGGATTCACCAAGACCCTTCCTAGAGCTGGCTGCCAGGACAAATTTAGCAATCAGGGGAGAAGGGCCTTGGTAAGGGAGGTGACCAAGAACCCGATGGTCACTCTGACAGAGCTCTAGAGTTTGTCTGTGAAGATGGGAGAACCTTCCAGAAGGACAACCATCTCTGCAGCACTCCGCCAGACAGAAGCCACTCCTCAGTAAAAGGCACATGATAGCCCGCTTGGAGGTTTCCAAAAGGCACATAAAGCACTCTCAGACGACAAGAAACAAGATTCTTTGAATGCCAAGCGTCACATCTGGAGGAAACCTGGCACAATCCCTACGGTGAAGCACGGTGGAGGGAGCACAATGCTGTGGGGATGTTTTCAGCGGCAGGGACTGGGAGACTAGTTAGGATCGAGGCAAAGATGAACGGAGCAAAGTACAGAGAGATCCTTGATGATAACCTGCTCCAGAGTGCTCAGGACCTCAGACTGGGGCGAAGGTTCATTTTCCAATAGACCCTAAGCACACAGCCAAGACAACACAGGAGTGGCTTCGGGACAAGTCTCTGAATGTCCTTGAGTGGCCCAGACAGAGTCTGGACTTGAACTTGATCGAACATCTCTGGAGAGACCTGAAAATAGCTGTGCAGCAACGCTCCCCATCCAACCTGACAGACCTTGAGAGGATCTACAGAGAAGAATGGGAGAAACTCCCCAAATACAGGTGTGCCAAGCTTGTAGCATCATACCAGAGAATACCTCAAGGCTGTAATCGCTGCCAAAGGTCCTTCAACACAGGACTGAGTAAAGGGTCTGAATATACTTATGTAATGTGATATATAGATTTGATATATATATATACATTTGCAAAACATTTCTACAAAACTATTTTTGCTTTGTCATTATGTTGTGTGTAGATTGATGAGGGGAAAAAACAATAATCAATATTAGAATGAGGCTGTAACCTAACAAAATGTGGAAAAAGTCAAAGGGTCTGAATACTTTCTGAAGGCACTGTATACAGTACAGTTGAAGTCGGAAGTTTACATACACCTTTGCCAAATATATTTAAACTCAGTTTTCACAATTCCTGACATTTAATCCTAGTAACAATTCCCTGTCTTTGGTCAGTTTGGATCACCACTTCATTTTAAGAATGTAAAATGTCAGAATAATAGTAGAGAGAATGATTTATTTCAGCTTTTATTTCTTTCATCACATTCCCAGTGTGTCAGAGGTTTACATACACTCCATTAGCATTTGGTAGCATTGCCTTTAAATTGTTTAACTTGGGTCAAACGTTCTGGGTAGCCTTCCACAAGCTTCCCACAATAGGTTAGGTGAAGTTTGGCCCATTCCTCCTGACAGAGCTGATGTAACTGAGTCAGGTTTGTAGACCTCCTTGCTCGCACACGCTTTTCAGTTCTGCCCACAAATTTTCTATAGGATTGAGGTCAGGGCTTTGCGATGGCCACTCCAATACCTTGACTTTGTTGTCCTTAAGCCATGACCCCAAACTTTGGAAGTATGCTTGTGCTCATTGTCCATTTGGAAGACCCATTTGCGACCAAGCTTTAACTGATGTCTTGAGATGTTGCTTCAATATATCCACATAATGTTCCATCCTCATGATGCCATCTATTTTGTGAAGTGCACCAGTCCCTCCTGCAGCAAAGCACCCCCACAACATGATCCTGCCACCACCGTGCTTCACGGTTGGGATGGTGTTCTTCGGCTTCCTCCAAACCTAACAATGGTCATTATGGCCAAACAGTTATATTTTTGTTTCATCAGACCAGAGGACATTTCTCCAAAAAGTACAATCTTTGTCCCCATGTGCAGTTGCAAACCGTAGTCTGGCTTTTTTATGGCAGTTCTGGAGCAGTGGCTTCTTCCTTGCTGAGCGGCCTTTCAGGTTATGTCGATATAGAACTCATTTTACTGTGGATATAGATACTTTTGTACCTTTCCTCCAGCATCTTCACAAGGTCCTTTGCTGTTGTTCTGGGATTGATGTGCACTTTTTGTACCAAGGTACATTAATCTCTAGGAGACAGAACACGTCTCCTTCCTGAGCGGCTGAGCGGTATGACGGCTGCGTGGTCCCATGGTGTTTATACTTGCATACTATTGTTTATACAGATGAATGTGGTACCTTCAGGCATTTGGAAATTGCTCCCAAGGATGAACCAGACTTGTGGAGGTCTACAATTTTTTTTCTGAGGTCTTGGCTGGTTTATTTTTATTTTCCCTTAATGTCAAGCAAAGAGGCACTGAGTTTGAAGGTAGTCCTTGAAATACATCCACAGGTACACCTCCAATTGATGCAAATTAAGTCAATTAGCCTATGAGAAGCTTCTAATTCCATGACATAATTTTCTGGAATTTTCCAAGCTGTTTGAAGACACAGTCAACTTAGTGTATGTAAACTTCTGACCCACTAGAATTGTGATACATAGTGAATTATAAGTGAAATAATCTGTCTGTAAACAATTGTTGGAAAAATGACTTGTGTCATGCACAAAGTAGATGTCCTAACCGACTTGCCAAAACTATAGTTTGTTAACAAGAAATTTGTGGAGTGGTTGAAAAACGAATTTAAAATGACTCCAACCTAAGTGTATGTAAACTTCTGACTTCACCTGTATATTGTAATGTAGCTCCAGAGGAGATGATTTTACCTCTGCGTCAAACCGGGGATCCTGGTAGGCATCACTGATGTTGACGGGCAGACCAGTGGACGCTACCAACTCTGCTATACTGTTGTTGATGAGCCAATCAGAGTAGGAGGACTTCTCCATGCTGTCTTTAAAACTACAGGGACACCCGGACGTGGAGGGAAGAGAAGAGAGAAAGTGAAATATTTGTGTCGTCGTAATTATTGACATGCAGTGGAGAAGAGGAGGAGAAGGACCATAGTCACATGCTTGTTCACTGAGAGGACGAATCTTCCATTGTGGCTCGGATCCATGTTGTTCAACCGTTGGTTTGACCTTTGACCATCAATAACCGTCATCCTTATCCTCTTAGAAAAGGGATTCTTTTTAACATCTCAAACTCAGGCACATGCACGTCCGCTGTTGTTGTTTCCCCTTTTTGCCATGATTTGTATTTAATGAATGTCTCATGGATATCAATAAGGCTCTCCAGCACCTTCTGAAGTAATGAAAAGTTAATTGTGGGATTGTCCTCCTCCCCAGTAGACGCCCACACTGCGGGAGAATTGACTCCTTCCTCGACACAGGCTTCGCATTCAGGTTAGGGTGCATCCATAGCATATTTCTCAGCTAGCGCCTCCTGTGCCTTTCCCCTAACGACACCATACGGTGCATACTTGTTTATTGACAAGGAACTTTAAAGATACACATAGAGACACGGTGTCCTCTGAAATCTCTCTGTAGATGTAAAACCCACACACACGCAGCAGGGACTAAACCTCAGTAGTGTGATCACTTCTCTAGCTTCTTCTGCCTCCCGTTAGGTGCAGCCAGAGAACCAGCAATGGAAGCACACAGTACCTCAAAATGATTCTCCCCGAGGGTATAGAATTTCCCAGGTGCTTTAAAAAGCCTAGGCCTTTGACGTCAGATTTATTCACTTAATTAAACACATAAATCTTGCACAATCCCCTACGCAAAAATAACCTTTTGGAATAGCATCATAAACACATATTCCTTTGAACTTGGTGATCATTTCTGTTTACTTTATAACTTGGAATCAGGCTATGGTCATTTGTCTGCCATTATGGGAGAGCAGTGTGCACTTCACATGATAAGAGCAACACAAATCAAAGGTTATGCGTCTCCTGTCAGAAAAGGCTGAACTGGCCAGCCATGCAGCCTGACATTTCACTGATTACTATATCATTATGCTAAGATGCTTTTTTTAATTACCGCAGTAGTTATCATTGCAGCCTTGAAGTGGGCATGTCTGTTGTAGCCTGCACCAGACTGGAGGATAATTTGTCATCCTTTTGGTGAGGTTTTTCCATCCATAAACAACCCACATTGTCTCCAGCCCCTCCACTTCCAGCCCTTCCCCTGCCTCGCGGGGGAGAGAAGCTCCAAACCCCAATTAAGGAGGACTCCTACAACATGGCCTCCCGCATTTACAATCCCCAATATTACTTCCGCCATATTTCATCTCCACATTTTCTTCCCCTTTTCGAAGAAGTTCCACAGAGAAAATTAACAAACAGTTTTCACTGTTTGAGCTTAGAACTAGTCAGATGAGGTTTTGCGCAGACCTCGCAGTTCCGCCGGCGGTGTATGTCTGCAAAGGCGGAGCTGCGATTCTTTGGCGAGAGCCTTGACATCAGGAGCAGAGGGAAATGGGAATATTTGTGTGACAGAATACGTGCTGCACTCACTACGCAGAAGCACACACGCAGCTCATGTGGAAAGAACTCCTGCTTTCAAAGGGCTGTCAACTGGACAGATTTGAATCTTTAAATCCGTAAATGTCACACAAACTCATTTGTCAAATGTGCATTTAAGTTGGCCAATTAGGCCACGGGTCCTTTGATGACTCTGCTAAATATGAAGAGATTTTTTTACAGAGGAGATTCGGCATACAGTATGAGGTGGTGAAGTGTTCATATGTTAATCAGTAAATCCAGACTCAACTTTACCTGCTTTCTATGTCTGCACTGCATTTGGGGGACAGCAGTTCGAACGACTTGGTGAATTTCACCACCTGTGGGATGAAAAGAGAAAACACCACTGGTAGAATTCTTTCAAATGGAAATGTCCCTCCAGTATTTCCTCAGGTACTGAAGTAACAAACAATTTGTCAAGTACAAAGCACAATACATCAGATAGATATTAATTCTGTATAGAAATCGAACCCTAGTCAGTGAGGAAAGATAGAGAGAGACAGAGGGAGAGAGAGAGAGAGAGAATAAGAGCCTACCGGTGACTCAATGTCCTCCAGCAGTTGGACAGAGCAGCGCTCACACTTGAGCAGAGTCTGGGCGCGGTACATGATCTTCCTCACAATCTTCTCCAGGTCTGTCTGCTCCTCAAACAGGTCGTTGACCACCTCCAGGAGCGACTGCAGGTCAAAGGTCACATCACAGACACACGGACATTACTGCTGCTATTAGTCAATGCATGTCTGGTCAACTAGACACTGCACAAGACATAAGATCACTTTTCAGACGCAACTAATAAATACTCAAAGCCATTTCAATGGAGATGTTTCACCTCACAGAGCTAGAATTATGATGGTTTCTAATACGTAAGGGGACAGGATAATATCATATGCCACCGTTCCACAATAAAGTAGATCAGGCACTTTATCTAAAGCACTACCAACTCAATAAGACACAGCAGAGAGCATAAACCAGTGAGTAACGGTGGAGGATCTCTGTATCTCTCTCCCCTCTTCTCACGGGTCTCTGTTCTCATTATGTTCTCCCCCATCAGAGATCAATGTGGGACAAGCATTAGAGCGTCTCTAGACGCCTCGTGTGAGATTTACACCCTGGACCCTCTCGGCACACTGCTGGTCCCTTCCACCTCCTCCCGCCCCCTCCTCCAACAGAGAGATCCAGGCAGGGCTGTACATGGCTCCCTGATCCCTACTACAGTGGCAGCAAGTGGGCTCATAAAGATCAATACCCAGCCTCACTAGTGTCAGCAATGGGGAGGAGGTGGGCTGCTCTATGGGGATGTAGAGACACCATACTTTGATAGTAGTGCACTCTCCAACCCCCAACCCTGCCTTAGCTTGTCCCAGCCTGCTTCCCTTACCCGACTCCTGTCATACTCTTTTCTGGAGGCAGCGAAGAGCTGTGCGTTGGAGATGGCGATCCCACAAAAGGGCAGGTACATCTGCAGCACCTGTGGAGACATCACATCAGACAGACAGTCAATAGGTTGGACATACAGACGCTGAGCTCAACACAGGAAAAAAAGGGTTCACTGTTCAAAGGATGCCCGGCCTGACACTCAGTGACCAGCCAATAGATTCAGAGGAATCGTTACTGTTCAATACACCAAGGTCAGGGGGGAAAGGTTAGTTGAAGATAGGACAGTCAATGTGAGAGCAATAAGCCATATGGTTGAGGAGTTCAAAGTCTTCCAAGTCAGAATAATGATTGCCAGCTGCCCTGTTAGGCTATGGCCACACAGAGACGCATGAACACGAATGGAATTGTATATTTATTCAGCTATTGTCCGTATTGGCCGTCAAAAGTTCAACTCATCGATTTTCGGATGAGCTTCAAATGTAAAAAGGCGGACATATTGTACATTTATGGACAGACAATCATCTCTGTTGTCCTTCATCCGTCAACATATGACGACCATTGAAAAACAATTGGCTTAATCTGTCATTTTCTGACCCCAAAAATATTGCCTTTATTAATATTGAGGCCAGTTTTACTCTATAGGGGAATGAAAATATGACATAGCTGTGCGCACGGTTATATTCTCATACCATGCCCGGGGGGAAACACACCTTTAAAATGGACCTAATAAAGAATGGCCTTTCATCAGTGTCATTTAATTGCCAAGACAAATAAATCAATCCAGTTTACATTTCCCCCGTTTGACTGAATGGTTTGACCCTTTGCCTCAAGGTGAAAACATGAATTGCATAACAGATTTCATGTTCCACTCCACCTCTTCTTTCTTTCTGTATCACAAAACATGGGTCCACCTGCTTACAGGGCAGGCTAGATGATGTATGACTCTTGATGGCTGGGGGTTCATTAGCGTGTTATGAAAATCTAATCAACGCTTCGCTGGCAGAAATCGAACGGCATTCCTTCTGTTGCTGCCAATCCAATATTCTCGACAATGCTCTGAGGCACATGCACGCACGCATAGCCAAGGGACTGAGAAGGGGTGTGTGGTACGTTACAGTGTGCTGTGGAGATCGCCGTACTAATCAGACCTACGGTATCTGGGACAGAGTACGGGCCGGTCTATCTCACAGACCATGGGGCCTTACCTGAGAGACACTTACACCACTGCCCTGTGACGAAGGATCAAGAGCATTTAGAGTCCTTTGCTTCACATTGTTTAGTCAAATCAACTCTGTTTTTGGCTGCTGCTTTATACCCCGTCAACCAACAACGTCCAACGAATGCACTTTCGGTTTCAGACCCTTAAGAACAATGGGGAGTTACTCAGCTGTTACCGGTGATGCGTCAGATACTGTTACACACATCATCTTGTCCACCAGCTCTCTTACACTGAGGAAAGCTGATGTTTCACTGTCGGAAATGGCCGGGATGCTTGGGACGTCCCTACCCCTAAACCCTAACCTTAAACCCTACCCTTACCCATAATCCTTACCTAAACCCTAACCGTAACCATTGTAAATGTCAATTTCAATGTCCCAAGGAGCACGGACCATCGTGAGATCCGTGGGCATGTCAGAGGGAGAAAGCGTGGCTCTTCTCACTACCGACAACTCCAGCCTAAGACAGACAACCAATTTCCAAGTTTGGGACTTTATTTGCGCCAGACGCACAACTGTGTCCATCTATGATGCTGGCAATGGTTTTATTCTACACATTTCCCTTTAGGACTAAGCAGCTTACCATCTCTATCAATCACCTCGCCTCTGCATCTCCCACCGGTCACTACCTTACCACATACATTCACTCTCATGCCTCCTAGGGTGACTCTGCAGCCTACACAGCATTCACTATACACACACGTACACGTCATAACGCATAGAGCACGTTCACATTCCGAGCATAAGCGGAAAGACAGCAACCCTATACACAGCATATACACCTGTACATCCACTAAAGCTATTGAATGATTTAATAACGATTTTCCAGAGCGGCTGTCCAGCGTCCAGCAAGATCCCATTAATTACAGACAAGACTTTGGGGACCCCGCTATGGATCTGCCTGTATAAGTAACGGGAAGAGGAGAGGGACACACACGCTCAAGTAAAGCATAGGTTGCAGCAGGTCCATTGTACTACAAAGGCTGCATTACAAATAAGAGGCTTCAGCCCATAGAGGCCAGAGGGCTGACCAGTAAAGGTGTGGTTTAATAATGAAACTGACTAAGGCCTTGGGGACCCACTACTAATGTAGGGGAAGCCAAGAGGACGTGACGGCGTTGCAGTAGGCTGCTGTACACCTAAGCCTGGCTCTTAATTATTTTGTTAGCTACACAAGCTGTTTACAGGAGCTAGTTGAGGTAGCTAAGGATTGTATTCAATCTATTCGGAGATGTTACGCCATTCAGCCCATTGTTGCTGTGCCAAGAGTCTTGCCGTGTTGCGTCTATTCTCCCCCTGCGTACAGCAGTAAGTCTCCTGTTTCCCTCTGATGTCACTAGGGTTCTCTCTAACTTGCGTCAGCAGTGCATGTAGCACTTTCCAAATGCATTTAGCTGTGATTGCTCTTTATGGAGGTGGCATCAATTATTGATGTAAGAGGAATCCACACTGAGACAAATTCTTACCATGCAGCTGGCTCTTATTATTCAATTTGACCATGAATAATTCCAGACACTTCACAGATCAGGTGAAGATGAATGATCTAGTTTCCTGTGGGTCTTGTGCGTGGCTCTGGAAGCTATCAGGGCGGGTTCACAACCCTTTATATGTCTTTATTGACTGCGGAGCTACGTTTTCACAGAACACTTTAACAGCACTGAGTGGCTCTAACTTCATGCAGACCACTACTGATTGGATAAAACAAGCCTTTTAATGCCACCACATGATGTCGAACGGTGCTGATTAACTGAAGACGATGTAGGGCAATGAAACAACTGAAGCCATTCCTTTTCAATGGAAGATAAGCGAAATGGGCGGGGGACCGTTGGGCATTGCAACCATTGGCGAGGGAGCGTGAACAAAGCAGGACCTAAGTTGGGGAAAGCCAGAGATACTGTGTATAATGACAAGATGGTCTAGTCTCAGGCTTAACAATGGGAGTTGTTGTCGCAAAGGCTGGAAGGCAGCCGATCTGCTTAACGCTGTATTCAAATTTTGGTGGGAGTGGACGCTCTCGCTTCACCTCTTCCTCTCTCAGCTTTCCCCAACTTAGTTAACATGTACTGGCAAGACAAATATGTTTGAATTGTGTTTAAAGTATGAAGATCTTTTATATTGACTAGTAACTAATGACTCATTTAGAAATATAATGAAATTCTACTACTTACATGATTGTAAACAATTCAAGATTAACCGATGTTGTAGAGAGTACATAAAAAAAGAAAAAGGCATTTTAAAAAAACACATTGCATTGAAACAACAGTAAGTGTTGCATCAGTGCAATAATGTCAAGTTAGGTTATGTGTGAAAAGACTTTGAACTACAATATATTACCCCTGCGACATATTCTCCAGAAGTGCTTTGGCTATAAAGTGCTCTGGTTCTTTATGGAGCTTAATTCCAGTAGAGGATTGAGAGCCTTTAAATCGGGGTGACTATTATGGTGTCCTTGTGTTCTGCAGACTACAGTTCCATCTGCAAGCTGAGAAATGGTGCGGACTAGAACAAAATTGGAGGACAGGGGTATGTGGACTCGAAACACAGCTTTCTCAATGGTACGACATGTAGTGTGACTTGACATGATCAAATACACAGACATATTTTGTCACATGAATAACTGCGAGTCATTGTAATGTATGCCCTGTGTCATCCATCTCTAGATCAATATTCAACACACTGTGTTACTACAGTATTACCACTAAAAATATTTCTCACAAATTCACATTTGAGATGTTAATGAGACCTTCAACATTTGTAGAGTTTTTACAAACCTCATGCCAAACAGCTAACCTTGAAGATCACACTGCAGTGATCCCTGAATCAAGGAAAATCCCCCCATGGGTAACAGGGTGAATCAACAGCAGAGGAAGAGGGCATTTGATGAAAGGTTACAGGCCCAGTCCTCCATAATGATCATCACTTCAAGCCCAAATTGGCACTAATTACTCTGATTTGCTCCAAGGGTCTGGCCTTATCGGGAGCGAGCTACACTACATAATTTCAACATCAGTTCGACATGAGTGCAGCCAATCAAAAGAGCCAAGCACCATTTCCTGCTCTGTGTCACTGAGGGCTGTCCAACGAAGCATGTTCGCTCGAGCTCATAAAGAACGATAGAGGCCTCTCGTGGCCAAAGGGCCATTTTAGCACGGGAAGCGCCATTAAGAGTTTCCACCATGCCTCCGACATTTTAAATGAGTCACAGTAGACAACTGGGGGGATTCCTATGGGTGGTTGCCTCACTGGCGATGCCCATGCTGTCACTGACATTATAATAGCGAAGATAGAAAGATGAGTCTTCTATCTATCTCTATGGTCGAGCTTCACCGCCCAGCCCTCTTGACAGCTGTCAGCCAGGGGAACGAGTCAGCACTGCGCGCCTCACATGATGTTAGCCCATGTTCAATCGCTCTCTAGCTCATACTGTTATCCCCATTTGCTTCAAGATATCCTGTGCCCAAGAAAGGGAAAGTAACTGAACTGAATGACTACTTGACCTGTAGCACTCATTTCCGTCATCATGAAATGCTTCCAGAGGCTATTCATAAACCATATCACCTCCTCCCAACGTACCATTATGTGCACACTGCCAGGCCTCCAGGACACCTACAACACCAGGTGTCGCAGGCAGGCCAAGAAGATCATCAGGGACCTCCACCACATCATGCTGAAAGTGCAAGTTGAGGAAGATAAACTCCTACGTATGACATTGGATGGTCAATTATCATGGGCAAGTCATATTGACAAAGTTGTTGTGAAGATGGGGAGGGGTATGTCTGTTAGAAAAGGATGTTCTGTGTTTTTGTCACAAAAACCAAATGTACTAGTTGTTCGGGCTTTGGTCTTGTCCCATCTTGATTAGTGTCTGGCTCAGAACAGAGCAGCACACCTTGCCCTTAACTGCATATACAGAACTAACATCAACAACATGCCTGCCAGTCTTTCCTGGTTGAGGGTTGACGAGAGAGTAACTGCTTCTCCAAGTTTCTATGAGAAATAATACTGTGACGAAAAATCCAGATTGTCGGCATAATCAAATAACATTCATCTCAGACACCCATACATACAGTACATGACATGCCACCAGGGGTCTCTTCACAGTCCCCAAGTTCAAAACAAATTCACGGCGACGCACAGTTTTATACAGTGCCATGATCTCATGGAACTCCCTTCCATCTCCAATTTTTCAATTTGTGTGTCTGTCCTTGTGTATCAGTGTTTCGTTATTTGTTGTGTTTTGTGTTTTTTTGTGGACCCCAGGAAGAGTAGCTACTGCTTCTAGAAAAGCTCATGGGGATACAGGTAAAGAAATAAACAAATATCTCAGCATCATTCTAGTAGGCCATGTCTCAACGCCCAAACACTAGCAATATCCTGGTAAGACTGATGCCACGGTTACCAGACAGCCTCAATCATTTCATTGGGGTCTTTAATTTACATTTCCTTTAGCCAGGGCAGGGGGCAGGGGACAGGAGAAGAGAAGTTGTGTGGTGACCGTACAGGCATGCAGCCCAGCCCCCAACAATGTACACCCTCCCCACTGTGGTACATAGACATAATAAGGCTGCCACTCCAACGTGATCAGCATTGAACCCATGGTAAACTATCAGCATTGAACCCATGGTAAACTATCAGCATTGAACCCATGGTAAACTATCAGCTGTATTGGTCAGCGATATAGGACTTTATTGTCTGATTTACTGTCTTATTATCGCCTCACTTAATCTCAGTTATCATACCGTCCGGGAGTCTATTACAGCAATGTGTGAGGTGTGATTATAGTTAATTGTACTTGAATACCAAATTGAAAATGTCTAATCATCGGCCATACATATTGGTCTTTCCCTCCAGAAAGAGAGAAAGAGACAATGCTGGTAACCTCAGTCCAGGATTGTATTTATTTCCGTTTTTCAAATCTTCATTTTGGAACATTTCAGACGGGAACTTGGCTCCAATGAGATATGGTGTTCCCTCATCCTTCTCTACAAATGTACAGTGGTGAAATTGAGTGAAAGTGGATGTTACAGTATTACAGTAACTCAATAGGACAGGGAATGTGGCAGAGCCATGCCAAAAACTTGAGAATGTGGGAACAGGCGTTGTTTGGCTGCCAATACCATTTCAGTTGTTGCAGCTCAGTCACCTGACAGGTGTATAAACAGGTATACAGACAACACACTTTTCGACAGACAGGGGAGCGCAATCTAGCAGTGTTCAATTAGCTCATTTTACACAATAACATTTGAAATTATCTTTAAAACAGCAATATTATAGTATAGTATCATGCAAAACTAAATAATAATTCAAGGATCAGACACTGCACCATGGGGTCAAGTTATTTGCGTCTGAGAAAGTCTATCGGTGTATTTATCCAATAAAGATAATGAGGAAATACAATTATGCATAAATTATCCAAGCTTCCCAAAGTACTCTAATCCTGTAGGGTATCAACATAACACAATTTACAGAGCGTGGCATTTGAGAACAAAGACATAAAATATGTTTAGCTACGGTAATATATTAAATTAGCGTGCAGTGCAGTGTGTTGGTGATAAGCACATTATTCACAACAACAGATTGGGAGGGGGGGGGTGTCTACACAAAATTAAACATTTGCAGCAAAAATGGATAGTCTGTTTGAAAGGGTGCACTTCATAAGTGTAATTCTACAAGGTCTTTCAATTAAAGCATTACTGCATTGTAGCATGCAGCTTCTGCCGTCCTCAAATGCCAACATAGGATTTCATTACTAATTCAGTTGTAACCATCCCGTGCATTGGCGTGATGCTAATGCAATGTGAAACGTGCTGAAAACACAGTGAAGAGACTGTGTTAGTCCCTCCACCCATTATGCACAGTGAGACAACTCTAAACCTTTAATAAGTGCATTCTACCTACCATAACATATCCGAAAGTGTTTCATTTTTATTTTCAAAGAGTCCTCTGCGTTTAGCTTTATGCAGTTGTTGTTTTTCGGAAGAATGCAAGGCTAAAAGATGCACTGATGAAGGAAGACAACATGTGCCTTGGAAATCTACCCTGCACAACTGTGAGCCACGTCACAGGGCTGCCTGCCTCTGCCTGGCCGTGGAAGGGTTTGAAGTGCGTAAGTACCGAGCGCCAGTGCAGACTCGTTATGCCTCTAGCTGAGACTGGCTAGCGAGCTAAATGAATAACTGTGCCAAATAACAGCTCATTAGAAAACCGCAGATCCCACCAGGAAGATCAATGTGAAACGCCAGCATCCTTCCTACCTCACTGGATCTACCTTATTACGTTTCCCCTTCGCGCAGAGACGAGTGTGTCTTTGTCTTGGGTGCAAATGTCAACTCAGCTCATCTGCGTACAGCGGGAGTCAATTCAGAATGGAAGACATGTCAGTAAAACTCACTAACCCTTGTGTGTATCCACTAACAGATTACTGCTTACTGTACAACCCCAGTGTTTAGTCACTTTGGCTAATACATACCTATTGATGTGGTGGCAAGGAGTCAAAGTTTCTTGTAATCCCATTGTAAAATGTCATCTAGTACTAGAAGACAGGGTAGTTGCAATTGCCTCTGTGGACGTTTCAATTCTACACTGAATGTAATTGGTATTTGGATTACTTCACTGTGACAGAGTCAATACACACTACAAACTGGGTGTCTTCTATTTATAAACAACTTCCATAAATGTGTCTTACGGCGGTCCAAGATGACGAAAGACAGTGTTTCTACCTTTGAGTAGAAGCATGGCAGGTTCAGCCCCCGTTGCTGGGGGTTCATTGTTAGAAAGATAAATGATGGGGAAAGCCTATTAGTTTTGCTCGCAGACATGAATGCTTAGGTAATTATAAAGTACACGACCAATCAGTCTTCACTGCTTTACAACGTGGACAGACAGCCATAAGAGAGACACCACTTCCCCTGCACCTTTGCAAGCCTTGCAAACCCCACAGCTATAGACCGTATCCCCTGAAAAACATTTGCCACTTGTGCTCTAATACAGGACAATGATAATGTTACCTAACCGATGTGAACCATCGGTTTGGACTACAACACTCTAATCTTTGCCTGAAATGCACAGGTCAGTATTTTGTAAACGCATAATAATGGTATATCTTCCCCCTGGCTTTATCTCTCATTTAGTCGTTACCAACGGAATGAGAGCAGCTTAATTAAGATGGATTTAGATGGATTTTGTGTATTTCTTTCTATCCATTTCATGTGATTCTCAGACGGGAAATCGTCAATGGTCTCTATAAGTGGCCTTCATAATACGGTCCACATATCACTCTGTGTTCTGCCTCAGTGACTTCATTGTTTTGGGATCCTATTAAAAAAAGGGATGTGGGCTGTTCCAGAGACGATGGAGGCATGCCTTTTTACACACGAGGTAAAAACAGACGTCTATATCTGACATGTCGGGACCATTACACGTGTGGACTCTCTCAGAACGAGGGGACAATTGAAGGCTGGAACGTGCGACAGATGAAAGGGAAGAAACAGAGACCAAAGCTGAGAAATTCAGCACAAGCCATTGGCATTCGTCTAACACTCCTGTTAACGTCGCTCAAAACGGAATATTTTGAGTTGTTTCGATGGTAATGAAATAGTTGAGTGTTGTTACTAGTGTAATAACAGTGTCACTACAGAGGTATACCATGTTATAAAGTATTGCCTATCAAACTGCAAAAAATGTATTGCCTTGAAATGGAAATCTGAAGTAGTTTGTATCCCACTGGAGAAAATGACTTACTGGTTGAGGAAGTCAGAGACATTTTACAGAATTTGGCAACCCTTTATTGATTTTGTGGAGAATCTCCCCTAACATCACATTGTTTCCATCTAATCCACAGGTCATTTCGCACACTCAATGTACAATATGTAGCCTACTTCAAGTGACCATATGATCTAATTAAGCATTAAGACCCGAGGAGGTGTGGTATATGGCCAATATACCATGGCTAAGGGCTGTTCTTCAACACAACGCAACGCAGAGTGCCTGGATATAAAACTTAGCCGTGGTATATTGGCCATATACCCCAAACCCCTTAGGTACCTAATTGCTGTTATAAACTGGTTACCAATGTAACTAGAACAGTAGAAATAAACATTTTGTCATATTTATTTATTATTTAGCCTTTATTTAACTAGGCAAGTCAGTTAAGAACAAATTCTTATTTACAATGAAGTCCTACCCTGGCCAAACCCGGAAGACACTGGGCCAGTTGTGCGCCGCCCTATGGGACTGTAGTGACGCCTCTTGCACTGAGATGCAGTGCCTTAGACCGCTGCGCCACTCGGGAGCCCATTCCCTGGTATACGGTCTGATATACAATGGCATTCAACCAATCAGCATTCAGGGCTTGAACCACCCAGTTTATAATGTTTCTTAATCCTTTTTTCTTTTATGTATTTTTTGTCTGTTAGTTGTCTTGTAAGGAGGCTATTGTCACTTTGTTATATTGTTGTCTAATGTCTTTTCATTTCTGTTTTGAATGTTGTTCTTGATTGGAAAATGAAATGAAATAACAACAGTCAAATTGCAGTTACCTTCTCATCGTCTTCAGTGAAGAGAGCACCTCCTGGACTCTTGTTGATGGCCTGGGCTACTCCAATGATCTCCCCATCACTGTTGTGAATGGGCATACAGAGGAGGGACTTGGTCTTGTATCCTGACAGCTTGTCAATCTCATCACTGAAACGACGGTCCTACAATCCATGGAAGATGGAAGGACATAAGCGCACATGACAAGTATTAGTAAATTGGCGTTATAAGGCACATCACTTCCTGTGAGATCCCGTGATCAGGCCCTAACTCATTGTGGAGTGATGACATTGTGTTGCATGCAAAAATACTGTGGGGAAAAAATGGTCTTCAACCATGAATGGATATGTCAACCTAAGCACCCTGCCTGACTATACCATTAATATGCTTTTGTGTTTGATTAGCAAATCTTCAAGTGCAATGGAAAGCAATATAGTTTGGCTTGGCACTACCACACTAACTTCAGGAATGTATATGCATGAGTTGTGCATTCAATGCCTGCAGACCGGATTGTAAATCAATTGATCAAGACTACTTCAAATAAGATCAGCGTTAGGTCCTGGGGCCACTGGGGAGTCAGCTTGGCAATAGTCCACATCATCCCTGGTGGCTGGTGAAACATCACATCACCACTGAAGTATAAGCATGCACTTCTCAATTCCATTTCATTTCAGTAGGCTTTCTTTACTTCATGTGGTGAGATCAATTTTTCTGTTGATTATTCAAGAGTCATCGGTCATCATAGGCTTGTGTGTATGGTGATAGATGAGGGAAGGATGCAAATTAATCAATTATTATTCTGATGCAAATGCAAAGCTGTGTGTTGATGTGCCACATGATCTCATCTGTTGCACACAGACAAACAAACACAAAGGTGGGAGTGCTCTCTCTATCTCTCTCTCTCACACACACACACACAGGCATACACACACACAAACTCACACACACCTGATAGGCATCTGGGATATTGACTGTCTCTCCATGCTCAGCAACATATCCAATGATTCCCTTTCCCCAAGGAACCTGAACTTCATCCGAGTTGCTCATGGAGGGTAAAACTGTGATACCTGCATGAACATCAAAGAATTTGGATACCAATGTCTTCTTATTTGCTGAGCCTTCCACTAAGAATAAGGAACAGCGGTCTGCATCGACCATTATACACACAAACACCAGGATTTTGTAGCTGAGGCTAGTTAAATCCAAGTCGTTAGATATGTCTTTTACCAATTCCAGGAAAAACTCTCGTTCGTTGTGTTCTTTAAGGTAATATTTGAAATCGACAGCTGTGGATGGATACTGAGGTATGTTCACTCGCGACTCCAAGAGCGCGCTCAGGATGTGGGCAGTGGTTGGAGGCAACGAGCTGGCTTTTCTCAGCAGAGCTCTCCTCCTCATACTTGTCAGTGGCTCCTGAGCCCTGTAGTTGACTTGCTCATCATATGTCCTGTTGCAATTCATTGCTTTGGACCTGGCGAAAGTTTTCCGCAGTTCCTTCTGCGATGCTCGTCTATGCGGGCCCCCATCACCTTTGCAGCTCGCCCAACTGTCTTTACAGGCGCTGACGCTTGTTTTCTCCGACTCGGCGACTGCGGTTGTACTTACTGAAGTTTTGCTTGCCTGGTGATTTTTGAGCCATTTCTCCACCATACTATGTTTCCCTTTTCTGTTTAGATAGTCCTCAAACAACTCAGGATGCGTATCCAGAAAACTTTCCACGTCAGAGAATACCATATTGGACACTGCCATGTCGGTTGTGTTGATGGTCCTGGCTGAACCAAATCCATAAAATTGCACAATAAATTTTCATTTATAATATTTTACAGAGTATCAAAAAATAAAGAAACCTAGACACTTCTGTAACACGACTTCCCTTAATCCATTCATAACGAAACTATCTTTGAGGTCTAGGCTACATATCTTGTTGCTTTCTGTACAAAATATGATGGAGAAATTATGAGGAATATACCACCTCACCTCCAATAACATATTAACTCTCAATTGCAATTAATAAAAGCCACCTCTCATGGATGAAAGACAGGATGCAAAAAGACTCACGGACTTCGACTGTTCTTTATTCAGAGAGCAACTGCTGCCGCGCACTGGCCGTGCATCACCGGAGTGGAGAGTGCGCAAATGACGTTGGCTATTGCCGCGTTCAAAACAACTGGGAACTCGGAAATCGGTGGATTCAAGATAACTGTCAACGAGCTCCGATTGAGAAAAATTGTTTCGAACATTCATTCAATTCGGAAACTCGGGCATCTTTCTAGAGCGCGGACTTTCCGACCTGAAGACCGCTAACGTCATGATTTGACCTCGTTTTTCCCCCAGTTGTCTTGAAAGGACAATATGGAGCTGCTACCGAAGCTCGACTTCGGAGCTCTACCAAATCTATTATGTACAGAAATATTTAGAGCAGTGTTTCCAACTTTTTCCAATTCTATTTCATTTTAGAGTTTATAATGAGTAATTACATGATTGTTTAAAATAAACTATTAATTGTTGATTTTAGTTAGGCCTTAATATAGCCCGTGTCTAGGTGTATGTGACAATAAAACATATATTTATTTCTGAATATGCAAAAAAAAATATTAAACAAGAGCCTTAATCGCATCATGTCGGAAGTGTGATAACAGTGGCCTCTAGTGGAAATTTACGCTGTCACGTTCCAGAACACACCTACTCATGCATACACACACGCACTTTTTCTTGTTGTTGTTATTTTACTATAATTAAGCTGTGCAGTGCACAAATGTTCACTTTAAAATTGTGTTTATGGCTATCCACAACACCAATTCCTTGATCTCATTATGTTTCCATCCAGGACCATATCTCTTGTTTCACCTGTTACAACATTTCTGTGATGTGTAACTGCATTCTCCTCTAGAGGGAGCTGTACTCCACACTGTGGAATACGATCAATGGGTCTTTCACGTTTGCACCATAGAAATAGATAAAGGACTCATATTTGTATATGTGCCATTATAACATCTGTGACAGCATGGGCAGCACCATTGAGGCTATCTCCAATCCTGAAGTAGTCAGTTTTCTTCACAATTGGCTGATCGCTCCTGATGACCCGGTTGGACATGACTCCAACAGGGTCACCAGGAGGGATCAGCCAATGGTGGAAGAGTTTGGCCAGAGGATGAGTCTGAGTTGTATTTCACTGTTAGTTTTACAATTGTTTATATTTTATTACAAATATTGATGGGTAAAAAATAATTTCCAAAAAAGAACTACCGACTTCGTCCAAGATGTCCGACAGTTGTTTTAAACTGTCGATTCATGGACCGTCTATATATCCAGGTTGCATCTAGTTTATACAGACCAACATCACATGCACACTAGCACTCAGTCCACACAGGGTGCATAGATGACGTCATTACCTCCTCCAACAACATGGCAGACACTGGATAAACATAAAATGTTAATATCTTTGGCTGTGAGTGATGTAAAAAAAAATGTGACGTTTTGTGTGCAAAGGTGATGACTAAAGTGTCGTACTGGGAATTTTCAAATCTGACTTGTATGGAAATGTTCTTTCTGGGACAGGCGTCAGTTAAACTGCTGTACCAAAGAAAAACTGTAGGAGCAATTTAAAAAGTGCTTCTAATGACCCCTGGCCCCTTGGGAAGCCCTCAATGGTGCTGCCAATGCTAAAAATGCCTTTTGGCCACTAGAGGCCTCCTTTATTCTGTGTTCAAAACAACTGGGAACTTGGAAATCTCTGACTTCCGAGCATCACAACAACAGGGATCTTGAAAAAAAAACCATCTCCGATGCGATCATCCAACTCGAAATTCCAAGTCAGAAACTTTCTAGAGCTGACTTTCCAACTTGAAGTTCACTGTCTTTTGACCTAGTTTTTTCCTCGAGTTCCCAGTTGTCTTGAAAGCACCATTAGCCCTCATTCAACCTATTCACACTTCTGTGTTAATGTTAAGGTCAAATCACAACACAGCTGATTAGTAGAATCAGGTGTTAGTGCAGGAGTGGAACAAAATGCTGTACTCCAGGAGTAGGTTTCACCATTAAATTCAGGGTTGACCTCCCATGTAACAACCCACCGAGGATTGAGAAATGCTAAATGGGCACTTAAAAGGTGCTGCATGTTCAATCTGACATCTGATTTGTCAGTGCAGCATTTAGTGATACGGCCTCCTCAGAAGTCAGGGCATTCATAATTTTGAGTAAAGCCGTTGTCAAGGAAGTGAGCTTGTGTTTATACAGGACCTCCCATCAACCAATCATGTCAATGCGGAGCTATACAGAGCCCTCCGCATTGTTACAAAATTTGGGAGGCGCACAGCGATGCAGTACGTAGCTCAATTTGATATCTGCGTCCCTCCGGAGTCACCACTACTGCATCACACCCTCCATAACGAGCCTGCGACCATATTTTCAGGTCTTAGTCTCACATACCGTAATGGTGAGACAAGTTTATTGAAGTGTCCTTCAAACTCTGCCATTTTGATAAATACAAAAATAAACTTAAAGGGGCCTTATATTGTTTGCTCCTGCCGTTAATTACAACTGCTGAATAAAACCGGTCTACTACTTGTACCGGATCTCAGGCTGTGGGGCCAATTACCTGAAAACCTCATTTGGGAACTCCGCTCAAGTGTCTTTTACACCTGCAACTTTAGGTCACTGAACTCAAAATTGCATTTTGGGCCTTAAATCAGGGTTTTTGCTCAATTCATGCACCTTGGTTGGAGAGGGAGGTAGTGTTGCCTTCCTGATACTTGAACCAGAACAGATAAAATAAATCAAAAATTGGGATAATTGTTTGACATGTAATTTATTAAATTAACTCAAATAGAACCAGATCATGAGGTATTGGCTACATAAGACATTACCATGGTCTGTAGTAGACGTTACTTTCAACACAACACTTTGAAATTAGAGACTATTCCAAATCTGATTGAGCGTTTGCATTAGCAAGTATTAAAACCACTACCGATACAATTAGTTGAAACTTTTTTTGTGAAACAAATATTACACAGCTTTGACCCAATAAATTATGGAATACTTACAGTCTATGGATCAATCATTTATGTATACATACTAGAGCCTGTTAGACCAAGGGATATAAATTACACCATCTAAATGGAGTTACAGCTGTGAAATATGGCAACTGATCATGCAAACACCACTGAGTCCCAGCAGGTATGTCAAGCAGGGTATTCAAATAAATTGTTAAAATGCTAAGAATTAGTCTTAGCTTCTTGAAAGAGCAACCCCCCTTCTCCGCTGAACAGTTGATGATATTTATATAAGATACAGAAAGGGAAGTCTATACATTGAACAAAGCGTAGACAGTGGTCTACGAAGTTGCCGACTTCAAATATGCTATAAGATCTGTACGCTCGCCCTTCTTCTTAATGCCAGCAAATATCATCTTTGTTCCAGGAATGTATTTCTTGGGGTTCTCCAAGTACGTCATGAGGGTATCGGTTTCCCAGACAATGCCTGAAATCACATGTGAAAAGCACAAGTTAGAATGAGAATGCAATATATTACTGTCAAATTCACCATTTAATTTCCTGTAAGATGGTGAGAGAATCTCAGACCTTTGGATTTGTTGGCATCGGTGTAGGAATAGCCTTCAGCTTGTCCAGTCTTGCGTCCAAACAGACCCCAGAGGTTTGGACCAACCTTGTGCTTTCCTCCATTTTCAACAGTATGACACTGGGCACACTTCTGGACAAATGCCTTCTTTCCCTTAGCAATATCACCCATGCTTCCTATTGGACAAAATACAAAGAGGTAACTATAAAAACAGAAGACCGTCTCTGTAGCAGTACCCAAAAATACAGAAATGGAGGGAGGTCTCCACCATTTCCCATGACACGTTGCTGACAAGGGAAGATTATTTGTTCAGGTGGTTCAATGTGCTGACTGGAATTTTATAACTGGAAAAGTCTAAAGGGTATGCCTGGGACTTCCCATACTGACGTCACCCTATTGAAGTTGATATTCTAGCCTGGTTAAGGGTTAGGTACAGGTAGGGATTAAGGTGGGGCGGCAGGTATAGTAGCCTAACGGTTAAGAAACTTTCAGAATCCGAGTGAAATACTTAAGTCTCATCTAACATGATGTAGGCTCAGAATTTCCGAACAGGCTTAATTTCAAGTTGCTTTACCTGTTGTCCGCTGAGTTTGGCCCTGTCAGAGGTCATCTAAGACAAAATATCTACAGGGAAGCTCTGTCAACCCAACCTATAGTACGATGGCCTGTATATCGGTTTTACGCACGCAACACTTGGCACAATATGGCCAAACCTAACAGAACATTGTCCCACGCAGTCAGCGGGCCTCGGGATTTAAGTGATAAGATTCTTCCGACGTCACACCAAAATAAAAAAATTACATATACAATTCCGGTAATCACTGGGGATACCCAATCCCCACCTCCTACCGCCAAAAGCATACAATCGGTAAAGAGCACACATCCTTTTATTCAACATTCTGGCTTGTAGAGACTCCTGTATCTTTTTTAGGCAGACTTCTTTCAGACTGAAAAACCAAAGTGTAACCATGGTAAGAGTGATGTTTCGGCAAAGCTGTAAAGAGCTTTGGGCCAGTAAGAGGAAGGTTGCTGATTAGAAACTCAGAGCCGAATAGGTGAAAATGTCGATGTGCCCTTGAGCAAGGCACTAAACACTCCTGTAAATCGCTCTGGATAAGAGCGTCTACTAAATCACTAAAATGTAAAGGTTGGGGTTTAGCCTGAGTACGTCGTAAGGATCCCACATTGTAATAACGTTTCATAATTTGCCCTGCAGAATATTAACCCGCCACTAGAGGCGTTAGACAGTTGCACAACCAATGCAGTACCATGTAATACTAGCTGGGAGTAGTGGAGTGACAACGTGCCGGCATTTGGGTGTAACGTTGTGTAACTTAGCTAGGTTATAACTAGCTATTTAGCCAAATAAGAGGGTGTCATTATTAACGATAGGTCGTTGAGGTGGACACGTTAGCTTCTCTTGCTACTATTAGTTAACGTTAGCTAACTAACTAGCCAAGTTACAAAACGGCTAACGTAACTTACCTAGCAAGCTACGTTAACTTGTTCACTCAAAAGACGAACACGGACTACACATGTTGGCTGATATGTTTCTTCACAGCCATGGCTTGTTTCAGTTGTTCTAAGATATTCAGTTGTGTTGACTTTAGACGCGTTAACTAGCGAACAAGCTTGTAACGTTACCGCCGCACGTTTAATCAGCGGATAACTAACGTTACAATCGGAAATCAGACAAACTTTGCTTCTTTTTTTTTTACTTCGGAAGAAATGTTCACAATAAAAGAAATACTGACGACAGTAACTAGTCAAATGTATTTACTCCTTCTTACCTGTTCAATGTATCTATATTCCTTAAAAGTTTCGTTCACCTTGAGCTGTCTCCACGCCGGTAGCCTAATGTAACAAATGCAAGCAAGTCTCTTTCCTTCCCTGAAAAAATATGTAGCTTAAAACGTCAGTCCCTTATTGGTCAGACACACATCTGCGTCATCACTATCATCATGACGAACACCGCTGTTTTGCGTTCAAGCCCTAGATGGAGTTGAGGAAGAAGTGACATAATGTACCACACAATGGCAAGATTCCAATAGAAATAAATAGTAATGGCGTCTTTTTGTAGGCACTAACTCAGCCATGTTTTTTTGGACAAAGCCTATGTGGAAATTAATGACGTTTTTATAGGGTTTTTGGTTACACGCCTGAAAATAAGGTCTATGGTAAACACCGGCTTAGGATATATTATACGTTTTGTTCTATGAGATCATCTTCATCAACTAACATCATTTTTGTGAATTTTTAAACAATGTCATTTTTAGAAGCACATGAATACTTCATAATTCATGAGGATCATACTAACTGACTGCAGAGGATGCTGTTGGGAGGAACTATAGAACGGACTCATTGTAAAGTCTGGAATGAAATCCATGGAATGGAGTTAAACATGTGGTTTCCGTATGTTTAATGTGTTTGATACCATTCCATTTATTCCATTCCAGACATTATAATGAGCCATTCCTCCTATAGTTCCTCCCACCAGCCTCCTCTAACTGACTGATATTATCTCATATTCCCCATTATCCCCAGTGTATTTATACCTGTGTTCTCAGTTTGTCTGTTGCCAGATTGTTTGTTCGTCAAGCCTACCAGCATTTTTCCTCTTGCTCCTGTCTGTTTCTAGTTCCTGTTTTCTAGTTTTCCAGGTTTTGACCATTCTGCCTGCTCTGACTCTGAGTCTGTCTGCCGTCCTGTACCTTGCCACACCACACTGGATTATTGACCACTGCCTGCCCTTGACCTGTCGTTTTGCCTGCACCCCAGTTCTAAGTAATAAACTTTAGTTACCTTGACACTTTCTGCATCTGATTCTTCCCTAAACGTGATATTGGGAGGATGTCTTCTCTCGAATGAGACGTTGACAATATTTTTGTGATATTCCTACCTCGAGAAATATGTAATTTTAACGGAGAATCTAGCATATTTTTACTATTTGTCTGCCTCTTTAGTCCAAGGAGCATTGCATGTTACCATTGCCAGAGATATGATAGAAAGCAGATAGGAATCCAATGAATGAAGGAACGTGCTGTATAACGCCCCACCAAGAGGACTGTCGACCAATCGCGTTCACGTTGTCATGCTGCATCACGCGATTGCTAAGCTAATCATCACACAATTCCTTCTCAAAGTCAGTGTATACAGTGCATTCAGAAAGTATTCAGACCCCTTCCCTTTTTCCACATTTTGTTACGTTACAGCCTTATTCTAAAATTGATCAAATTAATGTTTCTCCTTATGAATCTACACACCATACCCCATAATGACAAATCGAAAAAAGCTTTTCAGATTTGTTTTGCAAATGTATTAAAAATGTAAAACAGAAATACTTTATTTACATAAGTATTCAAACCCTTTGCTACGAAACTCGAAATGTAGCTCAGGTGCATCCTGTTTCCATTGATCATCCTTGAGATGTTTCCGCAACTTGATTGGAGTCCACCTATGGTAAATTCAATTGATTGGACATGATTTGGAAAGGCACACACCTGTCTATATAAGGTCCCACAGTTGACAGTGCACGTCAGAGAGAGATGGTGGCGAAATCTATCTGTGCTGGAGTGCGACCAATATGGGCGACCACTCTGATGATATGGAGCGGGAGGATGAGGTTCAAGGATCTGAATGGTCTGTAGTGGAATGACATAGGAAGAAGAGAGATTGTGATACTGTAAGCAGTGGAGCGTCTAGTGTATAAAGCAAATAGAGATTCAAGGTAGGAAGCAAGAGCAATAATGTGTCTGAGTGGAAAGATATCTTGGCGTTTGAGACCATAGGGCCTCATTTACACTCCATCCAAGTAGCTAATGCCGTAAAGAAAGAGATAGGTGAAGTTAAACTATCCCGGGTTAATTGGAAATGGTAGATTGCTAATATTTTGTGGTAGCCAGGATCAGCAAGGGAAGATTCTGCAAATGGAAAATCTTAATGGGAAGAAGATTAAAAGCCTGGTGCTTATGCTAGGTTGAGGGGAGTCCTCACTGTGGTCCCAATATCTATCTCTACAGATGATATTGAAGAAAATGTGAAGGGAGGCAGAGGGATTGAGGCCAAAGGGTTGATCAGTAGGAAAGAGGGTCAAATGAGTGAAAGCTGAGGTTTGAGACAGTCTTGCCAGGAAAGTACAGATAGGATTCCTTAGTTTCAATGTTTGAGAATTTGTCTCATATGTACTACTGTGTTTTAAATGCCTAAGAATGAGACATGTAGCTGTTCAGTGTAAAGTAAATAAAAGGTGTGCCAAGTGTGGAGGGGAATGTGATTACAGTGAATGTGGAAGTAATGTGAAGGTTAAGTGTTGTAATTGTGGGGGAGGACACAGTACAGCATTTGGTAGATGCCAGGTGCAGAGAGTGGCTAGACAAGCTCAGAGAGATAGGATCAGTCATGATGTATCATATGCAGAGGCTGTGGACCTACTGTCAGGGCTGGTGCTTCTGATGGTCCTAGCATGGACTTTATAGCTTTTATTGGTAAGGTTATCAATACGACTCAGGTTGTGGAAAGCAGAAATGCCAGGTTGAAGATTATTGTGGAGACAGCAAAGGAAATATTGGGGGTAACATAGGTTACTGTAGAAATAGTTTTGACATGCTGAACAATCTTAAGGGTGGAGTGTGTCAGCATGATATAAAGTTTAATGGGGTTGGAGAGGGTTTTGGGTGGGAGAAGGGAGCGTGTGGTAGGTGTTAGTAGGGATGTATTTGGTTTTGAATTGTATTTTCATGGTAGTACAGAATTGGGCAGATCATGACTGATCGTACATTCCAGCACAGTAGGTGGCGGCATGCACTTTAAACATTTGTTTGTGGATTGCCATGATATCATAGAAGAAGAAGAAGAAGAAGAGGAGTGCATGTCAGAGTAAAAACCAAGCCATGAGGTCGAAGGAATTGTCCGTAGAGCTCCGAGACAAGATTGTGAGGCACAGATCTGGGGAAGGGATACTCAAAAATGTCTGCAGCATTGTAGGTCCCCAAGAACACAGTGGCCTCCATAATTCTTAAATGGAAGAAGTTTGGAAGCACCAAGACTCGTCCTAGAGCTGGCTGCCTGGCCAAACTGAGAAATTGGGGGAGAAGGGCCTTGGTCATGGAGGTGGCCAAGAACCGATGTTCACTCTGACAGAGCTCCAGAGTTCCTCAGTGGAGATGGGAGAACTTTCCAGAAGGACAACCATCTCTGCAGCACTCCACCAGTCAGGCCTTTATGTTAGAGTGGCCAGATAGCTTGGGTGCTTGACTGCCTTTGTGAGGTCAGAATGCTCAGATAAACCCTACTTCTCGGCCAGTGTGTCCAGTGTACACTCTGAACACGCCGCAAGCTAAATGCACTGAATTTATGGGTGTGTTTGTAATTTCACTCTGGAGTTCCAGAGTGCGCTTACAGATGGTCCCCATCAATATTACTGTTGGAGGAAATTATGGTTGAAATGACTAATTATGTATACATTCCAATCAGAACTGACTAGTCCAAATGCTATAATGTACTGTACATATACATTTTCTCTCTTGCTCCCATTCCCAATTGTATATAATGTAGTCAGGAGTTTAGTAACAATGGAGGTCTGTTCCTTAGTTCATTCATTTGTACAATCTCCAGGTGACAGGAACGGACTATCTCCAGACTGTCTAGAATGTTGATTTATACTGACTGACCTTGACTTCAGGCTTAGAGCGAAGGCTCGAGAGCTAGGGGGCCCCTCTACTGGTGAAATAGATAGAACGTTTAGAAAACGCTGACGTCATTTTCAGTTTATAACCTGTGGAAATATGTGTATGTGGCAGTACTCTCTGGAATTAAACGCTGTTACCTTGGCTTTTAAGACTGGTCTCAATCTACTTCATGCATAATTAATGAACTTACAAATCATTAATGAATTAGAAATGAGTGCGAATTTGGTTTTGGCTACAAAACATACAGGAATTTAGAAATTCCACTAACAATTACAAACTTACACTATCATATATATGCTCATATATATTATGTTAACTAATAGCAAAGAAACGTTTTGGAATTGGCCTAATCAAGACCACATTAAATCTGTGTGACATGATACCCTTTGGATTTATCATTTTAGAATGTCAGTGAACTAGCTAGTACACAGTGCAGGTTTTAATCATGAGGCAAACAGAGGCTCCTCATTCAAGAATGTTGTACTCTTTGGGTTGAGAGACTGGACCCCATGCATTATTTCACAATTCTTCTTTGAAAAACGCCTTTGCAGCTCAGCTGTGAGACTGTCAAGCATCTGATAGCGATTTGGAAGCTCTCACCATCACTTTGGTCACTATTTTCCTGTTGTACAGTGCTCATCATCAATGAGTCATGAAATCTTAAGCTTGTTTTAGGCTGTCCTTTACACACTTATTTTGCAGTGATCTGCAATCTCTTCAACCTCTTTCCATAGTTCACCAAAGTAACCCTCACTTCTGTAGTCCTGTAATGTGTCTGTAAGGGCACCTATTAGATCCACAGCCCTTGCTAGGTCAAGAGAGCTTGATTGGAGCATGTCAGAAAGACATTTGGCATCACCAAGCACTTTACAAAAGGTAACCAAAGCCCTATGAAATGTAAATCTATCTGAGAAAGAAGGCCCCTTGCCTCCACTGATCTATCACCACTACTTTCAAGCGTGATATCCTGTAGTAGCACTCTCAGAACTGCTGGAAGCCTGTCCCTCAGATTATGGCATGCCATGTATCTGCAGGCCCACCTTACATCCGTACGTCTCTGTAGTTCCCTGGGCTGCTGCTCTGGATACAACTCTTTCTGAACTGCAAGCCACTTGAGATGAACGTACAAGCCAGATACAAAGTTATAAAGCTTCTGCAGGAGAGCAAAAAAATGAACTGCCTCAGGCACTGATTTTACAGCATTGTCAAGAACCAAATTAAAACAATGTGCATTACAGTGCACATAAAATGCAAATCTTTTTAATCCATGCAGACACACCAGAATTCTTTCCGCTCATGACGGATGCCCCACAAGATTATTTCTGTAGTCCAGACCATGTTTTTCAAGCAATCAATTATCATTTTTGTGAGACCTGCTGCATCTAAGCTTTCAGCTGACTGAAAGTGTAAAAAGCTTTTGTGGATGGCCCCGTTGTAATAGTACCTCACAACTAAAGACATTTGTTCTTTTTTCTCTAAATCTTTGGTTTCATCTGGAAATACAGTAAAAACTTCACTTTCTTTTACTTCTCTTATTATTTCACTTTGTACCATCTCAGCTAAGCCCTCAAGAACTTTGTTGTGGATTTGGTGGCTTGTGTACTTAGCATTGCCACATGCATTCATCCTTTTCTCTATGAGAGGGTCATGTTTTGCTATTGCTTCTAAGATTGTCAAAAAATGACCCTTGTTGTGAGAGTCATCAGATCTCACAACATCATGACCTCTGCGCTAAATTTTGAGTGGCAGTTAATCGGAGCACATCTGCAATTGTTTTAATGTGAGTACTGCTGTTGAAAGCCCCTTTCCTAGTACCATGCTGAGTTAAGTAGTACTTTAAAGTATTTTTACTTTAGTACTTTACACCACTGATAATCAACAGTTTATACAAAAAAAACTTTGTCTAATGTTTTCCTTAATGTTTTGTAATGTGATTCACTTTTTAACTTTGGGCTGGAGGAATAGTTGCCAACTTGTGTTTGTGTTGAAAATAACTCTGTGATAAAGCAATGGACAGTGACCTCTGTACCTTCCTTTGATGTTTTTTCAATTTTACTAACACTGAAAGTGATGACAAATGCCTAAGAATGAACTTACAGCCTCAGTGTTCACAGTAAACACGGAAGTTGCACAGATTTTTCACAATGTTTAAGTTTGCGCTCAGAAGACCTGATATTTGCTCAGTGCCTAATTTTCTTTTTAGGGAACCTGGCCTAATACTATACCCAGTTCAAAGACGCTTAAATGCCAAGGAAAGCAAGCACTCTTCCTGGGGTCCACACATATTAAAGCACTTACATTACATATAAAACAAATGATAAAACAGTACATCATATAACATTATTACACCACTACATAATTACAATACAACATGTATAATACCACCATACAAAAATATCACAATGTATGCATATGTATGTGTCTGTACCTTGTGTGTTGTTCCATAAGGTGTATTTTTACCTGTTTTTTAAAATGTGATTCTACTGCTTGCGTCAGTTACCTGATGTGGAATAGAGTTCCATGTAGTCATGGCTCTATGTAGTAATATGCACCTCCCATAGTCTGTTCTGGACTTGGGGACTGTGAAGAGACCTCTGGTGGCATGTCTTGTGGGTTATGCATGGGTGTCTGAGCTGTGTGCAACTATTTTAAACAGACAGCTCGGTACATTCAGCTCGTCAACACGTCTTAAAAGTACACGGAGAGCTAACATTAATGATATTCATGTTAATCTCTCATGGCTAAAAGTGGAAGAGAGATTGACTTCATCACTACTTGTTTTTGTAAGGGCCAGCCGTGCTGCCCTGTTCTGAGCCAACTGCAATTTTCCTAAGTCCCTTTTTGTGGCACCTGACCACACTACTGAACAGTACTTTAGGTGTGTCAAAACTAGGGCCTGTGGGACCTGCCTTGTTGACAGTGCTGTTAAGGCAGAGCAGCGCTTTATTATGGACAGACAGCTCCCCATTTTAGCTACAGTTGTATCAATATGTTTTGACCATGACAGTTTACAATCCAGGGTTACACCAAGCAGTTTAGTCACCTCAATTTGCTCAATTTCCACATTATGAGATGTAGTTGAGGTTTAGGGTTTAGCGAAAAATGTGTCCCAAATACAATGCTTTTAGTTTTGGAAATATTTAGGACTAACTTATTCTTTGCTACCCATTCTGAAACTAACTGCAGCTCTTTGTTAAGTGTTGCAGTCATTCCAGTTGCTGTAGTAGCTGACGTGTTATAGTGTTGAGTCATCCGCATACATAGACACACTGGGAAATAAATTAAGTTACTTGCATTGTGTCTGCCAACGCCCCTAGGATAATGCACATTTGTTGCAGCATTATGACGACTCATTGTCACAATAGTAGAGATTAACTGAACTGGTCTTGGGTCATTATTTCAACGCAGCCTTTAAATGCGTGGAGAGATTTTGAAGGACTCCGTAGTGTAGTCTATAGCTGTGTTGAGGGTGGGGTAGTCCGACATTTGGAAAGAGTTATGGTTGGAGCAAAGGCATGTGCCAGGTTGAAGAAGGAAGCTAAGAATAAATGACGGGCCAGCGAGGGTTAGGTGGGATGTAAAATAGGATAAGTAAAGCAAGGGTGAGACTAGAGTGGATATCCTTTGTAGGACTTCAAGTAAACTGTGATGGTGAGGTGTGAACGCTCTGTATGTACCATGCCAGAGTCAAATATATAGAGCTGAGTTAGCACACTGATAACAACTATTTATGTCTGACTCATGGTGCTAATAGCCAATACTACAGTGTCACGTACTGTAATCGAGAAAGCGCTGAATATTGGCGAGGTACCAACATTTTCAGCTGTGGGTGTGTTCAGCCTTCAATGGAATGCACCTGATGTAATGTGAGCCATGGGGAGTGGCTAAGAACTTTGAGACTGCAGACAGTGTAACCCTCTAATGACAGATACAAAATATAATAATTGCTACTGGTACAGCACTGGTAGTAAATATACACAACTCATTTACATCACTCAACAATACCTATCTTGCTTGCCACTAAACTTACACCATATTGTCTCGGAGTTGATGGCTTTGGTTAAATTACAACCACTAGATGGCAGTCTAATTCTTGGGAGAAACTTGCATTGCTTGATACTCCAATGTTGCATTGCTTTATACTCCACGAGAGGGGGCATGAGATGACTCAAATTCATCCTGGACGAATGGCTGGTTTAAACTTTTACCAACTGGGAGTTTTATACCCCACAGATAAATATAACAAAGATTCTAACCTGATCTCAATCTTTATTAGTAGTAATTAAGGGGGAATGCAGAGAGTTGGGCTCAAACCAGAAACCACAGTGTTGTAAACAGTACCACCTGTGTCATGAAGATCCAGACCTTTTGGCTGAGGCCGTAGTATGCACACAAACAGCTCCAGACCTTTTGGCTGAGGCTGTAGTATGCACACATACAGCTCCAGACCTTTTGGCTGAGGCCATAGTATGCACACATACAGATCCAGACCTTTTGGCTGAGGCCACAGTATGCACACATACAGCTCCAGACCTTTTGGATGAGGCCGTAGTATGCACACATACAGATCCAGACCTTCTGGATGAGGCCATAGTATGCACACATACAGATCCAGACTTTCTGGATGAGGCCGTAGTATGCACACATACAGATCCAGACCTTCTGGATGAGGCCGTAGTATGCACATGTAACAGTATAATTTTAAACCGTCCCCTCGCCCATACCCGGGCGCGAACCAGGGACCTTCTGCACACATCAACAACAGTCACCCTCGAAGCATCGTTACCCATCGCTCCACAAAAGCTGCGGCCCTTGCAGAGCAAGGGGAACTACTACTTCAAGGTCTCAGAGCAAGTGACGTAACCGATTGAAACGCTATTTAGCGCACACCGCTAACTAAGCTAGCCGTTTCACATCCGTTACACACACATACAGATCCAGACCTTCTGGATGAGGCCGTAGTATGCACACATACAGATCCAGGACGAAGACCCCAGGCATAAACCACAATGTGACATGGGAACACTTCTAACAGGTAAGAGACCACAGGTTGGTTATCCCACACTGCCACCAATTTGCAGTTACGGAGCGAGCACACTTCTACATGTGCCAGATAGACCTTATAGGACCATCACACACAAGGACCTATAAAAACGAACACCATTTGTCCTGGTGTTGTAGGCCATCACACTAAAATATAAAAGAAAAGTATGTTGCATAGAACAGTGTGTGTCTGTGTTTTAGTATGTTCTTTTGGTCTTTTTATAGGCACAATCAGTAAGATTCCCTGCGGTTCAAGAAGGCTTTCCACTGATTCTTGAATTTCTAAATTATGCTTAGCACAATCCTTCTAACCCCGAAACGTGTTATAATTATAATTCCTCTGTAGCGGTCTGTCTCGGGACGTCAGTCTATCAGGGAACTTGTTCACTGTGCTGACATAAAATAATCCAGTGCCTGGTTTTGCGAAACACAATTGGCCCATTTTGCGCTCTGATCCAGTACGGTCATTTCTTCCCTCCAAAACTCATTCTTGCTGCAGGGAGGAGCGTTGAGCATCCGTCTGAGTGACTGCATTCAAGAAGAGAACGGGCATACACAGCACTTTTTTGACTTTCCATTGCTTATGTTCTAAACCTCGATCTCATCTACTGTATTAGCAAGGGGTTTCAACGCGGAGCATCCTAGGCTAACATCATCTGTCTCAATAGGAACGCGGGGTTTTCTGTTGCATAGGGAAGTCGTATCATTTATTTCCTGCGCAAAAAATTGCAGACATGGTCAATACAACGAAACATCGGTAAGCTAGCAATGTTTTCCATACTTGATCTAACTATTTTATGTGAATTGTTTCCCTACGCTTTGAAATTGAAGTAAAAAAAATAAACATCTAGAAAATGCTATCCATTCAAGTGATAACTCGGCATCCTCAGACACAGTGGAAGGCTACTTAATGTTTATAACCCCATCTAACCAATGACTACCTGAGAAATGGATGACAGTCTACTTTTGCTGCGTTTGAATGGCCGACTTCTGATTTGAAACGTAACTGTCTGCAAAGGGGCCTACACTTAATTCATATTTTAAGTCATATTTAGTGGTACAGTGTCAGTTTATCCTTTAATGATGCGAAAATTGATTGGTGAGTGACGTACATACAAGTTGCATCATCACGCTGTCACTATCTGCAGTGCATGACTTGGACTGAAAAGCAGCCCGTACTCATTTTTTTTGGCAGCCGGTACTTAGGTACAGGAGCTCCACAATACTTTTTGAACTAATATTCTATAAGGGGTGCAGGAGTTGAAGCAGTGGAACATTTTAGGTGGTGGTACTCAGCTCATGTGTGCTCCTGTCCAAGTCAGGCACAGACAATCTGGAATCATCTTTAACGTGTGATTATCATGCACCTTGTATCAAGACCTTTTCCAACTCCTCTGCCAGTAGCCTACAATGATATTCTGGATGAGCATCCATCCCATCAGGGAATTTGCTGAAATGAAGGTCAGGAAGTGACATTGCAGTGAGGTTTAAAAATATCCAAAAGGACAAAGCCTTGAGGAAGGGATTTACAAGAGGAATGTTGTAATTATCTGCCTGTTTCTGTTTCTGTTTTTTTTAGGACTAGTAATTGATTTAGGACCAAGGAGAGGAGACCTCAATGTATCATTCTTTCACATCAGTTCATAAGAGTTCATATCGAATCCCCAGGCAGAACCAGGTCCCATATTCAGAAAGTGGCTCGGTGTAGTAGTGCTGATCTTCTTATTTGTGTGATTTAGAAGGCACAACTGATCCTAGACCAGCACTCTTATTAAAGCTACATTGAGACTAGTTTCACCATTAAACCTTTTCGTCTTTCTGATGACTGGTTTTATTGAAAATTGTGACTCACAATTGGAACCCATGAGCTGTGCTTTAATTAGTCAATAACAGTAGTTAGCTGAAGAGCCTGTGGACCTGAAGGACCCAGTCATTAACATCAGGTTTAATGAGATTCCTTTTGGAAAATGCTTAGTGGTGGTTCTGAGGCCGAAAGAGGGAAACAAATGACTTAACACATTAATGTGTTGTTAATCACTTACTAAACATTGACGTTACTGCACTGCTCTGCTTATATTAGCCACATTTTGCCCTGTTGGAAACAAATAAGCCATAGTGAGCAGAACAAGCAAAGAGGGGGGCAGAGCCAAGCACTAGCTAGCGAGATCCTATTGGCTGGTTCTAGCATAATTTGCATATTTCCGTAAGGCAACGCCTACTCTGTGAATTGCACATGTGCAATAACTCAATTCGCCTTTGCCCTTACTGTAAACAACGTGATTTAAAAAAAGGGTCAAGTCTACAAACCTTAGTCCACTCTGTTCATAACATATTTTTGTTTTGGGAACAGAACTGTATTGAGATCAAATGTTTAATCGATATGAAACTTTGCAGAAAATCTGCCACAAATCATCTCGTCCCATCTTCTCACTACCACATGTGACCCGTTTCAGGAAACTAGGTGTATGTCGAGGGTCACTACTTCACAGAAGAGCCGTTTGAACATATTTAATGTTATATTTTTTTATTTAGGTTTCTCCCTGCATGCAGTCACTGAGTAAGAGGTGCTAAAGGAGCTCCTTAAACTATACCCCCCAAAAACATCTGGGTGGTTTAGACCCTGTTATCTTTAAGGTTGCTGCCCCTACAGTATAATCGCCAACCCCATCTCTGACCTTTTTAACCTGTCTCTCCTCTCAGGGGAGGTTCACATTGCTTAGAAGGCAGCTACAGTTAGTCCTTTATTTAAAGGGGGAGATCAAGCTGATCCAAACTGTTATCGGCCTATTTCTATTTTGCCCTGTTTATCAAAAGTGTTGGAAAAACTTGTCAATAATCAACTGACTGGTTTTCTTGATGTCTATAGTATTCTCTCTGGTATGAAATCTGGTTTTCTGCTCAGGTTATGGATGTGTCACTGCAACCTTAAAGGTCCTCAATGATGTCACCATTGCCCTTGATTCTAAGCAGTGTTGTGCTGCTGTTTTTACTGACTTGGCAAAAGCTTTTGATACGGTAGACCATTCCATTCTTGTGGGCCGGCTAAGGAGTATTTGTGTCTCTAAGGGGTCTTTGGCCTGGTTTGCTAGCTACCTCTCTCAAAGAGTGTGTGTATAAAGTCAGAACATCTGCTGTCTCAGCTACTGACTGTCACCAAGGGTGTACCCCAAGGCTCGATCCTAGGCCCCACGCTGTTCTCAATTTACATCAACAACATAGCTCAGGTAGGAAGCTCTCTCATTCATTTATATGCAGATGAAACAGTCTTATACTCAACAGGCACCTCCCCGGATTTAGTGTTAAACGCTCTACAACAAAGCTTTCTTAGTGTCCAACAAGCTTTCTCTGCCCTTAACCTTGTTCTGAACACCTCCAAAACAAAAGTCATGTGATTTTGTTAAGAAGAATGCCCCTCTCCCCACAGGTGTGATTACTACCTCTGAGGGTTTAGAGCTTGAGGTAGTCACCTCATACAAGTACTTGGGAGTATGGCTAGACGGTACACTGTCCTTCTTTCAGCAGATATCAAAGCTACAGGCTAAAGTTAAATCTAGACTAAATCGCTCCTCTTTCACCCCAGCTGCCAAACTAACCCTAATTCAGATGACCATCCTGCCCATGCTAGAATACGGAGACATAATTTATAGATTGGCAGGTAAGGTTGCTCTCAGGCGGCTAAATGTTCTTTACCATTCGGCAATCAGATTTGCCACCAATGCTCCTTATAGGACACATCACTGCACTCTATACTCCTCTGTAAACTGGTCATGTCTGTATACCCGTCGCAAGACCCACTGGTTGACGCTTATTTATAAAACCCTTTTATGTCTCACTCCCCCCTATCTGAGATATCTACTGCAGCCCTCATCCTCCACATACAACACCCGTTCTGCCAGTCACATTCTGTTAAAGGTCTCTAAAGCACACACATCCCTGGGTCGCTCGTCTTTTCAGTTTGCCCCCACACCCGCAGGAGGCCTTTTGGTAGGCCGTCATTGTAAATAACAATTTGTTCTTAACTGACTTGCCTAGTTAAATAAAGGTTTAAAAAAGTCATAATGATAATAATAAAACATCTAAAACTTTTATTTAACTTTGCAAGTCAACTTTGCAAGTCACATTCTTATTTACAATGACAGCCTACTAGTAAACACTTTTTAAAAAATCGAAATGCGTTTTTTTGGCGGAAATGCCTTCTTGAACATGTGAACTTTCATATGCCTTAATAACAAACTTGTATGCCATCTGTAAATACAAATAAAAATGTTAAATTACAAGCCTAGTTGGTTTAGCCACAGAAAAAGTAAGCAACCTTCCCACTAGCCATGATTGGCTGAGATAATGAGTGGGCTGGACATGTACTGTATTTTTTTCTTTTCTCCAAAATTTTGTGGTATGCAATTGTTAGTCTTGTCCCATTGCTGCAACTCCCGTACAGACTCTGGAGAGGCGAAGATCGAGAGCCATGCGTCCTCAAACACAACCCAGCCAAGTCGCACTGCTTCTTGACACAGTGCCCGCTTAACCAAGCAAGCCGCACCAATGTGTTGGAGGAAACACTGTACACCTGGCGACCGTGTCAGAGTGCGTTGTGCCCGGCCACAGGAGTCGCTAGTGCGCGATGGGACAAGAACATCCCTGCCGGCCAAACCCTCCCCTAACCCGGACGACGCTGTCATGTTTGTCATTCATTGTCATGTCTTGTCCCTGTGCTCCCCATGCTATTCGTTTCCCTCTGCTGGTCTTGTTTGGTTCTATCCTTCTCTCTCCCCCTCCCTCTCTCACTCTCTCGCTCTCTCTTCTCTCTGTCGTTCCGTTCCTGCTCCCAGCTGTTCCTATTCCCCTAATCATCATTTAGTCTTCCCACACCTGTTCCCGATCCTTTCCCCTGATTAGACTCCCTATTTATTCCTTTGTGATCCGTCCCTGTTCCATCGGTTCCTTGTTTTGTATTCCATGCTGTGATTGCGTTTCGCCCTGTCCTGTCGTGTTTTTTGCCGTGATTGTGTATCACCCTGTCCTGTCGTGTTTTGTGCCTTCTTCAGACGCTGCGTGTGAGCAGGTGTCTCAGTTGACTACGGCCTGCGCCTACCCGAAGCGACCTGCAGTCTGTGGCCGCTTCTCCAGTTGTTTTCCCCTCTACTAATCTAGAGGATTTCAGTTATTCGGTTTTGAACATTAATAAACTCTGTTTCTGTTAAGTCGCGTTTGGGTCCTCCTTCACCTGCATGACAGAAGGAACCGACCAAAGAATGGACCCAGCGACTTCAGACGCTCGTTACACTGCCGTCGAGATCCAAGGAGCCATGCTCGGCAGACACGAGCAGGAATTGTCTGCTGCTCGCCATGCCGTGGAGAACCTGGCCGCTCAGGTTTCCGACCTCTCTGGACAGTTCCAGAGTCTACGTCTCGTGCCACCTGTTACTCCCTGGCCTGCCGAGCCTCCTGAACCCAGGGTTAATAACCCACCTTGCTACTCCGGGCAGCCCACTGAGTGCCGCTCCTTTCTCACGCAGTGTGAGATTGTGTTCTCTCTCCAACCCCACACATACTCTAGAGAGAGAGCTCGGGTTGCTTTCGTCATTTCACTCCTTACTGGCCGGGCTCGAGAATGGGGCACAGCTATCTGGGAGGCAAGGGCTGATTGCTCTAACAGATTCCAGAACTTTAAAGAGGAGATGATTCGGGTTTTTGACCGTTCAGTTTTTGGTGAGGAGGCTTCTAGGGCCCTGGCTTCCTTATGCCAAGGTGAACGGTCCATAACGGATTATTCCATTGAGTTTCGCACTCTTGCTGCCTCTAGTGAGTGGAACGAGCCGGCGCTGCTCGCTCGTTTTCTGGAGGGACTCCACGCAGTGGTTAAGGATGAGATTCTCTCCCGGGAGGTTCCTTCAGATGTGGACTCCTTGATTGCTCTCGCCATCCGCATAGAACGACGGGTAGATCTTCGTCACCGGGCTCGTGGAAGAGAGCTCGCATCAACGGTGTTTCCCTGCTCCGCATCGCAACCATCTCCCTCTGGCTTTGAGACTGAGCCCATGCAGCTGGGAGGGATTCGCATCTCGAATAAGGAGAGGGAACAGAGGATCACCAACCGCCTGTGCCTCTATTGCGGAGTTGCTGGACATTTTGTTATTTCATGTCCAGTAAGAGGCCAGAGCCCATCAGTAAGCGGAGGGCTACTGGTGAGCGCTACTACTCAGGTCCCTTCATCTAGATCTTGTACTACTATGTCGGTCCATCTACGCTGGACCGGTTCGGGTGCTACATGCAGTGCTTTGATTGACTCTGGGGCTGAGGGTTGTTTCATGGACGAAGCATGGGCTCGGAAACATAACATTCCTTTCAGACCGTTAGACAGGCCTACGCCCATGTTTGCCTTAGATGGTAGTCATCTTCCCAGTATCAAATTTGAGACACTACCTTTAACTCTCACAGTATCTGGTAACCACAGTGAGACTATGTCTTTTTTGATTTTCCGTTCACCGTTTACACCTGTTGTTTTGGGTCACCCCTGGCTTGTATGTCATAATCCTTCTATTAATTGGTCTAGTAATTCTATCCTATCCTGGAACGTTTCTTGTCATGTGAAGTGTTTAATGTCTGCCATCCCTCCCATTTCTTCTGTCCCTACTTCTCAGGAGGAACCTGGCGATTTGACAGGAGTGCCGGAGGAATATCATGATCTGCGCACGGTCTTCAGTCGGTCCCGAGCCAACTCCCTTCCTCCTCACCGGTCGTATGATTGTAGTATTGATCTCCTTCCGGGGACCACTCCTCCTCGAGGTAGACTATACTCTCTGTCGGCTCCCGAACGTAAGGCTCTCGAGGATTATTTGTCTGTGTCTCTTGACGCCGGTACCATAGTGCCTTCTTCCTCTCCGGCCGGGGCGGGGTTCTTTTTTGTTAAGAAGAAGGACGGTACTCTGCGCCCCTGCGTGGATTATCGAGGGCTGAATGACATAACGGTTAAGAATCGTTATCCGCTTCCCCTTATGTCATCAGCCTTCGAGATTCTGCAGGGAGCCAGGTGCTTTACTAAGTTGGACCTTCGTAACGCTTACCATCTCGTGCGCATCAGAGAGGGGGACGAGTGGAAAACGGCGTTTAATACTCCGTTAGGGCATTTTGAGTACCGGGTTCTGCCGTTCGGTCTCGCCAATGCGCCAGCTGTTTTTCAGGCATTAGTTAATGATGTTCTGAGAGACATGCTGAACATTTTTGTTTTTGTCTATCTTGACGATATCCTGATTTTTTCTCCGTCACTCGAGATTCATGTTCAGCACGTTCGACGTGTTCTACAGCGCCTTTTAGAGAATTGTCTCTACGTAAAGGCTGAGAAGTGCTCTTTTCATGTCTCCTCCGTTACTTTTCTCGGTTCCGTTATTTCCGCTGAAGGCATTCAGATGGATTCCGCTAAGGTCCAAGCTGTCAGTGATTGGCCCGTTCCAAGGTCACGTGTCGAGTTGCAGCGCTTCTTAGGTTTCGCTAATTTCTATCGGCGTTTCATTCGTAATTTCGGTCAAGTTGCTGCCCCTCTCACAGCTCTTACTTCTGTCAAGACGTGTTTTAAGTGGTCCGGTTCCGCCCAGGGAGCTTTTGATCTTCTAAGAGAACGTTTTACGTCCGCTCCTATCCTCGTTACTCCTGACGTCACTAGACAATTCATTGTCGAGGTTGACGCTTCAGAGGTAGGCGTGGGAGCCATTCTATCCCAGCGCTCCCAGTCTGACGATAAGGTTCATCCTTGCGCTTATTTTTCTCATCGCCTGTCGCCATCTGAGCGCAACTATGATGTGGGTAACCGTGAACTGCTCGCCATCCGCTTAGCCCTAGGCGAATGGCGACAGTGGTTGGAGGGGGCGACCGTTCCTTTTGTCGTTTGGACAGACCATAAGAACCTTGAGTACATCCGTTCTGCCAAACGACTTAATGCCCGTCAAGCTCGTTGGGCGTTGTTTTTCGCTCGTTTCGAGTTTGTGATTTCTTACCGTCCGGGTAGCAAGAACACCAAGCCTGATGCCTTATCCCGTCTGTTTAGTTCTTCTGTGGCTTCTACTGATCCCGAGGGGATTCTTCCTTATGGGCGTGTTGTCGGGTTAACAGTCTGGGGAATTGAAAGACAGGTTAAGCAAGCACTCACGCACACTGCGTCGCCGCGCGCTTGTCCTAGTAACCTCCTTTTCGTCCCTGTTTCCACTCGTCTGGCTGTTCTTCAGTGGGCTCACTCTGCCAAGTTAGCGGGTCATCCCGGTGTTCGAGGCACTCTTGCGTCTATTCGCCAGCGCTTTTGGTGGCCGACTCAGGAGCGTGACACGCGCCGTTTCGTGGCTGCCTGTTCGGACTGCGCGCAGACTAAGTCGGGTAACTCTCCTCCTGCCGGTCGTCTCAGACCGCTCCCCATTCCTTCTCGACCATGGTCTCACATTGCCTTAGACTTCATTACCGGTCTGCCTTTGTCTGCGGGGAAGACTGTGATTCTGACGGTTGTCGATAGGTTCTCTAAGGCGGCACATTTCATTCCCCTCGCTAAACTTCCTTCCGCTAAGGAGACGGCACAAATCATTATTGAGAATGTATTCAGAATTCATGGCCTCCCGTTAGACGCCGTTTCAGACAGAGGTCCGCAATTCACGTCACAGTTTTGGAGGGAGTTCTGTCGTTTGATTGGTGCGTCCGTCAGTCTCTCTTCCGGGTTTCATCCCCAGTCTAACGGTCAAGCAGAGAGGGCCAATCAGACGATTGGTCGCATACTACGCAGCCTTTCTTTCAGGAACCCTGCGTCTTGGGCAGAACAGCTCCCCTGGGCAGAATACGCTCACAATTCGCTTCCTTCGTCTGCTACCGGGTTATCTCCGTTTCAGAGTAGTCTGGGTTACCAGCCTCCTCTGTTCTCATCCCAGCTTGCCGAGTCCAGCGTTCCCTCCGCTCAAGCGTTTGTCCAACGTTGTGAGCGCACCTGGAGGAGGGTGAGGTCTGCACTTTGCCGTTACAGGGCACAGACGGTGAGAGCCGCCAATAAACGCAGGATTAAGAGTCCAAGGTATTGTTGCGGCCAGAGAGTGTGGCTTTCCACTCGCAACCTTCCTCTTACGACAGCTTCTCGTAAGTTGACTCCGCGGTTCATTGGTCCGTTCCGTGTCTCCCAGGTCGTCAATCCTGTCGCTGTGCGACTGCTTCTTCCGCGACATCTTCGTCGCGTCCATCCTGTCTTCCATGTCTCCTGTGTTAAGCCCTTTCTTCGCACCCCCGTTCGTCTTCCCTCCCCCTCCCGTCCTTGTCGAGAGCGCACCTATTTACAAGGTACATAAGATTATGGACATGCGTTCTCGGGACGGGGTCACCAATACCTAGTGGATTGGGAGGGTTACGGTCCTGAGGAGAGGAGTTGGGTTCCGTCTCGGGACGTGCTGGACCGTTCGCTCATCGATGATTTCCTCCGTTGCCGCCAGGATTCCTCCTCGAGTGCGCCAGGAGGCGCCGGTGAGTGGGGGGTACTGTCATGTTTGTCATTCATTGTCATGTCTTGTCCCTGTGCTCCCCATGCTATTCGTTTCCCTCTGCTGGTCTTGTTTGGTTCTATCCTTCTCTCTCCCCCTCCCTCTCTCACTCTCTCGCTCTCTCTTCTCTCTGTCGTTCCGTTCCTGCTCCCAGCTGTTCCTATTCCCCTAATCATCATTTAGTCTTCCCACACCTGTTCCCGATCCTTTCCCCTGATTAGACTCCCTATTTATTCCTTTGTGATCCGTCCCTGTTCCATCGGTTCATTGTTTTGTATTCCATGCTGTGATTGCGTTTCGCCCTGTCCTGTCGTGTTTTTTGCCGTGATTGTGTATCACCCTGTCCTGTCGTGTTTTGTGCCTTCTTCAGACGCTGCGTGTGAGCAGGTGTCTCAGTTGACTACGGCCTGCGCCTACCCGAAGCGACCTGCAGTCTGTGGCCGCTTCTCCAGTTGTTTTCCCCTCTACTAATCTAGAGGATTTCAGTTATTCGGTTTTGAACATTAATAAACTCTGTTTCTGTTAAGTCGCGTTTGGGTCCTCCTTCACCTGCATGACAGACGCTGGGCCAATTGTGCACCGCCCCATGGGTCTCCCAGACGCGGCCGGCTGCGACAGAGCCTGGACTCAAATCAGGATCTCCAGTGGCACAGCTAGCACTGTGATGCAATTCCTTAGACGACTGCACCACTCGCGAGGCCGAAGTGTACTGTTAGTTAGCTAATGCTAGCTGGCTGCCTCGCTAGCTAACGTTATGTGTATGAAAAAACCTACACTCGATCCCTCCGATGTCAACAACTACAGACCAGTATCCCTTCTTTCTTTTCTCTCCAAAACTCTTGAACGTGCCGTCCTTGGTCAACTCTCCCGCTATCTCTCTCAGAATGACCTTCTTGATCCAAATCAGTCAGGTTTCAAGACTAGTCATTCAACTGAGACTGCTCTTCTCTGTATCACGGAGGCGCTCCGCACCGCTAAAGCTAACTCTCTCTCCTCTGCTCTCATCCTTCTAGACCTATCGGCTGCCTTCGATACTGTGAACCATCAGATCCTCCTCTCCACCCTCTCCGAGTTGGGCATCTCCGGCGCGGCCCACGCTTGGATTGCGTCCTACCTGACAGGTCGCTCCTACCAGGTGGCGTGGCGAGAATCTGTCTCCTCACCACGCGCTCTCACCACTGGTGTCCCCCAGGGCTCTGTTCTAGGCCCTCTCCTATTCTCGCTATACACCAAGTCACTTGGCTCTGTCATAACCTCACATGGTCTCTCCTATCATTGCTATGCAGACGACACACAATTCATCTTCTCCTTCCCCCCTTCTGATGACCAGGTGGCGAATCGCATCTCTGCATGTCTGGCAGACATATCAGTGTGGATGACGGATCACCACCTCAAGCTGAACTTCGGCAAGACTGAGCTGCTCTTCCTCCCGGGGAAGGACTGCCCGTTCCATGATCTCGCCATCACGGTTGACAACTCCATTGTGTCCTCCTCCCAGAGCGCTAAGAACCTTGGCGTGATCCTGGACAACACCCTGTCTTTCTCAACTAACATCAAGGCGGTGGCCCGTTCCTGTAGGTTCATGCTCTACAACATCCGCAGAGTACGACCCTGCCTCACACAGGAAGCGGCGCAGGTCCTAATCCAGGCACTTGTCATCTCCCGTCTGGATTACTGCAACTCGCTGTTGGCTGGGCTCCCTGCCTGTGCCATTAAACCCCTACAACTCATCCAGAACGCCGCAGCCCGTCTAGTGTTCAACCTTCCCAAGTTCTCTCACGTCACCCCGCTCCTCCGCTCTCTCCACTGGCTTCCAGTTGAAGCTCGCATCCGCTACAAGACCATGGTGCTTGCCTACGGAGCTGTGAGGGGAACGGCACCTCAGTACCTCCAGGCTCTGATCAGGCCCTACACCCAAATAAGGGCACTGCGTTCATCCACCTCTGGCCTGCTCGCCTCCCTACCACTGAGGAAGTACAGTTCCAGCTCAGCCCAGTCAAAACTGTTCGCTGCTCTGGCTCCCCAATGGTGGAACAAACTCCCTCACGACGCCAGGACAGCGGAGTCAATCACCACCTTCCGGAGACACCTGAAACCCCACCTCTTTAAGGAATACCTAGGATAGGATAAAGTAATCCTTCTCACCCCCCCCTTAAAAGATTTAGATGCACTATTGTAAAGTGGCTGTTCCACTGGATGTCATAAGGTGAATGCACCAATTTGTAAGTCGCTCTGGATAAGAGCGTCTGCTAAATGACTTAAATGTAATGTAATGTAATGCAGTGGTGATTTTCGCATGTAAATCTTGTTGGGGCAAAAAATTCATAAAAGTGGGATGCATGCCAGCATTGCACTATAACAGTGACAAAGGGGCAATCTGTAATTTCCATTAAATCATTAATGAGCGAGCTAGGACAGACGTAGTCATAACTATTTCCCTAGCACTTTTAAAATGTACAGCGTCAGAATTCCGAACATAGGCCATTCTTACAGTGTTCTCCCTGTACACCAAGTCAGAACCGTAGGATAAATAACAGGGCCATATAAGCAGACAAAGAAAGCTCTTACAATCTTCAATGATTGCATTTCTCTAAAACAGTTTATCGGCTACGTGCACCATAAAGTCAGAACAGTAGGCAAAATTAAGAGGTGTAAATAGACCAAATGATTAGGGTGAGGCACATGGGCTACCAACATCTTACTACACAACATACACTTAGTATTAGTTTCTTAGCTACAGTATACATATAGAGTATACAATATTACATAATTTATGCAGCAGCATACAATACCTTTTTGGACTCAACTTGTTGTGCTGTGCTCACTTGAACAGGAAGGTGGCATGGCGGTTCTTCGTGGGCAAATTTTGTCATCAATGTTTGGCATTCTCTGGATTTATGGTTCTTTCAAAACAACTGGGAACTTGGAGTAAACAATGTCGAATCATGGTGATGTCATTGATTTTCAGGTCGTAGCTCTAGAAAGAGGCCGGATTTACAATTCCGAGCTGGATGACCCTTCAAAACGTATTTTCCCAGTCGGAGCTTGTTTATTCCCGACTTCCCAGTTGTCTTGAACTCACTGAAGTCAAGTTTTCGTAGTTCCGAGTTAATAGTTGTTTTGAGAGAATAAATATTATTTATTTTTTGCAATAAATGTATGGCTCAAAACAGGTGGGGCTCTGCCCTGAATGACAGGTTACCACTGCGTGTATGATATTATTATTTGTATATCAGAGCCATTTCCTTGGCTATCTAACATTGAATCTGGTTGATTAGCTACCTGCAGATTCATGCAGGGTAGTAACGTCATGAGTTGCGATGATAGTTCATTGTTTAGCTAGCTAGCTACATGTCTTAACAAAAGACTCCACTATGCAAGTAACCATTTCGGGTGCGTTCGTATATTTAGTCTGGCCATCTACTCCGATTTCAGAGCACTCTCGTCTGAGTGTGCCAGAGCGCAGAATAACTGATGAATTTACGAACTCTCAACACCCGTTGAATATATGGCCGGTGTCAGTAAACGTTGGCAAAGAAAGCATAGTTAAATTGTTGCCAGCAGCACAGTTACAGTTATCAATGCTCTGGATAAAAACAGCCTAACTAGCTCTGATAGGGCGAGTAAAATGGCCAGAGTTTGGATGGGGGCAAATTTTTAAGAGGGTGTGAACGATGCTGAATGGGTGTAGACAAAGAAGAGCTCTCCAGTAGGAACCAAAACATTCAAAGACCATTTTCTCAAAAGTGAAGTTACAAGTTTTTCAATAGCTGAATTACTTTCCCATTGTTCGTCAAATGCATTGTATGATATACTATTTTGTAGCTCTGTGTATCTGCTTTTATCCAATGTAAAAAAACACAGTTTCAAATTTTGCTACATAAGACCGAATCGAGGCGGTCGGTCACGTATTTGGTAGTGAGTGGAAACGCCAAGCGGATGCTTCACATGTATACATCCAGTGAAATATCTGTCTCATTGTTCTATATGTGGTGTTATTATGCACTAATTCAAGTTGAAGCAGTTGCAACATTAATCATCACATTCGAAGGTGACACCAGACGAAATGCACTCGCAACTCTTTTAACCTCCTATTGTTAGCAGTTCAGTTCATCTAAACCCTGCTGCTCACCCCTCCCACTCATCCAATCAATATTCATTATTACCTGTTAATAATCTCAGACAATAGTTGTGCTCCAATGGGAACAGAGCCCCCTGTGTTCTCTTCCTGTAATATGATCTGCATGAGTCGGTTGTCGGGCCTGCTTAATTGTGCAACAGAAAGGGTGATCAGCGGCATCCTCAGGGCAGCAGACAGTCCCGTCGATACCAGTGTGATAACGATGACTAACTAGGTGGTACTGTACATGTGCCTGATATACCTCTCATCGAAACAAGGAAAACATTAGTACCCCCTTCCCCTGCATAGGTAAAGTCAATATGTAAATTGGATTTGTTACTGGCGTGTGATTTTAAGTGGTGTGAAATATATGGCTCCCACTGTAGAGTGGTGATTTGTCCTGCGGCGTGACGTCGTTGTGCTTGTCATTCCTTCTTCCAGAACATGCGTATGCTTTTGCGTCTACATGTGGACCACTAGACAACAACGACGTATCCAAAATAGACAAGACAACAGACTTGTCCTCACGTATCAATAGAAAATCCCTGCTTCATTGGGCTATGGCTGTAAGCTGCTTAACATGCTGGAAGCACTCAGGGGCACTTGGCTATTCTAAGTGAGCTTCCTCCTCTTCCTCCTCCTCAGCCCCTCCCAAATCTAATGGGGGCAGGCGGGAAAAGTAAAGTTTAATCCAAGGATTTCAACTGTGCTGGAGACAGCAGGAGCCACGACTGTCCTACTACTATCTTAGTGTTGTGGATACTTAGCTAGGGCACTTGGCCTAGGCCAGTGGATCTGCTGTTGTCACATTTCCTTTGCCAAGGAAGGACATTTAACTCATGGCCGACTGGATGGCCGACAGCCTTTTGGCTAAACCTCCCCGAGGTCTCTGGTATGAATGCCTTTTCCTTCTCTCTCTATGGCAGTTTAGTACTGTGGAGAATTGCCTGGCTGGCTGGCTAACATTCCTGCCATAGAGGCCTTTTGGAAAACACTCAGTGGTGGTTATGACGCCCGAAAGAGGGAAATAAATGACTCGACACATGAATGTGTCGTTAACTACTTCCTAAACATTGACTTTACTTCACTGCTCTGCTAATATTAGCCACATTTTGCCCTGTGTGTCATGCAGGTGAAAGAGGACCCAAAAGCGACTTGGCGAAAACAGAGTCTTTAATCCAGTAAAGTGAATACAAACAAAAAAACACAACTTTCACTCGAAATGACGAGGACAAACTGGAGACTCGATCTTGAACAGCAGGTGAACAGCAGGTTGCCTCGGGAAGGCACTTGAACCAGACAGACTCAGACACCTGCTCACCACGCAGCATCTGAGGAAAACACGACACGACAGGGCGATACACAAACACAGCACGGTGAAATCTAGACAAGGAACCGACAGGACAGGAACGGAACACAAAGGAAGAAATAGGGACTCTAATCAGGGGAAAGGATCGGGAACAGGTGTGGGAAGACTAAATGATTGATTAGGGGAATAGGAACAGCTGGGAGCAGGAACGGAACGATAGAGAGAAGAGAGAGCGAGAGAGTGAGAGAGGGAGGGGGAGAGAGAGGGATAGAAAGAGGGAAAGAACCTAATAAGACCAGCAGAGGGAAACGAATAGAATGGGAAGCACAGGGACAAGACAAGATAATAAATGACAAAACATGACAGTACCCCCCACTCACCGAGCGCCCCCTGGCGCACTCGAGGAGGAATCCTGGCGGCAACGGAGGAAATCATCAATGAGTGAACGGTCCAGCACGTCCCGAGACGGAACCCAACTCCTCTCCTCAGGACCGTAACCCTCCCAATCCACTAAGTATTGGTGACCCCGTCCCGAGAACGCATGTCCATGATCTTATGTACCTTGTAAATAGGTGCGCTCTCGACAAGGACGGGAGGGGGAGGGAAGACGAACGGGGTGCGAAGAAAGGGCTTAACACAGGAGACATGGAAGACAGGATGGACGCGACGAAGATGTCGCGGAAGAAGCAGTCGCACAGCGACAGGATTGACGACCTGGGAGACACGGAACGGACCAATGAACCGCGGAGTCAACTTACGAGAAGCTGTCGTAAGAGGAAGGTTGCGAGTGGAAAGCCACACTCTCTGGCCGCAACAATACCTTGGACTCTTAATCCTGCGTTTATTGGCGGCTCTCACAGTCTGTGCCCTGTAACGGCAAAGTGCAGACCTCACCCTCCTCCAGGTGCGCTCACAACGTTGGACAAACGCTTGAGCGGAGGGAACGCTGGACTCGGCAAGCTGGGATGAGAACAGAGGAGGCTGGTAACCCAGACTACTCTGAAACGGAGATAACCCGGTAGCAGACGAAGGAAGCGAATTGTGAGCGTATTCTGCCCAGGGGAGCTGTTCTGCCCAAGACGCAGGGTTTCTGAAAGAAAGGCTGCGTAGTATGCGACCAATCGTCTGATTGGCCCTCTCTGCTTGACCGTTAGACTGGGGATGAAACCCGGAAGAGAGACTGACGGACGCACCAATCAAACGACAGAACTCCCTCCAAAACTGTGACGTGAATTGCGGGCCTCTGTCTGAAACGGCGTCTAACGGGAGGCCATGAATTCTGAATACATTCTCGATAATGATTTGTGCCGTCTCCTTAGCGGAAGGAAGTTTAGCGAGGGGAATGAAATGTGCCGCCTTAGAGAACCTATCGACAACCGTAAGAATCACAGTCTTCCCCGCAGACAAAGGCAGACCGGTAATGAAGTCTAGGGCGATGTGAGACCATGGTCGAGAAGGAATGGGAGCGGTCTGAGACGACCGGCAGGAGGAGAGTTACCCGACTTAGTCTGCGCGCAGTCCGAACAAGCAGCCACGAAACGGCGCGTGTCACGCTCCTGAGTCGGCCACCAAAAGCGCTGGCGAATAGACGCAAGAGTGCCTCGAACACCGGGATGACCAGCTAACTTGGCAGAGTGAGCCCACTGAAGAACAGCCAGACGAGTGGAAACAGGAACGAAAAGGAGGTTACTAGGACAAGCGCGCGGCGACGCAGTGTGCGTGAGTGCTTGCTTAACCTGTCTTTCAATTCCCCAGACTGTTAACCCGACAACACGCCCATAAGGAAGAATCCCCTCGGGATCAGTAGAAGCCACAGAAGAACTAAACAGACGGGATAAGGCATCAGGCTTGGTGTTCTTGCTACCCGGACGGTAAGAAATCACAAACTCGAAACGAGCGAAAAACAACGCCCAACGAGCTTGACGGGCATTAAGTCGTTTGGCAGAACGGATGTACTCAAGGTTCTTATGGTCTGTCCAAACGACAAAAGGAACGGTCGCCCCCTCCAACCACTGTCGCCATTCGCCTAGGGCTAAGCGGATGGCGAGCAGTTCACGGTTACCCACATCATAGTTGCGCTCAGATGGCGACAGGCGATGAGAAAAATAAGCGCAAGGATGAACCTTATCGTCAGACTGGAAGCGCTGGGATAGAATGGCTCCCACGCCTACCTCTGAAGCGTCAACCTCGACAATGAATTGTCTAGTGACGTCAGGAGTAACGAGGATAGGAGCGGACGTAAAACGTTCTTTTAGAAGATCAAAAGCTCCCTGGGCGGAACCGGACCACTTAAAACACGTCTTGACAGAAGTAAGAGCTGTGAGAGGGGCAGCAACTTGACCGAAATTACGAATGAAACGCCGATAGAAATTAGCGAAACCTAAAAAGCGCTGCAACTCGACACGTGACCTTGGAACGGGCCAATCACTGACAGCTTGGACCTTAGCGGAATCCATCTGAATGCCTTCAGCGGAAATAACGGAACCGAGAAAAGTAACGGAGGAGACATGAAAAGAGCACTTCTCAGACTTTACGTAGAGACAATTCTCTAAAAGGCGCTGTAGAACACGTCGAACGTGCTGAACATGAATCTCGAGTGACGGAGAAAAAATCAGGATATCGTCAAGATAGACAAAAACAAAGATGTTCAGCATGTCTCTCAGAACATCATTAACTAATGCCTGAAAAACAGCTGGCGCATTGGCGAGACCAAACGGCAGAACCCGGTACTCAAAATGCCCTAACGGAGTGTTAAACGCCGTTTTTCGTCCCCCTCTCTGATGCGCACGAGATGGTAAGCGTTACGAAGGTCCAACTTAGTAAAGCACCTGGCTCCCTGCAGAATCTCGAAGGCTGATGACATAAGGGGAAGCGGATAACGATTCTTAACCGTTATGTCATTCAGCCCTCGATAATCCACGCAGGGGCGCAGAGTACCGTCCTTCTTCTTAACAAAAAGAACCCCGCCCCGGCCGGAGAGGAAGAAGGCACTATGGTACCGGCGTCAAGAGACACAGACAAATAATCCTCGAGAGCCTTACGTTCGGGAGCCGACAGAGAGTATAGTCTACCCCGAGGAGGAGTGGTCCCCGGAAGGAGATCAATACTACAATCATACGACCGGTGAGGAGGAAGGGAGTTGGCTCGGGACCGACTGAAGACCGTGCGCAGATCATGATATTCCTCCGGCACTCCTGTCAAATCGCCAGGTTCCTCCTGAGAAGTAGGGACAGAAGAAACGGGAGGGATGGCAGACATTAAACACTTCACATGACAAGAAACGTTCCAGGATAGGATAGAATTACTAGACCAATTAATAGAAGGATTATGACATACTAGCCAGGGATGACCCAAAACAACAGGTGTAAACGGTGAACGAAAAATCAAAAAAGAAATAGTCTCACTGTGGTTACCAGATACTGTGAGGGTTAAAGGTAGTGTCTCAAATCTGATACTGGGAAGATGACTACCATCTAAGGCGAACATGGGCGTAGGCTTCTCTAACTCTCTGAAAGGAATGTCATGTTTCCGAACCCATGCTTCGTCCATGAAACAACCCTCAGCCCCAGAGTCTATCAAGGCACTACATGTAGCACCCGAACCGGTCCAGCGTAGATGGACCGACAAAGTAGTACAGGATCTTGATGGAGAGACTTGAGTAGTTGCGCTCACCTGTAGCCCTCCGCTTACAGATGAGCTCTGGCTTTTACTGGACATGAATTAACAAAATGTCCAGCAACTCCGCAATAGAGGCACAGGCGGTTGGTGATCCTCCGTTCCCTCTCCTTAGTCGAGATGCGAATCCCTCCCAGCTGCATGGGCTCAGACTCTGAGCCAGAGGAGGGAGATGGTTGCGATGCGGAGCAGGGAAACACCGTTGATGCGAGCTCTCTTCCACGAGCCCGGTGACGAAGATCTACCCGTCGTTCTATGCGGATGGCGAGAGCAATCAAAGAGTCCACATCTGAAGGAACCTCCCGGGAGAGAATCTCATCCTTAATCACTGCGTGGAGTCCCTCCAGAAAACGAGCGAGCAGCGCCGGCTCGTTCCACTCACTAGAGGCAGCAAGAGTGCGAAACTCAATAGAATAATCCGTTATGGACCGTTCACCTTGGCATAAGGAAGCCAGGGCCCTAGAAGCCTCCCTACCAAAAACTGAACGGTCAAAAACCCGAATCATCTCCTCTTTAAAGTTCTGGAACTTGTTAGAGCAATCAGCCCTTGCCTCCCAGATAGCTGTGCCCCATTCTCGAGCCCGGCCAGTAAGGAGTGAAATGACGTAAGCAACCCGAGCTCTCTCTCTAGAGTATGTGTTGGGTTGGAGAGAACACAATCTCACACTGCGTGAGAAAGGAGCGGCACTCAGTGGGCTGCCCGGAGTAGCAAGGTGGGTTATTAACCCTAGGTTCTGGAGGCTCGGCAGGCCAGGAAGTAACAGGTGGCACGAGACGTAGACTCTGGAACTGTCCAGAGAGGTCGGAAACCTGAGCGGCCAGGTTCTCCACGGCATGGCGAGCAGCAGACAATTCCTGCTCGTGTCTGCCGAGCATGGCTCCTTGGATCTTGACGGCAGTGTAACGAGCGTCTGAAGTCGCTGGGTCCATTCCTTGGTCGGTTCCTTCTGTCATGCAGGTGAAAGAGGACCCAAAAGCGACTTGGCGAAAACAGAGTCTTTAATCCAGTAAAGTGAATACAAACAAAAAACACAACTTTCACTCGAAATGACGAGGACAAACTGGAGACTCGATCTTGAACAGCAGGTGAACAGCAGGTTGCCTCGGGAAGGCACTTGAACCAGACAGACTCAGACACCTGCTCACCACGCAGCATCTGAGGAAAACACGACACGACAGGGCGATACACAAACACAGCACGGTGAAATCTAGACAAGGAACCGACAGGACAGGAACGGAACACAAAGGAAGAAATAGGGACTCTAATCAGGGGAAAGGATCGGGAACAGGTGTGGGAAGACTAAATGATTGATTAGGGGAATAGGAACAGCTGGGAGCAGGAACGGAACGATAGAGAGAAGAGAGAGCGAGAGAGTGAGAGAGGGAGGGGGAGAGAGAGGGATAGAAAGAGGGAAAGAACCTAATAAGACCAGCAGAGGGAAACGAATAGAATGGGAAGCACAGGGACAAGACAAGATAATAAATGACAAAACATGACACTGTGTGCTTGTATGAGCCATTGGCATCCCTCATCTACACATCTCAGCATATTCTGATACAGCTCCGTAATGGATGGACTCTTATAATGACATGTTTTGCGGTCTTTGGTAACCAATTTGTACTTTTGATTAGTTGCAAATGAAGCGAACAAGCTGTCCAGCCAGTCATTTTCCCATCCTTTGGTAACGATAAATGCCTGGCAAGGACTATGATTTAGTATTCCACTGAATTGAACACAAATAACAAGATGTGACCAATATTGCGTAAGTCTTTCTATCAGCCATGTGTCTAATAATTAGGGTTGTTTACTCAGTTCCTTCTTTACTATTTGCAGGCTGGTTGGACTGTCTCCCGAGTTCAATTTAATGAACCTTGATCAGTCAAGAAACGGATGTCTGCACAGATGGCTCTAATTAGATTATTTTAATTGTACAAGGAATTCTATCCTTTGGAGTATAGCAGTCTGAAACATCACACTGTTGTAGCCATCCACTCTAATAGAAAACGATCCTACAGTATCCTGGATTTTCCTAGATTCCCTGCCATAGCCAATCACAGAGGCCGTTATTGACAAGTCTCCAAGTGGATGATTTGGATCAGAACCAGATTCTGGAAGGAAAGCACTGTAGCCCACCTGACATTCTTCAGATTAGCTGGAGGGTGAAATCGTGGTTAGATGGGATGGGACTCAGTTGTGGTTTCATGTGGGTGATTAGGCTGAGAAGGCATTTTGGTTCGGAGGAGGTGTAGGTCGGAGGAAAACCCCGTTTTCTTGACTTGTCATGAAGGTGATGGGGGGGTTATAGTTATATGACAGGGAACATTTGATAGTACAGGTGCCTATTTGGGAAGAATCATAAGGAAGCATGATTGTTATCTGCTTAGTGTTCTCCACAAAGCCTGTATGTTTATATGAAGCTCCATCCATAAGGCAAAATCAACAAGCGCAGCACTTACACAAATGACTGATTTTGCTGAGAGAACTTGATGTCCAAAAGATTGTAGGGGCTGTTTTGTTAGACTTCAGTGCGACTTTTGACATTATCGATCATAGTCTGCTGCTGGAAAATCACATGTGTTATAGTTTTACACCCCCTGCTATATTGTGGATAAAGTGTTACCTGTCTAACATAACACAGAGGGTTTTCTTTAATGGAAGCCTCTCTGACATAATCTGGTATTCCCCAGGGCAGCTATCTATGCCCCTTAAATTTTTTCAATCTTTACTAATGACATGCCAATGGCCTTGAGTAAAGCCAGTATGACTATGTATGCGGTTGACTCAACACTATACACGTCAGCTACTACAAATCTAAAATAAAATAAAATCAAATGTATTTATATAGCCCTTCGTACATCAGCTGATATCTCAAAGTGCTGTACAGCCTAAAACCCCAAACAGCAAGCAATGCAGGTGTAGAAGCACGTTGGCTAGGAAAAACTCCCTAGAAAGGCCAAAACCTAGGAAGAAACCTAGAGAGGAACCAGGCTATGTGGGGTGGCCAGTCCTCTTCTGGCTGTGCCGGGTGGAGATTATAACAGAACATGGCCAAGATGTTCAAATGTTCATAAATGACCAGCATGGTCGAATAATAACAGGGCAGAACAGTTGAAACTGGAGCAGCAGCACAGTCAGGTGGACCGGGGACAGCAAGGAGTCATCATGTCAGGTAGTCCTGGGGCACAGTCCTAGGGCTCAGGTCCTCCGAGAGAGAGAAAGAAAGAGAGAACAGCGAGTGAAATGACTGCAACACTTAACCAAGAGCTACATTTAGTTTCAGAATGATTGGCAAGGACTAAGTTAGTCCTAAATATTAAAAAAATTAAAGCATTATATTTGGGACAAATCATTCACTAAACCCTAAACCTCAACAAAACCTTGTTATAAATAATGTGGAAATTGAGCAAGTTGAGGTGGCTAAACTGCTTGGAGTAACCTGGATTGTAAACGGTCATGGTCAAAACATATTGATACAACAGTAGGTAAGATGGGGGAGAAGTCTGTCCATAATAAAGTGCTGCTCTGCATTCTTAACAACACTATCAACAAGGCAGGTCCTACAGGCCCTAGTTTTGTCAGACCTGCACTACTGTTCAGTTGTGTGGTCAGGTACCACAAAGAGGGACTTGGACTTAGGAAAATGTCAATTGGCTTAGAACAGGGGAGCACGGCTGGCCCTTGGATGTACACAGAGAGCTAACATTATTAATATGCATGTCAATCTCTCCTGTCTCAAAGTGGAGGAGAGATTGACTTCATCACTACTTGTATTTGTTGAATGCATTGTAATGTTTAAAAAAAAAATGTATAACTGCCTTCATTTTGCTGGTCCTCATGAAGAGTAGCTGCTGTCTTGGCAGCATCTAATGGGGATCCATAATCCATACAAATACAAAAGGATACCTTAGACAGTCGCATGGCTACTAAAAGATCATGTGATATGTTTTTCCTTGTTTTAGTGAAGAGATGAACATTTAGTGCAGTAAGTGTATCGAGTGATTTCAATTCCATCAGACATTTCTGCAGTCCTACGATTGTGCAAATGTTGCTCGTAGGTTGCTTACTCATTTCCTCTGCAAATCCCAACTCTGATGGCCAGCGACAGCTGACAGTGTTAGCAAAATGTTTTTAACCTCTTATTATTATTCACTCCCAGAACAGCACTGCGGTACTTTCAAAGGGTCCAAAAAGGTTAGGGACTAAATTATAGTTGTTCTATAGGGGTATATAGTGGAGTGAGATACTGTGAAACTGTGGCCTTGTGTTGGGGACAGATTGAAGCCCGGTCAAGGTCCTAACTTGCTGCACCACAGATAATATGATGAACACTCTTTGAAGTGGGCAGTTGAGAGGAAATAAGGATTTCCTACTAGCCTTTGATCTACAAAAGAAGGCAGGTGTCTGTGTTTGGATGGGACGGTAGTTTCTCTGTTTTGCCTCCCTCTGTCAGTCTGACTCTTGTTTACTTTGTATAGGCCTACAATGTACTAGTAGAGAAAAGCACAGACTGTTCTGTGTTCTTGAACCCAGATCAGATGGCATTGTTCACACATTTCTCTAGGTGCCGTAACAAAGACTGTAGATGAACAGATCATTGTAATGGACAGATGAACAGAACCGGCAGGACCCCATTCTGTGTGTATATGTGGGCATTTCCATGTAAAAGGTCCCATGAGCACCAACATAGGAGCACATCAAATTGGGCGTCAAATGAAAGCTAAGAGTCTATATTTCTGGGAAATGAAGGCATATATACATTTTTTCTACCATTTTCCATCTTAAACATTTGGCATAAGTAAAGGCTTTGATTTCTGGATGGAAAAGGGGTCTTAGAAAAGTCTTAAGGGGAACTGCACCCGCTGATTTGGCCTTGTGTTTTGTCTTGCTCCTCAAGAAATGCTGGCAGCCAAGACAAAAGCCAAAAGTGAGTTGGCTTGGGGGTGTGGTTTGATTTACGTGTGTCCTTGCCACCACCATGACACACCCATCTGTCAGAATCTTGCCCATTCAATCACAACAAACAAACATACTGCAGGTTGAGTTCAATAACTACAATAACCTCCCCATTTTGACTGATAGTGTACTATTCAATTCAATAGTAGAAAAAGACAATACAAGTAAAAGTTGTCTGGTAAAAATGTTGTGCCAGGTCTCTCTCCATTCAGAGACATCAGTATCAAGCCCATCTGTCAGTCTGGACTTCATCACATCATCTTGCAAGTCACCATACATCTTCCTGTGAACACATACACAGCCACTGTTCAATTACCAATGGCAGTTAGTAACAGTATATGTTTGTGTGTCAGATATCGCCTATGTTGAAGTTGGAACAAGTCAGACTCAACCCACCTAATTCTTGTTCTCCCAATCGACAACCGTTGGTGAGCATGAACAGGCTGGGGTGAGGCCGTTGCCAGCGCCCCCGCATAGCAGCTCATATCAGCTCCTGGCCCCTCGTCAAAGATATTGGTCGGTCTCATATAAAACACAGAGCACTGATTACATTATCAGTGGTGGTTATGATTAGCGTTGGTGGAAGCAACCTGACTGCTGCATTCACCTTTGCATTTCACTTCAGATATCATAAAGTGAAATAGAATGGTGAACACAGCGATCGGGCTGGTTCCACCAGGCTAGGTTTTGCCCTGGACATGATATGCATTTTAGAAGTAGATAGAACATGAGCAACAAATAATGTCTTGTGTTTCACAATTAGGTTATCAAATGTATCAAAATAGTGAATTGGATTAAGCTTCTGCATTTGTAGGGGTCTGGCCGGATACTTGCCAACAAGTGGCTGACTGTTCCATTCAAAAGAAGGCTCACTGCGAAGGCATGTCTGCATGATGTTGACGAGGGCCCCATTGCTGGCCTTCTCTATGCTGCAAGTTTGGCTGGAATCTGGACATCTCTCGAACAACTGTAGCAGGCAATATTATGAGGTGGGGTTGACTGGGAGGGCCTGTGACAGGGTGATATAATAGACAGCCAAGTGGTAAATTGCATTTTGTTCTAAAGAAAGGACAAAGCGTTTTGCTAATGCACTTCACAACCAAAATGATTAGTTGTATCTACTGGGCTGTGGAATTGGCCTACTATTTAATTTATTTTATTCATAAAAATTATTTTTTTTAAAATGTCATGAAAAGGACACAGTTTATTAAGAAAAATGTCATGCCAAGACCGGTATTAAATACCAAGACCGGAGCAAATCGAGTTCGAGTCCAGACCGACACCAGTTAGCTGACATGACTAAGTGAGTGACTGGATTTAACAAGTGACATCAATAAGGGGTCGTAGCTTTCACCTGGATTCACCTGGTCAGTCTCAATGAACGAGCAGGTGTTCTTAATGATTTGTATACTGAGTGTATAACACATGCGTTTTTATCAAAAGCGACTTACTGTAATGTGTGCATAGATTTTACGTATGGGTGCTCCTGGGAATCAAACCCACTACCCAAGGCTCTTCTCCCCCGATTAATCAGTTTGGCTGGGTGGCCAGCTCTAGGAAGAGTCCTGGTGGTTCCAAACGTCTTCCATTTATGAATGATGGAGCCAACTGGGTTCTTGCAGACCTTCAATGCTGCAGACATTTTTTGGTAGCATTCCCCAGAACTGTCTTGGAGCTCTACGGACAATTCCTTCGACCTCATGGCTTGGTTTTTGCTCTGACATTCACTGTCAACTGTGCGACCTGATATAGACAGGAGTGAGCCTTTCTAAATCATGTCCCATCAATTTAATTTACCACAGGTGGATTCCATTCAAGTAGTAGGAACATCTCAAGGATGGTCAATGGAAACAGGATGCACCTGAGCTCCATTTCGAGTCTCATAGCAAAGGTTCTGAATACTTATGTATATAAGGTACAGTACCTCTCAAACGTTTGGAGACCTACTCATTCAAGGGGGTCAACTATTTTCTACATTATAAAAACGAGGAAATAACACTAATGGAATCATGTATTAACCAAAGAATTGTTCAACAAATCAGTGGGAAAGGACAGATTTCCAACAGTCTAATGTCCATTGCTCATGTTTCTTGGCGCATGCAAATCTCTTCTTATTGGTGTCCTTTAGTAGTGGTTTCGTTTCAGCAATTCAACCATGAAGACCTGATTCACGCAGTCTCCTCTGAACAGTTGATGTGAAGATGTGTCTGTTACTTGAGCTCTGTGAGACATTTATCTGGCAACTCTAATGAACTTATCCTCTGCGGCAGAGGTAACTCTGGGTCTTTCTTTCGGAAGTTTACATACACTTAGGTTGGAGTCATTTAACCTCGTCTTTCAACCACTCCACAAATGTCTTGTCAACAAACTATAGTTTTGGCAAGTCGGTTAGGACATTTACTGTGTGCATGTCACAAGTAATTTTTCCAACAATTGTTTACAGACAGATTATTTAACTTATAATTCACTGTATCACAATTACAGTGGGTCAGAAGTTTACATACACTAAGTTGACTGTGCCTTTAAACAGCTTGGAAAATCCCAGAAAATTATGTTATGGATTTAGAACAGGGGTGTCAAAGTCAAATGGACGGAGGGCCAAATAAAAAATTTAGCTACAAGCCGAGGGCCGGACTGTTCGAATGTTCATTGAAAATTTTTTAAATGACGCATATAGTCTAGTGAACCTAATTGAACCTACTGAAAACCTAACAAATATATTCCAATATGATCAGATAAATAAAGCAATATTTTCTTATGGCTCTGTCAGTAATCTTTAATTTTCAACAGACACAAAAGACAAATTTCCTTTATATAAAAATCCCCATAACATGAACATTAAATGAAAGAAACCGGTATTCAAGGCACCATCAGTAGCCTATATTTTCTATTTTAGCAAAAGTGGGCTAAATTTACTTCAAAGAAAAAAACAATAATAGCAATTTTCTATCATCCACTCAACTGAAATATTTTAAAAATATAATTGGATTGAAATACAATAAAATAAAGTGCAAAAATCTATTAATCAAAAACAACACTTTGTTTAAGGAGAAGTAACATGCAGTGAAAACAAATATTAAACTTTAACTTTTAAACTTGAACTGAGTAAAAACTCTAAATATGTGATTGCACAGTAATGTTCACTTGTTTGAGGTTGAGGGTGATACTTGGTGGTGTCCCATCTTTTCCACAAGTTCATCAATGTTCGAGACTCTGAGCTGAGGAAATCCTCAGAATTGAGTGGAGGTGTTCAGCAGTAAGTCGACTTCTGTGTGATGTTTTGTTCAAGTTCATCAAAGAAAACAGTTGTTCACACAGGTATGTGCTGCCAAACATAGACAACGTTTGAGCAGCCTGGATGCGCAGCTGGGGCATTGTGTCGGGGAGGAAACGGGCGAACTCCGCAGCACCCACTGCCGCATATTTTGCCCTCAGTGCATCATTGCATTGGAGGTCAATCAACTCCATTTGGAGGTTTGGTGGTGAGCTTTCCACGTCAACAGCAAATGGGTTACCGAGCAGTTCCAACCTGCTTTTTGTGCTTCAAAGTCAGCAAATCGGAAAGTCAGCGGCAAGCATACCTATTTTATCAGCCAACTGTGCGCTCGGGAACGCACTGGTAGAGAGCTTCTCTTTCATGGTCTGGCAGCTGGGAAAGTGGCTCAAATTTTCTTTCCGCATCTGCGTCTCCCACAGAGTCAGTTTGGTTTTAAATGCCTTCACTGTACTGTACATATCAGAGATGACACGATCCCGACCCTGCAGCTGCAAGTTCATTGCATTCAGATGACTCGTAATGTCACACAGAAAAGCCATTTCACACAGAAACATTTCGTCTCGGAGTTGTGTTGTGTCTTTCCCTTTGCTGTCCAAGAACAGACAAATCTCCTCACGAAGTCGAAACATCTTTGAAGCACCTTTCCCTGGCTTAGCCATCGCACCTCTGTGTGATAAGGCAAATCACCATGCTCCGTTTCTAACTCCGTCAGAAATGCCTTGAACTGGCGGTGATTCAAACCTTGGCTCTGATAAAGTTAACTGTGCGCGTGATGATGCTCATTACATGCTCCATTTTCAAGGCTTTACCGCACAACGCTTCCTGGTGTATGATACAATGATAAGCTGTCAGCTCACCTGTCGCGTTTTCCTCTTGCATCTTTTCCCGTATCTTCCCCACCAGTCCGCTCCTGTGTCCACACATGCAGGTGCTCCGTCGGTTGTCAAACCCACAAGTTTTTCCCAAGGCAGCTCCATCTCATTTACACATCTTGACACCTCTTCATACAAATCATGCCCCGTAGTTGTGCCATGCATAGGACGTAAAGCCAAAAACTCCTCTGTCACGCTTAGGCTGGAGTCCACTCCGCGGATGAAAATTGACAACTGGGCAATGTCAGAAATGTCGGTGCTCTCATCCACAGCCAAAGAATATGCAATGAAATCTTTTCCCTTTTTCACAAGCTGCTCTTTTAGATTGATGGACAACTGGTCTACTCTCTCGGCAATGGTGTTTCTGCTCAGACTCACATTTAAAAAGAGTTGCCTTTTTCTGGGCAAACTTCGTCACAAACTTTAATCATGCAGTTTTTGATGAAATCCCCTCCGTAAATGGCCGGGCTGATTTAGCGATCTCTTCTGCCAAAATAAAACTGGCCTTGACAGCAGCCTGGCCTTGTGATTTGGCTTTTTTGAACAGAGCCTGTCGAGATTTGAGGCCTCGTTTTAATTCCTCTGCCTTTTGTAGCCTTTGTTCCATGTCCATATTCTTGTTTTTGTCCGCGTGTTTCGTTTCATAATGTCGTCTCAGATTATACTCTTTCAGTACCGCCACACTTTCTCCACACAGAAGACACACAGGTTTTCCAGCTACCTCCGTGAACAAATACTCCGACTCCCACCTTGTTTGAAACCCCCGGTTCTCAGTGTCCACCTTCCGTTTTGCCATTTTTGATGGGTATCTGAAAGTTAATTTTACTGTGATGCTGACAACTGCTGTGCCAATAAATATTGAAATGAAGCAGCCTACTGCTCGGTGCGTCACCGTTGCATTGTGGGAAATGTAGTATTGGTGCGTGTAAAAGATCTGCGGGCTGCCGGCTTGCTGCGGTCTGCGGGCCGGTTCTAATAATAAATCAAGATCATCCCAGGGGCCGTAAAAAACCTTCTCGCGGGCCGGATGTGGCCCGCGGGCCTTGACTCTGACATATGTGATTTAGAAGATTCTGGTTTGAGTCAATTGGTTGTGTACCTGTGGATGTATTTCAAGGCCTACCTTCAAACTCAGTGCCTCTTTGCCTGGCTTCATGGGAAAATCAAAAGAAATCAGCCAAGACCTCAGAATTTTTTTTTGTAGAACTCCACATGTCTGGTTCATCCTTGGGAGCAATTTCCAAACGCCTGAAGGTACCACGTTCATCTGTACAAACAATAGTATGCAAGTATAAACACCATGTGACCACGCAGCTGTCATACCGCTCAAGAAGGAGACGCGTTCTGTCTGCTAGAGATTAACTACTTTGGTTCTAAAAGTGCAAATCAATTCCAGAACAACAGCAAAGGACCTTGTGAAGATGCTGGAGGAAACAGGTAGAAATGTATCTATATCCACAGTAAAACGAGTCCTATATCGACATAACCGGAAAGGCCGCTCAGCAAGGAAGAAGCCACTGCTCCAAAACCGCCATAAAAAAGCCAGACTACGGTTTGCAACTGCACATGGGGACAGAGATTGTACTTTTTGGAGAAATGTCCTCTGGTCTGATGAAACAAAAATATAACTGTTTGGCCATAATGACCATTGTTATGTTTGGAGGAAAAAGGGGGAGGCTTGCAAGCCGAAGAAAACCATCCCAACCGTGAAGCACAGAGGTGGCAGCATATGTTGTGGGGGTGCTTTGCTGCAGGAGGGACTGGAGCGCTTCACAAAATAGATGGCATCATGAGAAGGAAGATTATGTGGATATATTGAAGCAACATCTCAAGACATCAGTCCAGAGGTTAAAGCTTGGTCGCAAATGAGTCTTCCAAATGGACAATGACCCCAAGCATACTTCCAAAGTTGTGGCAAAATGGCTTAAGGACAACAAAGTCAAGGTATTGGAGTGGCCATCACAAAGCCCTGACTTCAATTATATTTGTGGGCATAACTGAAAAAGTGTGTGTGAGCAAGGAGACCTACAAACATGACTCAGTTACTCCAGCTGTCAGGAGGAATGGGCCAAAATTCACCCAAATTGTTGTGGGAAGCTTGTGGAAGGCTACCAAGAACGTTGGACCCAAGTTAAACAATTTAAAGGCAATGCTACCAAATACTAATTGAGTGTATGTAAACTTCTGACCCACAGGGAATGTGATGAAAGAACAAAAAGCTGAAATAAATCATTCTCACTACTATTATTCTGACATTTCACATTCTTAAAATAAAGTGGTCATCCTAACTGACCCAAGACAGGGAAATTGTGAAAAACTGAGTTTAAATGTATTTGGCTAAGGTGTATTTGAACTTCCGACTTCAACTGTATATGTGGCTGTCATAGTTTATATGTCTTCACTATTTTTCTACAATGTAGAAAATAGTAAAAAATAGAAAAATCCTGGAATGAGCAGGTACCCAAACTTTGAATGATAATGTATGTACTGTGCTTTAGCTGAGATTATTCTTTACACAGTCAAGGTTATTTGTCCAGGCCTCAGTTGTTCCTTGACTAGCACCATTCATTCTCGCTGTCATTAATTCCAACGTTATAACTTCCTATTATTAACTGTATCCACAGGTTAATTGGGAGAGAGTGGGGTGATTGATACTGTTTCTTTTTTTGTTGAGGCAGTGCTGCCTGCCAGTAGCAATCATCTCTCATTGAGAGATTGAAGGAGCTATCATTGTTAAGTAACATAGCAGATGCAACGCATTGAATAATTACGTTCATGCACTTCAAAAATATTTTTGCTTAGTCACAGAAGCTTTTTACTCCAGTGTAGTCCCACATCATATGAAGGAATGTGTCTACCTGATTTAGGGGACAGTGTGAACAGTTGGGGCCAATTTCATCGTAAAACTTTTCCTTGGTGTTAAATACAGTCTGAACAAACTTAAAATGTATTAAATGATTGTTCGGATTACGAGATGCCACGGTCATATTTTTTCCATATTCTGTTCCAGTTCAAGGGTTGTTCAGATTCAATTAATACTTTTTTTAATGGCTAGCTCAGAATATGAGCATTCCAAAAGTAGTTTTTATATTAGAGTCCTTTTGGGAGCCTAGAAAATGTATTTAAATAAATCCCATCGTTGGATGGTTGGGATTCCCAAGGGACTCCATAGGTCAGAATTAGCCTATGGAGATGGGCATTTTTGCATTTCACATAACACACAAGTATCCGTTCATGACCAAGGATCAGTCTGGCACTCAACTATGCACTTTGTCTAACAGAAAAACAGGGTCAACTTATTTTGTTTGGCATACATTTTAAAGTGGAAAAAAAACTGAGTCAAAGTGTCATTCCGTTACTGTGGAATTGTGTGCGCGCGTGTGTGTGTGTGTGTGTGTGTGGGGGGGCTTTGGCTGGATGAATCAACAGACCCAGGGAGACTCACGGCTGTCTGTGCTTGTTCCTGTGCCATAATCAACAGCATCACAGCAAGCAGCAGTCCACCTTACTTCCCCATCATCATCTGCCCATGACAGGGATTTTGGCTGCTACTACCATGAATGAAAACTGTGATGTTTTTTTTTCTCCCGGATAGCCGACAGTCTCAACATTAAGACTAGGCCTATTTTTGCATATGTCTTTGTGCAGCTCTGGTGAAGGAAATGCAAATACACGAGTAACATCAATGGTAAATCACTGCGTCGTTCACTTTTTATTTGTTTATGTTGTCCTTTGTTGTCTGTTTTGGCTAATATGGTCTGTCCCATTAAGGGGATTTAACGATCACTCTTTATAATGGACCTATTGGATTTGACGTCCTTGGGAGCAGGCAGCGTTCAGAAAATAGTCAACAACTTTTCAACAGCTGGAGAGAGGAGAGACAGTATTTACACAGATGTATTACTGTCAATCCATGGCACAGGAAAGAGATGACGGTTTGACGAATAAGATCTTTTTGAAAGGTATGATTTATTGTAGCTCCATAGAGTGTAATCGCTTCTGCAGCATTTCTCTTTGTTATTTTAGCTGATGTTGTCTTTTTTGGCCATTTGATTGGGTTTTAAACCGAGGGAATACAATGTTTTGGACATTCAAATGCTGACAAGTTAAGATAGTCATAGAAAATGTATAGATTCTATGGCATTGGTTGTTGGTTGAACCTCGACTCACGTTGGTTGAGCGCCCTCCACTTCTTTCCTGAGTTGAGATTGTCTTAAAGACATCCAGTTTTTTCTGCATGGTGTTTTTAATAAAAATTCTAATACAAATATTCAAAAAAAGATTTTGGGATGATGAAACTTAAAATGACTATAACCAGATACAAAGTATGTATAAAAAAAAAGATAATGGACCTATGTATTCCTAAATAAGATCATCTTTGAGAACTAACGATCACCAAAATAAAAACTAGACAGTCAGGGAGAATCTAAATTCCAGGAGTATTTTTGTCATGGAATTGGGCCCCTATTGATTGTGTTATAATGTTTAAGTCACTCAGATAGCATAAGAACACGGCATAAGCCATTGCAAAATGTGTAGAATTGCAGGAAATTAGCTTTAAAATGTCCAATTCTCTCAGCCCCATGTCAAAAATGTGTCGAATTGCAGGAAATTAGCTTTAAAACTTCCAATTCTCTCAGCCCCGTGTCAAAAATGTGTCGAATTGCAGGAAATTAGCTTTAAAACTTCCAATTATCTCAGCCCCATGTCAAAAATGTGTCGAATTGCAGGAAATGTGATTTAAAACTGAATTCGTTTTTTTTAGATCCATGACAAAATGTGTAGAGTTGCAGGACATTTGCTTTAATACAGCAAACAATTATCTCCACACCCCGCCAAGCCCACCACGTAAGCCCCATTTTAATCCAGATAAAAACCCTGGAACTATGTGAGGACAAACTCCCACTATTGGTGGAGAGGACTAGCCATGACTTCTCTGATGTGTTTCTCAGTCTGTTTCTTCTTTGTCAGTGTAAATGCCTCCAAAGAAAGCAGTAAGGCTGCTTTATTCTTGGCAAAAGATCTGATCTGATTGGTCAAAATACCAATTACTGGCAAAAGATCAGAATCGGACCGCCTGTGTAAACGCAGCCAATGAGAGACTTGCATGCAAAGGGATTCTTGGGATTTTTAGCATGCTGTGTTATCAATGGACATTGTTTGGTGACATTTCTCCTCGTGTCAAAATAACCCAGAGCTAAGCCCTGCTGGGAAACTGATGTTTGACTAGAGTCTGTTAACAATATGCTAGACACAAGTATCTTTCATTATCCCTGCTTAGAGCTGAAGGCATTCTCTCTGACCAGTGGTACACCATGTACAAAAGTGACAATGTAAATCAAACACAGGCCACACTACAGAAGTACACAACCTCAAACAGGAACCAGCTATTTGAAATGTAATCATTGTGTGTTTTTCCCTGAATCAGGCTAATACCTATAATTTGTTGAGAAGTTGAGCTACAAGGATAGGGCTGACTCAATGTCAGGGCAACTTCCTCTTCAAGCTAAATATAACATAGCTAGCTTTCTGTATGCACAAGCTAAGCGCCTGATGTGATGTTCAACAGTTTTCAGTGCAGAGGATGTGCTGACTTCTGTTGTTGCAGAAACATTAGCCTATTCAATCAGCTCAGAACTTCTGTCTCCAGACTAGCTTCCAAATAGTGGCCAAATGTATCATCAATCAAATGGTCATATGTCTACTGAGTACATTGCATACCAACTTAAAAAAGAGAAGCTACCAAATTATTATAATTTCTGGACTCAAAATGTCACATCTTCACAGTGTTTTAGCAGTGAATTTTGTAACAACATTTCTGGGTGTGTGTTGTCTTTTGTAGTGTAAGGCGGCCATATTTTTGAGTGGTACTAAGTGGTAGAAAACATGTTTTTAGAATTTTCAATACATTTTCGCACATTTATTGATAAATACAAAAATATCTCATTTACATCAGTATTCACACCCCTGAGTCAATACTTTGTAGAAGCACCTTTGGCAGCGACTCTTTCTGTGTAAGTCTCTTAAGAGCTTTCCACGCCTGGATTGTGTAACATTTGCCCGTTATTTTTATAAAAAATCTTTGAGCTCTTTTGATCATTGCTAGTCAACCATTTTCAGGTCTTGCCATAGATTTTCAAGTAGATTTAAGTCAAAAATCACTTGGCCGCTGAGGAACATTCACTGTCTTCTTGGTAAGAAACTCCAATGTAGATTTGCCCTTGTGTTTTAGGTAATTCTCCTGCTGAAAGGAGAATTAATCTCCCAGTGTCTGGTGGAAAGCAGACTGAACCAGGTTTTCCTCTAGGATTTTGCCTGTGCTTAGCTCCATTCCGCAATCCTTAACGATTACAAGCATACCCATAACTTGATGCATCTACCACTATGCTTGAGAATATGGAGAGTTGTACTCTGTAATGTGTTATCTTGGATTTGCCCCAAATATAACACTTTGTTTTTGTTGATCCATCCTCAGTTTTCTCCAATCACAGCCATTAAACTCTGTAACTATTTCAAAGCAACCATTGGCCTCATGGTGAAATCCTTGAGATGTTTCCTTCCTCTCTGGCAACTGAGTTAGGAAGGACACCTGTATCTTTGTATTGACTGGGTGTGTTGACACACCATCCAAAGTGTAATTAATAACTTCACCATGCTCAGAGGGATATTCAATGTCTTATTTTTTTCCAATAAGTGCCATTCTTTGAGTGGCACTGGAAAACCTCTCTGGTCTTCGTGGTTGAATCTGTGTTTGAAATTCACTGCTCGACTGATGGACCTTACAGATAATTGTATGTGTGTGGATACAGCGATGAGGTTGTCATTCAGAAATCATGTTAGTCATTTGCATGGACTGCAATAATAGTGTTTATGTGACTTGTGAAGACATTTTTTACTCCTGGACTTATTTAGGCTTAACATAACAAAGGGGTTTAGTACTTATTGACTCAAGACTTTTCAGCTTTCTATTTGTAATAAAAATGTAACAAATAAAAATAAACATAATGCCACTTTGACATTAAGGGGTATTGTGTGTGCCAGTAATGACAAAAATCACAATTTATTCCATTAAATCCAGGCTGTAACACAACAAAATGTGGAAAAGGTAAAGTGGTGTGAATACTTTCTGAAGACAATGTATATTATATACTGAACAAAAATATAAACGCAACATGTAAAAGTCCCATGTTTCATGAGCTGAAGTAAAAGATCCCAGAAATTTCCCATACACACAAAAAGTTTATTTCGCTGACATTTTGTGTAAAAATGTGATAACATCCCTGTAGTGAGCATTTCTCATTTGCCAAGATAATCCATCCACCTGACAGCTGTAGCATATCAAGAAACTGATTAAACAGCATGATCATTACACAGGTGTACCTTGTGCTGGGGACAATAAAAGTGCAGTTTTGTCACACAACACAATGCCACAGATGTCTCAAGTTTAGAAGGAGAATGCAATTAGTATGTGGACATTCCTGCAATCAGCATACTAACTGGTTTTCTGATCCATTCCCCTAACTTCATTGTGCTTTTCTGTATTCCCAGTTATGTGAAATCCATAAGTTAAGGCCGAATACATTTGTTTCACTTGACACATTTCCTTATATGAACTGTAACTCAGTAAAATCTTTGAAATTGTTGCATGTTGTGGCATTTATATTTTTGTTCGGTGTATATTTCTTACATATTGTTGTACAACAGGCGATGTTCCATGTCCTATCTGTGCCCAGAGACGATAGTCACAGTAACAAGATTTAAGAGATTAAACTCATTACTAATCAAGTCTAGGAAGGAGAGCTTCCAACAAGCACTGTTGTCACATCCAATGCTGCTTTTTGTAGCTGTCTGTTGCCACGCCATCTACACAGGGATAGACTGCACATCACCTGTATGCTACTCATTCTATGCATGCACTGCACTGGTGGTGTTTTACCATGAAATGCATTTATCTACAGTAGTCCAGTACTCTCCATGTCTTCTTCCTAGACTGATGAGGAGGAAGGGATCCGTTAGAGAGACATACTTTTCTGAATAGGCTCAGGTTGTGTCTGGGCTTAGTTCCTAGTTGGTTAAAGACAGGGGCTGGTAACATAGCTCAGACTGTGTGTGTAGTACAGTATGTTCATGAGAGAGAGTGTGTGTGTGTGTGGGGGGGGGGACCAGGCTACAGATGTATCCTGTTGTTGAAATAATGACTCCTCCTGAATCAGCTCTTTCCTGTAAGAACTAGGCCTACAATCACTACTGTAACTATGGAGGAAGGTTACACAGAGAGAAAGTGGTAATCAGGCCAGACATACTGATAATCATACCCTGTGTGAGGGAGCAGTTTGGAAACAAGTCCACTGATTCTACACTGCCAGCGTGTCTTTTTACACAGACAGTTATTCGGCAGGTAGCCTAGCGGTTAGGAGTGTTGGGCTGGTAACTGAAAGGTTGCTGGTTCGAATCTCAGTGCTGACTAGGTGAAAAATATGTCGGGTGTCTCAGGATATGTCTGAGATATGCCAAAGACATTTTTTTCCAATGCGCACATTCGTATAATCCACATTGTGCATGTGTGAAATAGGACACATGTAAGCACCCACCAGTTATTATCTACTGTACTTCTATATCAGATGTAGTCCTACCAGTCATCTGTTTCTGCCTTTTGGTTTCAGCCACTTCAGAGGAGAAGACACCTATTATGTCTTACGCTGCCTGCTGTGAGATAGAAAATGAAACCCAGAAATTCGCTCTAGTCCTCAGGGTGCAATTAACCTGAACCGTGTGTCCCTCTCCCTCAGCCTACGCTAGATCAATACTGAGGCAGGGTGACAGCTATCTCACACAATGACTCTGCACTTACACAATACTTAGGTGTCAGCCTGCCTGGAACTATGGACAGACTGATGAGAGCTTTTTTTTTTTTTTGTCTGGTCAGCTGAAGATGGATCAGCCATGTTTGTATGGAATCTCTTACAGTATGTATGGTGACTTAGGTCATGTCAGATGATTATACTGACTGTTCATTCCATATCCATTCAAAACATAGAGGCTTCAACAATTGTAAGAGCTAGGTTACATCCTAGACTAGTTTGCGTTCCTGACCCTGCATATACACTGTGTCTTGCATTGATTTGGTAACCCCGCCCGATTTGGCGTCATTAACGAATGTATCATAATGGTAATTAGAATTGAAGCAGAGGGATTTATGTTGCCTGTGGGATCTGGGAAGGCTAATTTTCCCGCTGCAATCGAGACGCTGATTACTGTCATGAATGAACTGAACACACAGCGATCTGCCACACAACAGAACTGAATCGTATACAAGGTGGAGTGGACAAGAAATGTTAATTGGGTGTCCTGTGTCTCTTCTCATCTCTGTCTGTGAGACAAGGGCGATGGGAAAAACCTCAGGCATGCATCACTGAGCCAATTATACTGGGTGAGTTTGCTCTTCGGCTGGGTGAGAGACCGAGATATGCAGAGTAGGGATAGGAGGCCAGACACCACTGCACTGCTGGGTGGAATATGAGTGAAATATGGAGCCGAGCAGAATTGAGATGTCACCTTTCTCACCATAACAAACATAATAATTAAAGAGATTCTCCGGTACGTTTGTGTACTTTTTAGCCAGTAAAATCAAACAAATGTAATTTGTCACATGCGCTGAATACAACATATGTAGACCTTACAGTGAAATGCTTACTTACAAGCCCTTAACCAACAATGCAGTTTTAAGAAAAGACCTAAAAATAAGTAAGAGATATGAATAACAAATAATTAAAGAGTGGCAGTAAATAACAATGTGGAGGCTATATACAAGGGGTACCGGTACAGAGTCAATGTGGAGGCTATATACAAGGGGTACCGGTACAGAGTCAATGTGGAGGCTATATACCGGGGGTACCGGTACAGAGTCAATGTGGAGGCTATATACAAGGGGTACCGGTACAGAGTCAATGTGGAGGCTATATACAGGGGGTACCGGTACAGAGTCAATGTGGAGGCTATATACAGGGGGTACCGGTACAGAGTCAATGTGGAGGCTATATACAGGGGGTACCGGTACAGAGTCAATGTGGAGGCTATATACAGGGGGTACCGGTACAGAGTCAATGTGGAGGCTATATACAGGGGGTACCGGTACAGAGTCAATGTGGAGGCTATATACATAGGGTACCGGTACAGAGTCAATGTGGAGGCTATATACAGGGGGTACCGGTACAGAGTCAATGTGGAGGCTATATACAGGGGGTACCGGTACAGAGTCAATGTGGAGGCTATATACAAGGGGTACCGGTACAGAGTCAATGTGGAGGCTATATACAGGGGTACCGGTACAGAGTCAATGTGGAGGCTATATACAAGGGGTACCGGTACAGAGTCAATGTGGAGGCTATATACAGGGGGTACCGGTACAGAGTCAATGTGGAGGCTATATACAGGGGTACCGGTACAGAGTCAATGTGGAGGCTATATACAAGGGGTACCGGTACAGAGTCAATGTGGAGGCTATATACAGGGGGTACCGGTACAGAGTCAATGTGGAGGCTATATACAAGGGGTACCGGTACAGAGTCAATGTGGAGGCTATATACAAGGGGTACCGGTACAGAGTCAATGTGGAGGCTATATACAGGGGGTACCGGTATAGAGTCAATGTGGAGGCTATATACAGGGGGTACCGGTACAGAGTCAATGTGGAGGCTATATACAGGGGGTACCGGTACAGAGTCAATGTGGAGGCTATATACAAGGGGTACCGGTACAGAGTCAATGTGGAGGCTATATACAGGGGGTACCGGTACAGAGTCAATGTGGAGGCTATATACAAGGGGTACCGGTACAGAGTCAATGTGGAGGCTATATACAAGGGGTACCGGTACAGAGTCAATGTGGAGGCTATATACAAGGGGTACCGGTACAGAGTCAATGTGGAGGCTATATACAAGGGGTACCGGTACAGAGTCAATGTGGAGGCTATATACAAGGGGTACCGGTACAGAGTCAATGTGGAGGCTATATACAAGGGGTACCGGTACAGAGTCAATGTGGAGGCTATATACAGGGGGTACCGGTACAGAGTCAATGTGGAGGCTATATACAGGGGGTACCGGTACAGAGTCAATGTGGAGGCTATATACAAGGGGTACCGGTACAGAGTCAATGTGGAGGCTATATACAAGGGGTACCGGTACAGAGTCAATGTGGAGGCTATATACAAGGGGTACCGGTACAGAGTCAATGTGGAGGCTATATACAGGGGTACCGGTACAGAGTCAATGTGGAGGCTATATACAAGGGGTACCGGTACAGAGTCAATGTGGAGGCTATATACAGGGGGTATTGGTACAGAGTCAATGTGGAGGCTATATACAAGGGGTACTGGTACAGAGTCAATGTGGAGGCTATATACAAGGGGTACTGGTACAGAGTCAATGTGGAGGCTATATACAGGGGGTACCGGTACAGAGTCAATGTGGAGGCTATATACAGGGGTACCGGTACAGAGTCAATGTGGAGGCTATATACAGGGGTACCGGTACAGAGTCAATGTGGAGGCTATATACAAGGGGTACCGGTACAGAGTCAATGTGGAGGCTATATACAGGGGGTACCGGTACAGAGTCAATGTGGAGGCTATATACAGGGGTACCGGTACAGAGTCAATGTGGAGGCTATATACAGGGGGTACCGGTACAGAGTCAATGTGGAGGCTATATACAGGGGTACCGGTACAGAGTCAATGTGGAGGCTATATACAGGGGGTACCGGTACAGAGTCAATGTGGAGGCTATATACAAGGGGTACCGGTACAGAGTCAATGTGGAGGCTATATACAGGGGGTACCGGTACAGAGTCAATGTGGAGGCTATATACAAGGGGTACCGGTACAGAGTCAATGTGGAGGCTATATACAGGGGGTACCGGTACAGAGTCAATGTGGAGGCTATATACAAGGGGTACACAGAGTCAATGTGGAGGCTATATACAGGGGTACCGGTACAGAGTCAATGTGGAGGCTATATACAAGGGGTACCGGTACAGAGTCAATGTGGAGGCTATATACAGGGGGTACCGGTACAGAGTCAATGTGGAGGCTATATACAAGGGGTACCGGTACAGAGTCAATGTGGAGGCTATATACAGGGGGTACCGGTACAGAGTCAATGTGGAGGCTATATACAAGGGGTACCGGTACAGAGTCAATGTGGAGGCTATATACAGGGGGTACCGGTACAGAGTCAATGTGGAGGCTATATACAGGGGGTACCGGTACAGAGTCAATGTGGAGGCTGTATACAGGGGGTACCGGTACAGAGTCAATGTGGAGGCTATATACAAGGGGTACCGGTACAGAGTCAATGTGGAGGCTATATACAGGGGGTACCGGTACAGAGTCAATGTGGAGGCTATATACAGGGGGTACCGGTACAGAGTCAATGTGGAGGCTATATACAGGGGGTACCGGTACAGAGTCAATGTGTCAATGTGCGGAGGCACCGGTGTCGTGGTAATTGAGGTAATTATGTACATGTAGGTAGAGTTATTATTATAAGTGGCTATGCATAGATAACAGAGAGTAGCAGCAGCGTAGCAGTTCAGTAGCAGCAGCAGTAGTTCTGAAAGTAGCGCTCACGAGCAAAACGTGTTCCCCGACTATTGAGTACTGTGTCACATACAGTGGGGTCCGGAATTATTGACACCCTTGATGAAGATGAGCAATAATGACTGTATGAAATAAATAATTCCAATACTGAGCTATATTGTATGCAAAAAAAAAAGAGGGAAATTATAGCTCTGAAAAATAGATCTTGTACAAGTAATGTTTTGGTTTTTTTAAGGGTAGGGGTCATAATTATTGACACCCCTAAAGATTATTATAAATAAAGTAGTCAAAAGTTTAGTATTTGTTCCCATAGTCCTAGCACGCAATGAATACATCAAGCTTCTGACTCTACAAACTTGTTGGATGCATTTGCAGTTTGTTTTGGTTGTGTTCCAGATTATTTTGTGCCCAATAGAAATGGGAAGTAATGTACTGTGTCATTTTGGAGTAACTTTTATTATAAATAAGAATATAATATGTTTCTAAACACTAATACATTAATGTTGTACTAGGGCTGGGTGGCAATGTTGCGCAGATACTTTTGCACTACCGCGCAGATGAAATATCTGAGTTTTCCTCTTTAGTTAACACTATTAAAGTTTTGCCCTACTGTGGGAATAGTGCTCGAATCAACTCAATATTAGTCACTTCCAATGTAACATTCCGAAACAAAACAAACTATGCAAAACTAACTGTTTTTTATTTATTTAACTGCATTGACAGGCACGACTCAGGCCCGTACTCTACACAGACCGTTGTGCCATAACCAATTAGAGCTGCAGTAGGCCTATTTGCAAATATCCATGGCCATGTATCTGTGCCATTCAATTTGAACTGGACTGTGTTTACAGCATGAGCGGCCGTGAGTAGATGCGCTTGTTTTGAAATCAAAGCGAGAGCTAACTGTAGCCACCTGTGTACATTTGTTCATATTCTTTGCTAGTTTGTGAGTTATTAGCCCAGTTACAGCTAATTTCTAGTCAGCAATGTGTGAGTGGTTGCTTCCTAAAGAGCACAAAATGTGTGCGTTTCTAGCCATCTTTGAAAAGCTCTTCAGGTAAAGAGCTTTTTTTAATCTTAAAGGGGCAGTGTTTTTGAGATGGTCTTGAATAAGTTAAGTAGCCAATAGGCAGAGGTTAGCATAATTTGCCTGATTCTCTGTAATAATAATTAATTGTATTTTGTAAAGTGGCTTCTTGCATCAAACAACACACAACATTTACAGTCATCTCCTTCTCTGAAGGACAAGTGGATAAACAGGTTAATAATGTCAAACCCTGCATGTTTTTTTCAAGTCTCATGGAATGTAGGCCTACAATGAACACCACAATGAACACCACACATTTTCTGCTACTGTAGGCTGAATGATAAAACAGCTATTTCCATGTTAAAATTGGATGCATTTTCTCCATTGTTTTTGATGGTAGGCCACTCTGGTAGGCCTAATCAAATCAAATCAAATCAAATTTTATTTGTCACATACACATGGTTAGCAGATGTTAATGCGAGTGTAGCGAAATGCTTGTGCTTCTAGTTCCGACAATGCAGTGATAACCAACAAGTAATCTAACTAACAATTCCAAAACTACTGTCTTATACACAGTGTAAGGGGATAAGGAACATGTACATAAGGATATATGAATGAGTGATGGTACAGAGCAGCATACAGTAGATGGTATCGAGTACAGTATATACATATGAGATGAGTGTGTCGACGAAGTAAACAAAGTGGCATAGTTAAAGTGGCTAGTGATACATGTGTTACATAAGGATGCAGTCGATGATGTAGAGTACAGTATATACATATGCATATGAGATTAATAATGTAGGGTAAGTAACATTATATAAGGTAGCATTGTTTAAAGTGGCTAGTGATATATTTACATCATTTCCCATCAATTCCCATTATTATGGCTGGAGTTGGGTCAGTGTCAATGACAGTGTGTTGGCAGCAGCCACTCAGTGTTAGTGGTGGCTGTTTAACAGTCTGATGGCCTTGAGATAGAAGCTGTTTTTCAGTCTCTCGGTCCCAGCTTTGATGCACCTGTACTGACCTCGCCTTCTGGATGATAGCGGGGTGAACAGGCAGTGGTTCGGGTGGTTGATGTCCTTGATGATCTTTATGGCCTTCCTGTAACAATGGGTGGTGTAGGTGTCCTGGAGGGCAGGTAGTTTGCCCCGGTGATGCGTTGTGCAGTCCTCACTACCCTCTGGAGAGCCTTACGGTTGAGGGCGGAGCAGTTGCCGTACCAGGCGGTGATACAGCCCGCCAGGATGCTCTCGATTGTGCATCTGTAGAAGTTTGTGAGTGCTTTTGGTGACAAGCCGAATTTCTTCAGCCTCCTGAGGTTGAATAGGCGCTGCTGCGCCTTCTTCACGACGCTGACAGTGTGAGTGGACCAATTCAGTTTGTCTGTGATGTGTATGCCGAGGAACTTAAAACTAGCTACCCTCTCCACTACTGTTCCATCGATGTGGATAGGGGGGTGTTCCCTCTGCTGTTTCCTGAAGTCCACAATCATCTCCTTAGTTTTGTTGACGTTGAGTGTGAGGTTATTTTCCTGACACCACACTCCGAGGGCCCTCACCTCCTCCCTGTAGGCCGTCTCGTCATTGTTGGTAATCAAGCCTACCACTGTTGTGTCGTCCGCAAACTTGATGATTGAGTTGGAGGCGTGCGTGGCCACGCAGTCGTGGGTGAACAGGGAGTACAGGAGAGGGCTCAGAACGCATCCTTGTGGGGCCCCCGTGTTGAGGATCAGCGGGGAGGAGATGTTGTTGCCTACCCTCACCACCTGGGGGCGGCCCGTCAGGAAGTCCAGTACCCAGTTGCACAGGGCGGGGTCGAGACCCAGGGTCTCGAGCTTGATGACGAGCTTGGAGGGTACTATGGTGTTGAATGCCGAGCTGTAGTCGATGAACAGCATTCTCACATAGGTATTTCTCTTGTCCAGGTGGGTTAGGGCAGTGTGCAGTGTGGTTGAGATTGCATCGTCTGTGGACCTATTTGGGCGGTAAGCAAATTGGAGTGGGTCTAGGGTGTCAGGTAGGGTGGAGGTGATATGGTCCTTGACTAGTCTCTCAAAGCACTTCATGATGACGGAAGTGAGTGCTACGGGGCGGTAGTCATTTAGCTCAGTTACCTTAGTTTTCTTGGGAACAGGAACAATGGTGGCCCTCTTGAAGCATGTGGGAACAGCAGACTGGTATAGGGATTGATTGAATATGTCCGTAAACACACCGGCCAGCTGGTCTGCGCATGCTCTGAGGGCGCGGCTGGGGATGCCGTCTGGGCCTGCAGCCTTGCGAGGGTTAACACGTTTAAATGTCTTACTCACCTCGGCTGCAGTGAAGGAGAGACCGCATGTTTCCGTTGCAGGCCGTGTCAGTGGCACTGTATTGTCCTCAAAGCGGGCAAAAAGTTATTTAGTCTGCCTGGGAGCAAGACATCCTGGTCCGTGACTGGGCTGGATTTCATCTTGTAGTCCGTGATTGACTGTAGACCCTGCCACATGCCTCTTGTGTCTGAGCCATTGAATTGAGATTCCACTTTGTCTCTGTACTGACGCTTAGCTTGTTTAATAGCCTTACGGAGGGAATAGCTGCACTGTTTGTATTCAGTCATGTTGCCAGACACCTTGCCCTGATTAAAAGCAGTGGTTCGCGCTTTCAGTTTCACGCGAATGCTGCCATCAATCCACGGTTTCTGGTTAGGGAATGTTTTTATCGTTGCTATGGGAACGACATCTTCGACGCACGTTCTAATGAACTCGCACACCGAATCAGCGTATTCGTCAATATTCCCATCTGACGCAATACGAAACATGTCCCAGTCCACGTGATGGAAGCAGTCTTGGAGTGTAGAGTCAGCTTGGTCTGACCAGCGTTGGACAGACCTCAGCGTGGGAGCCTCTTGTTTTAATTTCTGCCTGTAGGCAGGGATCAGCAAAATGGAGTCGTGGTCAGCTTTCCCGAAAGGGGGGCGGGGCAGGGCCTTATATGCGTCGCGGAAGTTAGAGTAACAATGATCCAAGCTTTTACCACCCCTGGTTGCGCAATCGATATGCTGATAAAATTTAGGGAGTCTTGTTTTCAGATTGGCTTTGTTAAAATCCCCAGCTACAATGAATGCAGCCTCCGGATAAATGTTTTCCAGTTTGCAAAGAGTTAAATAAAGTTCGTTCAGAGCCATCGATGTGTCTGCTTGGGGGGGGATATATACGGCTGTGATTATAATCGAAGAGAATTCTCTTGGAAGATAATGCGGTCTACATTTGATTGTGAGGAATTCTAAATCAGGTGAACAGAAGGATCTGAGTTCCTGTATGTTTCCTTCATCACACCATGTCCCGTTAGTCCTATGTTATGATCAAATAACCAGAGTAGCCTACTTGGCCGCTGTTAAAACTGGAACTTAAAGCGGGTACAGCTTCAGTGTTGTAAACGCATGCAGGAATTTGCACAGAATTTTCACAATGTTCAAATTGTGAAAATGTGTCTCAACATTTTTGAGGGAATATTGCTGGACGGTATGCCATGTTTGACTATATACCGGTATTGATGCACAGACCGGTTTGGGTTTTTACTTTACCTTCTATAGCTGTATTTAAATGTTTGGTTTGTTAAATGTGATACACAACTCCGACTTGTAATGTCCAATTTTATAGATTATACTCCATTTGTAGCCAGATCTGACCCGCTTGCTTACAGCTGAACTACGGTCGAACAGACTTCCTGTGTAAATTAAGACTACGTCTTGAACATTTGACCTCAATCCAGGGATAAGGAATGTGTTGTACTCTGAATTGTCCAATTATCCCAGAAGCTTAAATGACTGCTTGTTTTTGAGGAAACTGCTGTTTTCTTCCTCATGCTAGCTAGCAGTAGCCACAGCAGCCATTATAAAATGGAACATTGCGTTCAACAATAAATCAAATGAAAGTTTATTGGTTGCTTACACAGATTTGCAGTTATCGCAGGTGCAGAGAAATACTTGTGTTTCTAGCTCCAACAGTGCGGTATTACCTAGCAATACAAAACAATACACACACGATCCAAAAAGTCAAAAAGAAATTCATAAATATCAGAACGAGCAATGTCAGACTCCGGAATATATACAAAGTGCCTTCGGAAAGTATTCAGACCCCTTAACTTTTTCCACATTTTGTTACGTTACAGCCTTATTATAAAATGTATTAAATAAATAAAAATATGCACACAATACCCCATAATGACAAAGTAAAAACAGGTTTTTAGAAATGTTTGTCATTGTACTGTTGAAAAACAAATGATAGTCCCGCTAAGCCCAAACCAGATGGGATGGCGCATCACTGCAGAATGCTGTGGTAGCCATGCTGGATAAGTGTGCCTTGAATTCAAAATAAATCACAGAATAAATCACAGACAGTGTCAGACAGTGTCACCAGCAAAGCACCCTCACACCATAACACCTTCTCCTCCATGATTTACGGTGGAAAATACACATGTAGAGATCATCTGTTCACCCACACCACGTCTCACAAAGACACGATGGTTGGAACCAAAAATCTCCAATTGGGACTCCAAATTTCCACCGATCTAATGTCCATTGCTCGTGTTTCTTGTCCCAAGCACATCTCTTCTTCTTATTGGTGTCCTCCAGTAGTGTTACAAATCACTAGTGTGTGTGGCCTCCACGTGCCTGTATGACCTCCCATGGTCTCCTGAGGGATCTCCTCCCAGACCTGGACTAAAGCATCCGCCAACTCCTGGACAGTCTGTGGTGCAACGTGGCGTTGGTGGATGGAGCGAGACATGATGACCCAGATGTGCTCAATTGGATTCAGGTCTGGGGAACGGGTGGGCCAGTCCATAGCATCAATGCCTTCCTCGTGCAGGAACTGCTGACACACTCCAGCCACATGAGGTCTTGCATTAGGAGGAACCCAGGGCCAACCGCACCAGCATATGGTCTCACAAGGGGTCTGAGGATCTCATCTCGGTACCTAATGGCAGTCAGGCTACCTCTGGCGAGCACATGGAGGGCTGTGCGGCCCCCCAAAGAAATGCCACCCCACACCATGACTGACCCACCGCCAAACCGGTCATGCTGGAGGATATTGCAGTCAGCAGAACATTCTCCACGGCGTCTCCAGACTGTCACGTCTGTCACCTGTGCTCAGTGTGAACCTGCTTTCATCTGTGAAGAGCACAGGGCGCCAGTGGCGAATTTGCCAAACGTCCTGCACGGTGTTGGGCTGTAAGCACGACCCCCACCTGTGGATGTCGGGCCCTCATACCACCCTCATGGAGTCGGTTTCTGACCATTTGAGCAGACACATGCACATTTGTGGCCTGCTGGAGGTCATTTTACAGGGCTCTGGCAGTGCTCCTCCTGCTCCTCCTTGCACAAAGGCGGAGGTAGCGGACCTGCTGCTGGGTTGTTGCCCTCCTACGGCCTCATCCACGTCTCCTGATGTACTGGCCTGTCTCCTGGTAGCGCCTCCGTGCTCTGGACACTACGCTGACAAACACAGCAAACCTTCTTGCCACAGCTTGCAATGATGTGCCATCCTGGATGAGCTGCACTACCTGAACCACTTGTGTGGGTTGTAAACTCCGTCTCATGCTACCACTAGAGTGAAAGCACCGCCAGCATTCAAAAGTGACCAAATCATCAGCCAGGAAGCATAGGAACTGAGAAGTGGTCTGTGGTCACCACCTGCAGAACCACTCCTTTATTGGGGGTGTCTTGCTAATTGCCTATAATTTCCACCTGTTGTCTATTCCATTTGCACAACAGCATGTGACATTTATTGTCAATCAGTGTTGCTTCCTAAGTGGACAGTTTGATTTCACAGAAGTGTGATTGACTTGAAGTTACATTGTGTTGTTTAAGTATTCCCTTTATTTTTTGAGCAGTGTAATTTGTGAAGAATGCAACAAAGATGCAGAATCATCTGGCCAAGTGCATAAAGTTCCCCCAGCACTCACAACAAGAAACCTGACAAAAGTCCCTCTACTTCTATTTGAGGTGAAAATTATGAATCATACACCTTATCGATAGCAACAGCTCATGTTCCTTCTGGAATTAGAAGTTTTTTTTGACTCAATGGAGGAGCGTAGTCAGAGAAATGCTGAGGATTGTGTTTCTCGAGCTGTGTATGCTACTGGTTCACCTCTGATGCTCACAGGCAATGTGTATTGGAAGAGATTTCTGAATGTTCTTCGCCCAGCATACATCCCTCCAACCAGACATACTTTATCTAATCATTTGCTGGCTGCAGAGTTAAGAGTTCAAGTGAAAGTCAAGCAAATCATAGAGAAAGCAGACTGTATTGCAATCATCTCTGATGGGTGGTTGAATGTTCGTGGGCAAGGATTCATTAACTACACCATCTCCACCTCTCAATCAGTATTCTACAAGAGAACAAAGGACAACAGACACACCGGTCTCTACATTGCAGATGAGCTGAAGGTAGTCATCAATGACCTTGGACCACAGTAGGTATTTGCACTGGTGACAGACAATGCTGCGAACATTAAGGCTGTTTGGTCTGAAGTGGAGTAGTCCTACCCTCACATCACACCCATTGGCTGTGCTGCTCATGCATTGAATCTGCTCCTCAAGAACATAATTTCACTGAAACAATGGATACACTCTACAAGAGAGCCAAGGAAATGGTTAGGTATGTGAAGGGTCATCAAGTTATCGCAGCAATCTACCTCACCAAGCAAAGTGAGAAGAGTAAGAGCACCACATTGAAGCTGCCCAGCAACACCCGTTGGGTGGGGAGTCTCCAAGAAAATTGGCATATCACAGTCTGCCGATATGGACAGCCCCATCAAGAGGATCCTCCTGGATGATGCATTTTGGAAGAGAGTGGTAAGCAGCCTGAAACTTCTGAAACCTATAGCAGTAGTCATTGCACGGATTGATGGAGACAATGCCATCCTGTCTGATGTTCAGACTCTGCTTGCAGATGTAAGAGAAGAAATGCATACTGTCCTGCCCACTTCACTGTTGCTCCAAGCAGAGGAAACTGCAGTTCTGAAATACATCAAAAAGCATGAAGACTTCTGCCTGAAGCCCATACAAGCCACAGCGTACATGTTTGACCCCAAGTATGCTGGCAAGAGCATCCTGTCTGGTGTAGAGATCAACTAGGCCTATGGTGTCATCACTACCGTGTTTCACCACCTTGGCCTGGATGAGGTCAAGGTTCTTGGCAGTCTGACGGAGTACACCTCCAAGCAAGGGCTTTGGTATGGAGATGCAATATGGCAGTCGTGCCAACATATCTCATCAGCCACCTGGTGGAAGGGACTTTGTGGGTCTGAGGCTCTTTCCCCTGTTGCCTCCATCATCTGCCTCAGTGTGCAACTGGCCCTTGTTTGGGAACACACAAACCAAGCACACAACAGGGTGACCAACACAAGGGTTGAGAAATTGGTGGCCGTCCAGGCAAATTTTAAGCTTTTTGAGCCTGACAACGAGCCATCAACAACAAGGTTGGAAAGTGACAGTAAAGATGAGGCCTCAGAGTCTGATGCTTAAGAGGTGGACATTGAGGAGGTCCAGGGAGAAGACATGGAAGCCTGAAAGGAAGACAACCAAAGCTTTAGTTTCTAGACTATCATTTCACAGCAACAATGTATGTGGAAAACGTATTTCTTTGTATTGTTTTTAAAATTTATATTGGATGGATTTAATAATTTGCAATTTTGTCTACTTATGATAAGGTAAAAGGTTTATGTTTCTGTCTCCATATGATATGGTAAATATATCCAATGCAAAACATTTACATTTAAAGGGTATTAATATTAATTTGCATATATTTCCATTCATTCTCATATATTCCCGTTTAATTCCCATATATTCCCGTTAATTCCAACAGAAAGTTTCCACCTTTGAATATACCCCAAAATGTGCAACCCTAGTATTGACTGACCTTCATGGCATAAAGTATATAAACTACCTTGTCACAACACAACTGATTGGCTCAAACACATTAAGAAGGAAATAAATTCCACAAAATTAACTTTTAAGAAGGCACACCTGTTAATTGAAATGCATTCCAGGTGTCTACCTCATGAAGCTGGTTGAGAGAATGCCAAGAGAGTGCAAAGCTGTCATCAAGGCAAAGGGTGGCTATTTGAAGAATCTCAAATCTCAAATATATTTTTGTTTAACACTTTTTTGGTTACTACCTAATTCCATGTGTTATTTCATAATGTTGATGTCTTCGCTATTATTCTACAATGTAGAAAATAGTCAAAATAAAGAAAAATCCTTGAATGAGTAGTAGGTGTTCTAAACCTTTTGACCGGTAGTGTATGTACTCCTTGTAAAACATGTCAGTGTAGATCCCTTAACTATAATAATAAATAAGCTGAATCACTCAGCATTTCACCCAGCTCTAGATGCTACCATGATTAAGGATAATCCGTAATGAATCGTCAAAGATGACGTGAGAAAGTTAGAGGGTCAAAGATCATACCCCCGAGACATGCTATAACCTCTCCTGTTATTGGTAATGGTGAGAGGTTAGCATGTCTTGGGGGCATGATCTTTGACCCTCTGTAACATGCTCTCTCTCTCTCTCTCTCTGCTGTGTGTGCATCTTGCTAGCTGTCACTTAAATGGTGGGGAGCTGAAGCTCAATTGGCTATAACTCAAATTGCTAGGGGGTGTAGTGTCGTTTAGGCTCTGGGCTGGATGGATGCACAACCGGAAACAGTGATGGGAGGCGGCGGTGGAGGGGTTAACATAACGTAGCCTAACGTATGTGTGTCATGTCTGTCTCTGTCTGTGCCGCAGATAAGAGGAGCGTGAGCCGGGGAAAGCGTGCTGCAGAGCTGCATCAGATAATGCTGTTTACCCACATGGCCTGGAGCCGCTGCTGAGGGAGGAACAGCCGAGTCCAGTCAGAAAGCCACAGAGAGGGGTGCTTACAGGGAGGGAAGCCATGTCCTACCACCACCACAGGAACCCCAGCCAGAGCAGCCACCGCACCATGAGCGCCGAGGAGAGGTGCTCCACGCCCGTCCACCACCACAAGGCGTCCACGCCCACACACAAAAGCGCCTCGTCCTCCTCCTCGTACCAGCGCGACACCCGCCAGGTAAGTGGCGCCCGCCTCCAGACAGACAGAGCGAGACACAGTCCGCTGCTCTGGGAACAGTGTAGTGGTGTGATTCACTCAATCGGGCTCCCCTGAGACTGTCTCTGGAGCAGCAGACAGACAGAGTGGGACTGACTGGAAGTAACAGCTCCCTGAGCGCAGTCTGTAAGGGTGATCCCTGTGAGCTGTGTTATTATGAGGAGGTGATGACTATGCACTGTATGTAACTAGCTATTATCATTCTAGGCGTTTTATGTTGTGCACTGTAGTATGTTGTAGAGTACTGGTGCCAATACCTGGCATTGTGGCTTATCTGTGTCCACTGTTCACCATGTCCTAAGTGGGAGGTATTGTAAACAGTGAATTAGAAACATTCTTTATTTTAAGGGTCAGCTTACAGGGGCTTAAATGTTAGCCCCTTTTGTAAGCGTGTGAAGAGGAAGCCTTTCTACTGTCTCGGGCTGTGAACTGAACTGCCATATCACCGTAGCCATGGAGAAACAGGACACTTATCTGGAATCTCTGACATCACGGCTTTTCCGATTGGGAGGGGGGGGGGGTCGTAAATTATTCATGAGATAGAGTTAGAAGGCCAAGGCTCGATTGGACCAGTGAACATGTGGCACGCTCTGGTATTCTGTGCTGTGTGGGAGCCACTTCTGCTTTCCCGTAACCATGGGAGATTGCTCTCTGAAGATGAGTGCTTTGGGGAGTTGGTGGAGGAATTGCGGCCTGTACAGTAGCAGTCAGGCTTGCTGCTGAATGAGAGATTTAACCCATCCTGTGCCTCCTACTCTGTTCCCTGTCGTGCTGTACATGGTGTACAAAGAGACCTTGTGAGCTCTGCGGTCTTCTAGCCTGTTCCCTGAGTTCACTCTAATCTAAACAGCATATTGATGTCCCATTCCTACTCCGCTAATTTAATGAGTTTAATTAAAGTAGCGAGCAAGGGAGGTAAGAGGCATGCAAGAAATTAGGCACTTGTCCAATTGATTCACCTTACTCGTTCTTTGTGAGACTGCGATGCCTAGAAAGGTTATTGGCCGATAGTGACTGCTGTTGTATTTCATTACTGTAGAAATTTACTGGGTAGATGCTGTAGATCCAGGGAAGCACCAGAGGATTGTCTACTATAGTACACAGCTATTGTTGTGTTGAGGCTGGAGGTGGGGCCATGTGGTGGGATTTGTTAATACAGGCTGCTCCTGTGTCCTCATTGGCTCCCGAGTTGAAAGGCGCGACCAGGTTCAACCCAGCTCAGTATCGCCATCACCGTAGCGATGCATTAACTCGAGCACCAGGAGTAATCTTTTATTACTCTGTTGCCTCGTTGTTTATGTGGTTAGGGGGTGTAGAAAGAGTATGTGTGTATCAGTGTCTGTATGCGTGGTTACTGCTGTATAAGGGTCACATCCTCCCTAGAGACTCCTGGAGAAGTGGTGCAGACCACAGACCCAGGGAAAAGACCTTGGTAGGCTTGGCTGGCTGCAGTGTGTTTCAGTGTGCGAGGGGAAAGTGAGTGCAGTGGCTATTTGTGGGGGAAGCCTTAATGAGATCCAGTCCCTAGGGGATCAGTGCATGTCACTTTCTCTTGTGCTGCTGACTACCGTTAGGCACTCTGGACTGGAGACTCTCACAAGTGCAATTAGAGACACCACCTGCAGTGTATAGTACCGACACATCCTACACAGTCATCCCTCTGTGTGTCTAGATAATCACCCGAACCTTTTTCTCTATGCTATAACAACCGTCTGCCATCTCTTGGTGTGATAAGATGGTTCTGAGGCATGGAGATAAGGAACATGATGAGTCTGAAACGTTTGCTTCCCTTTATGCTTCTGTGGGGGAGCAGGGAAAGTCTTGTGATAGCAGATGACTAGTGGATTTCTGGCTGTGGAGAAATCAATGACGTGATTATGAGCAGCAGCAGCAGCAGCAGATAGAGGCCGTTGTTATGCAGGTGAATGAGGACCCAAAAGCGACTTGGCGAAAACAGAGTCTTTAATCCAGTAAAGTAAATATACAATCATAAAGCACAATTCCACTCGTAATGACGAGAACAGACTGGAGACTCGATCATGAACTGCAGGTTGCCTCGGGAAGGCACTTGAACGTAGCAGACTCAGACACCTGCTCACCACGCAGCATCTGAGGGAAACACGACACGACAGGGCGATACACAGACACAGCACGGTGAACAATAGACAAGGATCCGACAGGGCAGAAACGGAAAACAAGGGGAGAAATAGGGACTCTAATCAGGGAAAAAGATAGGGAACAGGTGTGGGAAGACTAAATGATTGATTAGGGGAATAGGAACAGCTGGGAGCAGGAACGGAACGATAGAGAGAAGAGAGAGAGGAAGGGAGAGAGAAAAAGGGGAACGAACCTAAAAAGACCAGCAGGGGGAAAACGAACAGAGGGAAAAGCAAAATGACAAGACAATATAAGACAAAACATGACAGCCGTGTTCATGGTAATGATCAGAACACATTGATGGAAGATGAAAGGATGACGAAGCGCTGACAATATAATACATCTCTGCCATTGTCACCGTGGCAAAAGTATATCCAATGAAGCCCTTGTTTTGGGTGTCCAGACATTAAGTCCCTTTAAAAAAATGGTTTGTTTAACTGGGTTATCCCATTGAGGTCAAAAGCGCAATATCTCAGGGGAGGACTTGCCCAATATAATGACTTTACATTGCCAGAGAGATGACACACACCTTACCAGGGCTCTACAACCCTGTTCCTGGAGAGATACCGTACTGTAGGTTTTCACTCCAACCCTGTTCCTGGAGAGATACCGTACTGTAGGTTTTCACTCCAACCCTGTTTCTGGAGAGATTACCGTCCTGTAGGTTTTCACTCCAACCCTGTTCCTGGATAGCTACCCTCCTGTAGGTTTTCACTCCAACCCTGTTCCTGGAGAGCTACCCTCCTGTAGGTTTTCACTCCAACCCTGTTCCTGGAGAGCTACCCTCCTGTAGGTTTTCACTCCAACCCTGTTCCTGGAGAGCTACCCTCCTGTAGGTTTTCACTCCAACCCTATTCCTGGAGAGCTACCGTCCTGTAGGTTTTCACTCCAACCCTGTTCCTGGAGAGCTACCCTCCTGTAGGTTTTCACTCCAACCCTGTTCCTGGAGAGCTACTGTCCTGTAGGTTTTCACTCCAACCCTGTTCCTGGAGAGCTACCCTCCTGTAGGTTTTCACTTCAACCCTGTTCCTGGAGAGATACCGTCCTGTAGGTTTTCACTCCAACCCTGTTCCTGGAGAGCTACCCTCCTGTATGTTTTCACTCCAACCCTGTTCCTGGAGAGCTACCGTCCTGTAGGTTTTCACTCCAACCCTGTTCCTGGAGAGCTACTGTCCTGTAGGTTTTCACTCCAACCCTGTTCCTGGAGAGCTACCCTCCTGTAGGTTTTCACTCCAACCCTGTTCCTGGAGAGATACCGTCCTGTAGGTTTTCACTCCAACCCTGTTCCTGGAGAGATAGCGTCCTGTAGGGACGCTAATCTAGCACCTGATTCTAATAATTAGCTGTTTGATAAGCTGAACCAGGTTAGTTGGAGTGAAAACCTACAGGACAGTAGCTCTCCAGGAACAGGGTTGGAGTGAAAAGGGTAGCTCTCCAGGAACAGGGTTGGAGTGAAAACCTACAGGAGGGTAGCTCTCCAGGAACAGGGTTGGAGTGAAAACCTACAGGAGGGTAGCTCTCCAGAAACAGGGTTGGAATGAAAACCTACAGGAGGGTAGCTCTCCAGGAACAGGGTTGGAGTGAAAACCTACAGGAGGGTAGCTCTCCAGAAACAGGGTTGGAATGAAAACCTACAGGAGGGTAGCTCTCCAGAAACGTGGTTGGAATGAAAATCTACAGGAGGGTAGCTCTCCAGAAACAGGGTTGGAGTGAAAACCTACAGGAGGGTAGCTCTCCAGAAACAGGGTTGGGATGAAAACTTACAGGAGGGTAGCTCTCCAGAAACAGGGTTGGGATGAAAACCTAGAGGAGGGTAGCTCTCCAGGAACAGGGTTGGAGACCCCTGCACTATACGTTCTTTGCAAGGGTTGGCCCATAGATCCTCCTCTTAAGGGACAATCCATGTGCAATCTGTGTTGGGGGAAGGGGGGGGGGTAAACCTGCCATCTGTTGCCCTTGTCAATGTGTGAAGTGGAGAGTACAGCAGACACACTACGTATTCCCACCTGCTCCACTATAGGTCAGGCTTCTGCCTTCTGGCACCTAAAGGTTTAACTCAGAGCTTTCTTCCCCTCGCCCTTCCTGCAGCTCTGAGTCAATCATGTTTACTACAGTGAGGCAGTGGAAAAGGCCCAAATGGCACCCTATTCCCTACACGCTTGAATTGTACAAAACATTAGGGACACATGCTCTTTCCATGACAGCCTGACCAGGTGAATCCAGGTGAAAGCTATGATCCCTTTGTTGGGTTTTGATAATATGAAATATACTTATTCATGTCACTGAGGGAGAGAGGATAATGTGTAATGTTTACATTATGTCAGGATATGTTAGTGTTTGCCACCAGGGATCCTATGGGAGGGATCCTCTGGGATGAGAAGGGACACAGCCTGGTACCAAATACCATGACAGCCGTGAGTTGGGGAGGAGTGAGCACTTTGGGTCAGAGGTCAGGTCAGATGAAGAACAGGTATCACTAAAGTTCTGTCTAGCAACAGAGATGTATTGGCTGTTCAGATGTGTAGGAGGAGACTCTTCCTAGGAGAAAGGGTTAAATATCAGTGCTTGTGTAAATATGTCTTTGTCTGTTCAGCTATTCGACCCCTGGGATGAATAAACTTGGTTTAAGCTTTCATATTGTCCGTGGAGTTCTTACTCTGATATTTGGAACCTAACACCTTATTGATGCCACTTGTTAAATCCACTTCAATCAGTGTAGATGATGGGGTGGAGACTGGTTAGAGGGATTGTTAAGCCTCGAGACAATTGAGACATGGATTGTGTATGTGTGCCATTCAGAGGCTGAATGGGCAAGACGAAAGATAAAAGTGCCTTTAAACGAGGTCTGGTAGTAGGCGCTAGGCACGCAAGGTTTGTGTAAAGAACTGCAATGCTGCTGGGTTTTTCACGCTCAACAGTTTCCCGTGTGTGTCAAGAATGGTCCACCACCCAAAGGACATCCAGCCAACTTGACACAGCTGTGCGAAGCATGGGAGTCAGCATGGACCAGCATCCCTGTGGAACACTTTCGACACCTTGTAGTCCATGCCTGACGAATTGAGAGTGTGCAACTTAATATTCGGAAGGTGTTCCTAATGCACAAGCATTTCGCTACACTCGCATTAACATCTGCTAACCATGTGTATGTGACAAATAAATTTGATTTGATTTAATGTTTTGTACACTCAGTGTACAATTCTCTATATTCCCTATGGGCCCTGGTCAAAAGTATTGCACTATTTAGGGAATAGGGTGCCATTTGGAACGCAGGCAGTGTTTATATGACCTCACACGGTGTTACATCTCATCAGTAGCGCAGCAACAGCCCAGCCCCTCTCACACTCAGATTTATGGCAAAGCAAAACCCAAGACTGCAGCAAATGACTCTCGTCTCGTTACAATCACACTGGCAGTGATTACCAATGCCTGGCACTTAGGTTGTCTGCTTCTGATCAGCGCTAGGGTCCAATGGGTACTTAATGTGGTACTTGAATTAACATCCATCGTGATGGGGGATTAGTCACTACGGTGTGGATGTTCCTCTGGCAAATCTCAGCCTGCTACTTGTTGTTGTTTAGGTTGCAGGTGAGTTGCCGTGCTTAGTTTGCGAAAGCAAGAGAGATTCGCGACACAAAATCAACATGGTCTCAAGTGTTGTGGTGTCAGCATTGCCGGATTTGAGTTTGTTAGGTGTGCTTCAATACACAGCGAACATACCAAACAAGGCGGGATGTTGACTAATGCTCAAGCAGCAGTAGTATGCCCTCAATGCGCTGTTGTTACTCTGGGAGTCCCTGGCAAAACAGATGTGTCAGATGAAGCTGCCATAGGAATTCTGCTTCTGCCGTGCCGTGTAGGTCTAGATAGTTATAGTCCAGATTTACCCTAATTTGTCCCCAAGGACAGTTGGTCCTTTTCCCTGCTCCTAAAGACCTTACCTGTAGTAACAGGTTTGATTCATTGCAGTATTGGAGATGAATGTAGCCTACTACACCACCGTGTACCAATGGAGGTTGGTCCCATGAGCTGGTAGTTAGTTACCATTGAAAGATATCAATAGCCTGGACATTTGATAGGTTTATACTCTTTCCATGCTGGTGGATGCATAATGCATTGCAAGCTTTAAAGCCGTGGAATAATCAGTCACGCGTTGGATCCAGTGGATATGAATGGCTATTAAAATAACAATCCCAGGCAGTAAAACGATTTAGACTACGTTAAAGCGGAAATGAAACATTTTAGGAAGCCAGGGTCCTTTTTAATAATGCTTTATTAGGCCTAGGTCTTCATAAGATAGCCGACTTCATACAAATAAATATACACAGTCCCCAGTCAAAAGTTTGGACACATCTACTCATTCCAGGGTTATTCTTAATTTTTTACTATATTCTACGTTGTTCAATAATAGTGAAGGCATTAAAACTATGAAATAACACATGGAATCATGTAGTAACCAAAAAAGTGTTAAACAAATCAAAATATATTTTATATTCTTCAAAGTAGCCACCCTTTGCCTTGATGACAGCATTGCATTCTCTCGACCAGCTTCATGAGGTCGTCACCTGGAATGCATTTCGATTAACAGGTGTGCCTGGTTAAAGTTCATTTGTGGAATTTGTTTCCTTCTTAATGCATTTGAGCCAATCAGTTGTGTTGTGACAAGGTAGGGATGGTATACAGAAGATAGCCCTATTTGATAATAAAAGACCAAGTCCATATTATGGCAAGAACAGCTCAAATAAGCAAAGAGAAACGACAGTCCATCATTACTTTAAGACTTGAAGGTCAGTCAATCTGGAAAATTTCAAGAACTTTGAAAGTGCAGTTGCAAAAACCATGAAGCACTATGATGAAACTGTCTCTCATGAGGACCGCCACAGGAAAGGAAGACCCAGAGTTACCTCTGCTGCAGAGGATAAGTTCATTAGAGTTACCAGCCTCAGAAATTACAGCTCAAATAAATGCTTCATGGAGTTCAACTAACAGACACATCTCAACATCAACTGTTCAAAGCAGACTGTGTGAATCAGGCCTTTGTGGTCGAATTGCTGCAAAGAAACCACTACTAAAGGACACCAGTAAGAAGAAGAGACTTGCTTGGGCCAAGAAATACGAACTATGGACATTAGAGCAGTGGAAATCTGCCCTTTGTTCTGATGTCCAAATTTGAGAGTTTTGGTTCCAACCGCCGTGTCTTTGTGAGACACAGAGTAGGTGAACAGATGATCTCTGCAATGTGTGGTTCCCACCGTGAAGCATGGAGGAGGAGGTGTGATGGTGTGGGGGTGCTTTGTTGTTGACACTGTCTGTGATTTATTTAGAATTCAAGGCACACTTATCCAACATGGCTACCACAGCAATCGGCAGCAATGCTACATCCCATCTGGTTTGGGCTTAGTGGGAAGGAGAGTGATGTAGTGCTGCATCAGATGACCTGGCTTTCACAATCGCCCGACAACCCAATTGAGATGGTTTGGGATGAGTTGGACCGCAGATGGAGGGAAAAGCAGCCAGCAAGTGCTCAGCATATGTTGGAAAAGACTGTTGGAAAAGCATTCCAGGTGAAGCTGGTTGGGAGAATGCCAAGAGTGTGCAAAGCTGTCATCAAGGCAAAGGATGGCTACAATTTGGGTTACTTCATGATTCCATGTGTTATTTCATAGTTTTGATGCCTTCGCTATTATTCTACAATGTAGAAAATATTCAAAATAAAGAAAACCCCTTGAATGAGTAGGTGTGTCCAAACCGTTGACTGGTACTGTATATACTTTGATCTTTGGGTTGTTCGAATCTTGAGAGGATGTTGAAGTAAATAAATCTGCTGTCCTCTGTTGCAGTATGAGCAAGCTTTTATTTAATGTAGTGTAGATGTATTTCTTTAGAAGTGAGAGAATGACTCGTGACCATTATTTTAATAACAATAATAAACTACACAGGGAAGTTGTTTTAGTGAACTGAGGCTTTGCTCTTGTTCTTTGTCTATCAAGCACAATCAGGGAGCTGGAAGCCTGATCACTGTGTATTGGGACAACAAAGTTGTATATTATTGGAGCCACCTCAATCCATCTATCCTCCAACATTGTGAGGATACAGATTTAGTGGTTATGATACATTCATTCCTCTTCGTATTCAAGCGTAATGGGGGCAAGTATGCAAACGTTTCTGAATTAACTTCTTTGGAAGCATCTCGTTTTTTGAATTAATTTCTTTGGAAGGTGAGTTGAACTTTTTAAATAGAGGGCTTGGAATGGCCTACTTCTCCTCCCAGGCTGCTATGGTGACTGAACTGGGGCAGACCAGAACAGAATACCAGCTGTAGTCTCTGGCTTTCTGCACTGGGCTGGTTAAAAAGCTGGTTGTTACACACTGAAGTCAAGTCTACTTTGCCATTTTTATTAGGCCGTCCAATGTTGTTATCTCTCACTCTCTCACACACACACACACACACACACACACACACACACACACACACACACGCACACGCACACGCACACGCACACGCACACGCACACAGACACACAAACACAAACACACACACACACACACACACACACACACACACACACACACACACACACACACACACACACACACACACACACACACACACACACACACACACACACACACACACACACACACACACACACACAGGGACACACACATAGAAACAGACACAGAGAGCGAGAGGAGGTTGTTGCAAGGTGAGAGGTGTATTTTTGTCCACAACAGTGCAGCAGCCAACAGTTTGTTTTGCCCTGGGTGTTGTGTGTGTGGTTATAGCCACATGACACTTCATGGCCTATAGTAATCCCTGGGTGGTGAGTGATGCCTCATCCTGTCATGCTCACACGCAGACACACACACACACACACACACACACACACACACACACACACACACACACACACACACACACACACACACACACACACACACACACACACACACACACACACACACACACACACACACACACACACACACACACACACTGGGCTGTCAGCGCTGCAGGGGACTCTTATTAGGCAGATAATAATGTTTCCGTATTCAGCTGTAACCTCACCTGACCATCGCCCGGCCCACACAGCCCAGTGGGGATTCTCCCGGGTCTCTGTCTTATAGTGGGACACTTCTGCCCTGTCATACGTATCCTTACCTGACCCCATCCCTCCCTCCACTCCAGAGGAGGCCTGTGATTTGCAGAGCCAACAGAAACAGGAGAGCAGACTAAGGGAAAGCTAATGGAGTGGAAATGCTGAGAGGGCTACAAGATACTCAATCGGGCAGTATTTCTGTAAATAGTTAGACAAAATGCCCAGTTCGATGTAATATACTGTAGTATACTAGTAGTATTTCAGTCATAGCTGGTAGTATCTATTATTTATACTGTTTACAGGTAGAATGCGATGCGGCCAAGGCCGGGGGCGTTTCTTGACTGTTGCTGTGTTCCCTGACCCTGGAGAAGTGAACAGATGAGTTCCGACACGGCTCTGTTTCTCTCTCCATCCCTAGGAGGCAGACAGCTGGGAAATCATTGAGGGACTGAGAATCGGTCAGAGCAACGTCCAGAGGCCAGATAAACACGAGGGCTTCATGCTGAAGAAGCGGAAATGGCCACTGAAAGGCTGGCACAAGGTAGGGCTTAACGACCGAGTGGGACACAAAACTGTTTACTTGTTTTCATCGATTTCCTTGTTTGCGAAACCCTTCAGAAAAGTCACCAAACACAATTCTCAAAAGGACATATATTTCTAGAGACAAGTTGCTGCTCGTCACCAACTCAATGTTTTGTTGTTGTTGTTTTTCCAAAGCGTTTTTTTGTCCTGGACAATGGGATGCTGAAGTACTCCAAGTCGCCCATTGATGTGAGTAACCCTAACTAGTAGTCACGGGGCAGAGACCGAGGGCAGCCTCGCTTGGCATGGCTGTGGCACCATGGTGACTCAGCAGAAACACCCCCAGGGTCACTCTGCCCATTGTGTTTCAGCTGCCCAAGTCATGCTGCAGGAAATCTCCAATTTACTGGCTAAACTGCTGCGTCCACACTAATCAGATGTGTACAAAGGGCCCTTCCTTTCACAGGGCTTCCTGGAAGCAGCCATGTTCTTGTCAGCCTTGATCTCTTTGAACCGAACTGGCAAACTAGCCTCAATGCATGATGTTGCGTAATAGTGCTGAATCACATGATGATTACTTTTGAATAAGACTTTAGAGACAAGTAGGTCTGTAGCTTTCCATCGTGATGCTCTTTTCTTTTTTCTTCACCTTAAGATTCCATTTATTTACACAGCAACAATGAGTGATCACACCTGCTTACATGGCATACGTTGACTTCTGTTAAACTCTCTTTTCTAAGATTCAGAAAGCCAAACTGCATGGCTGCATTGATGTGGGTCTGTCAGTCATGTCCATCAAGAAGAGGGCCCGCCGCATTGACTTGGACACAGAGGAGCATATCTACCACCTCAAAGTAAGCTTCATTGTGACCGAGATAGCCTATATCATCCATCATTTCTAAGTTAGGAAGAGGACAATTTCTACACTGAGCAAAAATGTAACAATTTCAAAGATGTTGCTGTGTTACAGTTCATATAAGGAAATCAGTCGATTGAAATAAGTTCAATCTATGGATTTCACATGACTGGGCAGGGGCCACCTACTGGGGAACCAGGCCCACCTACTGGGGAACCAGGCCCACCTACTGGGGAACCAGGCCCACCTACTGGGGAACCAGGCCCAGCCAATCAGAGAGAGTTTTCCCCACAAAATGACTTTATCTTGACGAAGCATAAAATGCTCACTAACAGGGATGCACAACATCTGAGAAAAGTAAGCTTTTTGTCCATATGGAACATTTCTGGGATATTTTATTTCAGCTCATGAAACATGATACCAACACTTTACATGTTGCGTTTATATTTTTGATCAATATATGTAAAAGATATGGACACCTTCTTCAAATTAGTGGATTCTGCTATTTCAGCCACACCCGTTGCTGACAAGTGTATAAAATCGAGCACACGGCCATGCAATCTCCATAGACAAACATTGACAGTAGAATGGCCTTATTGAAGAGCTCAGTGATTTTCAATGTGGCACCGTCATCGGATGCCACCTTTCCAAGGTGTGTCAAATTTCTGCACTATGTAAGTGCACACCAGCCTAAGATCACCATGCGCAATGCCAAGCGCCGGCTGGAGTGGTGTATAGCTCACCGCCATTGGACCCTGGAGCAGTGGAAACGCCTTCTCTGGAGTGATGAATCACTCTTCCCCATCTGGCAGACTGACGGACGAATCTGGTTTTGGCGGAGGCCAGAAGAACGCTACCTGTCCAAATGCAGAGTGCCAGCGGTAAAGTTTGGTGGAGGAGATGTTTGGGACTGTTTTTCATGATTCGGCTAGGCCCCTTAGTTCCAGTGAAGGGAAATGTTAACGCTACACCATACAATGACATTCTAGACGATTCTGTGCATCCAGCAGTTTGGGAAAGGCCCTTTCTTGTTTCAGCATGACAATGCCCCCGTACGTACACAAAGTGAGGTTCATACACAAATGGTTTGTCGAGATCGGTGTGGAAGAACTTGACTGCACAGAGCCCTGACCTCAACCCCATCGAACTCCTTGGGGATGAATTGAAACGCAGACTGCGAGCCAGGCCTAATCGCCCAACATCAGTGCCCGTCCTCACTAATGCTCTTGTGACTGAATGGAAGCAATTCCCTGCAGCAATGTTCCAACATCAAGTGGAACGCCTTCCCAGAAGAGTGTAGGCTGTTATAGCAGCAAAGGGGGGGGACCAACTCCATATTAATGGCCATGATTCTGTAATGAAATATTCAACGAGTGGGTGTCCACATACTTTTGGTCATGTAGTCTAGGTAGAGTAGCCTACATAAGCATTTCACTGTTGGTCAACACCTGTTGTTTACGAAGCATGTGACAAATAACATTAGATTGGATTTACTGTGGCATCACTCTACATTTGCATTATTCAAAGACTATGCCCTTTCCTCTCCTTCTCACGTCTCTTCTATTCCTTTCCCCTCCTTCTCACGTCTCTTCTATTCCTTTCCTCTCCTTCTCACATTCCTTTCCCCTCCTTCTCACGTCTCTTCTATTCCTTTCCCCTCCTTCTCACGTCTCTTCTATTCCTTTCTCTCCTTCTCACGTCTCTTCTATTCCTTTCCCCTCTTCTCTTCTCTCTTCCCAGGTCAAGTCTCCAGACATCTTTGACTCCTGGGTGGTCAAGCTGCGCCACCACCGTCTCTACCGGCAGAACGAGATTGTCCGCTCCCCCCGAGACGCCACCATAAGGACGTTCCCTCCCCCTGCCACCACCGAGTCCCCCATCCCACACCCCCACCCTCAGCCAGCCCCCACCCCCATTGCGGGACAACATGACGTAAAGGTGGGCCTCTCTTCCCTGGCGGTTACCTCGGCACAGTTGTTCTCTGCTGTGGTAAGCTGAACTTTTACGTCTGTCTGACTCAGGTTGGGTTTACATGGTGGTAGTGGCCCTCATACGACGCTGTTAGCGTTTCAATATACAGCCACTCAACATTTTCATTTGTGACGGGGGTTCTAACAACCCTGCTCGGTTACCGAGCTAATTATAAGACTAATGGCACTGAATCCCCCAGGGAGGGGAGAGTCTCTGGCAGACTCAGGTTATTAGGACTCATCAAACAAACCTGTATTCAGAGCAGCTGGGTCTGGGTCTCGGCCTGCGCGCTACGGGCTCTTACTGATCAGCACTCTCACAGGACGTGAGTCAATAAAGATCTGTGGCTTTGAAGTGGTGAGGATGCAGAAAATCTTTACTGTTCTGAGTAGGAAATCTTTGGTGATTTGGACATGCTATATCTCCTGTCCTTTGTTTCACAGTTACTATACTAATTTCTCTTAGAAAGCAATAATTCTATTCTCATTTCTCTTAGAAAGAATGATTTCTCTTTAGAATTTCTTTTAGAAGGCATGAATTCTGTTAGAATGTGACTCGGAAAGCAGGAAACGCTCATGTTTCTCTCACATCTGGTGTGTGTTATTCAGAAGGTATACATACTGTATGTCTAAGGTGTGTTTACTAAACCCAACCCCCATGTGTCTCTATCCCTGCCCCTCCAGCAGCCCAAACCCACCACCCTTCCATCATGGCAGTCCCCCCCAGTCCCTAGCAGCAGCAGCCTGCCGGCCTCCTACAGTAACGGACAGAGCAAAGTGGCCGCATGGCTTCAGGAGTCGGAGGAGATGGACAAGTGTACAGAGGGTAAGTGCTCTCTTCCCACCATCACTGCTGTGAAACATCCATCTATTATATCGGGATGATAAGGATCAGCAATATATTTCCCTTTCCCTGCCAACGTTGAAAGATTTACAGTATTATTCATATGATGGGATATTCTCCTCATGCCCATGTCTGATGTACAATGGCTCCTGATAGTAGCAACTAGGGTGGCAAAAAGAGGGTATATTACTGGAAACTTTCAAAGTTTACCAGTAAACTACCAGAATTTTGGGATCTTTCAAGGATTTTATGTAATCTATCACAATATGTCTAGTGGCCCTTTTGGGTAGTTCACATTATCACAGGCGTCTAATTATCTCTGGCCCCCTCTCTGGCTTTACAAACATGTCAAATGTATGAAAGAATTCAGATTTTCAAATAAAAAAAGAGAATATCAAAGCTGTAAAACTGTAAAAATATTAACCATCAACTTAATGAACACCATTTAGTGTTTCATATAAGGGTTTCAGCGTTAAATATCCTTATTTGTCTTTTACACTATTATTTATTTTACTATGTCAATATGTATTTGTTGTCTATGTTGTGTAAAAAGTCAATAATTGGACGGGTTGCCGTAGTAATTGAAAATAATGCCATTGTTGATTAGATTATTTGACTGTTTTCTCTTGAACCATATGGTCAATCGACTAGAAACTCAGACAATACTAATACTGTATATTAATTGGAGAAAAAAAAAGTTATTCAAGTATAAATGACAAAAGTTACGATAGATTGCCATAGACTTGCTGTTAATTACCAAAATGACTGAAGATTCCGGTAAATTACCGCTACCTTTTGCAACCCTAGTAGCAACTGCCTGTCATATTATTCCACTTTGTTACTTAAACTAATGAGGATATTTGTTTTTCCATAATGGTTCTCTCATTTGTTAAACACAGTAGTGGTGGAAAAAATGATGAGTCACGTTGTGTCAGACGTGGTCTTCCAGTGTGTGACACATTGCCTTGTGTTGCTTCTTCCCAGAGCTCGCCCGCTGTCAGTCCAGTCTGATAGAGCTGAGCAAGTTACTGCAGAGCCTGGAGATCTTACAGAGGACCCAGTCGGCTCCTAATTTCACTGACATGCAGGTAACACACACACACACAGACAGACACACACACACACAGAGACACACGCACATAGCAAGCAGTAGGGAGAGTTTAATCTTAGCACAGCAGTGTCTGAGTGGGGGGGGGGGGGCTGTTACTCTAATGGATGGAGGTGTGTATCTCTGGGCCTCATGGTCAGGCTGTGTGAGGCCCAATCCGTTTAGTCTCACATAATTCATTGTTGCTTTCCATTCGATGTATAACAAATTGCATTTGATTAAGAGCATACATCAACATTTGAATGTTTGCCATTTGCTTTGAATTGTTACATTTCATTAAGAGAAAGAATTTTTCATTAAGATAAAAAAAAAATGTACTCAATTGTGTGGAGACGATCCCATCCTCAATTTCATAGCTAACAATATGTGGGTTGCCTACCGGGTGGCGCAGTGGTTAAGGGCGCTGCGCCACCAGAGACTCTGGGTTCGCGCCCAGGCTCTGTCGTAACCGACGCACAACTGGCCTAGCGTCATCCGGGTTAGGGAGGGCTTGGCCGGTAGGGGAATCCTTGTCTCATCGCGCACCAGCGACTCCTGTGGCGGGCCGGGCGCAGTGAGCGCTAACCAAGGTTGCCAGGTGCACAGTGTTTCCTCCGACACATTGGTGCGGCTGGCTTCCGGGTTGGATGCGCGCTGTGTTAAGAAGCAGTGGTTGGGTTGTGTATCGGAGGACGCATGACTTTCAACCTTCGTCTCTCCGGAGCCGTACGGGAGTTGTAGCGATGAGACAAGATAGTAGCTACTAAAACAATTGGATACCACGAAATTGGGGAGAAAAAGGGGTTAAAAAAAACAACAACAAAAAAACAATGTGTGGGTTAACTGTCATTGCTGCTACGCTTTCTGGCATCATGTTATCTGGCATCATTGCTCCTATGTTATCCGGCATCATTGCTGCTATGTTATCTGGCATCATTGCTCCTATGTTATCTGGCATCATTGCCCCTATGTTATCTGGCATCATTGCTCCTATGTTATCTGGCATCATTGCTCCTATGTTATCTGCCATCATTGCTTCTCTCTTAGTGATGATGCAACCTTTGCTTGTCTTATTAACCACCTCTCACATATTCTGATCCGTGTTTGTTATGTAGAGCAATTGTGTAGACATGTCAAAGAAAGACAAGCGCATGAACAGAAGATGGAGAACAAAAAGTGTCGGCAAAGATGCAAAATTGCAGCTTCAGGTACCTCTTGTTTCTTAGATATCCAGTCTCTCTCTTTTTCTGTCTCACGCACACACATAGCTCTTTGGAATTGTCTTTCTGTGTCCGAACGCCCTCATTGTGCAGCCGTCTGCTTTTTTCTTATATTGACTAAATTCCTCTATTTACTTTTAACACTCTCTACTGCTTTGGGAAAAGGCTAGTCATGCTTTGAATTCATATAACACTCCGTTTTTTTTAACTGTTCCAATGGCTGATTTGCAACAACAGGCCGTTTAAATGCCTTTTCCTTCATGATACTGAGTTCTTATCACTACGGGTGTTCTGGTAGATTATGTAGCCCAGAACCAACCGTTTCCTCACCAGCGGCCCTCTGGGATACGTAGTGTTGATGAACGAGTGAGTCATCAGTCCAGGAGAAACAAGGGGAAAGGTTTTTTCCTTGTTTTATGGTTTATTTATAGCTGAGGAACATGAAAAGAACATTGGTTGGAACAAAGCCTCTGATTCAACTGTGCTTCACTGTCTCCAATGACTTGGCAGACTTGGTGTGATTTATAGAGGGATGTAAACAAACATACAAGTGTGCGTATCTATCTATTATTTACTATCAGTCTGTGTGCTCAAATATTTAGCTGAAGAGACAGCAGAAGGGTGTTATATAACGAGCCAGAACTTGAGCTTAATCTGGACCCATTCAGTCCTTTCTGTAGACACATAACTTGGCCCACATTCCCACCACCTACAGGGCCTTCAGAAAGTATTCGTACCCGTTGACTTATTCCACATTTTGTTGTGTTACAGTCTGAATTCAAAATGGATGAAATAAAAACAATTCTCACCAATCTGGCCTTGTGTTTTAGGTTGTTGTCCTGCTGAAAGGTGCATTTGTCTTACAGTGTCTGTTGGAAAGCAGACAACCAGGTTTTCCTCTGGGATTCTCCCTATGCTTGTAGCTGTATTCCATTTCTTTTTATCCTAAAAGACTCCCTAGTCCTTGACAATGACAAGCATTACACATAACTTGATGTAGCCACCACCATGGTTAAAAATATGAAGAGTGGTACTCAGTGATGTGTTGTGTTGGATTTGCCCCAAACATAACGCTTTGTTTTCAGGACAATTTTTTTTATTTGGCACATTTTTTGCAGTATTTCTTTAGTGACTTGTTCCAAACAGGATGCATCTTTTGGAATATTTGTTATTCTGTACAGGCTTCTTTTCACTCTGTCATTTAGGTTAATATTGTGGAGTAACTACAATGTTGTTGATCAGTTTTCTCATATCACAACCATTAACCTTTGTAACTGTTTTTAATATCACCATTGGCCTCATGGTGAAATCCATGAGGAGTTTCCTTCCTCTCTGGCAACTGAGTTAGGAAGGACGCCTGTATCTTTGTATTGACAGGGTGTATTGACACACCATCCAACTTCACCATAATAACTTCAATATGCTCAAAAGGGATATTAATCATCTGCTTTTTGATCTGCCAATCGGTGCCCGTCTTTGCCAGGCATTGAAAAACTTCCCTGGTCTTTGTGGTTGAATCTGTGCTTGAAATGCACTACTTGGTTGAGGGACCTTACAGATAATTCTATGTGTGGGGTACAGAGATGGGGGTAGTTATTCTAGAATCACGTTAATCACTATTATTGAACACGAAATGGGTCCATGTAACTTATTATGTGACTTTTTAAGCACATTGTTACTCCTGAACGTATTTAGGCTTGAATAACAAAGGGGTTGAATACTTATTGACTCGAGATATTTCATCTTTTAATCTTTTATTAATTAAAAAAGAAAAGTCTACAAACCACTTGGACATTATGTGGTATTGTGTATAGATGAGTGACACAATCTCAGTGTAATCCATTTTTTATTCCGACTGTAACACAACGAAATGTGGGGAAAGTAAAGGGGTCTGAATACTTTCTGAGGGCACTGTACGTCTTCCAGGTGGTACTTACAGTGCCCCACTTCCCTCCTCCCTCTCAGGTCCCGTCTCTCCCTGTGAGTGCCAGCATGTCTCCAGTTCGCCTCCACTCCTCAAACCCCAACCTGAGTGCTGAGCTGGTGGACATCCAGACCCCTGCCTCTCGCCTGGCCCCTGACAACATAGAGTGTGGAGGTGACTACATCAAACTGCAGGAGGACTTCTGCCTCATCGCTCAGAAAGGTGACACACACACACACACACACATACACCGACAGACAGACCGACAACAGACACACATACAGGCTGCTGCACTGAATAGAAAGGTGATGTTAGACCAGACTGTCTATAAGTATGGGTCGCGACCCACTTTGGACCAGTTAATGTATGGGTCGCGACCCACTTTGGACCTGTTAATGTATGGGTCGCGACCCACTTTGGACCTGTTAATGTATGGGTCGCAACCCACTTTGGACCTGTTAATGGTGGGTCGCGACGTGTCAGAGTAAATGTATCATTATTTCATGAGTGACTCATTGATTTGGCCAAGTGCAACTGCGCTCTCTGCTTAGCAGCTGTGTCTGCACAGTTTGGCCACTGCGCGAGTGGGAGGGAGATGTGCTTTGTGGTTATTTTTTCTCTGCAGTTTTCGTGACGATCCCTCGGCGACCCACACATCGTCTGCTGCTGTCGTTCAGCAGCAGACGATGCGCTGTGAGCCACTGGCTCCGCATTCCGACGCACCTCTGTCATCCAATGGACTCTCACGCTAGCCACAAGTTCTGACTGAACTCAGTCGTCACGAAACGCGAATACAGCAATGAGTTTCTCTCTCTTGGTTTGATACAAACTTTGAGAAATAACTAGGAGCTCCCACCATGTTTTTTGTGCGGGGAAGTGCTTGGTTATGAGTGTCTCAAAACGAACAAATTTACAAAACAACACGTCCTGACCAAACAGCATGACGGTAAACCCAGGGGCCCCTTGGAAAGTCAGGGCAGTGGACGTCAGCTAGCAACGCATTGTTGTCATTTTATTACAGGTGTTGATGATAAGCAGAAATAATATCTCACAGTAGCCGATGTGAGTTTCTTTCAAACAATCACCTTCTACACAGCTAATGGCTAGTTAGTTGCCGTTAGCCAAAGCAAGCCGGCTAGCTACTGATAGTGCAACCCTAAGAATGATCGGGCCTCCTGTACATATTACTGTAGAAATGGTTGAAAACAAGTCTAGATTGGAACTGTTGCAGTTAAAATGTAAGTCATCATTTTTATTCTGAACTGGAATAAACTGATTGAAGCAAGATGCTTTTTTTTTGGCAAACACTCACAAGGGTCTGGGTTGCTCATCTACAGCAGGAAGCAGTGTGTTTTTAATGGGGAACAATAAACATTCATAATCATATGGGTATTTAATTGTTATTTGTTTTTGTCTATATTGCATTTGTTTTAGTCTATATTGCATTTGTTTTAGGCATAAGGGCAATGGAATGTACCCATATTTACAAATAGTTGCATATTTTCATAAGCTTGGGTCCCAGGAAAACACAGAAATCCTAATTTGGGTCATAGACTGAAACAGTTTAAGAAACCCTGTTTTAGACTATTGGAATACATTTGACACCAACCAACAGATGTATTTACACTTCACGTGGCTTCACACTAGACCATAGCACTAAAATAAAGAGAAAGTGATACCGTAGAGTTGTAACTAGAGGGTGTGTTTAAAAGGGATTTCTGGTTCTTTTCTTTGCAGTCCACTCTCTGCTAAAGTCTGCGTTCAACACAGTGGCCATAGAGAAGGAGAAGATCAAAACGGTTTTATCAGACCAGGGTCAGTCATCAGGGCAGTCTGTCCAGCTCATCACCCTCAGGAAGTCTCTGTCACAGGTGAGACATGTAGGTGTTCTATAAGAAATGTACTACAGTACCCAGAATTCCCCTGCACTGGGAACTGTCATTATAAATTGTTCATTTTGTTGTTTTTGTCAGAATTCACTGCGTCCCTTCAAATATTCAGTGCAGCACATATTTTGTTCATGCAATGGATGGAGAGATGAGGTGTTTTGAAAGAATGATATGGCTTTTGTTTTACTAGACACGCTGCTTTTGTTTTCTGTTTCTATGAGAATGGATCCATTTTTACATTGTCACATAGTGAGACTGCGCTAATAACTCATCGTGGAAAGCAGAGCAGCCGTTGTTGATTCATTGCAATCGCTTTCATCTCTTTCTGAGAGGTGAAACGTGGAGACGTGGAAAAAGAGGACGGCTTAGTTAAACAACCTCTGTTATCTTTTCTTCCAAATCATTGGAAAGTAATATTAACCGTGCGTCTCAAGTCCATTAAGTTGACTCCTTTTGGGTTTGCCAATGATTTAATTGGAGTGCGCTCTGTGTTGACATGTCAATTATTTTTAAAAAATTGCGAAATGTGTCAACCGTTTATCTACTGTTTTGGTTCTTAATTGGGAGTTTTCGTAATAGTGCAGGTCAAGGGTATCAGGCCATGGCGTGTGTGTAGAGTAATGGTATGGCTACAGAGAGGGTTGTCGGGATGTCAACTTAACATGCCCTTTGCAGCTAAGGGTAGTCAGGGTAGCTGATGTACTATACTCTCCTTAGGGACCTGTTAGGTAGGTTTGATTGGAGATATTACAGTTTAGACCAATACAGAAAATAACTGCAGCAGTAAAAATCTGTCGAACTATAGGTGACATTATAACTGTATAACATGACATTATAATCATTGTCACAAAATATGTCCATAGTGTGCCAGTACATACAGTATAAGCCTCCGATTTGTCTGTGTTAATGAATGTAGAGCTGCACGACATAGATCCAGTTTTAATGGTTATCTTTTTAGTTCTCTATTCCACTCTGTATTTTCCCATCTAGCTGACAGATTAGTGATGGATCATTATTTCTTTCAGGCCCTGTCCCAAAACGCCGAGCTTAAAACCCGACTGGGCCGCATCCACTCTGAGTCGGTCCTGTCTGAACAAACAGTCAGTGTGAACATCATTCCCAGTTCTGACGAGGTAGCTACATCTTCAACTAGATAAACTTGTCTGAAGTTTTTCTATTCCCCAAAACCAATGTCCCCCGACTTGCAGAAAACCTGCCATGGCAGTGCTGAATGTGCTTACAGCAGGCATCCGATAGCTGCCAGGTGAGGTCAGGGAGAATAGCGTGATCTTGTATGCTGTTCTTCCACCTCTGTGGTGATACACAGGCATTATAGAGCTGGCCGTGTAGCCTTAGTTAACTGGAAAACATTGTGGAATCTCTGCTTACTGCATTTGCCAATTACACTATTGATTCCTGTTCTTAAAGAAGGATGGTGCTTCCAGTATATCTTGGCAGGTGAGCTTACTGATCATTAAGTTATGCTGACCCTGACGTCAAGGTAAATGGGAAAATGACTAATCAGAAATCATTGTGACCTCAGTCCTTTCAGAGAATATAGGATGAATAAAGACCCCCGTTACACATTGCAGTTCTGTCATTTCCCTCTCCCAATTAACTTCAAATAAGTTAGTTGTGTTTCACTGTTTCTTTTCTTGCAGGCTGGTGAGCAGATGGGAATCCCTCTGACACAACAGACGTCCAATGAGAGCAGGCTGTCCATGTCTGAGTCTGTGTCCGAGTTCTTCGACGCCCAGGAAGTGCTTCTGTCTGCCAGCTCGTCGGAGAACGAGGTGAGAGTGGGGCGTTGGGAGGGGGGATTGCAGCAGGACCACGGGGAGCAGATTGAAGAGGAAGGGGGAGGGTGAAAACATGTCAAAGAGCTGGGAGCTCAGATAAAGCATGGCCGAGTGGAGCTGGAGTTCATCAGCGATTCACGAGAAGAGTGTGAGGGACAGAGATAACACAACGGAAAGTCAAACAAAGCCACACTGGAGGGGGGCTCTCCAGTCTCCATTCTATTACCAATACAGAAAATATTATCCTGCTGCTTAAATCCTTCAACTGGGTCCAGTCATGTCCTAAAGCGCGGCGGCATTTCTCATGCCACCGTCCCCTGTGATTTCCCACCTCCAGGTTTTCAATGATAAGCCCTTCTTTATGGATTTGACATGGTTCATCCTCTAGACTGATGGTTTGTGTCCGTTCCTAAGCCACAAAGATGGCCTTTCTCACTCACTGCCATGAATACCAAGCCCCAGTCAATATGGCCTCATAAAAGCCAGCAGGACTGGCTTGCTGCTCCCCAGGTATGCAAATCCAGTGCTGCTAGCTAGAGTCCCACTGAAGGATTACTCACCAAGGATATCCCATCACTAGTCTAAGGCCAAATCCTCTGCCTCAGGTGCCAGGCCCTATTCAAACCAGCAGAATGCTGTTGGCCAAAAAAGCTCTTCCAGCAGCTGACTGTACTGCAATAGAGGCCATTACTGCCAGCCACAATCTGCTGTTCTCTGGCACCGTCAATGAGTTCCTTGTATGTTACTATATATAAAGTGCATGGAAATGCTGCAGTGTCTCATCTTTTGATTACTGCAGAGCGAAAGAGAGAAAGCCAGCGCTGACTGCAGTTTGCTAGCCACTGGCAAACTGTAGTGTGTGTGTCCATGTCACTCTCTGTGTGTGTGTGTGTGTGTGTGTGTGTGTGTGTGTGTGTGTGTGTGTGTGTGTGTGTGTGTGTGTGTGTGTGTGTGTGTGTGTGTGTGTGTGTGTGTGTGTGTGTGTGTGTGTGTGTGTGTGTGTGTGTGTGTGTGTGTGTGTGTGTGTGTGTGTGTGTTATTGACTAGGCTCTCTGGGTGCGTGTACTGTACTGACTCAGTGGCTCTTTTGTCCCCCGCTCCCTCTAGGCCTCAGACGATGAGTCATACGTCAGCGATGTGAGCGATAACATTTCAGAGGACAATGCCAGCGTGACCGATAACGTCTCCAGACAAAGTAGGTCCCCCCTCTGCGGCGGCCTCTCCTTCCATTAGAGCAGGGGGGCTAATGTAATAGAGGTGGTGGTGAACCCCCTGCCCCCACCACCACCATCACCTCCCCCCTCTCCCACTGCGATGGCCAGGTCATTTATCAGTGAGGCAGAGATTGACCTTGCAGGGCTCACAGTGTGCCAAGAGCAGCACTCAGGGTTTATGAAAGCTGTCAGGGGAAAGTGAAGCAGGGCCTCCCTCTCCTCTGCACAGGCACTCTATCTTCTATTCTAGCCATTCATCCTTTGACTATGTTTCAGTCATGAACTACCTGTGGCTATTATGAAATGCAAGGACTAGGATTTGACGACGCCTGGTTCAGACGGTCGTGAGTCCTCCAGGATGCTTCGTGACAGTATTGTACTTTCCTATTTTTTTTTCAGTGCTGAACGGAGACCTGGCTGGAAGTGCCTTCCGTAACGGGCGGCGCCCGTCCCTCCCCGCCCCCTCGCCGGACTGCAGCAACATCAACCTGTGGAACATCCTGAGGAACAACATAGGGAAGGACCTGTCCAAGGTGTCCATGCCCGTGGAACTCAACGAGCCCCTCAACACCCTGCAGCACATGTGTGAGGAGCTGGAGTACACTGAGCTATTGGACAGAGCTGCCGATACGGAGGACCCCTACGAACGCATGGTACGGCCCCAAACACCCACCCCTCTGAGTACCAACGCGTGGTACAACTGAAATGCTCACCCCTCTGAGAACCAGTGCATGGTACGGCCCAAATGCTCACCTCTCTGAGTCCTAGAACTGTATGGATGCACTTAGAAAAGCCACAAGTATAACTCTGCATTCTCTACCACCACAAGGTATGACCTAATCTTACATTACTGGAACTCTTAGTGATGATGTGACCCACTAAACCAGCTAACAGACCCCAGAAGACATACCGGAGAGGCTCATTAGATGACGGAAAACCTCTTCAGGTTAAGATGGGAGTTCATCAGCACAAGCAACTATATACATTCCCGGTCTCTACCATCACTAGCCCATACTGGGTGAGTCCAGTCCATGGCATGTGCGCTGGCGTGGCGTTGGCAGTGCCATGCCCAGAGTAAACAGTCTGAACAACAGCCCTGGCCTCTTCCAGAGACATCACGCTCCGCTGCAGCTGTCGACCTTGTTCAATCTCACATCTGTCATTCTCCTGTCTTTGTTACCATAACAGGACGGTGTGTGAATACTAACGTTGCACTTGCAAGACAAGTATGACAATAATGATATTTTACTGGGAGGTTGTAATACCAGTATGTACCAGGGGTTTAAATGGCATTTAGATCATTTATTCATGTATTATTTTAGGCACAAATGATTAGTTCGTCACTTTTATCAAACAAGGAGAACTTCTGTTTCAGTGTAACGCCACCGGCAGTATTGATGGAAAGCGTTGTGTATGTTTTGCGTTGTTAGCGTTGATTGTGTTGCCGTTTCTCTGCTACAGGCCATTATGGCAGCGTTCGTCATCTCAGGATACTCCTCCACGTACTACAGAGCGGGAAGCAAGCCATTCAACCCTTTACTGGGAGAGACGTATGAATGTATCCGTGAGGACAAGGGCATGTGTTTTATCGCTGAGCAGGTAGGCACTCAGAACACATTCATTACAGAGTTGCGCGGGGCCGTATGTATCAAGCGTCTCAGTAGTAGATATGGGATCAGTTTATCCTTTTACATAATGTGTCGGTAATCCTGTCTAGCTTTTTTTTTTTTATGATCTATCGCGTACTGTACACCCTACTGTACGGCCTACTTATTGAGAAAAAAATCTTATAAAATATATATATATATAATATTGAGTTGTACCCCTTTTTGCCATCAGATCAGCCTCAATTCATTGGGGCATGGACTCTACAAGTTGTCGAAAGCGTTCCACAGGGATGCTGGCCCATGTTGACTCCAATGCTTCCCAAAGTTGTATCAAGTTAGCTGCATGTCCTTTAGGTGGTGGACCATTCTTGAGACACAAAGGAAAGTGTTGAGTGTGGAAAAACCCAGCAGCGTTGCAGTTCTTGACACAAACCAGACACAAACGCCTTGTACCTACTACCAGACCCAGTTCAAAGGCACTTAAATATTTTGTCTTGCCCGCTCACCCTCTGAATGGCACACATACACAATCCATGTATCAATTGTCTCAAGGCTTAAAAAGCCTTCTTTAACCTGCCTCCTCCCCTTCATCTACACTAATTGAAGTGGATTTAACAAGTGACATCAATAAGGGATCATAGCTTTCACCTTGATTCACATATATATATATATATATATATATATATGTCATGGAAAGAGCAGGTGTTCTTAATGTTTTGTACACTTGGTTTAAATATTTGTTTTAACCCCCCCACACACACACACTAGAAAGACAAGACGGGTCCCACAATGTTCCCTAGGTCTGGGTTTTCCAAGACTAGGTCAAATGTGCCAGTTCTCTCATGTACTGGAGTCTGTAAGATCAATTTAATAGTAACATGAGCTGCAGTATTGTATTGAACTGTGCTGCAGACTGACAGACCTGTCAGGTTTGGTGGCTTTCGGCGTGCTTAAACAAAGACTGTGTCCCCCAGTCGGCTAACAGTGCCTTTGAAGGTATGACGGTAACTCTATTTGTTTCCCCGTGGTCTGACTGAACCTAGTCTGCACTTAGCCAAAGTGCTGGTGTCAGCTGTTACCAGGTACCCAGTCTGCATGATGGTCACAATATAAGGACTCACCTTCTTGTATCTTGACCTAAAATAAATTCCTCTACGAGGCAACAATCTAGCAATATTGCCAGTGATAAGAAGTGTGACGTTTGATTATCTCTTGAAGGTGAGCCACCATCCACCAATCTCAGCTTGTCACGCTGATTCCAACAAGTTCACCTTCTGGCAAGGTAGGTTATCTGTTGAATTACAGTGTCACACACGTTGTGCAGTTCCTCAATGGGGTCACTGTTTCCTTTTTTCTAATTCTGCCAATTTTCTTCTCAGATGTCAGATGGAAAAACAAATTCTGGGGGAAATCCATGGAAATCCTCCCCATTGGCATAGTCAATGTTATGCTACCAAGGTAATCCATCTTTGGCCCTATTCTTCAGCTAAACACACACACACACACACACACACACACACACACACACACACACACACACACACACACACACACACACACACACACACACACACACACACACACACACACACACACACACACACACACACACACACACACACACACACACACACACACACACACACACACACACACACACACACACACACACACACAGTCCCTCTCTGTTTAACATCCTTTAGATGTTTCTTTGGGATGGACCTTCTGGCGGGCCAAACTAAATGTCTCCACCGGCCCAGTTTGGTCCCCACTGTCATTCGCTATAGGAGCCACCTAAATAACTCCATAACAGTGTCCTTACCTACCTAGAGCCATCAGGCCTCTGCCAGCCTCCCCTTGCCACAGCCATCACTTCACCCTGTGGAGTGGGCTCTATGCTGGGTCCTGGGAAGCTTTAAGGACCTACTGTACTCCCTACTGAAGTTCCCCTGACTGGGTTAGGGAGGAGTGAGATGGGCTGTGCTCTATCCTGTGAGAAATGAATCAGAAAGGCAGAGGAGCAGGAAGGGAGGTGGGGGGGGGGGTGCTGCTGCTGAATAAGCACATAGATTATAGGAGATTGCAAGCGTCTCTGCCTCGACCGAAAATGAGATTGCACAGGTACCCACAAGCCCCCGCTGTTTTGTTCGTGAGACTTGTGATTATGTTGCCCAGTAAGCATCTCAAAGACACAGACCGACTTAATAACTATCCTTGTCTGTGATTACTGTAGATATCCTGGGAGTGTTTCAACCTTTTCACGCTAATCGCTATTGTGTCGTTCAGCTTTGGGGACCACTATGAGTGGAACAAGGTCACCACCTGCGTGCACAACATCCTAAGCGGCAGAAGGTGGATCGAACACTACGGGGAGATCACCATTAGGAACACCAAAAGCAGTGCCTGTATCTGCAAACTCACTTTCGTCAAGGTAAGACACCGATGAACTCCGCTGTGGATATGACCCAGTACAAACACTATGAGGTCCAAAGGCAATTATGTGCTGAGAAACGACCATCCCCGTGAAAGCGTTGACCCCATTACCATGGCTGTCTCTTTTATTTGGAATTGCAATTCTTGTCTACTTGTTACCTTTCAGGTGGGGGATGAATGCTATTTATCTTGCGGTCACAATGTTACTGTTACCATTTGATTTGCAGGGAAATTACTGGAGTTCTAATGTCAATGAGGTTCAAGGGATCGTGATGGACCAAGAGGGGAAGGTAGTGCATCGGCTGTTCGGAAAATGGCATGAGGGCCTTTACTGTGGAGTCCCGCCCTCTGCCAAATGCATCTGGAGGACAGGTGACCACGTTAATCATACTGTTGCTAAACAGAATGCTTTGAACTGCTTTAAAAAAATAAAAAAATTGATATCTCCTTTTATTAAGAAGATACAGCATTATATTAGAATATATGCTACTAGTACATGAGACCATAATATGGGAGCAAAGAAAGTGTTGACAATTCAACGACAAAAAAAGGACTTGAAACGGATTCTTGATTCTTGTGTTCTTCCCTCAGGCTCCATGCCCACCGATTACGAGCTGTATTATGGCTTCACCAGGTTTGCCATTGAGCTCAATGAGCTTTGCCCTGAGATGCAAGATCTGCTACCACCCACAGATGCCCGCTTCAGACCCGATCAGAGGTAGAGTCAAGACAGCCGTCACACTTCCAGCTACTGTGAAGGTTGTTGTAAATGCCCAGACGGAATGAGAAATGCACTGTGTGCTACTGCTGCCACCTGCTGAGAGAACGTGGTACAGTAGCATTATCGTGCAGATCTGACTGTACTGGACGAGTGAACCATTGCAGCTTTACTCTGATCTACATTTTCAGAATTGATTTGTGAAGCTATAAAAAGGGCTTAAAAACGAGTTTTGAAATCAGAAGTAAGACATCGGTCAAATAGTATTTGTACGGGTAAATATGTCGATAAGCTTTGTGTATTTCTCTGCTGATTGACACTTGACAGTGTATTTGAGTCATAGTAATGTTGTTTCTCTACATTAGGCACCTGGAAGAGGGCAATGTGGAAATGGCTGCCTCAGAGAAGCAGCGTATCGAAGACCTGCAACGCACCAGAAGAAAGTGGCAAGAGGAGAATGACATAAAGCACGAGCCACGCTTCTTCAAGTAAGTACAGAGGCCAGAGGGTCATTTAACAATGACGTAAAGTATAAGCTGGGCTATCTTAATGGGGGAAGAACGAGGGGTAGATTGGGGAATGGATCCCCAAGATTGACAGCAATACATTCTGGCTGTTCCTCCTACACTTGTGTGGCCGAGTTGTCGTTATCCATTCCACTCATGACATTTAACTCCCTGACGATTTCATTGATTGCCCGTCTCTTTACTCCCAGGAAAGTGGTTGATGCCAATCATAGGGAGCGCTGGGTCACTAACAACACCTACTGGGAGCTTCGCAAATCCCCCGGCTTCATCAACATGGAAAACCCTAATCTATGGTAGCATATGGATCGCTATACAGACCATATCATCACCGCTGACAGAGGCTTTTTCCTATGCACAATACGGTTTTCAAATGAACCTCTCATTGACAAGATGACAGTGTGGAAGAATACAAAATACTTCAGAGCTGAGAGATGAGTTGGACCATCCGTCACCCTGTTTGGCACTGCAGCCAACCAGTCACCCATCCAAATATCCTCTTGGACCCCCCCCCCATTGAGCTTGCTGCAGAGCTGGGTTGTCAGGGCAACAATCTTACCACGTAGATCTATCCTAAGCTGTTTTGACTTCAGAGGATGTCCTTGCCTTAAAAAGTCACCTATCCCACACCACACATTTTTAAAGCTTTTAGTGAAACCCACTTGAGTTCTGAAAGCAGTTTGATTTAGACTAGTGTTTGGATTAGGCTTTTGATGACCTATTACTGTATGTATCATGCATGTTTAGAGTGCAGCTTTCATTGGCATATGCTATATAGACTATAACAAAAATAAAATTGAAAAAAGTCTGATATTTTTGCAAAAATATCGTCAACTCATAGAATTTAGTGAAAATGTAACTATTATACAATATTGGCAAGATTGCTCTTATTTTTGGATCGGCCTTTTTGTATTAGTTGAATCTGTATCATAGCTGTATTCTCTCTTGGGACACATTTTTGTTTTTGCAGTTCATTTGTTTTAGTCACTGGTATTGATGGATGTTGCTGTATCCTGAGTGGTTTCCTCAGCAACTCCAAAAGACAAAACCCCTTGAGCGGAGACTTTTAGTCCCAGTTTGCCTGGAAGAGGAGCATCATTACAAGCCCAACTGCTGATGCGTAAGCACTGACCTGAGAAACAACTTCCTTTTTGACCCTTCATGTCACTCACCACAACTGTTATTGCAAACCACGTGTATAGACTACATCTTTCCCTTATACAGCTCACATTCAAACTAGTTTTAATAGTTTAAGTTAAAAAATACAAGTTTTAAGAAGTCATTATAAATATAATTGTAATGTTCTTTAATTTCCTGTACTACAATTTCTGTGTTTTTTGCTGTTTGCAGTTTAGCCTGTAGTATAACTGAAAGGACATGTGTAATAGTAACACTCAGGACGTCTCATGATGATCTGAAGAGATTCCTACCCAGAACGGTTGGCCTTGTGCCATAACCTTCTGAGGAATCAATTTAAAACCTGGTCACTTATCTGGATACATGGTTACACGAATCATCTTTGATTCTGTCCATATATAGTGAGGGAGCCAGTGGGCTCGTCAAATGTATTTCCGTTTCACTCAAGTCCGGTCTCGCATTACTTTCCCGACCAAGCCACTAACTGAAATGTCATAGTGAAAGTGGAGTCCTCCTGTGGCAGTATAGAGGTCAATGTGTCCTCTACTGGGAACCACATGACTCATGACCATTCGACCGTCACAACTACACCAGACTACCCCCACTTATACAATTAGTGTTTTATGAAACACTAGAGCCACCTACTGTCAGTTCTTTGAAAACACTTTACATGAATTCATATGTATGTGGAAATCTGTTATGTAGAGGCCAAGGGCTTGAGTAAGTCAAACAACTTTTATTACGTTGTTTTAGAATGTTCAGAACTTTCTGCTTTTGCAAATGGCAGAATGTGGATGTTAAAGCCAAAGACCAACATTTTAATAAATAAAAATAAACTTGTTCAAGTTCTGTGGTTTTAATTAGGTAGTTACGACACAGCTAATGCTATTATATTTGAATATCCTTTAAACATGTGTCCAGTTCCTAGAGTTTATCCTTTACACCAATACAATTGAAACAGTTTAGATCTTTTACTGCCAAACATTTCAGCTTTAATGTATATTTGATGTTCCCCTCCCTCTGTCACTGTGTGTTGAAGTCAATACACAATGGTGACATTTGTTACATTACCACAGAATCTGTAGTGAACAACATTTTTACATTGAGATTATATTTATTTGTTCTTTGAATTGTTTTGTCCAGAATGAAGCCTGAAATCGAAACAGGAAAAGTGGTTTTATGTTAGAAATATGTAGAATTTAAACGTTCAATTGTAAAGAAAACTATTATTTTGTGTGCACTATCCTGTGCAGTACTGCAGATTAGATCCAAAAAAATTATAGATATGTATTCAGAAATCAATTGTTTGTCAGTGTCAATTACACTTGCTGTGCCTTAATACATTTTTATTAACGCCTCTCACACAATACTGATAAGAAACCCCATACAAGCCAGATAAGAAAACCATTTAAAATCCAATAAACTACTTTCCCCACAGAGTATTATGTACTAAATAACGACAGTCGGGGAATGAAGATGTTCCGAATGTGTTACATTCCACCAAGGAGGGAATGTAGTTGTCAGATCTTGTTAAGAGGGAGGGAGAATGGGAGACTGTGGTCACACTCAATTGACATTACCCATAAATAATCTAGAAATTCCTTATTTTCTGTGCAGTCACCCCCACTCATTTGTGATCACTGTTATTGGCAGTGCACTACATGTAAACAGCGGAATATTCCTATCTCTTTTGGATTAGACTTATGCAAAGGCTACACCATCCACTCTAACACCAGTACTTTGTTCATAAGGACATTTGAGGATAATGTACTTTGTAAAGTTTTAGTTCTAGATTAATACATTGTTTTCAGAGAGACCAGGAAAAAATAAGAGACTTGTTTCATCAGAGTAGAACAGCTAGACCTGAGTAATTCATCAGTTACAATGTTTATATCTGCATGTTTAAATGACATAGCCTGCCAATGAATGTTGCAAATGCCTTACGAAATATTTTATTTTCTCAATTGGGCTTTTTCTTTTGAATTTTGGACTGACTTGTACCACTACGCACTGTGTCAGCTGAATTCTATCTATTTTCTAATGGGTACCTTCTAAAGTGCAATTGTCAAAGTACATATCTTTCCATGACCACTGTACACTGCTGCTACATAGTGCTTGTTCTAATAAAAATACATAAAACTCAGTGGCGTCTGTGACAAACTGCTTATCACTGTTTACCAAATCCAGCCATGCATTAGGTATAGTAGTGTCATGGTAAGTATCTAAGTGTATTAACACCATCGTACTCCTGCACAGTAGATGGCAGTAAAGGCCTGTGTGGGCCTTTGCCAGTGAATCAAAGACAAGTGAAGGAATTCTTGCACCGGGTTGAGATAATATTTTGGGACTCCCTTGATTATTTAGTTGTTTTTCCTGTCAGCTCTGCCGCTACCATGTTGACCCAGACCAAGAGACTAGAGGACTGAATTATTACCATCTCCCCTGCAATCATGTTTATATAGGTCATTCTACAGCACTGGTTTAAAATGGGGGGGGGGGTCAAAGGTCAAATAAATGTAGGATGAGGCCAATGTCAGGTAGATTTATTTAACATGTCTGTCACACTTCACATGTAATAAATATGTATTAATATGGTCAGGTACACAGCACACGCTTGGGATGAGTCCGCCAACACATTGAGACGATTTACAATACACCTTGATAAAAGGAAACGAATGTGTGATTAAACCGCCCAGTCTCGGCTCTGTGACAGTAACTCGGGACAGGGTGGAATTTGGATGTAAAAATCCTCCGTAATCGGCAGCAAACATTTCGCAAGACTCGGTGTGAAGGCCGACACAAACTCAAAATCTTCAAAACACACACAGCAGCATGACTTTCATATACAGCTGACATAACTAGGCTAGCTACAACATTACAGGCAGACTGAGCAAGATGACGTCACCATACACAACAGGGCACCTACCTGCTTAGTCATCAACATCAAAGCTACCAAGATTGCAATTATTGGCTCTTGCTCATTTGTAGCATGAAGAGACGATAATGGCAGTCTTGGTCTTGAAGTCTAAGTCAGGAGTTGTCCAGATGTTTCCGAGAATGCCATCTTGCTACCATTAACTTAAAAAAGATACATTTTACAAAACGAAATGTGTTCATAAAGACATGTGGTTTTATATCCAGCACAATTTCACCTAAACAAGCTAAATGTAACTTTCTAGTTGAGCAGATGTTTATAATGATAATTGTTGGGAGATAAAGTCACTGTAAACAAAAACCTGCTTAATATTAGTGTTCTTTGTAAATACATGTGGTGGTAGTCGAAAAACACCAGTCCTTCTCCCTGTGACTGAATAAAACCGAATACAAAAAAACAAAAACAGTAATATGGTCTTAAACCAACCAAAGCTCAAAACCTTTACTCTAAAATCAAACAAAATGATAATGGACTCTTTTTTTAATGAGCCGATTGGAAAATAGGGGTTAATATTGCTATGGAAAATGATTTCCGTCATGTAATTGAATCTTGGCAGAGAGAAATAACCAATTAAATAAAGCAGAGATCGTTTAGAAGATCAAACCAAATACAAAATGTGAAATTAATGTATTGTGAATATATTGTGTTTGTTCCTACATAGTTTATCCAATAGGCCCTCAATCGGCTTCATTATTTTGGGAACCTATAACATTACGTTAAATTCAACCAGTTTGCATCACTAATTTTGTTCAGTGCAATACAGTTTTAAATTGTGTATCATTCGATAAATGATTGGGATAAATTGGAGACTATTTTCGATATGTCGACATTTTGGCAGCAAAGCCGTTCCAAGACTAGTGTCCATTCTATTCCCTTGTCCTTGTTTTTCTACTGTACATAACCCTACATAACCCCCATGGGATTAGATTCGGTTTTTTGCGCTGATCTTCTCAAAGTAACTTCAATATCTGACAGAAACCATAGGTGATGAACAGTGTTGACTGTCACTGTTATAAAAACAACAACTGGAATGTTTTGTCTGAATCGCATGATTCCTATTGATACTGCCTTCAATATCCACCAATTTCATACGGAGTAAACACGGGTAAAGAGTGAAAACATAATGGTAGATGGAAGATAGCTACACATTTCAGTTGTGATTAAATGGGTTTTTTCCTCCTCAATTTCTTAAATATGTTCTGCAGGTGAAACAGTTGTGACGTTTACTAGGGTCGTTCATTTGATAGAAGCCATGATCTTGATGTACTGAAGTGCGCTGTGTGCGGCGTCATTGTGTGCGTTGCCGCAGGAGATGCCCGTGCCGTGGCATACGGTGACAGGTGAGGTGGACAGCTCTGCCAGGCACTGGTACTGCCCGTTCACAGTCAGCTCATCTATCAAACACATCACAAACACACTCTACAATACACTTGGAATATGCCCCCGTTGAGCTATTCTTGAAAACACAAAGTTAACATCTATGATCAGCAAAAGGAAGAAATAGCTCCTTACCAATGTCAAAGTATGTGACTTCGAAGCCTTGCTCATTGGACAGCTCCAGCATCATCTGGATATAGTCGGTGTTGGGAATGCTGAGTGGGTTCCTTCTCAGGAGAGACATCTTCTCTGCAGAGGAGTTACGCAAGTTCTCCAGACGGACACTGGGCTTCGGGGTCTGGAAAGAGTTGGTCAAAGATCACTCATTACATTCATTCTAAACGCCCTAAATATGTTTTACCAAGGAGGCCAAATGAGAGGAAACATTCAACATACCCATGTGATTTCAGGACAGCCAGACAGATTCTGAAGTTTAGCCACCATCTTCTCCGCAGCTGCCTTTTTGGCCACCTTCTTGGAATTTCCCATTGCTATCGGATACACGTGGATGACATACTTATAATTGACAACTGAACACTTTGCATTTGAAAGAACATAAGCATTGTGTTTTTGCATTGGTAAAGTATTTAAACACGTTCTACTTTTAAAATGATAAAGCATTCAGAAAGAACAACCGTGGAGCCACCATACCCGTCTCTGTCAGTGACTCCATTCTGCAGGTAACAGTGAACTCTCTCTTGTGAGGTGGGCCCGCCTCCATGAGAACAGTGTATTCAGGGAGGCGCCATCCCCGCTGCAGTGCCAGCTCCTTTTGGGAGGAATACATAGGAAACATACACTACATGACCAAAAGTATGTGGACTACTGCTCGTCGAACATTTCATTCCAAAATCGTGGGCATTAATATGGAGTTAGTCCTCCCTTTGCTGCTATAACAGCCTCCACTCTTCTGGGAAGGCTTTCCACTAGATGTTGGAACATTGCTGCAGAGACTTCCTTCCATTCAGCCACAAGAGCATTAGTGGTCGAGCACTGATGTTGAGCGATTAGGCCTGGCTCACAGTCGGGGTTCCAATTTATCCCAAAGGTGTTCTATGGGGTTAAGGTCAGGGCTCTGTGCAGGCCAGTCAAGTTTTTCCACACCGATCTCAACAAACCATTCGTGTATGGACTTCACTTTGTGCACGGGGGCATTGTCATGATGAAACAGGAAAGGGCCTTCCTGAAACAGTTGCCAAAATGTTGGAAGCACATAATCATCTAGAATGTCATTGTATGCTGTAGTGTTAAGATCCGTAACAGCCCCAGACCACTATTCCTCCTCCACCAAACTTTACAGTTGGCACTGTAAATTGGAGCGGGTAGCATTCTCCTGGCATCCGCCAAACCCAGATTTGTCAGTCGGACTGCCAGATGGTGAAGTGTGATTCATCACTCCAGAGAACGTGTTTCCACTGCTCCAGAGTCCAATGGCAGTGAGCAATACACCACTCCAGCCGACGCTTGGCACTGCGCATGGTGAACTTAGGCTTGTGAGCGGCAGTTCGGCCATGGAAATTCATTTCATGAAGCTCACAGTGAACAGTTTTTCTGCTGATGTTGCTTCCAGAGGCAGTTTGCAACCGAGGACAGACTATTTTAACACACTACCCACTTTAGCACTTGGCGGTCCCATTCTGTGAGCTTGTGTAGCCTACCACTTCGCAGCTGAACCGCTGTTTCTCCTAGATGTGTCCACTTCACAATAACAGCACTTACATTTGACCTTTGCAGCTCTCGCTTGGCAGAAATTTGACGAACTGACTTGTTGAAAAGGTGGCATCCTATGAAGGTGCCACGTTGAAAGTCCCTGAGATTTTCAGTAAGGCCATTCTACTGCAAATGTATCTCTATGGAGATTGCATGGCTGTGTGCTTGATTTTATACACCTGTCAGCAACGGATGGCTGAAACAGCTAAATCCACAAATTTGAAGGGATGTCCACATACTTTTGTATATATAGTGTACATATTAAGAAAGACGTGAAAACAACCCATCTATTCATAATCATATGGACTTTTCTCATGTCACCTTGAAGATGCTCAATGCCAACATAAATGTGTTACTATGATTACAGCCCTGAAACAGTACACCGCCCTATTGTTTTACAAAAACACAATTGAAGGTCATTGAAGGACAATAACAAAGACACCTGCAGAATCCCCACTGAGTTGGGTTGATCGTTGGGCTCTGCTGGGATGCCGTTACTCTCCGTCTTTATGTGAAGGCTGCAGGAGGGGATATCAGATGTAAGAAGTTAATAATGAGGTTATCTGACTAGAATGGTTGCAAACGCAACTTGTTGTCATAAATGCTCATTTTAGAAATTGTACATGTTCACTCACGGTGTCCCAGCATCTATTTCCAGAAGGTTCAGGGCAGACTCAGCGGCCTGGTGTTTGGCAGCTTTTTTACTGGATCCTTGACCTGGGACATAACAGAATGATTACTCACGGTATCATAGAAAGTACTGAGGATGAGGCGAACATGGGGATATAACTTTGAAGACCATGTTGTTAATATCAATCCCCCATAATCCTATAGCTAAATAGCGCCTAATTTACATACTTCACAAGATGGCTCACCTGTGCAGGACACATCGCCTATTGTCACGTTAAAGATGAAGCTGGGTTGGTGTGCCTCCCCTTCAGCCTTTTCCATCACATACACGGGAAGGTTACCAATTTTGGTTCCGTATTCATGCAGAATTTGTATTGGCGTTTTACCAGGACACGGTGCCTGAGTTTGTTGAATACTCATGCTGCGTAGAAAGCATGATTAACAGTCATTAGTGTCACTGCATTTGATTCAATAGAAATATAAGTTTTTTTGTTGGTATTATTGACTGACAAATGATGGTACTGAATGAAGCCCTCATAATATTTTTTGCAAAAATGTTGCTAGCCTGCTAAAGGGGTTAGTTATAAATATATTTGATAGTGAGAATATTGCTAACTAGCTAATTGGCTGGTTAGTTAACGAGCATCAAATGCTTGGATGGAAACAAATCGAATGTAACGTTGGCTAGCTAGAGCTAGCTAGTAGCATGACAGACCTCGTGTTGTTATTGTGCGTGGTCCTTATTAGTGTAGGTTGAAATCCGTCTTGAGACATGGCTAACGTTAGTAAACAATTTCGTGTGTAACGTTAATATATTGTTGTACAAATGTAATTTATCTCCTGCAGAAACCGGCGAAATTAGCTGGATGGGGGGGTTGCCGATTTGAATCAACGTCTCGTCAGCAACATTAAACAAGTACCTTCGGGTTACGGAATTTCGGGAAATGTTCCAAATAAAAGTCCCTCACGTAATAGTATAAACATGTCAATAACCTGTATTTATTCATAATATCTGATAAATAATTATATACACATTAACAATTATTCATATTTGTTCATATTTAAGTGATATTTGCATTAAATATTGGTTTTAAAATATGTTCCAAGATAAAATAAATAAAATAAAATAATGTGCCCAATGCAAATCATTGTATATGAAATACATATTGGCTTTCGCTTCGAACACACCGACAGTGTAATTGTATTTTGGTACACCAGAATGACAGGTGTTTCTGATGAAACAAAGTGTTTGCCTTGCAGCATTGCGTTGTAGTGCGTTTGGTGTGGTGCATGAATTGGATTTATCGAACGTATGCGTCAAACTGTATGTGTAGACGGCCTGACAGAAATGGTAGCAGAAGGTGAATGTTGAACTTGTGTTGCATACACATCCAGATTATGCTGCATACTATTTTGCGCCACAACGCTGTCTGTGTTTGAAGCGTTATAGAGCAAGAATTCTTCTAGGTGCCGCAGTAAAAGTATTGTACGGGAATACTCAGTAGGGGCAGTAGAATGTATGTATGGTGTCATTTCATGGGGTTATGAATAATACAGGGTGTTGCTGGCCTTTTACTCCACTCCTGTAAGGGTAGGTAACAGCACATCCGCCATACTGATCCTCAACACGGGAGCCCCTCAGGGGTGCGTGCTCAGCCCCCCCCCCCCCTGTACTTCATGTTTACTCAAGACTGCATGGCCAGGCACGACTCCCAACACCATCATTAAGTTTGCCGGTGATGCAACAGTGGTAGGCCTGATCACCGACAACGATGAGACAGCCTATAGGGAGGAGGTCAGAGATGGTTATGGTCCAAACACACCAAAACAGTCGTGAAGAGGGCACGACAAAGCCTGTTCCCCCCTCAGGAGACTATATTTGGCGTGGGTTCTACAGCTGCACCAATGAGAGCATCCTGACTGGTTGCATCACTGCCTGGTATGGCAACTGCTCGGCCTCCGACCGCAAGGCACTACAGAGGGTAGTGCATATGGTCCAATACATCACTGGGGCCAAGCTTCCTGCCATCAAGGACCTCTATAGCAGGCGTTTCAGAGGACGGCCCGAAAAATTGTCAAAGACTCCAGCCTGTTCTCTCTGCTGTATTCGGCGCATGTGACAAATAACATTTGATTTGATTTAAGATTTTGCCCTATAAAGTCTATGTATTCCATATACAGTGATTTGCATTGTGGCCAATGTGATGGACGGCGTAAAAGACCAGCAACACTCCGTAAAAGTCCAACACTTCCCATGACCTAGCTTTTTGTTCAAACTCATCTGATTTGTATTCTAGGGACTATAGTGAGTAGACTGAACCCTGGTTTTATGGACACATGATCATTTTCTTTTCCTGTATGGTGCAATTTGTTTGTGCAATACAACAAAAATACTTTTCTGAAACATTACATTTAAAAATTGCATCCTTGAACAATAGCACCAGTAAATAAACAAGAATCATACAATCAAAATAATGATTTATTTTTAAAAAATTACTTATTACCTATTATGTTCTTGACATTCATTTACTTAAGCTCCACTATAATCTTTATTGTATATAAAGTAGTAATTCTCTTTAGTTTAGATTTTTACACCATGTCGTTATACAATGTTTTTAATTTTTTTTCACATACTTTTGAAATTATGCACTATGCAAAGCTGGGGGAAAAAACTATTTTTTCTTATCATACACATTTTACCGCAAACTTTTATATTGAAGGCAAAAACCGGAAACCGGAAGCCTTAATGTGGATAGGAACCAGCTAGTGTTGGATCCTCCCATGACACTAATCCGATTTGATCATTTGACAACTGATCAACAACATCCGGTTCACCAGGTCAAATAAATATTATTTTCCGCAGTTGTTGTTTATTGAAAATGGGATATTGTGAATATATGAGTTGGATTTCAGATAATAGTTAGTGCTTTACGGAATTCTTCGGACGTCCCTACCGTAAACCCTAACCCAGCGCTTCCCTAACGCAGTCCTTGGGACCCCAAGTGGTGTACGTTTTGGTTTAGCACTACACAGCTGATTTAAATAATGAACTCATTATCAAGCTTTGATTATTTGAATCAACTGTGTAGTGCTAGGTCAAAAAAGAAAATGTGCAACCCTTAGGGTCACCAGGACCGAATTTGGGAAATGCTGCTCCAAACCTAACCCCGTACCGTTCCCTTTTAAAAAAACATTGAAGTTTGAAACTGCAGTCGACTGGTATTTTGGACGCAGTATTTGTAGCATACTGCAGGTATAGTGCAACCTTTTCTCGTAAGTGTTACCTTAACCGTTTGAAATGTCAACGTCATTGGGGTGACTTCAGCATTGGGACGTCCCACGGAACCCGTTTGGACGTCAGAAAATAGGTGAATACTGGCATCTACTGGTTTAATGAGGAGCGTTAGAAATGACATTTTCTAGCAAGAGAATTCAGCTTTCCCAACGTAGTATGTCAAAGTGTTGTGATATGGAATCTACATGGAAAATACATTGGATTTGAAAAACTGTTTGAACAACTTGTTTTAAGGGTGAAATGTCAACAGCATGATGTCATCATGGTAACCAAATTTCAACATAAACCTCTATGTTGAATTTGTACCTTTGAAACAAGGCCAGATATTCAACCTTATATCCACTATCAGAAGAAAAAATAATAGGTTGGGCAGCACCATCCGACTGGAGAGTTGGATCTATCTACAGCTACCATTCGGTCTCCTATCCAGGGTTTTAACCAAGCCTAGCTATGATATTTGTCACTGAATATTATCAATGATTGTTGACAGATCTCCACTTAAAAACGAAATAGATTCACTGTTGCTATCAAAGCCATTCCAAAAAGTTAGGTTTAACAGAGCAAATCAAATGGGACCATACTTTATCAGACATATATCATCAATGATGCTATTCAGGGCTATATAGCATTAACAAAGTCATCAACAGCTATTGTTTCAATTCAACAAAATAAATAGACAATACAATAGGCCTAGGGTTTCAAGCTCTGGTTGTTGATATTTAGTGATATTGAATTGTGTTTGGTGGTCAACGCAAGGAGATGTATTTTCTGCCTGGAGAGTTACATCTGTGCCACCGACTTAGTCTGGCTTTAATTCCAGTTTGTCTTCAAATTAATGATTGACATGTTGGATTCACGTCTTCATCTCAAATAAAAAATCAAAGTTAAAGAATAGGACTAAGTCAAATAAAACTTTATTTAAAGTGCATTTAAAGCTTGATTTGATTTAGTCGTGTCCTTTAACTTGGATTTTTGGTTGAGATGAAGGCGTTAATCCAACATATCAATTATCAATTTGTCGCCAAACTGGAATGAAGCCAGACTAAGTCAGTGGCACAGATCCAAACGACAGAAACATCTCCTTCAAATGTTGATATTTGGTTGTGTTGACAACCAAACATAATTCAGTAACTTTTGAAATACAATTTAAATACAATAAATAGCCTATGAAACTTGTTGACAAGTCAACAATTGATATGTTGGATTAATGTCTCCAACTCTACCAAAAATAAAAGTTTAAAAAATGTGATTAAGCCAGTGTCTCAGATGGAAATATCCAAGCAGTAGATACAGCGCATTCAGAAAGTTTTCAGACCACTTGACTTTTTCCACATTTTGTTACGTTAAAGCCTTATTCTAAAATGGATGAAATTGTTCTACTCACACACACAATAACCCATGATAACAAAGCAAAAACAGGTATTTTTGCAAATGTATTAAATGTATCACATTTACATAAGTATTCAGACCCTTTACTCAGTATTTGTTGAAGCACCTTTGGAAGCGATTACAGCCTCAAGTCTTCTTGGGTATGACACAACGAGCTTGGCACACCTGTACTTTGGGAGTTTCTCCCATTCTTCTCTGCAGAACCTCTCAAGCTCTGTCGGGTTGGATGGAGAGTGTCGCTGCACAGCTATTTTCGGGTCTCTCCAGAGATTTTTGATCGGGTTCAGTTCCGGGCTCTGGCTGGGCTATTCGAAGACATTCGGAGACTTCATCCAAATCCACTCCTGCGTTGTCTTGGCTGTGTGCTTAGGGTCGTTGTCTTGATGGAAGGTGAACCGTCACCCCAGTCTGAGGTCCTGAGCGCTCTGGAGAAGGTTTTCATCAAGGATCTCTCTGTACTTTGCTCCGTTGATCTTTCCCTCAATCCTGACTTGTCTCCCAGTCCTTGCCACTGAAAGGATTGGGAGACTGCCAAACAAGGACTGCCATACATCCCCACAGCATGATGCTACCACCACCAGGCTTCACCGTAGGAATCGTGCCAGATTTCCTCCAGACGTGACGCTTGGCATTCAGGTGCCTTTTGGCAAACTCCAAGCGGGCTGTCATGTGCCTTTTACTGAGGAGTGGCTCCATCTGGCCACTCTACCATAAAGGCCTGATTGGTGGAGTGCTGCAGAGATGGTTGTCCTTCTGGAATGTTCTCTCATCTCCACAGAAGAACTCAAACTCTGTCTGAGTGACCATCGGGTGCTTTGTCACCTCCCATATCAAGGCCCTTCTCCCCCAATTGCTCAGTTTGGCCAGGCGGCCATCTTTAGGAAGAGTCTTGGTGGTTCCAAACCTCTTTTATTTAAGAATGATGGAGGCCACTGTGTTCTTGGGGACCTTCAATGCTACATAAATATTTTGGAACCCTTCCCCAGATCTGTTCCTCGTCAAAATCCTGTGTCAGAGCTCTGCGGACAATTCCCTCGACCTCATGGCTTGGTTTTTGCTCTGACATGCACTGTTAACTGTGGGATATTATTTAGACAGGTATGTGCCTTTACAAATCATGTCTAATCAATTGAATTTACAGGTGGACTCCAATCAAGTTGTAGAAACATCTCAAGGATGGTCAATGGAAACAGGATGCACCTGAGCTCAATTTCGAGTCTCATAAACAAAAGGTCTGAATGCTTATGTAAATAAGGTATTTCTGTTTTTTTATTTGAATACATTTGCAAACATTTTGAAAAACCTTTTGCTTTATCATTATGGGGTATTGTGTGTAGATTGATGAGGATTTTTATTTAATCCATTTTTGAGTAAGCCTGTAACGTAACAAAATGTGGAAAAAGTCAACGGGTCTGAATACTTTCCTAATGTACTTGTACATCTTCTTTAAATGTTAATATTTGGTTGCAACAACCAAACACAATTCATTACTACTTTTGTAATATAGTAGATAGCCTAAAGTTAAAATGAGTAACACAGCAATGGACATATTTTGACGTTACTGTAGCTATACATTTTCTCTTATATAGTCATATAAAGCGGGCATGTTCAAGATAGCATGAATAGGTCATCGCAGGTCTGTGGAGATCTTCACAATTGCTGTAATAATCTGTGCAGAATCATGAACAACATTGATCAATTGCACTATGTACTTTTATTGTAATCTCTTTTTTACACATTTTTCTCCCCAATATCCTATTGGTAGTTACCATCTTGTCCCATACGGACTCGGGAGAGGCAAAGTTCGAGAGCCATGCGTCCTTCAAAACATGGCCTTGTCGAGCCGCACTGCTCGCTTCACCCAGAAGCCCGCCGCACCAATGTGTCAGAGGAAACACCATACAACTGGCAGCCGTCGTCAGCGTGCATGCCCCCCGGCCCGCCACTATGAGTCGCTAGAGCACGGTGGGACATGGACATCCCATCCGGCTAAACGCACTTAACCCTGACGACAATGGGCCAATTGTGCGCCGCCTCATGGGTCTCCCGGTCGTGGCCTGCTGCGACACAGCCTGGGATCGATCCTGGGTATGTGGTGACACCTCTAGCACTGAGATGCAGTGCCTTAGACCGCTGCACCACTCGGGAGGTCCTGTACTTTTATTGTAATCTTAACTGTAATCCAGTTAATTTGGTTCTGCTATTCGATGAAGTAACACATTCATCTGTTTTATAAATAAACAAAATATCTGACATTGTATCCCATTTTTACTTTGCTGTGCTTTTTTTTGCTTTGAAAAATTCTATATATTTCCGTATTGTTGGGAAGGGAACATTCGAATTTCACTGTTAGTCTAAACATGTTGTTCATGAAGCATGTGACAAATACATTTTTGATTTGATTTGCTTTTAAAAACATGTTTTATTTAAGAACAAATTCTTATTTTACAATGACGGCCTACCCCGGCCAAACCCTCCCCTATCCCATACAACACTGGGCCTATTGTGTGCTGCCATATGGGACTCCCAATCACGGCCTGTTGTGATACAGCCCGGGATCGAACCAGGGTTTGTAGTGACGCCTCTAGCACTGAGACCGCTGTGCCACTCGGGAGCCCTAAATGGTTGAAAGTGCAGGGATAGACATTTGGGTGACAACTAAACCAAAAATGAGACATTGTTTTTCCATTGGAATTTGGTTATGCATTTAGACGGTTGAAATCATAGTGATAAAATGGAAATGCAACTAACATTTGGCTGTCTGTTTGAGTGGGTGAATATAAGTTGCAATCTCATTGATCAATGTTTCAACCAAATTTTGCTCGGTTATCAATGAAATAACGTGGTGTGCCCAGTGTGTTATTTATTTAAAATATATATATATATATACGGAGTCCTACAGTATCATTGTTTTAATTTAGTGTTGTTGTGCTGATTAAACAGGTTCATAGGATTTCTTTCACAAGCGTCATGCGCCCCCAAAATTTGTTTGGATGGCAATGGCTGGGGGGTGGATAATTGTTGGAGAATTTTACATTTCTAACACTCCTGAAACACATTTTTCTTGCAATCTAGAGCCATAATTACTATGCTTAATACTGTAAGTACATTTTTCTGCATATCTAAGCATACCTCTAGCGCTGTCTGTATCCTCCTGACTGGTGGTTATTTTTTTTAAAGGAACTAAATATGCTTCTCTACATCTCCTAAAATCTGGGTAAAAGATTGAAAGGGATGTGAGTCTTAAGGGTCTATCAGAGTACCAAAGGTGTACGTGTACGCACAGCAGTGTTCTAGAGTATTTGACCGTTGGCTTTCATACTTTTTGAAATTTCAGCACAGCTCAAGCAATTTCTCCAACTGTCAACACATTTAAAATAACAAAGAGACCAGTTGGTTGGGAATTGTGGGAAGGCGCTCATTTGGGCTGTGCGTCTCCCGTGAATGGTGGTCTTAGCTATGTCACAATGGGACGCTGGACTATCGAGGTCATCTGTGGATAATGATTTGCGCTTTATTCAGTACATTTAGAAATGACTTGCTTCTCTAAAGTCTACCAACCTTGCCAGCAGGCATGCCAGCTAAGATAGTTAGACAAGCTAGCTACTCTTCGCTGATGGCCTGAAATGGCTTCTTGGTACACTATATATACAGAAGTATGTGGACACCCCTTCAAATGAGTGGATTCGACTATTTCAGCCACCACTGTTGCTGACAAGTGCATAAAGTCGAGCACACAGCCATGCAATCTCCATAGACAAACATTGGCCTTACTGAAGAGCTCAGTGACTTTCAACGTGGCATCGTCATAGGATGCAACCTTTCCAACAAGTCATTTCGTGCCCCAGTCGACTGTAAGGGCTGTTATTGTGAAGTGGAATTGTCTAGGAGAAACAATGGCTCAGCCGCAAAGTAGTAGGCCACACAAGCTCACAGAATGGGACCGTAGAGTGCTGAAGTGCGTACAAATCTCCTGTCCTCGGTTGCAACACTTACAAGTACCAAACTGCCTCTGGAAGCAACGTCAGCACAATAACTGTTTCATGAAGCTTCAGGAAATTGGTTTCCGTGGCCAAGCAGCTGCACACAAGGCTAAGATCACCATGCACAATGCCAAGTGTCGGCTGGAGTGGTGTAAAGCTTGCCACCATTGGACTCTAGAGCAGTGGAAACACATTCTCTGGAGTGATGAATCACGCTTCACCATCTGGCAGTCCGACTGACGAATCTGGGTTTGGCGGAAGCCAGGAGAATGTTTACTGCCCGACTGCATAGTGCCAACTGTAAAGTTTGATGGAGGAGGAATAATGGTCTGGGGCTGTTTGTCATTTTTCGGGCTAGGGCCCTTAGTTCCAGTGAAGGGAAATCTTAACACTACAGCATACAATGACATTCTAGATGATTCTGTGCTTCCAACTTTGTGGCAACAGTTTGGAGAAGGCCCTTTCCTGTTTCAGCATGACAATGCCCCAGTGCAGAAAAAGTGAGGTCCATACAGAACTGGTTTGTCGAGATCGGTGTGGAAGAACTTTACTGGCCTGCACAGAGCCCTGACCTCAACCTCATCGAACACATTTGGGATGATTTGGAATGCCGACTTTGAGCCAGGCCTAATCGCCCAACATCAGTATCCGACCTCAATAATGCTCTTGTGGCTGAATGGAAGCAAGTCTCCACAGCAATGTTCCAACATCTAGTGAAAAGCCTTCCCAGAAGAGTGGAGGCTGTTATAGCATTAAAGAATGAACCAACTCTGTATTAATGCCCATGATGTTCGACAAGCAGGTGCCCACATACTTTTGTAGTGTATCTAGTTGTGAGATTGGTTCCCAATCTTGGCTAGCTAAAGCCAACTTCATAAAATTGCTAGGTGGCTAGTAGTATTACAGTATATATTAAACATGTGCCCGTGCGCGCCCTATGATTGCTTTCCCACTTGGTCGGTCTGCAACATGCTTATGTGTCTAGTGACTTTAGGGATGCGTAAAGCTTGATTCATTCCCAGAAATGATTTTTTTTCTCAAATTCTGGAACAGTAATCTCCAATGGGCAGATTCTGTGTATAGACGGAGAAATATTTGACTTCTCGATTAACAGAGATTACTGGAAGAGTAAAGTTTGTGAGAACCTAGAAGTTAACTATGACCTCATATTAGAATCCCAGCAAAAACCTGATAACTTGCACAGTGTAGTCCTCAGGCCTAGTGGGCTGCTGCATTTCCCAAACTATGAACATGTGAGTTTTTAATTTTCCCTGTATTTAGTCAGTTGTCAGTATGATATGTCACTCAAAGCACAGAACTCATTCAAACACCACTGATATAGTTGATTTGGGTAGTTTCACATGGATCGTAACATTCTGTGCATGAAATCTGCTCTTCTGGATTACAGAGTTATTGGCCTTTTACATGCTTGGCTTATTGCCTTTGTGTTCGCTAGGCAGGGTTTTTTGCAGGACATGCAGGAGCAGATGGGGAAACTGACAGACCTCCTAAAGGATGAACGGCGGTCCCACCAGCACAGCTGCCGTGCGGTGAGATATCTAGATAGTTTCTCCAACATGGTCATCTAAAGGGGACCTCTGACTCCTTCTAACTTCATCATGTCTCTGTTTCACAGCTGTTGGACGAAGCAGAGCGGAGAGCTGAGAGAGTTAGGCAGCAGCAACAACAGGAGATAGAGTAGGTACTTTATGCCCCACACAGCTAGCAGAGGTGGCGTCCTTTCATGCTAGACTGTCAAATTGGAATAAGGTCCTTTGACAAAGAGGTGATTCCCAGTCACCACTTCCCTCTGACTTACAGGCAGCTAATGCAGGCCCACAGATCAGAGATCAGTGCTTTAGTGACCCTCCATACCAAGACTCTGGAGGGGGAGAAGGGCTGTGCAGAGGAGAGATGTGGTATTAAACAGGAAACAATGACTTGTGGCAGCCTAACAGTTTAACTAACACTGTCTCTTCAACCTGTCCCTGTCCCTGTCACTCTCACCCTTTCTTTGCTTGTCAACCCTCACAGCCCTGCTGGAGAAAGAGTATGACTTCCTCAAAAGCTCCTTCCGCACATACAAGGTGAATTAGCCTTGCCACCTGTTGCCAGATGGCACCAGTCAGAACTTAGTGTTTCACATTTCTTCAGTGAAATGCACTGCAAAAAAAAGGTTGATTTATTTATTGAAAATTAAAATAGTGTTTTTTTCCCTACTGCTCTAGGACAGTATATTTGAGGAGATGCGTAGCAGCTGGCTAAGGAAGGAGAACAGCTGGAAAGAGGAGCAGGAAAGGCATCTCATGGACCAACTGATGCATTGTGAGGTTATTAACAATTGTGCAAAGTAGAGTGATTATACAGCTCCTCAGTTTCAGTGTTGACATTTAGAAATGGTATATTTCTCATCACTGACAGCACGTGAGCAGCTGAACAAAAGTGAGCAGGAAAAGGATAACCAAAGAAAGGCCTTTGAGGCAGAAATGGCAGAACTCCAGGCCAGGTTTGAGGAGGAGATACAGGTCAGAGGAGGATTGTCGCTACCAATGTTAACCTGAATTTGACTTATAGGTGGTTCGGACAATGGGATAGTTTACCTCTGAAGTCACTGAGCGTGTGTGGCTTTCTAGGTACTAGCTGGTGAGCTGACAGAGAAGGATGTAACCATCAGTTTGTTGAGAACAGCTTATCACCAGACACAAGAGCAACTGGATATTGTGGTAAGCTACTGATACTCTTATGTATCCTCTTCATTCAGAGAAACTGTCACTGAAGTTTCTGTTCAAACCTGCTAGTGATGGCTATCTTGTTGTTGTGACAGACCTGTCGTATGTCAGACTTCGGGAAAAACCCAAGCCAGCTTGGACCAAGACGCATGTCATGCATCACGCAAGAACCAACAGAGCCATAGTGCAACTCATGACCACACCAATACATGTTTGACCATTATTTTTTATTCTTCTGTCATAGAATGTGTCTTAAATGTGTTGTATGACATGTGGTGTCAAGGAGTACACTGATGTATTGAAACAGCAGCAACAACAAAATGATCTATATTGATTGAAAATGTTATTTTGTATTCATTTAGGAAGTCAATGTGCAAAGGAGTAAGAAATTGACCATTTAGAAAAAAACGTTGCATATTAAGTGCTCTTCGGTTGTTCTTGCTTTTTCTCTACAACATTTAAAAACACCCTTTTAAAAATCCCTGAAATGTTCTATTTACAGTTCTTTGGATATATTTATACTGAATTTCATTTTTTATATAAGGTGTAAAAACAGTTAACATTCAGTTTTGGAAAAACACAGCAGTTTATACTTGAGGGATCCCTGAGGTGTGCAGTGTAGACAGGAGTGTGGAGACAGTCTCTCAGTCTAGGGCAGTGCTATTCAAGTACTAGTCTTTTCCCCATGGATTAATATCGTCGGTGAGAGTCCACTCAACTAGTTTCTGAATCAGTACCCTGAATAGATGGGAAAGGTGACGACCATTAAAGAAATATGCTCTAGTGTTCTCAAGCCAATGCTTGTGGCTCACATAGTCTGGGAGGTGGTTCTTTGGGAATGGGAAAGACCACCCTCTTTCTGAGCGAGTATGCAGGCTGGGGCATCTGCTTCTTAATGCCATTTGTCTTCCTGCTGACGTCATCATTCACCTTGGTCAGGATGGACAGCAAGTCATACCCACTGGACAGAGAGAGAAAAATGAGAGGAAATCAAACATGATATTAATTTACCAACAATACGCTCACATCTGTACGTCATATTTCACTGTGTACTGATGGCAGAATCTAACAACAGAGAGACCAAGCATATTTCTGAGCACTAACCTGGGCACCAAGTTGATGAGGTTCTGGCACAACGACTGGATGAACCAAGTGCCCTGCCTCTTGTCTCTAAAAGAGGCAAAGTGAGGGACAGTGGCCATGCCCAGAAGGAAGTCAGCATCAGTGGGAATGGAGTCTCTGTGTACCACTGCATCAGTGCAGATAGAGCTGGAGGTAGTAGAGCTTGGTGCTGGGCCATCAGACTGGATGAACACTTGCTTTTGGTCCTTGTTGCCCTGACAGGCCTGGATGAAGAACAGCTTGGGCTTGTCCCTCAGCGAGCTGCACTCCAGTCCAGAGAAGGGCTCTGTGAGCTCCCTGACACTGACCTCCAGCCCGTCCACCCCGTAAACACCTCCCTCTAGGCCGTGGCTCAGAACGCAGCACACCAGGCAGTCCATCTGGCTGTGATCCCGGTTGCGCAGCTCCGTAAGTAGAGACAGTATCTTCTCCCGACTGCAGTCTGGCTCAGTCTGTGTCTCAAAGCCCAGCCACTTGAACACACTCACCAAACTCTCTAAAACACAAGTGGTTGTGGTTGAGCCCTGGTTCTTCAAAAGCAACCCACATACAGGTATTGGAAGTATTTCAGTATAGTAAGTATTACAAGTGAAGATGATCTTACTTTTGTCAATGTGTGTTCCCGCTCTTTCTTTTAACAGTAGAGGGGAATTTCTAAAGTCGCAGTTGTTAATGATCAGACAGAAACCTCTCTTTTTTCCTGTCATAGAATATTCTCCCAGTTCCTACAGAAAGAAAACACATGTAGAGCATTCGGAAAATCTTCAGACCCCTTGACTTTGACTTTTTCCACATTTTGTTACGTTACAGTCGGTATATTAAATAAAACAGTTTTCTCATCAATCTACACACAATACCCCATAATGATGAAGCAAAAACAGGGTTTTAGAAATGTTTGCAAATATATTAAACATAAAAACAGAAATACCATGTTCCCATAAGTATTCAGACCCTTTGCTATGAGACTTGAAATTGAGCTCAGGTCCATCCTGTTTCCATTTATTATCCTTGAGATGTTTCTACAACTTGACTGGAGTCCACCTGTGGTGAATTCAATTGATTGGACATGATTTGGAAAGGCACACACCTGTCTATTAAAGGTCCCACAGTTGACAGTTCATGTCAGAGCAAAAACCAAGCCATGAGGTCGAAGGAATTGTCCGTAGAGCTCCGAGACAGGATGGTGTCGAGGCACAGATCTGGGGTAGGGTACCAAAAAATGTCTGGAACATTGAACGTCCCCAAGAACACAGTGGCCTCCATCGTTCTTAAATGGAAGAAGTTTGGAACCACCAAGATTCTTCCTACAGCTGGCCGCCCGGCCAAATTGAGCAATCGGGGGAGAAGGGCCTTGGTCAGGGAGGTGACCAGGAACTTCGACTGGGGCGAAGGTTCACCTTCCAAGTCTCTGAATGTCCTTCAGTGGCCCAGCCAGAGCCTGGACTTGAACCGGATCAAACATCTCTGGAGAGACCTGAAAATAGCTGTGCAGCGACACTCCCCATCCAACCTGACAGAGCTTGAGAGGATCTGCAGAGAAGAGTGGGAGAAACTCCCCAAATACAGGTGTGCCAAGCTTGTAGCGTCAAACCCAAGAAGACTTGAGGCTGTACTCGCTTCCAAAGATGCTTCAACAAAGTACTACAAAATGTGATTCTTCAGCTTTTTTATATATATATATTTGCAAAAAAAATTGAAAAAACAGTTTTTGCTTTGTCATTATGGGGTATTGTGTGTAGATTGATGAGGGGAAAAACACAATTTCATCAATTTTAGAATAAGGCTGTAACGTAACAAAATCTGGAAAAAGTCAAGGGGTCTGAATACTTTCGTCATATACAAATCCATAATCCCAGAAACAACTAGTGTACCTAAAATAATCCATACATTAGAATCCGCTTTCAGTAAAAACAGGCACTGACATGACTTTGTCAACGCTCCTTTAAAAAGATCATTATAAGAGAAACCTCTCTTTTGGTGTTTCCTCTCTGAGGATCTGCTGGGCCAAAGTTCTTATTGTCTCCACATGAGGATGTGGATGAAACATGATGATACTCTATATGAGAGAAGACATGGATCAGGTAAGAATGCATCAATGATACAGCTAACAAACAGTGAGGCCAATGAGCCAACAGAGTGTGTGGAAAAGGGAAGAGTCAGCAGGCCCCTTTTGCAGATTGTCATTACAGATTCTCAATTGACCTTTAATGGGAGCAGCACAGTTGTCCCCATTGGTACTTAGGAGACTCAGCCCATGTGAAAGTCCTGCATCCATCGAATATGAGACTCTCCGAACATCTGTTGTGTGGATAGACCAAGATGACACAAAAAGGTCATGTGAGTTCTGTACTGTACTCCAAAACAGAGAACAAAGGTAGAGGGTGGCACTGCATGTTCAGTGTGGGACTTACCCAGAGAGGTGTCAGATCGATTCAGAGAGGATACCTGTAAATGGAAGAAGAGGTAATGACAAGTTACTACACAGACATGAGGGATGGCCATGGCCTCTGATGTGAAGACTGGCGGGGTGTTCCTGTTGATGTATGCTGTATGCTCCAATGCAGCAAATAAGTGTGGCCCCAAAACCTGGACTGAACATTAGACACTTACCTTGGCTGAAGGCTGTGAACACGAGAAGTAAGTGGGGGGAGAATGGCCATACTGTTCAACTAAGACAAAAAGAAAATGGAATGTGTAAGACAAACAGGAAATGGAAGGTGAGCATGTCATAACATAGTGAAGAAGATTTGACATTGACAGTACCCACTGGGCAGATTGTGTCATTTCAACGTGGACATTTTGGTAATATTTGGTTGAGACGTTGATCAATGAGATTTCAACCTTTATTCGCCCAGTCAAAAAGACTGCCAGAAATGTGTTAAATTCCCAAAGCTAAAAGCACAACCAAATTCCAATGGGAAAACAACATCTGATTTATGGTTTAGTTGTCATCTAAATGTGTTATCACCATGCTTTCAACCATTAAAAAGCTAAACAAAGTTCAAATGGGAATACAATGTCACATATTTTGTATTTACACAACTTGATATGTTATCACTGTGCTTTATCTAATAGCACAAACAAATGAATTGGATTGTAATTGAGATAACATTAAAAGTACATAGTGCAAGTGATCGATGTTGTTCATGATTCTGCACAGATTATTACAGCAATTGTGAAGATCTCCACAGACCTGCGACGACCTATTCATGCTATCTTGAACATGCACGCTTAATGTGATTCCATAAGAAGACATTTATAGTTACAGTAACCTCAAAATGTGGCCATGGATGTGTTACTCATTTTAAGGTTGAATAAATACTGTTACATTAGTTTGTAAGATATTTTTTACTTTCGGCAATTTACTGTATTACAAAATGAATATTGAATTGTGTTTGGTTGACCACGCAACCAAATATCAACATTTAATGCTTGGATAGTTTCATTAGAGCCACTGGCTTAATCCCATTCTTTAACTTTTTTTGGTTTAGTTGGAGATCCAACATCATTTGTTAACTTGTCGACAAGTTAATAGGCTATTGACTGTATTGCAAAAGTGATATTGAATTTTGTTTGATGGTCAACAAATTCCATCTGGTCTACAAATCAATAATGTATATGTTAGATTCCCGTCTCCATCTCAACCTATAATCAAAGTTAAAGAATATAACTAAATCAAATGAAATGTACTTTATTTACAGTGCATTTAAAGTTTGACTTAGACCTACTCTTTCATTTTGATTTTCGGTTGAGATTGAGACGTGAATCCAACATATGTATTGTCTATTTTTGTTGTTGAATTCTGGGTTGAATTGAAACAATAGCTGTTGATGACTTTGTTAATGCTATATAGTCCTGAATAGCATCATTGATGATATATGTCTGATAAAGTATGGTCCCATTTCATTTGCTCTGTTAAACCTACCTTTTGGAATGACTTTGATAGCAAAAGTGAATATATTTCGTTTTTAAGAGGTCACTGAAAATCATTCTCAAGATAGCACATGAATAGTAATCAGTAACAAATATAAAAGCAGGGCTTGGTTAAAACCCTGGATGGGAGACCAAATGAACAGCTGAAGATCAACTCTCTAGTAGGAGGTGATTCAATGTTGATTCAACCAGTTTGGGCCCAGTGGATAGTGACAGCTCCTATCTACCTGATAGTTCACAAGAGACAGGCCGCTTTGGAAGCATGGAGGCAGCCTGAAGGAAAGCAAATAAAACAGGCATGAGAGTCTGTGAGGATTATACTGTAGTAGCTTATCAAGATATGAACTGAAATATGTCCATGAGAACTGTATATCAAGATGTAAGAAATAAAAAAGGAGTGCTGACGAGCATTGTATGTTACCTGGATTCCTGCATGAGCTTCAGACACAGATCTTGGTCTTAACTGTCCCATCCCTGTCTCTTGAGTTCCTGGCCCTGATTGAATAGCATAAAACATCTCAGTCATATCCCCGTTCTAAATCATTGACAGGCAAGGGATTGGATTGTTCAGCATATAAGTGATTTACCAGATAAGGAATTCTGTGTCTTATACTTTTTTATTTTTTGTTTCAACACGGGGCAGACACTTTCAATAATTCTTTCAAGAGTCTTTAGTTTTACGATGCTCAAAATATCCATTTTCTCCATTTCCAGGAATAATTGCAAGGTCGTCTGAAAGAATAAAGCAAAATGTGTAACGTCAGTTGGTCCATCAAGATAAGCACTAAATTGCACAAAATACTGTCAAAGGTTACTGCCCTACTCTGGACAACACATATGACATTTTAGACTGTTCTGACATACTCACCAGGTTGTCCTCCAGTTTTCTACGAGGGAGTTCATTACTCAACAAGAACTTGATCCCCCGCAACTCATCTCGAGTGATGTTCTCTGACAGGTCATACAGCATTTTTCTGCAGATGGTTAGATACAATGTGTCATTCACTTTTCAGAGAACATCACAGTATATGGAGTGATCAACTGTAACACAACGTGGGTTTATATTCGTGTCATGAGTGGGTAGTTGTCTTTGTCTGTATTCAATTGTGGGGGGAGGTGTATGGATTCAGATGTAGTAATCATTTAATTCCCAGCCACTTCCGACAACACTAAGCCTGGGGATGAGGTTATAGTAAATGTGGCCTATATATTCACCTATAAGGAGAGATGTGTCTACTGGTTGTTGGTAGCTGGTTGTTGAGGCCAAGGCCTCGCATCAAGCTGTGCCGCTGGATGGTGAGTAGTAGGTCAGCAAGCAAGCAAGGTTGATCAGGGGATAACAGTTCTTGGTCCGTCAGCATAGAGAAGAGTTTACTAGCTGTGGTCACTGAGTTCAGGTCTTTACCCAGTAAATCTGTACAAAGAAATGCAAGTGCTTCTACTTCTTCACTGCTCAGGGCTTGTTCCACCTGCAACAGCAGCCTTTGGAAATCCATCTCCTGTCGAAATACCAATATGATTGCTATGTTTGATATCTATAAATACATATTGTGATTTTACAATCTCTGTACATGGTATTAATATAATGTCAGTTGAAAATATCAATTAGCCCAGGTGAGTAATCAATTAGATAGCCATCTAGTGCAGCAACTGTCAGGGGGATGGGGACCCCTAGGGGCCTCAGTGAATTTTCTAGTTTGTCCCAGCATAATTATTTTTTTTAATTGTCTAATTTTCAATTTCCACCCGCATAAAAATCAGAGAGGAAACCATGGGGGGCAAAACATGTATATTCTATAGAAGAGCTCATACTTAACACACTAGAAGATTATGCTCACATAATTATGTCAAACAGTAATACGTCTCTTAAACCGGGTGTACACTACGCGTTTTTGGCCCCGATTTAGCTGTCCCATAGAAGTTTTTTTAAATCGGAGACAAAACCCCCCATGTCATTGCCTAATCTGGGCGCGCGGCCGTCACCGAAGCTGGTTTAATGTGAGCGGCTCAGAGACGCAGTCCGAGGGGTACCGATCTCGTCTTTCAGGAATCCCAGATTTCCCGGTATTTTCAAACGTTTTATTTTAACAGCACACAATCTGCAATGTTCTTGTGATGTGCCCTGACAAGTTTTGAGAACGGTGATCAGCGACAGCCAATGCGAGCTCGCCAGAGAAGAAACCAGTGAGATGATGACGTTGTTTCGCGTCACCAAGAAGGTGTAGACTCACAAACCGGAGCGATGACTACTACTAGTAGGCGTCTGCACTTTGTACTTGCCTTTAATTAACCAACGCGTCGATTCGTTACAGCTCTGAAGTGCACAAACAATGTTTTTTTGCGAGATAGCGTGGTATCAACAATCCGCACGACCAAGTCAAATATCTTGCAGTGTGTGACCGCCGTCTGTGCCACATCGTTTAGTGACATGAAATGCGTCTAATGTGATAGGCTGAGCGATGTTAGGATTCTGAAAGTCATATAGTGTGTACACCCGGATTTAGCCCACACTATTGTAAGGACCCTGGGTTTATAAGCACGGAAATCGACCCTGTTTCATTAGACTATTATAAACGTAAAGTTGAGAATGAGAAACCATGACAAATCTACATTAATTCACCCATAACAAGCCATACACTCTGTCCAATAAAAAAAATAGCACACTGTCCAAAAAGGCTATACAGGGTATAATACCATTGTTTTACTGTTTAATTAGAACAAATGCCCCACCCAAGAACAAGTTTGGTGAAAGTATAGCTGAAGGACGGAGTTGAGCGTTCCTCGGCTAGGAATAATACGTTCGAAGTGTAAATGTGCGTCCTGATATTTCAAGTCCAAACAGGCCTACCTGTACTTTTGGAGAGGTAACATAAACAACAGGAATATCAATTTTTTCCAAAGATCCTGTCTTCTTCCCGATAACAACTACAAGTCATTTTATTTCCTTGAAAGTACCGGGAGGTTTCGTTACAAGTGGCGTGAAGTCAGTACAGTACTTCGAGCTTTCCTCACGCCAATTTCATAGGATACGCCCCGTTTCAATATTTCCAACCAATGGTCTCACCCTTTCGAAATGTTGCAATGTAGCTGTAATTAATATAGATGAGTCACCCTAATCCTCACAAACGTACAGTGGCGTCCATGCATTGTCATACACACGACAAACACTGATGGTAATATGTTTTATTCAACACATCAAAGGTAGAAAAAGTCAATAGGACATATGGACTTGGTTGAATTATAATGTGTGGTTAAAGAATAGATCTACTCTTGACCCCCCTGGTGCGAGTGATGTGATTTAAAATGCCTGGTCCAAAGTGCTGAACCTGGATCTTTAGCCATCCCTGAGATGACTCCTTCAGTTTGGAGAAGTTAGTCTGTGAGTCCTGAACAAAAGATTCTGCAAGATAAAGTCGGAAAAAAACGATTCATTACTAGTGATGAATATGTTTCAGTCTGAGATTTAAGCATGGTTATGTGTACAGATCAGATCCCATCATCTCATCATAATGATCTTTTAACAGTGACTTGCAATTGACTAAATCAATGATATGTACAGCAACACACAACGTAGCAGTCATTATCTCACAACACACGTTTATAGGCTACTTCTGTGTTGTATTCATGGCACCAGATCAGCCTTGATATCAGTTGCAATAGAAAATGTATCCCGTACACACAGACAGAGCCTAACTCGGCTCCTTAAAAAGTATCGACGCCCAAACCGTAAACTGGAGAGAAAAGTGTCAGAGACAGGTACTTACTGTCAGTGACGAGTGAGCGCGTTGCAGTGATCTGCTCATGGGGCCAAGTTAGCTGCCGCCTCCCCAGTCCATGGGTCCGGGACAGGACACAATCCACATAGATGTCCCAGAAGACCTGGGCCAGGTCCCAGAATAGAGCACTGTGCTTCCTGTTGTCTGACGACTTGAGGAACACCATCAGGTCCCAGAAGGCAGGCACGGTGTCAGCGATCCTCGGGGAGCGCATCTCCAGCAGGAGCTCTGAGGAGGAGGTCCAGCACTGTGATGCCCTGCTCAGAGTCAGGGGGTCCACCTGTCCTGGCTTCTGACCTTGGAGAGGTACTACACATACACAGCCCACGAGCAGCACTGTAGCCAGAAACATGTTGAGCATTGTAGTATCCATCTGTGTTGAGACAGAATGTAAATGTTGGTAAAACATGAACGACGCCAATATTCACCAAAACAACTTTGTCTCTAATCAAACATAATGTTATCCCTGCATTCTATTTTCAGAATGGATATTTGAATTAGGCTATTGTTAAAGATAGCCCATAGGAATGTACATGTTCTCAGAATAAACTATTCCCTTGAAATGGTAAAGATTAAAACATAGTTATTTTTACCATAAAATACAAATAAAGTAATATGTTCCGAACAAATATCAGGCACTCTATTTTGAAGTATGATTTTTTTTATAAATAACATGCCAAATATTGATGGAAAGTAGGCATATAACTGTTGTGTGAGGAAATATCATAAAAGTGAAAGGCCTACTAAGCTTTTATTTTAAACTGCTTTATTTCGAATAAAGTACATTTTGCAAGATTAACCTGGCAACAAATATTTCTCAAACAAAGCGTTCAAATTTCAGTTTTTTATTAAATCTACACGAAAAAGCTCGTAAAATACAACATGTGCAAAACAGGGACTTACCTTTTGTAGAGTGATGTAGTTTGTGCAGCCCTCGATGTTTAGATGCGCATCTGTTTGCTCTCAAATACAGTACGTCAGTCTATCTAAGGGGGATGGCCAAATAGTTTATTAGCGTTCCAATGGAAGTGATTGAACACTGTCTGACTGTCACATGCTGATTTCTATTGGACAGGTTCATCATTTGCATAAAATGTGAATTGAAATGTACATTGTTACACATCATTCTTCAGGAATTTTACACTGGAGGGAGGGTTATTTCATGTCCACAGAGGCTATAACCTAGACCTTCCTCTTTGGCAGTGCGTCAATCTGTTCCTTTGTTTTTAAATCCCCTATACAAAAACATAATAAACAAAAACAACAATATTTCATTAATATATTAATAATCCATCTGAATAAACTTTGTCAAGAACTGAAAAGGTGGTTTTATGAACAACCTTGGATTAGGCCTCTGGTCTGTGGTTAAAGCTGGTATTAACAAAACAACAGGAACTGTGACTATAAACCTTTCAGAGATATTATCAGACATATTTCTTGGTAAGAAAGCAAGTCCAGGAGTAAGCAAGTAAACACATGTTCAAGAAACAGGCTATTTGGTTGATTCTTTTCTGTTGCATGATAAATGTTTACTGAGTAGGTCATAGGTTAGTAAAAACGGACCCTATTCATAATGAAACAATTGGTTGTTTAAACCCCCCCAAATTTTGGGGGGAATCTCCTCTATTTTCAACCTTGTGCAAAGAACCTTTACTTTATTCAGATATGAGAATTTCTTACAGAACTTCTAGGAGAATTTGCATATCCTAACTCACATCTCAGGGATAAATACTACCTATTTCAAGCAGTTTGGGTATAACCATATTCCTGAGTGAATGAGTCAGACTGCTGCACAGCCATGAGTACAGCCCAGCTTCATTCAAGTTGAAGAGTCACGGAAAGGAAGACAGCAGGAGATCTGACTCTGGGTCAACTTGGAAAGTCCTTATTTCCGGTTGCAGTGCAAACGAAACACACAGGAGTACTGGCGTGCTACGTAAGCCGTGTGCCAATGCTTTTAGTGAAATGCCACATGCATGCGTGATCTGGGAGTTAATTGGAGCCTTAGTGAGAAGCCATAGATAAGTGGGCTGCGGTGGGCTACCACCAAGTTATTCATCCTTCTAATGACACCTTAAGAGAGGTTTTATGATGAAAGTTCCACATTTTCTCTCTCTGGTGTTTTGACGGGATAAGACACTAGAATTGTCTTTCAATTAAAGGAAGCAATCACCTCAGAAAAATTGGGAATATTAAAGTTCAAATCATAATGTTAGAGTGATTATAGGCAGGAAGTTTAGGAATCATTATTCATTAGATGGTGTAAACATTTGGAAAGGTTTTGTTACACTGTACATATGTGACAAAAGCTTCAACACTTTGGAGGACTTTATTTCGTTTGAGTTTGAGCTGCACTTCCTGGCTGATGACTCGATCTCTTCGTGACACAGGGCCCACCTACATGTTTATAGTACGCTCAAAGTTCATATCACACACGTCTGAGAACAGGAGGTGGTCAGTATCACATGATGGATTTATATACCGACTTAAGCACAGTACAACATGCTCTAACCTCGTATTCATTCTCTACTGCACTTTTATAGCTTGACTGCATTATTTAAAGGTCCAATGCAGCTGTTTTTATCCCAATATCAAATCATTTCTGGGTAACAATTAAGTACCTTACTGTTATTTAAAAAATGTAAATGGTCAAAATGAAAAATAATTGCTTCTTAGCAAAGAGCAATTTCTCAAGCAATAATTGTGCTGGGACTGTCTGGGAGTGGTCTGGATGAGGGGCCTAATTGGACGAGCTTAATGGGGGGGATATGTAACCTAAAAACTAGTTGTTGTTAGCAGAGAGGTTTGAAACTCTCTTTGTTATTGATCTAATAAATTATACCGCCTGGTGATGTCGCCAGGCAGGCCAAAACTCCATCCCACCAAATCAGGCTTACATTTCTGCCGGTCTTTTCAAACAGCTCTTACACTAAAACAACATTATCATCATTTTCACAATTTAACCTTTTTATTCCCAACCTCATAGTGTGTAAATATATGTAAAGCACAGGAAAAATCACATTTTGACTGCACTGGACCTTTAAGCACAGTTCTACAGTTCTAAGGCTCAAAAGAAAGACAGGGGCTCTTGGATAAAATACTTCAGTAGTTTATTCGTCGGTCCAACTGTACATGATGCAGTGTTGATAGGGACACGAGATGATGACTAATATGGAGGTTTACACAATGCCAGTGCTATGGCAGCACCTGGAACACACCAACTGTCTGTCTGTCAGCTGGGCTGGAAACTAAAGTCCTGGAAAAGTAACCTGTTGAAGCCTCGGCACATACAGTATGTCAGATTAGAAATGTCATCTTAGATTGGTGGAAAAACACACAAAAATAACATTTGCCTTTGATTCCACAAACGTAAAAGGATGTTCTTTTCACTTGGATGTATGAATTTAATTATGCTTTTCCATTCTTTAGTTCAGTACTTTGAAGCTAAATGAAACGAGATGTGGGAGTGGCCGAATACAAAAGGTTGTCTGATTCGCAAAGGTTTTTGTTCCATGTTTATACTGATATCATTATTACATTTAATAACCCATAAGTTTGTGCAATATCTTTCTTTGCATAGAAATAAAAGTTAAATGTTTTGTTTGTTGACATGCACCTATCTTTTGTAGCGTATTTTAGCTTGCAGATTTTTGGGACTCCCTTATAGAATTATAAGCCCACTATAGTGTGAATGCATGCAGCGTACCAGTAGAACTGAACTTGATTTCTAGCAAGAGTTTATGGAGAGCGCCAAGCTAGCCAGTATAGTGGGTGTTGATGAGGACTGTTAAATAGTGACACCACCTGGTAACACAGTTGGGACTAATCTGCAGGGACACACTGCATGCCTGTCTGCAGCACTGGGAGAGAGAGGCACACAGACTGCAGACAAAGGGGAAAGTGCTCTGTGTGCGACAACATCCAAACATTCCACGTGATTGATTCTTTGGCTTTTGAGTCACTTCTGGAAGTACTTAAGGAACCCCATGACATCAGTCATAGACTGGATAATCCGCGATCATTCTTTCTGTCACCATCGCTGTTCCCCTGACCTCTAGAGAAGACACATGTAGACCCCTAAATCTGACCTCTCATCTGTACTGTGTATACTGAACCTGACCCTTGACCTCTATATTGGATAAATACAGAATGTAGCGCGTGGTAACACCTAATAGACAGACTATGACATTGTCTGGTTATCCATAGCATTTTGGCCCAAATCATAATTGCGTTACTGTTTTTCATTAACATTGCCAAAAACACCCGCTATACAACATGCTTAAAGATAAAACAGAAGCAGAGTGTGTCAGTGTAAAATGATATGTTATAATTCAGAATCTGAACTCGTTCTCCTCTTTTATGTACAATGTTGCCCGATATATGCTTCAATTTATTGAATGTGGTCTGCATTTCCCATTTGGGTTCTAGCATGCAGTCCTCTTCCTCTCATTGTGGTGACCTAAGGAGGAGGAGCCTGTTCAGGGTACCACCGGGTTTGTTTTTTTAATGAGGCTATTCTCCTCCATCTGACGATTCAGTAGTGATTTCTCTCTTCTTTTTTTGTTTGTTTGTTGATTTGCTGTGTGTCGTTCATAGCTTTGGTAGCCATGCAAAGTCCTTTAGCGAGGGCCCCTCATGCCAGAGCCAGCGAGCTGCACGCTCTGTGCGGGAAATCATGCCTGGTGAGAGAATATAATGGTGTGAGTTCCGCCTGAACGCCTGTGCACTGGCACTAACGATGAAAGGAAAAGGAGAGGAGTTCTGTGGCTCTAGAGATCAGGATGGGGTTGTTAGGTGGGTGGGGTTGAAGAAGGCTGCATTTCTACATGACTAAGATGGAATTTGTTAAATTGTCCTCTATTTCGTTTTCAAGTAAATCTAATGCCAAAAATCAGCAGCTGTAAGTGCAGTCCAGAGGATCCCTCTGTGCCCTTCGACCTCTCCTCCGGCCTTATATGGCACTGGCGTTGGGGTCGTACCGCCGCTTCTTCACATTTCTTCGCGTTCAGGGGAGAGTTGGGGAAAGAAGACAGGGATCAATACATGGTATATTACTGATGATGGTGGTACAGTCAGTGCACCGTGGAGAAGCAGCCACACTCATCTCTTAGACAACAGGAGCCATATCTGTTCCTTTCGCACTGGACCGCTCCCTGCAGCTACGCGCTTCAGTGAGGTCACTAGATCCCCCCCTAGATTGATTTGATATGTTCACTATTGGTATGTGTAATGCTGTCGTTAAGTCTTTCCGATTGACCTATGAGTCAATTCTTCTGCATTGTAATGACATCCATTTTGTGTTTCAAATGTGTTTTGTGTTTCATAATATGGTGCTGGAGGCAATGAGAAGAGGCTGTGCTAGTCCATGTGGCATACAGTTAGCTTTCCAAAACACAAGGACAAGGATAGGACACGAATCTCTCATTACCATCTCTGACAGGAAAATATATTAGTTCCATTCAAAACATTACCATCTGGGGGGAGAGAGAAGAACCAACAAAAATGTACTCTATTAAAGGGGGAAAGAGGAGACAACAACAGCACATCAACAACAACAACAACGACAACAACACCAACAACAAGATAACACCAACAGGAGAGTTATGCATAACCTCCCCGTAATGTGGCTTGATGTGGGGCTTCTAGCAGTCTGTCATGCACCTGTTTCAATAGTAGGCCAGTGGGAGGTGGCACTATTGATGTGCGTGGTGGGTCATGCAGCTCAATGCGCCGTGTCTGTACCAGGTCTGTGAAGCAGGCAGCAATGGCAGCTGGTGTGGGCGGGTCCAGGAGTCCTGCTCTGCTCTAGGGCGGAGCCTGGCCATCCAGGTGGGTGTGGCCAGCCATGGCACAAAGGCTGCGGCCAACAATATGGCCCTGGCTTCTCTCTCACCACTTCCGCTTAAACTCTCACCCTTGAACCCTCGTACCAGATTGAGAAAAAGATTATGGTAGTGATAAGAGTATGGTAACCCAGGAGCATGTCATCCTGAGTTGGGCTCAGCCTTTGTGCAATGAACTGACCTTCTCCAAGTCAACCAAGTCTACATGCAGAAATATTTTTTGGGGTGAGAAACATGATGTGTTGCTAACTGGCATGCTTTGGTGGCTGCAGTATAACACTTATCAACTCCTTCTTTCTCCTACTTTAGATTTAGGGTGTGTAACACTCCTGTTGCTTGAGACAGCAGGCTTACTAGCGAGCGATTGGCACTTGATTCCTCAGATTAGGGAACGTAGCATACTGCATCACACAGTAAACTAGCTGGCTATGTATTTTACACTGAGTACACAAAACATTTAAGAACACCTGCTCTTTCCATAACATAGACTGACCAGGTGAATCCCGGTGAAAGCTATGATCCCTTATTGATGTCACGCTAGTGACCACTCTGCAGAGCTGCCTCCATGACAAGATTAATGACAATAAAAGCCAAACAGTGTTTTTACCCTAATTGAATATTGTGTATATACACTGAGTGTACAAAACATTATGAACACCTGCTCTTTTCATGACATAGACTGACCAGGTGCATCCAGGTGAAATCTATGATTGCTTATTGATTCGTTCCACTTCAAATCCACTTCAATCAGTGTAGATGAAGGGGAGGAGACAGGTTAAACAAGGATAATTAAGCCTTGAGACAATTGAGACATGAATTGTGTATGTGTGCCATTCAGAGGGTGAATGGGCAAGACAAAATATTTAAGTTCCTTTGAAGGGGGTATGGTAGTAGGTGCCGGTTTGTGTCAAGAACTGCAATGCTGCTGGGTTTTTCACACTCAACAGCTTGGGGGGGATGCAACTCAATATTAGGAAGGTGTTCCTAATGTTTGGTATGCTCAGTGTAGACATGTACAATCTGGAAGAGTATGTGTAAAGGAGGTATAATCTTAATCCATAGACTAAATTAGTAATAAGAACAGTTTGGTCTACAAGTGCTCTTATAAAACTGATGAAATTATTTTTCTGCTACCCCCCCAAAAAAAGAATATATGTTATATTGTAACATACGCCAGATAGGTGCAGTGAAATGTGTTGTTTTACAGGGTCAGCCATAGTAGTACGGCACCCCTGGAGCAAATAAGGTTTAAGTGCCTTGCTCAAGGACACATCAACAGATGTTTCACCTTAACGGCTCAGGTATTCAAACCAGCAACCTTTCTGTTACTGGCCCAACACTCTAACCGCTAGGCTACCTTCCGCCCTAACCAGCAGGTTTAGTAACTGTATTGAACATGCACGTCAAGCTTTGAGCTGTGCCCGTCTTATCAGTTTGAGGTTCTGCCACAGACGCACAGATGCCCACCACCTCTCCAACATAATCTCTATGATAATCACCCTATATTACTGAATGTGGACCTTTATTAAAGTAACTGTCCAATGTTTCCAGATTTCTATGAAATATGTGTTAAATAGTTTTCCTTCCAATTGTACTGTTAAAAAAATGTTTTCTGTGTTCGAATAGTGTGGGCGTATACTGGTCATTAAAAATATTAATGCGAGTAGACTATTGATTGGCCAGCTGAGCCTCCTCAGGAGGATGGCATCATCCTCTATGAGGAAATAGCAAGCATTTTTTTAAGTGGGGTTTTTTAAGTGTTTTTTTCCCCTCCAATTTATGCTTTGGCCAAAAATACGAGTATAAAATGAGTCAACAACATTATTTGGGCATGAGTTAGCAGAATATTAACTTTTAAAAGTGAGATTTTCACTTGGACAGTTACTTTAAGACAATGTTAAGTATCATGAGCACAGGCAAGATTACTTTAAATATGTCTATGTTAAGTGTGTGTTCACGGCTTACTATGTAAGTCTATGTGTGGTTGACCTGACCTACGTATCAGGTATGTTTGTGTGTCCCCTCGGGTCTATATTCTGTAGCAGGAGCTCAAACCCTGGTGTCTATAAGCAGCAGCAGGGATGCCAGAGTCACGGTAGGAGAGACATGCGGCGTGTTGCTTACTTAAAGCCCCATCCAGTCCCCCCCAGCACTATGGCAGCTACCAGGATGGCTCCGGCGATGGAGCCTATTATAAGATTGGTGGCACTAGGACCTGCGAAGGGTTATGGGGGAGAAAGACAATGAGCGCCTCACGTATGGCATTTCTCTACACATGGATGATCTTACACAGATGTTAAGAACAAGAACACATAGCATGAGAATACCCATTGAACTGACTGATTACATCTGTGGTTTATTTTTTGCATGCTCATCAGACCCTCCTACAGTAATGTTACCATGGTAGTAGTGATCGTGAATGTGATGTAGCCCTTTGCTTGTAAATTCAAAGGTCAAGTCTACATTTCAGGGACCCTATTGTCTATTGTCTACGGGCGGAGGTTCTGAAAAGACAGACCACTAAGTTGAAAAGTTGGGCAGAGCAATGGTCCCGATAAACATGGTGGTTAAGCACACAGCAAACCACAGGAGACCATAGACCTCTCTCTCTTACTGTATCATCTTAAACTGAGTTGTTTTACTCCTTTATGGTGGCATGTACCTAGCTACAGTCTCACCCTAACCTACATTAGCTTCCGATGACAGGTTACGTAAAGGTTCTGTCTTAGGTGATCTATATGAGGATTTGAATCGTGGAAAATGACCACATGGCACTATTTGGCAGTCCCAGTCACCACACAGCCCACCACTGAAAGACAGGCTATCTCACTGCGAATCACTTCCCTTGACTGGGGTCTATCTCCATGCCCCACATGCCCCAGAAAGGAGAGGATCAGAAGAGGAGCCACATGACGAGTAATAGGAAGAAGAGGAAGAAGAAGAAGAGGAAGAATAGGAAAAAAAGAGGAAGAGGGAGACTAATAATAATGGGGGAACAACAGGAAATGGCGGGATAAGGGGAATCCATCGATCAATCACATGACACTGAAACATCCAATCACATGACATTTATATGGTCACCACCAACACGAGACAAAGCCACCAGGACGTACACACGGGCTCAGGCCGGGTCACGAGACCCTCAGCCAGCACACTGAGGCACCACAATGAGAGGAAGAGCTGTGGAAACGGATAAAGATGCTTACTCTACTCCCCACCCCGTGCCTCCAAAAATCACCCCCAGGGCCAGAATGGTCCCTGCTACTGCCCCTATCAGCCTGTTAGTTGCCACGCTCACTGCGCAGAGGGAAAAGGAGCATTATCATTATTACCACCTGGTCACAACAAACAGCAGGCTTCTGTTCTGCTTCAGTAACATGGGTAGAGTGATGCGGTTCCCTTGGCAACTGTCCATTCCGCCTCCCCTCCACCTGCTGTCGAAAGCCCTAGGAAATCCACTGACTTATAACAGCCAATAGAAATGTGTTTATGTTCAACAGGCTCTCTATATCTGTGATGCATGGTGATATTAGCAGCGAGAGGCCTCAGCTAGAACATCTTTCTCTATTCTCCTGGGAATCATTAGACGTATCTGTGTACCTGTTCCATGTTATTATAACAATATTAATGGTAATAATAAACTTGATTTGTTTAGCACCTTTCATACAAGCAATAGCAGCTTAAAGTGCTGTTACAATTAGCACTTTAAAAAAAACAATAAAATAACACAATAAAACATGGTTGTAAAACAATAAGGGCAATAAAAGTAAACCAATAAAAACAGCAATAAAAAACAACAATTTAAAAACAATTACAAATGAAAAAACAGACAAACAGGAACTAAAAGGCACAGTAGTTAAAAGCCAGCGCCATCTTGAATGACCTTTCAATCACATTGACATGTGCAAATGTTCTGTGACCTGTAGCGTTGATCTTTAGACAGAAGAGGTTACTTGATAATAACTGACATATTAACAAATCTACTTTCAATGTGATACAAAACACAATGGACTGACCGTACTCAAGAAAAGGACGTTATATTTAGTCTATCACGGAGAGGAGATAGGGACGCTCTGAAAACTAGATGGAAACAAACCCTTTGGTCCTTCATCTTCTGCGGGTGCAGGCTCCTTGGGGGGGTCGGGCATGCTGCAGTCTGTCCCCGCCCATGTCGTGTCACAGGTGCACGTCGCCTCATTGTTACACACCTGGCCAGGTATGATAGAGGGAGCAAGAGAGGCGGGCAGGGAGGACTTCATTAACCTATGCTCCATAACAAGTGAATACGTCCCAGGTTCAATGGTTACCGCATGCTGGGGATGAGATTTTACACGCTTGTTGACATTGTAGTGAATATGTCACTTAATTGACATTGTCACTGGAAACACCATTGTGGACACTTATGGTTAATAATAGAGCATTCAAGGTTACGGTAATCTTCTGGGCTCGTATGGGTACACCTAGAGGGTTAAGCAGCTCCCCTGGACTTACCCCGTGGGCTGAGCACACCTGGCTGTTGGGCCCACTTGGGCAGGCGCTCATGTTGAGGGACTGGATGGGCAGACACTTGCGGTCAAGGCACATCATGGACGGCCCACAGGGCGTCCCGTCCTCCACATAGCCTAAATCAGTCTCATCGTCCAAAAGAACATGGCCACCACTGTGGGGGGAGGGAGAGAGAGAGAGAGAGAGAGAGAGAGAGAGAGAGAGAGAGAGAGAGAGAGAGAGAGAGAGAGACAGAGAGACAGAGAGACAGAGAGACAGAGAGACAGAGAGACAGAGAGACAGAGAGACAGAGAGACAGAGAGACAGAGAGAGGGTGCCGTAAGAGAGAGGTCAGAGAGTATCCGTGGCTGTTGTCTCTGTGTGTTGACATGTGAGGTGAGACGGTTGTCTTCACCTGCAGTCCACCAGCCTGCCCTGATGGTTGAAGGAGGTGGGGGTGATGTCTCCCTTCATCATCCCGATGCGGGGGTTGCGTCCTATGTTGCTGCACAGCAGGGACCCGCAGAACACATCGCTGCAGGCAGAGAGTCCGAGAGAGTTAGAGCGAAGGGAACACTGATACTTTGTGAGTACTACATTGATGTAGAACAGATACAGCGACACATGAATGTTTGTTCTGGCATAGTGCACAGCTACAGTGTACAGTGTATATTTGGTATCATGTTCAACTCACTGCTTGCTGCACTGGAGCCATTTCTCTCCATCCTTCCCACAGTTTCCCTTCTCTGTTCCCTCTGTATTGAGCTTCTCATAGCAGAACTTCTCGGAGCCTCCTGCCTCTGCAGGAAGACGCAACATAGGAGAGGAGAAAGGGAGGATGACCACACCTCACAACAAGCCAACATAACTGGAGCGCAGACAGCCGTTTCAGATTCTGTTCGACCACATATTTTTGCATATCTTGCAGTGAGCAAAGCAACTTAAGCGAAAGGGATTTTGAACTCACTTGAACCCCAGAGGTATTTGCACTGGTTCCCCCTGGTCTTGCACTCTCCACCATAGCAGCGTCCCTAAAGAGAAAAAAAGGGCACACTCATTCATTCCCTATCTGTTCAAGCAAGCTTATGGTGACGACCATTCTCTAAATCGCACAATCTGAATAGATTTGAGCATGTCGTTTTGTCTCAGTGATCATGCTGCTCACCTGGTCGACTTGACAGTGGTAGCCATCTTGTTTGTGAAGGTTAGGAGGGCACTACAATGAACGATATACAGATATTTCCTTTAAACAGAGCTGAAGGTTTCATCCTTTCTTAGAGATGTATAATGGTTAGAGCCCAACTCACCTGGCCAGAGTCTCCTGAGCATGTCTCTGAGATGTCACAGTCATTCACCGCATAGCGACAACTATAACCTCGCGGGTAGAACTGATATAGAGGGAGAAAAAACAAGAGTGGAATTTCCTGTACCACTTTGGTAGATCACGCAACACTAAGAAAAAAAACTAAAGGAAAACGCTGCCCACTGCTGTTCATGCTCTCAGATGATTTTATTGATAAAACATTTCAACCCTTAGGTCTTCATTAGGCATCCATATCCCAGGTGGGGGTGGAAGGTCCTATATGTATCATCGGATGGGGCCACAGTGTCTCCTGACCCCTCCTGACCCCTCCTGTCTCAGCCTCCAGTATTTATGCTGCAGTAGTTTATGTGTCGGGGGGCTAGGGACAGTTTGCTATATCTGGAGTACTTCTCCTGTCTTATCCGGTGTCCTGTGTGAATTTAAGTATGCTCTCTCTAATTCTCTCTTTCTCTCTCTCTGAGGACCTGAGCCCTAGGACCATGCCTCAGGACTACCTGGCATGATGACTCCTTGCTGTCCCCAGTCCACCTGGCCGTGCTGCTGCTCCAGTTTCAACTGTTCTGCCTGCGGCTATGGAATCATGAGCTGTTCACCAGACGTGCTACCTGTCCCAGACCTGCTGTTTTCAACTCTCTAGAGACAGCAGGAGTGGTAGAGATACTCTTAATTATCGGCTATGAAAAGCCAACTGACAGTTACTCCAACTAACATTTAGATATTTAGATAATATTTTCCTGATCTATACAGGGACTCAGGAAGAACTCTAGGAACTCCATGCTTATCTAAACTCTATGAATGAGCACCTCTTTTTAACCATTAATCAAAATCAGTTTTCTTGATGTGATGGTTATTAAGGACAAAATGTCCCTCTCTACCGATCTTTACAGGAAACCTACGGAAAGGAGGTGACTGTTTCCATCCGCCTCCACTCATTAAATGTCTCATGTGTAGCTCTGATGCTTCTTACCAGTAACAGACCACGGACCTCACACACAGGTTTAAGGAAAGGGGGTACAAAGATAATTGGGTCAAACATGCCGATGATCATTTTGAAAGTCTAACATAATTAGAAAGCCTTCAACCAAAAGTAAATGAAAAAGCAGAACATGTCCCCTCATGCTTCACGCCTTGGGGAAGGCATTCAATGACATTATCAGGAAGCACTGGTACATTGTTGATATTGACCCACAACTGAAACCCATCTTTAAACATCCCCCATGTATGGTCTTCAACAGACCCCCAAACCTGCAAGACTTTGTGGCCAAATCTGACTACCCACTGGGCACATATGTCAATTCAACATCTGTTCCACATTGGTTCAACGTTGTGGAAACAACGTTGATTCAACCATCGTGTGCCCAGAGGTTACCCACCCGGAATTAAAAATGTGGCCAATGTGCCAAATTCAGTTTCATATACAAACGTGGCTATTTCACCCACCCCCGCACAGGTCAAGGCCTGATTATGTGCATGTTTAAAATCAGATTTTATGACTTTGTGGCTGTGCCAACAAGTGACCACTCTGCAGAGCTGCCTCTATGGCAAGATTCCTGACAATAAAAACCAAACAGCTTTTTACCCTAATTGAATAGTGTATATACACTTATACACTGAGTGTACAAAACATTATGAACACCTGCTCTTTTCATGACATATGATTGCTTATTGATTCAATCCACTTCAAATCCACCTCAATCAGTGTAGATGAACGGGAGGAGACAAGTTAAACAAGGATTTCTAAGCCTTGAGACAATTGAGACATGGATTGTGTATGTGTGCCATTCAGAGGGTGAATGGGCAAGAGAAAAGATTGAAGTGCCTTTGAACGGGGTATGGTAGTTTGTGTCAAGAACTGCAACGGTCCACCACCCAATGAACATCAGGCCAACTTGACACATCTGTCGGAAGCATTGGAGTCAACATGGGCCAGCATTCCTGTGGAACGCTTTCCACACCTTGTAGTGTCCATGCCATGACAAATTGAGGCTGTTCTGAGGGGAAAAGGGGGGGGTATACAACAAAAGTATTCATACCCCTTGACTTATTCCACATTTTGTTGTGTTACAGCCTGAATTCTGTATTTCAAATGTATTTCAATATGTTTTTGCTCATCTACACACAATACCCCATAATGACAAAGTGAAAACATGTTTATAGAAAATGTTGAAAATATTTTGCAAATTAAATACAGAAATATCTCATTTACATAAGTATTCACACCCCTGAGTCAATACGTGTTAGAATCATCTTTGGCAGCGATTACAGCTGTGAGTCTTTCTGGGTAAGTCTCTAAGAGCCTTGCACACGTGGATTGGACAGTATTTGCCCAGTATTAATTTCATAATTCTTCAAGCTCTGTCAATTTGGTTGTTGATCACTGCTAGACAACCATTTTCAGATCTTGCCATAGATTTTGAAGCAGATTTATGTCAAAACTGTAACTTCGCCACTCAGGAACATTCACTGTCTTCATGGTAAGCAACTCCAGTGTAGATTTGGCAATGCATTTTAGGTTAGTGTCTGGTGGAAAGCAGACTGAACTAGGTTTTCGCCTGTGTTTAGCACAATTGCTTTTCTTTTTTATCCTGAAAAACTCTTCTGTCCTTTATGACTACAAGCATACCCATAACATGATGTAGCAACCACTATGCTTGAACATATGGAGAGTGGTACTCAGCCCAAACATAGCACCTTCCATGTTCTACATTTAGCAGACACTCTTATCCAGAGCAATTTACAGTAATGAGCACATACATTTTCAGACTGATCCCCCATGGGAATCAAACCCACAACCCTGGCGTTGAAAGCACCATGCTCTACCAACTGAGCTACACTTTTTATACAGGACAAAAGGTGAATAACTTTGCCACATTTTTTGCTGGATTAGTTTAGTGCCTCGTTGCAAAACAGAATTCATATTTTGGAATATTTTTTATTCTGTACAAGTTTCCTTCTTTTCACTCTGTCAATGAGGTTAGTATTGTGGAGTAACTACCATGTTGGAGTAACTACCATCCTCAGTTTTCTCCTATCACAGCCATTAAACTCTGTCACTGTTTTAATGTCAACATTGGCATCATGGTGAAATCTCTGAGAGGTTTCGTTCCTCTTCAGCAACTGAGTTAGGAAGGACGCCTGCCACTTAGGAAGGACGCCTGTATCTTTGTAGTGACTTATACACCATCCAAAGTAAAGGGGATTTTCAATTTTCTGATTTTTGTATTTGTACCCATCTACCAATAGATTCCCTTCTTTGCGAGGCATTGGAAAACCTCCCTTGGTCTTTATGGTTGAATCTGTGTTTGAAATTCACTGCTTGACTGAGGGACCTTACAGATAATTGTATGTGTGGGGTACAGAGATGAGGTAGTCATTCAAAAATCATGTTAAACTCTATTATTGCACACAGAGTTCATGCAACTTATTATGTGATTTGTTTAGAAAATGTTTACTTCTGAATGTATTTAGGCTTTCCCTAAAAAAGGGGTTGAATACTTATTGACTCAAGATATTTCAGCTTTTCATAATTTGTAAAAACGATTAAAAAACATTTGACATAATGGGGTATGGTGTGGAGACCAGTGACAAAACATCTACACTTAATCCATTTTAAATTCAGACTGTAACACAACACAACATAGAAAAAGTCAAGGGGTGTGAATACTTTCTGAAGGCACTGTACCTATTCATATTCTTATATACATTACAGTTCAATTAGATGGGGTGGCAGGTAACCTAACATAGTGGTTAGAGTGTTGGACTAGTAACAGGAAGGTTGCAAGATCAAATCCCTGAGCTGACGAGGTAAAAATCTGTTGTTCTGCCCCTGAACAAGGCAATTAACCCACTGTTTCTAGGTGGTCATTGAAAATAAGAAGTTGTTCTTAACTGACTTGCCTAGTTAAATAAAGATCTTTAGAGAGGAGATCTTTAAAGAGGAGCTGTGATACAATATGTTTTTTAAAGCTAAACTTGCTTTTTGTTTGAGTAATCTCTGGTGGCAGAACATTCCACGATGACATGGCTCTATACATAACTGAGCGACACATTAAATCTGTTTTGGTTTGGGTACAGTGAAGAAACCCATAGTGGCATGTCTGGTATTTGTGTCTGTTTGAAGTGTATGCAAATAGATTATACAAATGGTTAGGCATTTTCAACACACAAATGTTTCTTAAAAAGACTAAAAGAGAAGCCACAACCATGAAAGACTATCAAGCCTGTTGTTGTGACCATTGAACAAGTTGAAGAAACTGAACTCCTACGAGTAACATCTGTGTGTGCAGGCAAGTTGCTTTATTTTGAGCCAGCTGCAGCTTGCTATGTCTTTCATTGCTGCACCTGACCATATTACCAGACAGTAATCAAGATGGGGCAAGATCAGAGCCTGAACAACTAGTACAGTTGATTTTTGTCTTAAAAACGCAGATCATCTTTTTTTATAACAGACATACATTATCTCTCCCCATCTTCACAACAACTTTGTCAATATGACTTGACCATGAGGACTGACCATCCAATGTTACTCGAAGGTGTTCAGCTTCTTCAACAAGTTCAATAGTCACACCCTTTATGCACAACTCCAGTTGAGGTTTAAGTCTAAGAGAATCCGTTGAACCAAATATTTAAGACCAGTTTATTGTTAAATATCCGACACTGACTGTAACTCCTTGCTAAGAGTCTCAGTGAGCTCACTGGCTGTAGTTGCTTATGTGTAGAGTGTGCAATTATCAGCATACATAGTAATTTTAACTTCTTGTAGGACAAGTTGCAAATCATTCGTAAAAATAGAGAAGAGTAACGGCCCAAGGCAACTGCCCTGAGGGCTACCGCACTGTACATACAGTGCCTTGCGAAAGTATTCGGCCCCCTTGAACTTTGCGACCTTTTGCCACATTTCAGGCTTCAAACATAAAGATATAAAATTTTATTTTTTTGTGAAGAATCAACAACAAGTGGGACACAATCATGAAGTGGAACGACATTTATTGGATATTTCAAACTTTTTTAACAAATCAAAAACTGAAAAATTGGGCGTGCAAAATTATTCAGCCCCTTTACTTTCAGTGCAGCAAACTCTCTCCAGAAGTTCAATGAGGATCTCTGAATGATCCAATGTTGACCTAAATGACTAATGATGATAAATACAATCCACCTGTGTGTAATCAAGTCTCCGTATAAATGCACCTGCACTGTGGTAGTCTCAGAGGTCCGTTAACAGCGCAGAGAGCATCATGAAGAACAAGGAACACACCAGGCAGTTCCGAGATACTGTTGTGAAGAAGTCTAAAGCCGGATTTGGATACAAAAAGATTTCCCAAGCTTTAAACATCCCAAGGAGCACTGTGCAAGCGATAATATTGAAATGGAAGGAGTATCAGACCACTGCAAATCTACAAAGACCTGGCCGTCCCTCTAAACTTTCAGCTCATACAAGGAGAAGACTGATCAGAGATGCAGCCAAGAGGCCCATGATCACTCTGGATGAACTGCAGAGATCTACAGGTGAGGTGGGAGACTCTGTCCATAGGACAACAATCAGTCGTATATTGCACAAATCTGGCCTTTATGGAAGAGTGGCAAGAAGAAAGACATTTCTTAAAGATATCCATAAAAAGTGTCATTTAAAGTTTGCCACAAGCCACCTGGGAGACACACCAAACATGTGGAAGAAGGTGCTCTGGTCAGATGAAACCAAAATTGAACTTTTTGGCAACAATGCAAAACGTTATGTTTGGCGTAAAAGCAACACAGCTCATCACCCTGAACAACCATCCCCACTGTCAAACATGGTGGTGGCAGCATCATGGTTTGGGCCTGCTTTTCTTCAGCAGGGACAGGGAAGATAGTTCAAATTGATGGGAAGATGGATGGAGCCAAATACAGGACCATTCTGGAAGAAAACCTGATGGAGTCTGCAAAAGACCTGAGACTGGGACAGAGATTTGTCTTCCAACAAGACAATGATCCAAAACATACAGCAAAATCTACAATGGAATGGTTCAAAAATAAACATATCCAGGTGTTAGAATGGCCAAGTCAAAGTCCAGACCTGAATCCAATCGAGAATCTGTGGAAAGAACTGAAAACTGCTGTTCACAGATGCTCTCCATCCAACCTCACTGAGCTCGAGCTGTTTTGCAAGGAGGAATGGGAAAAAAAATCATTCTCTCAATGTGCAAAACTGATAGAGACATACCCCAAGCGACTTACAGCTGTAATCGCAGCAAAAGGTGGCACTACAAAGTATTAACTTAAGGGGGCTGAATAATTTTGCACGCCCAATTTTTCAGTTTTTGATTTGTTAAAAAGGTTTGAAATATCCAATAAATGTCGTTCCACTTCATGATTGTGTCCCACTTGTTGTTGATTCTTCACAAAAAAATACAGTTTTATATCTTTATGTTTGAAGCCTGAAATGTGGCAAAAGGTCGCAATGTTCAAGGGGCCGAATACTTTCGCAAGGCACTGTATCTGATGTTAGAGAAGCTTCAATTGACTCTATGGGTCCTATTAGATAAGTAACTCTCCAACCATGTGATGGCCGGTGATGAAATCTAACAATACAGCTCTAACTATGATCTTATTATCAGTTTATTTTAGCCAATCATCAGTCATCTGAGTCAGTGCAGTACAAGTTGAGTGCCCTTCACTATACGGGGTAGCAGGGAAGCCTAGTGGTTAGAGCGTTGGACTAGTAACCGAAAGGTTGCAAGTTTAAACCCCTGAGCTGACAAGGTACAAATCTGTCATTCTACCTGTGAACAGGCAGTTAACCCACTGTTCCTAGGCTGTCATTGAAAATAAGAATTTGTTCTTAACTGACTTGCCTAGATAAATAAATGTTTTTTTTTTCACATGCCGAAAATCAGTAGTTAACTTGTTCTTTGAAAAATAGCATTGTATTTGTTACAAACACAATTTTCTCCATCAGTTTACTAAGAAGAGGCACCAAACGGATTAGTCGGCAGTTAGAGCCAGCAAAGAGTGCTTTACTATTTTTAGGTAGTGGAATTACTGTAGCTTCCTTCCACACCTGTGCACACACACACTCCTTTAGGCTTTGGTTAAAGACATGGCAAATAGGCCTGGCAATACAATCTGCTACCATTCTCAATAGTTTCCCATCTACCTGGTAGCTTATCATTATTGATAGATAACAATATTTTTGCCCCCTCTTCCACACTAACTTGACCAAACTCAAAAGAGCAATCCTTCTTTTATTTATTATTCATTATTTTCAATACAAAAATTATGATGGTTTCCTGTTCAATGTTATCATTCCACTTCTCAGTTTGTCCACTTTGCCAGTGAAATAGTCATTTTTATGATTGGCTATATCAAAAAAGTTTTGTTATAAATGACCCATCAACCTCAATGATCGATGGAGATGAATGTATGCACACATGACTGTAAGTCGCTTTGGATAAAAGCGTCTGCTAAATGGCATATATTATTATTATTATTATTATTATAAATGATATTTTGGGCAAAAAAAAATCAATTAAAGGTGCTCAAGTCTTTTTCCATTGTTTTCATGTACTTCAGTCACACAATTTCTCAATTGACAGTATGTGAACCAATCAGCTGAGCAGTGTGACTTGTCTGCCACCTTTTTTGCATAATTTATTTGAACCATACAATTTGTCAATTCATCATCGATCCAGGGGGCTCAAACAGTTCTCACAGTCAGTTTCTTAACAGGTGTTTGTCATCAATTGGCAAGAATAATTGTACAAATACTCCAAGTGCTGCATCTGGATCCTCATCCTTATACACTTCAGAACAACATACATTTTTTTACATCTTCAACAAAACAGTCTCGAGAAAACATCTTGTATGATATCTTATACATAACTTTAGGCCCTGCCTTTGGTACTTTGGCTTTCCCTGTCATTGCCACAATGTTATGGTCACTACAGCCAATGGGAACTGATATTGCTTTGGAGCAAAGCTCTGCAGAATTAGTGAAGATAGGATCAATACAAGTAGATGTCACAGATCCAACACTATTGGTATGCACTGCAGTTGGTTGAGTGATAACCTGGGTAATATCACAGGCATTAGTCACAGTAAGAATGTTCCTCTTGAGAGGAGAACTAGATGATAACCGGACAATGTTCAGGTTACCAAGAAAATAAAATATATTTGTTAGCATTAGAGACCTTATCTAACATCACACACATACAGTGGGGCAAAAAAATGTATTTAGGCAGCCACCAATTGTGCAAGTTCTCCCACTTCAAAAGATGAGACAGGCCTGTAATTTTCATCATAGGTACACTTCAACTATGACAGACAAAATGAGGGGGAAAAAAATCCAGAAAATCACATTGTAGGATTTTTAATGAATTTATTTGCAAATTATGGTGGAAAATAAGTATTTGGTCACCTACAAACAAGCAAGATTTCTGGCTCTCACAGACCTGTAACTTCTTCTTTAAGAGGCTCCTCTGTCCTTCACTCGTTACCTGTATTAATGGCACCTGTTTGAACTTGTTAACAGTATAAAAGACACCTGTACACAACCTCAAACAGTCACACCAAACTCCACTATGGCCAAGACCAAAGAGCTGTCAAAGGACACCAGAAACAAAATTGTAGACCTGCACCAGGCTGGGAAGACTGAATCTGCAAAGGTAAGCAGCTTGGTTTGAAGAAATCAACTGTGGGAGCAATTATTAGGAAATGGAAGACATACAAGACCACTGATAATCTCCCTCGATCTGGGGCTCCACGCAAGATCTCACCCCATGGGGCCAAAATGATCACAAGAACGGTGAGCAAAAATCCCAGAACCACACGGGGGGACCTAGTGAATTTTTATTTATTTATTTTATTTTACCTTTTATTTAACCAGGCAAGTCAGTTAAGAACAAATTCTTATTTTCAATGACGGCCTGGGAATAGTTGGTTAACTGCCTGTTCAGGGGCAGAACGACAGATTTGTACCTTGTCAGCTGGGGGGTTTGAACTCACAACCTTCCAGTTACTAGTCCAACGCTCTAACCACTAGGCTACCCTGCAGAGAGCTGGGACCAAAGTAACAAAGCCTACCATCAGTAACACACTACGCCGCCAGGGACTCAAATCCTGCAGTGCCAGACGTGTCCCCCTGCTTAAGCCAGTACATGTCCAGGCCCGTCTGAAGTTTGCTAGAGAGCATTTGGATGATCCAGAATAAGATTGGGAGAATGTCATATGGTCAGATGAAACCAAAATATAACTTTTTGGTAAAAACTCAACTCGTCATGTTTGGAGGACAAAGAATGCTGAGTTGCATCCAAAGAACACCATACCTACTGTGAAGCATGGGGGTGGAAACATCATGTTTTGGGACTGTTTTTCTGCAAAGGGACCAGGACGACTGATCCATGTAAAGGAAAGAATGAATGGGGCTATGTATCGTGAGATTTTGAGTGAAAACCTCCTTCCATCAGCAAGGGCATTGAAGATGAAACGTGGCTGGGTCTTTCAGCATGACAATGATCCCAAAAACACCGCCCGGGCAACGAAGGAGTGGCTTCGTAAAAATAATAATTTCAAGGTCCTGGAGTGTCCTAGCCAGTCTCCAGATCTCAACCCCATAGAAAATCTTTGGAGGGAGTTGAAAGTCCGTGTTGCCCAGCAACAGCCCCAAAACATCACTGCTCTAGAGGAGATCTGCATGGAGGAATGGGCCAAAATACCAGCAACAGTGTGTGAAAACCTTGTGAAGACTTACAGAAAACGTTTGACCTCTGTCATTGCCAACAAAGGGTATATAACAAAGTATTGAGATAAACTTTTGTTATTGACCAAATACTTATTTTGCACCATAATTTGCAAATAAATTCATAAGAAATCCTACAATGTGATTTTCTGGATTATTTTTCCTAATTTTGTCTGTCATAGTTGAAGTGTACCTATGATGAAAATGACAGGCCTCTCTCATCTTTTTAAGTGGGAGAACTTGCACAATTGTTGGCTGACTAAATACTTTTTCCCCCACTGTATTCTACAGATACTGATAGTTTGTCTATAGCAGCATACTAAAAAAAGAGTATGGTTATGTGTCACAGCAGCATCGGACTGAGCTTTCTGTCATTGCAAGCAGTCTCAACGCTGTGCTTTACAGGGAAGACATCCTCCTCCCTCATGTGGTACCCTTCCTGCAGGCTCATCCTGACATGACCCTCCAGCATGATAATGCCACCAGCCATAGAGATTGTTCTGTGCGTGGTTTCCTGCAAGACAGGAATGTCAGTGTTCTGCCATGGCCAGCGAAGAGCCCGGATATCAATTCCATTGAGCACGTCTGGTCCCTGTTGGATCGAAGGGTGAGGACTAGGGCTATTCACCCCAGAAATGTCCAAGAACTTGCAGGTGCCTTGGTGGAAAAGTGGGGTAACATCTCACAGCAAGAACTGGCAAATCTGGTGCAGTCCATGAGGAGGAGATGCACTGCAGTACTTAATGCAGCTGGTGGCCACACCAGCTACTACTGTTATTTTATTTCTGTTAGTCACATGTCTATGGAAATCGTTCAGTTTATGTCTCAGTTGTTGAATATTGTTATGTTCATACAAATATTTAGGCATGTTAAGTTTGCTGAAAATAAACGCAGTTGACAGTGAGAGGACGTTTCTTTTTTATATATATATTGACTGTTGATATTGTGAACCTATATTATATATTTGTACCTCTTGTTTCAGGAAGTGATGTCACTGAGCATTGCCGATATATATATATAGGTCCTTTCACCCCACCTGGGATGTTGATGCCTAATGAAGACCTGAAACGTTGTATCAATAAAATCTCCTGGGAGCATGAACAGCAGTGTGCCGCATTTTATTTTTATCTTTCACGAGTTCACCTATTACTCCAGCACCTGCAAGAAATGACCTGGATGTGCCTATGTTCTTCAGCTGTTGTACACTATGAAAAAAGCCATTCTGGTTCTTAGTGAGCAGACTTACACAGTGATTTAAAAACCCTTACCAGACAAGTGTTGTTGCAGCAAGGTCCATCAGCACAATGTGCACCATTAGCTAGGGAACACTTCTTGCAGCACTCCTTGTAGCACTCCTACATCACAGACGACACCACCAGTCTGACACTGTATTCGAATAATATAAATGTGATGTAAATAGAATAATATTGCATCGTAACTCACAGATCTAGCGCCGCAGTCACACTCCTCTCCCACCTCAATGTATCCATTCCCACACTCTGTGGATTCAAACAGCTGCCAAAGCAAAAACAATCAGAGGGTTATTATGGTATTTTTATTACTGGTTATATACCGTATCTGTCTTTGATATTCTGCTGTATGACAACCACAACAGGAACTATTCTCGTCTGACTCACCTTGTTTGGCCTGTTAAAAAGACAGGATCCACCACCTTTCAGCAGGAATTCCTTATAGTCTGAGATGCTGCATTTGGAGAACATCCGGGGATGCTGGACCCTGTGGGTTAAGGGATACATCCACCTTTAACAACCAGCTTTTAAACCCCTTAGAGTCTATTGATGCAGCGGTTCCCAACTGAGATGTTGTGGCAGGACTTGAAACGATCAGTTCATGCTTGAAAACCCGCAAATGTCGCCGAGTTAAAGCAGCTCTGCATGCAACAGTGGGCCAAAATTCATCCCCAGCGATGTCAGAGACTGATCAACAACTACAGGAAGCATTTGGTTGTAGTCACTGCAGTTAAAGGTGGCCCAACCAGTTACTGAGTGTAAAACGGCAATTACTTTTCCACACATGTTCATTGGATGTTGCATAACTTTGTTTATGAAATAAATTAAGTAAGTATGTACAGTAATTGTTATGTTATTTGTTCACTCAGGTTCCCTTGATCTAATATTAGGTTTTGGTTGAAGATCTGATTACATTCAGTATCAACGATATGTTCCTGTACATGACCCATGATATGACTTCAAAACAATTCCATAAGTCAGCTTAGAGCAAGAGGCTGTATGAGCAGTCAGTCACGTCAGGTGACGCACTCTGAGCCAGTGTGCCTAAAGAGCCACTGTCAACAACACAAGCATGACGCCAGGGCACCTTTCACATGCTAATGCTGGTCATGACCCAGGAGAGACTCAGCTGAGCTGCAGCTCTGCACACCCTGTCATTACGGCGAAGGGAGAGCCATACCCTGCTATCATAGAGAGGGGCTGGGGGACTGGGGGGTTAGCAGCTCGTTATTGCACATTTCCGTCACACAAATCCACGGAAAGAATCTATTCTCTCACCTAATCGAACCTTTAATTATAACATCTGCTTCATGGTGTTATACTCTGTCTCTCTGTGTGTGTGTGTGTGTGTGTGTGTGTGTGTGTGTGTGTGTGTGTGTGTGTGTGTGTGTGTGTGTGTGTGTGTGTGTGTGTGTGTGTGTGTGTGTGTGTGTGTGTGTGTGTGTGTGTGTGTGTGTGTGTGTGTGTGTGTGTGTGTGTGTGTGTGTGTGTTTGAGAGAGAAAGACATAGAGACAGACATGGAAACAGAGAGAGAAAGTGAGAATAACAGCTGAGCAGTAGAACGTTACCCAGTATCCTCCATGATGCAGCCTACCCAGGAGTCAGCACAGCCACATTCCTCTGTGAAAGAACAACACACAACATGGCTATATTACAAAGATATTGGTACAAACATACACTATTGTCCAAAAGTTTGGGGTCACTTAGAAATGTCCTTGTTTTTGAAAGAAAGCACATTTTTTGCCCATTAAAATAACATCAAATTGATCAGAAATACAGTGTAGACAATGTTAATGTTGTAAATGATTAATGTAGCTGGAAAAGACAGATTTTTTATGAAATATCTACATATGTGTACAGATGCCCATTATCAGCAACCATCACTCCTGTGTTCCAATGGCACGTTGTGTTAGCTAATCCAAGTTTATCATTTTAAAAGGCTAATTGATCAGTCTCAACGTCAACAGTGAAGAGGCGACTCCGGGATGCTGTCCTTCTAGGCAGAGTTCCTCTGTCCAGTGTCTGTGTTTTTTTGCCCATCTTAATCATTTCTTTTTATTGGCCAGTCTGAGATATGTATTTTTCTTTGCAACTCTGCCTGGAATCCCAGCATCCCGGAGTCGCCCCTTCACTGTTGATGTTGAGACTGGTGTTTTGCAGGTACTATTTAATGAAGCTGCCAGTTGAGGACTTGTGAGGCGTCTGTTTCCCAAACTAGACATTCTAATGTACTTGTCCTCTTGCTCAGTTGTTCACCGCGGCCTCCCATTCCTCTTTCTATTCTGGTTAGAGCCAGTTTGCGCTGTTCTGTGAAGGGAGTAGTATACAGCATTGTACAAGATCTTCAGTTTCTTGGCTATTTCTCGCATTTATATTAATTTCTCTTCATTTCTCAGAACAAGAATAGACTGATGAGTTTCAGAAGAAAGTATTTCGTTTCTGGCCATTTTGAGCCTGTAATCAAACCCACAAATGCTGATGCTACAGATACTCAACTAGTCTAAAGAAGGCAAGTTGTATTGCTTCTTTAATCAGGACAACAGTTTTCAGCTGTGCTAACATAATTGCAAAAGGGTTTTCTAATGATCAATTAGCCTTTTAGAATGATAAACTTGGATTAGTTAACACAACATGCCATTGGAACACAGGAGTGATGGTTGCTGATAATGGGCCCCTGTACGCCTATGTAGATATTCCATTTTTTTTAAATCAGCCTTTTCCAGCTATAATAGTCATTTACAACATTAACAATGTCTACACTGTGTTTCTGATCAATTTGATGTTATTTTAATCGACGACAAATGTGCTTTTCTTTCAAAAACAAGGACATTTCTAAGTGACCCCAAACTTTTGAACGGTAGTAAATGTGCCTAAAATGTTTTAAACGGTTCCTTAAATAGTGTCTGTCTATAAGGCAGAAATTAATGTGCAGTGATGAATGGGAGCCAGTCTCTGTACTTCTCTTGGCGGCTGGATCCCACTGGATGCCAAGGTTCTGTGCCAAGCTCTGGGAGAGTGACGAAGCCATGGTCCACGTGGTGCCATACTGCAGGTACAACAAACCAGCAGTTACTCGTCTGCTCTGCTGTAATCAAACAATACGATCATGTACATTAGTCAGCACATCTTACCTCATTTACCCCTACTCCACGGCTCACAGAGCACATGCCCCCGAAGTACGCTGCGCTGCTCCGGCGGTAGTGGAAGGTCACATTGCTGTGCATCAAAGAGACACAGAGTAACTATCGAACAGACGGGTAGACGGACAAGTGAGAGGTATTCAGCTGCCCTTGGAAGACAAAAAAATGGAAATAGATGGACATGTTTTGCTTTATTGCTAAAGCCAAAGTATTAGGGCCTAGTCCTCTGACATGCTCTAATATTCTGGGAACCCATAAGGACTCAGTGTGTAAGATATACTAATGGCAGTCTCAGTATATGGCGAGTAGCAGCATGGGTTGGCCCCGAGGGACAGAGAGGAGAGGGCACTTACGTGAAGAGGTGCACAGAGTCAGCGTGCTGCTTGATGCTCTGCGCCCGGTACTTAGAGAAATCTTTCAGCATGTCCAGTGGCTTCACACTGATGGGAATGTGGTCCTTGTCCGTCCATATCTCCACGGCAACCAGAACTACCCGTGTGTGCAGGTGCTCCTTAAAGATCTGTCATCGGCGCATGATGGGTAGTGGGAGGACACAGAGAAAGAGAAAAAGAGAGAGAGAGAAATGACAACACAGGGACAGGAGAAGAACACTGGGTGTGAATGATCATCTGTACTGTCTGAGGACAGACATGGGACAGGGGACAAAGCACACTGGGAGCAGGGAGAGACAAGGGACTGTTATTGCAAATCACGGCTACACAGAGCAACAACAAACAACATAGTGATACAGTACAAAATCTGAATAGTATGGGGCCGACTCAGGGTACAGGAGATGTACAGTGTGATACATGAGGAAGTGATCATTACTGGGTTCCACCTCTGGGGGCTCGCTAATATACATGTTGAACAGCTTTTCTCAATAGACATACACATAACGTGATATACACCACTGGGGGTTGCTGAGGGGAGGACGGCTCATAATAATGGCTGGAACGGAGCAAATGGAATGGCATCAAACCATGTCTTTGATGTATTTTAAACCATTCCACTGATTCCGCTCCAGTCATTACCACAAGCCCGTCCTCCCCAATTAAGGTGCCACCAACCTCCTGTGCTGGACCCATACACATAAACGTTGAGGTATTCCTATACTTTGCAAAACACAATAATTGATTCAACTATGATTGCACTGAAAATATACCTCAAGGTACACAAACATATCAACAGCCAGTAAAGTATCAGAGTTTATCCTTATTCTGGATGTTCTGGTGGGCACCCTGATACATATACCAGAAAAAGGAAATAGAGGACTGAATATTTGTAGAGTTTAAAAGAGGTACTAAGTAAAGAATCAGTTCTCAGAGCCAAATGAAGAGGTTACTCACAGCATCCACAAAGTTCACCACCGACTTGGCAAAGTTCCTGGTGTGCTGCTTGGCCTTGTGTCGCTTATACTGCACCCCACACAAAAACAATGGCACATAGCTTTGGTTAAAAAGGATTGATAAGTGCAATTTGAATAAATACATAAATATACCAAGTTTCTCCGAAACCATTTTAAAAATGCATAAAATATGCATGTTGTTTTTATGACGGTCCAACAATAGAATAAGACTGGTGTTTTCAAATCTGGACGATGGTTATGTTAGATAGGATATGAATCATGCGTCCACCACATTCAATCGTGTTGCACCCTCTTGTGGGCATAGTTAGTTGAATACTATGTTGAGTCATTCTTTACAGTAAAAGAATGACACATTGCTGAAATATTTCACACCAGCTCACTCATATTTCCTGTCTTGTGTCTATGTGTTGACTGGTTGGTTTTTTTTGAGGGCACATACCATATTGTGGTCACTGACAATCATAATCTCCAAATACTTCATTTCCTCAAAGACATTCCGAGGCATCTGAAGAAAAAAAAACACAGATCAGTTCACTATCATAACACACAGACATGAAAGATGGATAGAGGAAGACAACAAAAGATGACGTGTTGTGTGGTGCTGAGTTGAGTTGCAAATTATGTTGTGAGAGATAATTAAAAGAGGTCACTTTAAATGATGGACCTATACTGGGAGGCTACATTGTAACACAAGGCTACATGACACAATAACTTAACACACTACATAATACAGCAGGAGTGAATGAACTTACAGTAGGTGGAGTGTGTTACAAAATCCTTTTAAGGGACTGATGAGGTCACAGACTTACAGCCCGCTTTTTCCTGCGCTTCAGCCAGGACATGTCCTCCAGCTCTGAAAGCAGCTGCTCCTCCTCCACTAGAGAGACATAGAGCACATTAAAGGCCCAGTGCAGTCAGAAATGTGATTTGCCTGTATTTTATATATATTTCCACGCTATGAGGTTGGAATAATACTGTGAAATTGAAAAAAGGACGATAATGTTATTGAAGTGAAATTTCAGCCTGTTTTGTTGGGATGGAGTTTTGGCCACCAGGCAGTAAATTAGTTAATAGACCAATAAGAAACAGAGTTCCAAACCTCTCGTCCCACTCAGACCACTCCCAGACAATCCTAGGAAAATTATTTCTTGAAAAATGTCTCTTTGCTCTCTTTTTGACAAGTTTAATTGAAAACAGTCACACTGTATAAAAAAATCATGACAGTTGTGATGGAAACAGGAAGCTTCGACACAACTGAATAAATAAGGAAAGATAATTAGTGTGTTCGATATGGTGGGATCTTTTTGTGTTGGTACAATTGTGAGAAATGACGGTTGGAACGCCTTTTTGCGCAAATATTGATATAATAACCATCGTATAGAAGTAAACGTGGATCACACGATGATATAGTGTGTGGTCCTCAGGAAACCATGCAGTTTATTAGGCTACAGATGATAGAAGTTATGATGAACTTCACAGGGTGGTGAAAGTGCAAAGTGATGAGCTTGATGCTCCTTTCCAATAAATATCAACGGTCTTATTCGGGTGAAATGATGATCGATGCTTGACTGCCCGTTTGACAAATACAAATATTTTTGCTCTTATCCATAATAATCTCATCATGAAGACTAGCCTACCCTCACAGCCTAACCGCACTGTATCTGCGAGCTGTTGGCTAGAGCGCAGGTGCCAAGACCAGAGTAGGCACATTTTCTATTTAACACAACAGTTTTTGTGACTATTATCGGTTAGAGTTGAAAATGCGATGGAATCCCATTGAACTTTAGATGTTCAACTTCAACTAAAAAGTACATTTTGGGTGCACTACGTCATTATGCAGTGATTTCTATCTCCGACGAGTCAGTTTGCATGAAAATCTGTGGCCAATTTGGTGGAAACCTAGCTAGCAAGGTACTTTTATTGTTACCCAGAAATGGTTTGATATTGAGATAAAAACATCTGCATTGGACCTTTACCCGGGAAGAGAAACACACCAAGGTATAGGGCAAGATACAGACGCCATAGGAGGGAAACCTGCTGTGTCCTGTGACACAGTCCAGATCTGGGTTGAATACATTGAAGTATGCATAGGTCAAATACATAGGTTAAATACATATAAAAGACAATAGATTTACCTTGGAGTTTGTTCTTCACTATAAGGCAGCCCCCCCCCCCACCCCTAAATGCGGAAGACACATTTCAGTTAAAGGCATTGAGTTGTACAGCTGACTAGGTATCCCCCTTTCCCTTTCCCTCCATTGGTTCCAGGTCTAGAGCTGTCATATGGGGAACCTAATGTTAGCGTTAGTAGGAGAGTATACGATCGGTTTTGGAATGTCAGGCAGACAGGCCGTGAGAGTGTTGATGTAAAGTGGTAGAGGCCTCTTGGAGGTTATGCAAGATCCATGATGGCAGAAAGATGCATAACTCATTACCCAGTTCCTCTTGGTCATTGTTCCTCTGGAGGGTGGGCCTCCTGCGCAGAGAGTGGGGTCGTGCAGCTGTATCCTGTGAGGGAAACCATTAACTGTCAGCAAGGGTGTGATAAATGTGGTGGATACAGGGAACAGGGGGGGTCAAGTTACAAAAGATAGGTCATAACGGGGTAGGGATTGGCTGGCTCGGAGGCCATTGACATTGGTCTGCGTAACAAGAAACATGATCACATTGTCACAACTAGTCAACATCAATCAATATTTAAGGTAGACATGTAAAACACAATACTTTATTAAGCTTACTACATTATCATTACATTACCATTATTCTTTCCATTTGCATCATGGACCTTGCCTGATATACGTTGCCTTCAGAAAGTATCACAGCCATTTATTTTTTCCACATTTTGTTGTGTTCCAGCCTGAATTTAAAATTAATTAAATTGAGATAATGTATCAATGGCCTACACACAATACCCCATAATGTAAAAGTGGAATTATGTTTTTAGAAATGTTTACGAATTAATAAAAAATGAAAAAATTAAATGTATTGAGTCAATGAGTATTCAACCCCCCAAGTTCAGGAATACACATGTGCTTAACAAATCACATAATAAATTGTATGGACTCACTATGTGTGCAATAATAGTGTTTAGCATGTTTTTTAATGACTACCTCATCTCTGTTCCCCACAAATACAGTTATCTGTAAGGTCCCTCAGTCGAGCAGTGAATTTCATACACAGATTCAACCACTAAGACCACGGAGGTTTTCCAATTCCTTGAAAAAAACATTGAATATTTCTTTGAGCATGGTGAAGTTATTCATTACACTTCAGATGGTGTATCAATACACCCATTCACTACAAAGATAAAGGTGTCCTTCCTAACTCAGTTGCTGGAGAGGAAGGAAACTGCTCAGTGATTTCAGGCCAGTGGTAGCTTTAAAACAGTTACAAAATGTAATGCCTGTGATAGGAGAAAACTGGGGATGGATCAACAACGTTGTAGTTACCCCACAATACTAACCTAAATGACACAGTGAAAAGAAGGAAGCCTGTACAGAACAAAATAATAATAAAAAACATGCATCCTGTTTTGAACAAGGCACTAAAGTAATACTGCAACAAATGTGGCAAAGAAAGGAACTTTATGTCCTAAATACAAAGCGTTATGTTTGGGGTAAATCCAACACAACAATCACTGAGTACCACTTCATATTTTCAAGGATGGTGGTGGCTGAATCATGTTATGGGTATGATAAAAAGAAACAGAATAGAGCTAAGCAGAGGCAAAATCCTAGAGGAAAACCTGGTTCAGTCTGCTTTCCAACAGACACTGGGAGACAAATTCACCTTTTAGCAGGGCATTTACCTAAAACACAAGGCCAAATATACACTGGGAGTTGCCTACCAAGACAATATTGAATGTTCCTTTGAGGCCTAGTTACAGTTTTTACTTAAATCGACTTGAAAATCTGTGTCAAGACATGCAAATGGCTGTCTAGCAATGGTCAACAATATCAGGCATACAAAAATCTCAGCTCTGTAGATTTTGCTGCGAAGAGACATAATCACTAGATAATTTATTCTGGTATTGCCCCTATGTAGCTTGTATCTGCTCACAACATTCACTTAAAAAATCACAACATTCACTTAAAATGAACCTTACAAATAGCAGTGTTGGGCGATTTGGAAAGCCATAGTCAGTCAATAAATAATATAATAATACTTGTTGGAAAGGTTTTCATCTTTAGCTCATAGTATCTGTGGATACTATGAAATTAGAAAGGTTCAACATGTATGGTCAACAATATCGCAGCACAATTGAAAAATATATGGCACATGGAAACCAAACGAGGGTGGTCTATGGTGATAGGTGGGATGGGCTGAGAGTGGCTGAGGGGAGGGATTAAAGAGCTGAGGTCTATGGTGATAGGTGGGATGGGCTGAAAGTGGCTGAAGGGAGGGATTAAAGAGCTGAGGTCTATGGTGATAGGTGGGATGGGCTGAGAGTGGCTGAGGGGAGGGATTAAAGAGCTGAGGTCTATGGTGATAGGTGGGATGGGCTGAGAGTGGCTGAGGGGAGGGATTAAAGAGCTGAGGTCTATGGTGATAGGTGGGATGGGCTGAGAGTGGCTGAGGGGAGGGATTAAAGAGCTGAGGTCTATGGTGATAGGTGGGATGGGCTGAAAGTGGCTGAAGGGAGGGATTAAAGAGCTTATGTCGGTAACGTATTATTGTTATGTGATTGCTGTATATAAAAGTACCGTATATGTAAAATATATGTCAAATGTATGTGTAAAATGTATGTTTATGTATGCGAACCTGTAAGCACCGAAGAGAGGGGATGGTGGATGGGATAATAATAAAAAAACAATTATTTAAAAAATGTAAAAGTATATTTTTTAAATGATAAAACAATTGTCAACAACCAACTTGAGAGAACTTTAAGTATTTTGAAAAGAATAATGGGCAAATGTACAATCCAGGCGTGCAAAGAACTTCTAGACTTACCCAGAAAGACTCACAGCTGTAATCACCGCCAACGGGGATTATAACATGTCTTGACTCAGGGGTGTGAATACTTATGTAAATGAGATATTTCTGTATTTCATTGTTTTTTTGTTTTTTTTGCAAGAATTTCTAAAAACATGTTTTCACTTTGTCATAATGGGGTATTGTGTGTAGATGGGTGATACTTGTTTTTTATTGAATCCATTTTGAATTCAGGCTGTAACACAACAAAATGTGGAATAAGTCAAGGGGTATAAATACTTCCTGAAGGCACTGTACATTCTATGCTTATATAACTTTTGGAAAAGCTCAATGCAGATTAGTGAGGTATAACCATGTCCACACGTGCAGCACTTTGTTATCATTGTGTCCTTCACTATTGTAAACCATGGACTTCCTTCAAAAACAAGAACACCCTTGTCAATGGCAAACATACCATTTTTACGAGATAACCTAATGTGCTTTACAGGAAAAGGGAGGCTTTAGTAACAGTAAAAGTGGCAGAAGAGATCCTAGCAGTAGCACAAGTAGAGGTAGAACAAATAGTACTTGTGTAGCAAAGATTTTGAAAAGCCTAAATATGAGGAAGAACTTACAATTGAGTGAGTCTGTTGCAAGGGCTCAATTAGATACACATAGAGTCCATCATCAAACATTCCGCTGTCAGGCAAAGAGAGAGGGAGCGAGAGGACAAATGAAGAGAGAAGACAGTCAATACTAAGTCAATAGCAGCTGTAGAAGGCACCGATATCTACAAGTATTCTGTGCACAGACTTTTATGTAAAACTGCTGGTGTTCACTTACTGTAGCCCATTGCAGGTAGACAAGGCCACATTAGAGTCATCTTCCCCCCTCACCTGGCCATGGTAGTAACAGTGCTCACCACCCTGAGGATACACAGAAACAACATTTATACAATACTTGTACAACATCACATATACCTACTGTAGAGCAGAGGGCAAATCTGAGACATATACTGTACACTCAGTGGCCAGTTTATTAGGTACATACATCTAGCACCGGGTTGCCTCCAGAAAAACCTCCAGAACAGCCTGAATTGTTTGGGGCATGGGAACATTACTCAATTGGTATCAAGGGACCTAACGTGTGCCAGGAAAACATTCCCTACACCATTACCCCACTGCCACCAGCCTGTACTGTTGACACTAGGAAGGACGGGGCCATGAACTTATTCTGCTTATGCCAATTCCTGACTCTGCCATCAGCATGAAGCAACAGGAACTACTCCTCAGTTGTCCAGTGTTGGTGATCATGTGCCCACTGGAGCCACTTCTTCTTGTTTTTAGCTGATAGGAGTGGAACCCGGTGTGGTCGTCTGCTGCAATAGCCCATCTGTGACAAGGACCGACGAGTTGTGCGTTCTGAGATGCCGTTCTGCACACCACTGTTGTACTGCGCCGTTATTTGCCGTTATTGTCACTGTCATCCGTGAAAAGCCAAGGAGGCCGGCCGTTTCTGACATACTGGAACTGGCGTGCCTGCTACCGACAATCATCGCCATGCTCAGTCGCTTAGGTCACTTGTTTTGCCCATTCTAGCATTCAATCGAACAGTAACTGAATGCCTTTATGCCTGTCTGCCCACTTTATATAGCAAGCCACGGCCACGTGACCCACTGTCAGTAGGAGCGAACCATTTTCGTGAACGGGGTGGTGTACCTAATAAACTGGCCACTGAGTGTACATATCAACATTACTCCATGGGTTTGGAGTGGAGCTTCCTACAAAATATTCAGCAAACAAATACATACACGGCGTACTTATCACATTCACAGCTGTACCATATGAGTCAATATATAGCAATGCAGCGTAACTCAGATGGAGTAGCCTACTTTCTACTCAGCCCAGGGTGTATTCGCTGGATTATTGCAACTTTGTCGACATTTGACTGTTTATTCAGTTGGAGAGACTATAAAGGTGTGCAATATGTCATCTGCAGCCTGGTTTACGCATTCAGCTCACATTTATAAATAATATCTTTCTGCAGTGTGGGTTGTGGTGGTGGGCCTCAACCTAATGGCTGTTCTTCTTCAGACCTCAATGGTCCACATCACTTTCCCTCTCCCTCATCTGTGACTCAGTTATCAACTAGGCCCAGGGTGAGCAGAGGACACTCTCTCTTTCACTCCTACCATCCCACACTGCATAGCTACTGCAGAGCACCAGCGTCTCTAGCTCCCCTGTCACGTGACCTGGGTTCCAGGCAGCCAGGCAGGCAGGCAGGCAGGAGAGACAGGAGGCTGCAGGGGAGCGGAGTGGAGCTGTGCTGAGTCAGCTAGCTCCACTGTGCCCAGCCCCTCTGCCTCAACCTGATTCAGCAACACCAGCAGCAGCGGTACAGTAACTAACACGGGCACACAGCAGCCAACTATCACATCTCTAGCCTCTTTTACCTCTCTCTTGCTAGCAGTCTATCCCTCCCTCCTTCCCTCTGTCTTTCTCTTACATCACTAAAACAGGTGCAAACAGCATCAGGGTGGATAAGATAAAGTGTAGTTATACTGATGATGGAGCACCATTGACTTGACGAGGTTAGCTAATGGTAATCAATAACAGCAATGTTAGGATACATCAAGACCAAGTGGATAAATAACATCAAAGTAGATGTGTTAAAGTACCTCTGTACCATTCAATGCCATTTGATTTATTTTCATGTCTGTGAACCCCAGTGGTCCTGTCAACATAGTAGGGTGAATAGTTTGGATGTCTTTAAGCATTTTGCTGCATTTTGCTTTAACTCTCCACTTGTTCTTTGATTGCCCCTAACTAGCCACAGTTAAACAAAACAATACACCCTGTAACAGCTGCAGGCCCTGTACCTTCCACAGGGAACCAATTAGGCTCCTCTGAAAAAAGAGAAAACGAAAAACAGGTACCCAAACAGAGTGGGTGTTCTGGCTGGAGATGTTACCTTTGATAGAACAGGTTTACCCTCCTCATAGTGGATCTCCACATAATCCGACGACAACAAGTCACTAGGAAGTAAAAGGAGAAGGGCGTGGGTTAGTGACATGTTGTGTGTCGGTTGTGATGACCTGCTGCCCTAACCGTCTGGCTGTGGTCTGGCCCTGGTACCGTGACTTACATGGCGGTTTAGAGGAGTGCACCCTGTTAAACAGCTACATTCAACAATCACCACAAACCTTAGGTAATCCTCTTCAAAAGCCCAACGTCAAGTACACCCACATGAACTTAAAATACACCCACACCATCTCACAGATAAAAAGGTGGCTTAAACGCTGAATACTGTGCAGCTATAAAAAGAGTAGGTAAGATGCTTCAGTTCGAATGAGGAGAGGGAGGGAGGGAAACATTCTTTTTGTTAGGCTGCCAGGTGGTTGAGACAGTACAAGAATATGTATAAGATAGATACAGTATAATACAGCATAAATACACCAAGCTGCATACTCTGCAAGATTATGAAAGACAGTCAACACACAGTTGTGACAGACTGCTTCCAAAAAGGGATACAGAATCCATCACAAAGCTGGCATTTAGTGAACAAACCAGGATAAATGCTCTTTTGTAGTTCAAACCAATGTAAAATCTGTTCTAACCTTTGAACAACATCTAGAGCAAGAGAACATCTAAAACAACTCATAATTCAAAATTGTATCATTATTATTATTTTTAAATACTTTTTCTAAAATGAGTAAGTACATTGATTAGAAAGAACATCCATAACAGGCAAAGCACATAGAAAGAACATCCATGACAGGCAAAGAACATAGAAAGAACATAGAAAGAACATCCATGACAGGCAAAGAACATAGAAAGAACATCCATGACAGGCAAAGAACATAGAAAGAACATAGAAAGAACATCCATGACAGGCAAAGAACATAGAAAGAACATAGAAAGAACATCCATGACAGGCAAATACCATAGAAAAATAGCCATGACAGGCAAAGAACATAGAAAGAACATCCATGACAGGCAAATACCATAGAAAAATAGCCATGACAGGCAAAGAACATAGAAAGAACATCCATGACAGGCAAAGAACATAGAAAGAACATCCATGACAGGCAAAGAACATAGAAAGAACATACATGACAGGCAAAGAACATAGAAAGAACATACATGACAGGCAAAGAACATAGAAAAACAGCCATGACAGGCAAAGAACATAGAAAAGCAGTCATGACAGGCAAATAACATAGAAAAGCAGTCATGACAGGCAAATAACATAGAAAAGCAGCCATGACAGGCAAAGAACATAGAAAGAACATCCATGACAGGCAAATAACATAGAAAAACAGCCATGACAGGCAAAGAACATAGAAAAGCAGCCATGACAGGCAAAGAACATAGAAAAGCAGCCATGACAGGCAAAGAACATAGAAAAACAGCCATGACAGGCAAAGAACATAGAAAAGCAGCCATGACAGGCAAAGAACATAGAAAAACAGCCATGACAAAGAACATAGAAAAACAGCCATGACAGGCAAAGAACATAGAAAAGCAACCATGACAGGTATGGCATTGATACAAGTAACTAAGAATATCATATCCCTTTTCAAAATGGTGTCAATGAAGCAAGACATGATAAATGATTGTGTGAGGCTTTTGCTTCACCTTGAGCACCACTGTCCTCCAGGCTGTTCCCACCGTCTGACTCAGCGAGCCATGTCACACCACACCGTTACACACACTCAATGTTAGCTGACGACTGACTTCAAGAGACTGACATTTCTGCCACAATGGCGCTTTTCGGGGCAACCTTGTAGATCTCTTTCAAAACACCCTCCCACCCCTGGACATACAGCACCTTTTGCTGCAGAAAAGTATAAAAAAAAATACAAAAGAAGTGTCTTTGGAAATGTGCTGTACGTGTGTGACATTTTGGAGTGTTGCTCAGCGAGTGGGCTGGAAGTGCTGTGCACAGTTGAGTGTAGAGAGAGAGAGAGAGAGAGAGAGAGAGAGAGAGAGAGAGAGAGAGAGAGAGAGAGAGAGAGAGAGAGAGAGAGAGAGAGAGAGAGAGAGAGAGAGAGAGAAAGAGAGAGAGAGAGAGAGAGAGAGAGAGAGAGTCAAAGCACCAGTGCAGTGTCTGTGAGAGATTCCTGAGTGAGGGGCTATTTTTAGCTTGACGTATGAGGCAGGGAGAGGAGAGTGTGCCACAGCACTGTGAGTGTGTGTGTGAATGTCTGTGTACGTGAGAGAAAATGTGTGTATGTGTGCGTACATGCATGTATGTGTGAGACAGAGACAGAGTGTGTGTGTGTGTGTGTGTGAGTGAGTGGGGAAGAGAGAGAGAGAGTGAAAGAGCGTGGAGGGGAGAGAGGGGAGAGTGCGGCATTGCAGAGTGTGGAGGGCTGGAGCAGTGGAACGTGAGCGTACCGAAGTGTGTGTATGTGTGTGTGTAGAGAAGGGAGGCCGGAGAAGTACATGTCGCAATGTGTAATGTGCAGCCAGTGTGTATGAGAGTGTTTATGTGTTTGGGGCCAAGGAGTCCTACCCTGAGGTATTTGAGTCCACAGGAGACTGAGTTACACAATGCAGTGGTAGAGGAGAGGGGAAAGACCAGAAACTGCAGGAGGTTCTGGGGCCTGGCGAAAGACCAGCTCCAGCCCAAATCCCCCATTGACACATGATGCTGTCATTGCTTTCGCCCTGGCACATGGAAATAATCAGTCTGCTCCTAATTGAATAGTGATGCTCAGGGAAAGGGAGGACAAGACATACTGTACTGCAGCCCAGACCACTGCATGACTGAATCAGCCCCAGATCAATGCTAATTAAAACACAGAGATATTATGAGACTAGTAGATACCCAATCTAAACCTACATTAAACCATCTGCATATAGGTTTTCCATGAAAACTATATAGGTTTTGACATTGAAATGACAATAAAACACAGTTCACTGTTAAATAAGATCCTTTATCTACTGCCTCAGAGTCAGATGAACTTATCAATACCATGTTTATATATATATATATTACCTTTATTTAACCAGGCAAGTCAGTTAAGAACAAATACTTATTTACAATGACGGCCTAGGAACAGTGGGTTAACTGCCTGTTCAGGGGCAGAACGACAGATTTGTACCTTTTCAGCCCGGCGGCTTGAACTTGCAACCTTCCGGTTACTAGTCCAACGCTCTAACCACTAGGCTACTCTGCGTGCAGTTTGAAGGAAGTTGCTAACTAGCGCTAGCGCAATTGCTAAATAGTGTTAGTGCTAGTCTAAGGGTATCTGCTGCTAGCAGATACCCATAGACTTCCAATTATTGTGCTAACGGCTAGCAGATACCCATAGACTTCCAGTCATTGCGCTAATGGTAGTTAGCATTGGCTCGCAAAACTACCTTTAACTTCCTTCATACTGGACAGAGATACATAAAATGGTATCCACAAGTTCATCTGACTCTGGGGAAGTAGAAAAATCCTGAAGTATCCCTTTAAGAATAGTCAACTCTATTATGCTGAAAATATGTTCTCCAGGTGCAGAAGTAAGATGAACAGCGAGCAGTACAAGTTGCACCCATTGGCAGGTTGCAGACCTATCTATATTTAGATCAGCATTCTCACAGCTACAACAGTGAGCAGAATTCATCCTACCCATAGACACAGACTAAAAAGACCTGCACCAAAAAATCACACTCACATAATACTCACAATCAATGAAAACAACATAGGATCTGGTCACAAAGAACAGCTTCTCTTCACTTCCGCAAGGTTACTTATTGTGTAATTATTGTCTGATCAAAAACACATTTTCTCTTGATTAAATGCTATTGTTCAAAGCCTGACTGTTGGGACTGAGAGTAACAGGAAAACTAGTTTGTGTTGTGAGGCCAGGAGAAGTTATCAGGTCAGGGACAGGACACCGACCCCTCATGTCTCGACATGCTTCCTGCTGTAGTTTATTGTGTGTGTGTGTGTGTGTGTGTGTGTGTGTGTGTGTGTGTGTGTGTGTGTGTGTGTGTGTGTGTGTGTGTGTGTGTGTGTGTGTGTGTGTGTGTGTGTGTGTGTGTGTGTGTGTGTGTGTGTGTGTGTGTGTGTGTGTGTGTGTGTGTGTGTGTGTGTGTGTCATCCCACCTCCTCTGACAGCATTGGTCACCATGACAACTTCCTCCACCCCCTACCTTCCTACACATGGTCACCAAACCACACTACCTTCAAAGGTCAATGGCTGCCAAGAGTCTCCATGCTTCCCCATACCTATATTCAAAGACAATGCATTTGCCAGGCTCTTATATGAGTGCTCATTTAGCTCTAGGATATTATAATCAGCCCACAACATAATGTATGTTCATGGTCATAGGAGCTAATGTTCTTCATGTGACAGCTCTGAGAAGACTGATGATGGACACAACATGAGGTCTACCATTGATGAGACACACAGGCAGTCTCTGTCAAGAGGTCCTGTTCAATCACCATAGCAAAGACTCATGAGGCCCTGCATTAACCTGACCGATAGTACACCTCATTACTAGTGAGGAAAATCACTTACAACTCCCTTGGAATCATGGGGACCTGTCACTTTGATTTAAAGATGACCCATCCAGCCCAACATGGTGCTCACCGTATCAATGAGTCTAGCACGGCGGCCCTGCAGAACGTGGCTACTGTTGTGACCATGACCTTGATAACAGAAATTGTAGTTGGATGTGTTCCACACACTGGATCTGGATCAAAATGGAAGACTCTTCAGAAAATGACTCCTTATGTTTATATAAAATTACCTCTCTGCTGTAAACCATGAAATAACAACAGCTGGGCAACACCCAAACGCCTATATCCATCACTGTTAGCTAATACCCATGCCTATTTCAAAAGCTAAAAGATCCGCCTGCTAACCAAACCGTATTGAGTAAGAGAAGCAAGGTATGAAGTAGACAAAAACACTTACTTGTTTAACGTTAGGTCCAGTACAAATCTGGAGCCAAAGGCCTCTAACTGGAAACTGGCTTGAGCAAGGTGGACCGCCTGTGGGAGAGAGAACGTTAAGCACATCACAGGTCCTTGTCTTTAGTGTTTATCAGGTTGATTTATTTTCTAATTGTAGGTTTATTGGGAGAATGGATGCCATTGGTAAGGGTAATGGTAAGACTAGTTATACCACTATAAAAATTCAATGCATTATTATTATTAATAGTTATATAATTAGAATCATATTTCTATGGTTATTTCATTGAGAAATTGTAACTGTAATGACCTGTAAGGAATGCCATGCCAACTTCACTGCCGAGCCAAGTTAAGTAACTCCCCTGCATATCAAGTAAAATAGGGCATCACCCTCATAACATGAGAGAGGAGGGGAGGATAGAGCGAGACAATGCTCTCATTGATGATTCCTTCTATCATTTAAATCAAACTATACCCATTCATCCGTTTACTTTATCCAGTGTGCCAACATGGACAAAATTACTGCCATTGGCAAGCATAACCACCACTGCACTCCAATAGGTTCAGGGGCGGCAGGTAGCCTAGCGGTTAGAGTGTTGAGCCACTAACTGAAAGGTTGCTGGGTTAAAATCCCTGAGCTGACAAGGTAAAAATAGGTTGTTCTGCCCCTGAGCACGGCAGTTAACCCACTGTTCCCCGGGTGCTGAAGACATGGATGTTGATTATGGCAGCCCTCTCTGATTCAGAGGGGTTAAATGTGGAAGACACATTCAGTTCCACAACTGACTAGGTATCCTCCTTTCCCCAATAGGATAACAATCCCAAGTTCTGACCAGAAGTCGTACCTGGTCATGACCCTCTGTGACCTGGCTCCTAGCCCGGGTGTCCAGGTCATGGTAGGTGCTCTCTGAGTCCTCGTTCAGGTAGTAGATGAGCCGAGAGGGGTAGGTGATCACATGCTCAGCCGCACGGTGACTTGTGTTGCCTGTGGCCGCTGCTGCAGTTGCCTCTCGCTCCGACAATAATGACACTGCGTCCCTCTCCACCACCTCATTCTCTCCTCCTTGAGAAACTGCAGAAGAGGAGATACCATACGAGCATGACAGTCAGTCTATACTCTGCATAGCCCCAACATAAGGAAGCCTGTCAATCATAATCGAATCATGTAAACAATTGCTGCTACTGCAGGAAGTGATTATGACTTCACCATTCCTCCAGGACACAATTGAGAGAGTTAAGTGTATAATGTTGTGTATTAGTACCATTAGAGTATGGCAGTAAACTATGACATTCCTTTTTCAAGGTCTACCTAAAAATAATTATATGGGGATTCCCATAAACAATTCAATACAAATGTACATAAACTCAAAATAGTGTTAAATTGCACTACAAAAACCTATATTTGAAATATAAATTGAATATGACAGACTGGGTAGGCTTCTTCATGTTGTTATGCTGAATATTATTATACTAATGAAAATAGAACAGTTCAATTCATAATTAAATTAGCGCTTAATATAATAAAGGAGTGCCTTGTTAAGGTCAACATTAAGGTAAACTGCATCAGTAGTTTATAAAGGTGTTTTGATCTTTGAGGTACTAATAATTAGACACAATTGTACAGCTAAAACGAGTTCATCTTAAACATTTGTCTCGGGTTAACTTAGCTATATTTCATGTTCATAAACCTGAACAAAAGATGCTGAGGTGCTTTCGTCTGCCTCCTCTCTCACCGTCACTTAAAAGGGCTCGGCATATTAAATTGTCCTCCGGACACAGACAGATCCGTCCCAAAATAGAAACGGCATAGCGAGAAAATCCAACATATCTATCATAAATATCAGATAATGACACAAAGAAGCATGCGAGTTATTAAATGTAACTGATACCGTTATGAAGGGACAGGATTGGGCTAAGAATATGCAGTACATACCAATTGCCGCTATGGATGGATGGAGCCAGGACGCAAGAATGCTCACGAGCAAATTTGCCAGAAATATCAAATGCATGATTCATATTTGATATCTGAAATATCTTTATATCAACACGTCAACGCAGTAATTAGCTGGCGGCCCATTATTGCAGGGAATATGTCGTTTACGGGTAATTCTTCATGTATCCAGTCAGTGGGGGAGAGGACTCCTGCAGCAACGGGCGGAGGGGGAGGGGGGGGGCGAATGGAAGGCGGTGGCCAGCCACTCGAATTCAACGAGCAGACTCCTCCTGATTCTGCATCCGCGCAAGTGCCGAGTCTGCCACAATTCAACACAAGTCCACCCTTTGCCCGCGCGCACATAGCACAGGCTCGTGCATGAGCCTTAAAGTAGCCTACATGCAGGTGATAGAGAGCCCGGGTCATTTGTTTTAAACTGCATCACATCCGTGCTGCAATTATGTACTCTGTCTATAGTGTATGAGGTCATACCTATTCTGATTCACACTCTATTTTACTCTACACTCTATTTTACATGGTCCAAAGTAAATGGTGAGAAAGTTTTGTGATGTGGTGGTCTATGTATTTAGAAGGCTGATTATTATTTTACTGTATTCTGCACCACAGTGTTTATCTCTGTCTAAACTCAAATTGGTAAGCATCATAACAGTTGGAGAGCTGTTTTGATGAGAATGATTTAATTGTTTTGTTAATCATCTTGGCTTTCCCTTAAAAAATGTTAGTCTATTAGAACGCAGCAAAATGAGTGGGAGTGTTGTTGACATTAATATTTTCGTAATTTAGCAGATGCTCTCCAGAGCAAATTACAGGAGCAATTGGGGTTAAATGCCTTGCTCAAGGGCACATCAACAGATTTTTCACCTAGTCGGCTCGGCAATTCAAACCAGCAACCTTTTGGTAACTGGCCCAATAGGCTACCTGCTTGACCGAAGTCTATAGACCAGCATTTCCCAAACTCGGTCCTCCGGACTCCAAGGGGTGCGCTTTGTTTTTTGCCCTAACATTACACAGCTGGTTCAAATGATCAAAGCTTGATGATTAGTTGATTATTTGAATCAGCTGTGTAGTGATCAGGCAAAAAACAAAATGTCCATCCATTGGGGTCCTTCGGGCCTAGTTTTGGAAACCCTGCTATAGACTAACCTAAATGGGGTACACTGTAATCAATTACTCTTTGGATCAACCTAAAAATAATTACATCAACTGGTTGCAAGTAAATGAGTTAGGCGTTCTCAATTTTTTTAAATGACATTAGTTGAAACTAGATATGTGATTCAATGCCTGTTCAACTGTTATATTTGATTATTAACTAACCTATATTTCAAGTTGCAACCTATGTCAACTTACTTTGGTTAAACCTAATAAATAGCATACATACAATATACTGTATACAACCAGTTATACCGTGGTTACTTTTACACTTCAGAATTACCCATCCACATTTCTTAAATTAGGTTACAAGTAATTAAATACATTTCCTGTTAATCAAGATATTATGTTGGTTCCATAACATGAATTGATTCCAAACACTTTCATTACATAAGATTTCCACATTAACTTGTTACAATACTGTAACCAAATGGTGACCATATCATCAATAGTAACCTTTCCATGATCTTTAGTATTACAATACACAAATATAAACTGAATTTATAATCAAGAAAAAAAACTGAACACATTTTCTGGAATGACATTCACTTTCACGGGTGACCAAAAATAACCAACGTAAAGCCACGCCCCCACCCCATAGACCACGCCTCCAACACTAATGATAGGCTGCCATCGCTAAATTGCACCCACCATATGCAACGCGAATGCAGATGTGGTGTTTCGTTCAATTTAAAAAATCACATTGATCTTTCAAATTCTTTATTTGATTTCAGACAAATATAATAAAATAGGTTGAACTGAGCAAAGCTTAATTTTGGATCATACCAATCAGACAAATGACTTCAGATGAGAAAGTGCCATCCCACTTTTTACAGCAGTAGGATCTGTCTTGGGCAATTCTGTGTGATACAGATAGGATCTATATCACATAAAGATCACACAAAACTGCCCAAGACAGATCCTAGTTACTATCGGAGTTAGTGGGAGAGTATGTCTGCTTCACTAAGGCTGTGTTGCTGTGTTTTAAATATTTGATAAAGCTTTGCGTATCCTTTGCATAACACATGGCACCTCCAGATTTCATGGCCATCACACTATTTTAAGCAGTCAATAAAATCCACACAGTGAGCTGCACTTCAATCATGATTTTAAGGTAGTGCCCAGTATGTCCAGTTCAAATAATGTATCCAACCGTGTGTAATTCCATAGGGTATTACACACGGTCACATTCATTGCTTTACTTTATCCCTATGAGGGGTTGCTCTTACAACTAGTGTATGAAGGTAGGCCCTACCCTCTTTTTACAAATACCCTTAAATGTAGGCATTTTAGAGGGCACCATCTCTGCATTTTGCTGCCGTAGGCTACTGCTGTCCATCCTTCCAGTAAGACCCTCCTTAGCACTTAGTAATCTCCAGGAGGATTGTTTGTCAGGCCTACTCATGTGTGCCTGGCAACGACTGGCAGGCCTCTTGATCAAATCTATGATTGTTGCGCAAGCGTACGCACACACACACACAAACAGACACACTCTCAGTATTTTACACTCACACACACACTGTCCCCCTATCGGTCCTGCGGGATCTGACAGCTCCTCCCTCTGGGTTAAATGGGTGGGATGGTCAGCTTGGGTCGCTTGGCAGAGCCTGTTTTGTTATTTTAAGTGGCAAAGAGTGGTAAAAGTAAGCAGTTTTTCACATGAATTACTTCTTTGAGGGATTTCATTTGCAGGTTTTTTTTGGTATGCTGAGGATTTACATTTCCTAACTTATACTTGACATCAAATCTAATATCTGCACAAGACGATAATCATAAATGCTCATAGATTGTAAAAACAATAGATTAATGCAATATAATGGATTCCTGAAGACCAGGGTTACTCTAAACATGACATTGTGTGTTACTGATTTAGACTTGCTCTGTATATTTTTTAGATGTTCTTTTTAAATACCATACACTGCAGTAAATCATGCTTACTATAGGTTTACTGGCGCTTGGAACTTCTGAGATTGAATTGCCAGTGGTCAGGCAGTCAGAAATCTGTCCTGACCTATTCTATAAGTAATGGTATGTTTAATGTAAGTAATTTAGCGATTATTCTCTTAAACAAGGCATTCCTTTCCTCCCCATGCCAGGACCCCAAGTTTTCCTCATTCCTATACAGTGCAAGTGATGCGTCAGTGGACGCGCCCACTTGGACACCGACCCAACTCTCCAGTATTTATTAAGGTGTAACGGGTTTACGCACAGACTCTAACGAGGATACTCGAACATAAACGATACTCCAACCCCAGTAATAACATAAGGGATGGAGTTTGGAATTTCATTAAAACGTATCACTCAGTGAGACATTTGTAAAATAGTGAGGGTTACCATAGAGGTAGCCTAACTCTTTTATGCTGCTTTAACTCTGAAAGTTTTCGTTTGGGTGATTTCGACTCCGAGACGGTTGGCGGGACATAGAGAGCGACTGGGAGGTATGTCGACTAGAAAGCTTTCATGGGTGTTGGATAACGCATAAGAAAATGGATAGCAATCGCAAAATATCAAATGCATTTTTTTCTGATCATTCAGACTGACCTTAACACTACTTATTAAATAGTTATATGTATATAGAACATACATCACGAACGTATATGTTAATAGTAGTTTCATAACTCAAGTATTGTATCATGTGGCAAATTATTTTAAAACAAAACACATTTTAATTATGCCTACAGTTCAATGCTGTTGTCATTGTGTTTGAGCTTTTGAGTTTTACTACTGTTGCCTTCAGTTTATCTGACCATAGACCTTTAAGGCCAAAGTTAGACTGAAGCGACTGTTGTCTGCAATTTTGTGGGTTGGAGGTCCGTTTGTACTGAAGAAAATATTGTGTTTAAGGGTCACGTAAGTTTACTTTGAGGCCCGGAAGAAACAGATAAGCAGGATCTAGTCATGATTTAACCATTTAACACCGTGTGTGTGCGCGTGTGTGAGGCACGCGCGCGCGTTTGTGTGTGTGAAGGGTGTGGGCACTCCACCTACCCTCTTTTTCATGTCGGCTCACTAATGATGACACTCTTCCAGGATAAGGACCCAGCTGTAATTAAATCTCACTTTTCAAACAACTGGAGGAACTGTGACCAGGACACTAACAAAAGCACATTTTGGGTTAAAAAAAACAAGTGCAGGGACATTTGCAGTACCAGGTGAGAAGCCACGATGTAAAAACATAATGGGCTACTAATCACAACAATATTTCTTTTGCACATCTGCATGTTGTATTATACCTCGATAATTAAAAACATTGTGTTAACATGTTATCAACGTGAGTAATTACAGGGCGACTACAGAAGTGCAAGAGCAATTTAATGTAACTTACATTTTAACGGACAAAACAAATAACACATGTTGAAGGAGTGCATCTTATTTATTTTTCTTTCTTACAGGACCTCTGCTTACAAAGGTAGTAGCGCTGCAGTTATGGAAGAATCCTCGGAAGACTATGACAATTACACCTATGATTATCTGGAGTATGGAGACTTGGAAAAAGACAAAGGTGGATACTCTCAGAAGGAGGCTATGCACATCCTATCAGTTATCATATATAGTATTTCCTTTGTGCTCGGTGTCACTGGAAATGGAATAGTCATATGGGTCACGGCATTTAAAAGCAAACGGACAGTGAACAGTATATGGTTGCTGAACATGGCTATCGCAGATTTTGTCTTTGTGCTCTTTTTGCCCTTCTCCATCGACTACGTTCTTCGAGACTTCCACTGGTCCTTTGGGCTGGTCATGTGTAAACTCAACTCGTTTGTGTCTGTGATGAACATGTACGCCAGTGTGCTCTTCCTCATGATTCTCAGTCTAGACAGGTATGTCTCATTGGTCCACCTTAGCTGGTCTCAGAGGTGTCGCACTATACGGCGAGCCTGGATCGTGTGTGGCTGTGTGTGGGGGGTGTCTGCTCTACTGAGCCACCCTACTCTGATATTCCGTGACACTATGCGCATATATGGCAGGGTGGTGTGCTTCAACAACTTCAATGTCCAGGATGGACATACAGCTGCTGTGAGACATATCACGCTGGTGGCAGTTCGTACAGCAGTGGGCTTCTTACTGCCCTTCAGTGCCATCTGCGTGACTGGAATTCTCCTGGCAATCAAAGTCCACCAGTCTGAAGATTCTGTGCGCCTATCCAGCTTCTCTAAAACAGTTTCCGCTGTCATTCTGGCCTTCTTTTTTTGCTGGGCACCGTTCCATACTTTTAGTTTAATGGAGCTTTCCATGCACTCTTCAATGTTTCTACATACTGTTCTGAAGACAGGTTTTCCTCTTGCTACTAGCTTAGCCTTTTTCAACAGCTGTGTCAACCCTCTCCTCTACATGTTGGTGGGCAAGAAGGTTCGCCAGCTCCTGAAGCGCTCGTGTCTGGACATCACAAAGAGTTATCTGCGGGAGCTCAGCCAGTCCATCTCTGCAACTGAGTCGGTGACTGTGGCAGACGTCGGTCCTTCAGACATCCCTCCACCAGAGGAGCCCACAGAATCATCAACTGTATGATTATAATGCAGTACATCCTAAACTCACAGTTACCTGTAAACAGAAATCAACAAGAGCTGCTATTTTTACCTTTGAGAGCCAGCCTGACCATTATTTTACCAGATGTGACTTATTTTATATTCTACTTCAGTGTAACATTTCTGCTTGTTGTTTCAGTTGGCTATTTCCAAGCAGCAATTACTCAAAGTGCCAACTTCTGTTGACTGTAAATTGCCCTCAGTGGAAAACCTGAGTAAAGTCTTGCACTAAAAGTATAACTTGCACAGGAAAAAAGAGGTAACTTTAATGATTTGAAAAAATAATCTGATCCTAATTACCCCAAAAACAAACAGGAAAGGGGGCCAACCATCCCCACAGCCTCTGGAACAGGAATTATTAGAAGCAGATCTACCATTTTCATAAACACTTTGTATTTAGATTTCGATCTTTAAACAAATCCAAGTTGGGAATTTGCAAATCTCCGTAGGCCTTTTCTTTCCCTTAGGAATATATTACATTGAAAAGGTATGTTTTCCTTTCTAAGCTAATTTCCTGTTACAGTGTTCTCTGTTATTATACACTATAAAAAATGCTGGGTTAAAAACATCCCAATGTGGGTAAATATTGGACAGAACACATGTTGGGTTATTTTGACCCAGCCAGTTGGGTAACAAACAACCCATTGTTTTCTTTAAAAGAGAAAGGGTTGTTGATGCTATGATCCACTGGGTCAGACCAGAAGACTGGAGGTGTGACTTAGTAGGGGTGTGGTTTTTAGATAGTTATTTTTGGCCACCTGTGAGGGCAAATGTCATTCCGATTAATCTGTTCTGTTTTCTTGTCATCACCTGTTAAGGTTGAGCACTGACACTTTTCAAATCAAATCCAATTTTACGAGTCACATGCACAGAATACAACAGTTGTAGACCTTACTGTCAAAGGCTTACTTACAAGCCCTTAACTGACAGTGCAGTTCAAGAAATAGAGTTGAGAAAATATTTACTAAATAAAATAAAACAATTAAAAGTAACACAATAAAATTAAAAGGCTATATACAGGGGGTACCGGTACCGAGTCAATGTGCAGGGGTACAGGTTAGTTGAGGTAATTTGTATAAGTAGGTATATTGGCTATGCATAGATAATAAACAGAGAGTAGTAGCAGTGTTAAACAAAGGGGGGGTCAATGTAAATAGTCCGGGTGGCCATTTGATTAATAGTTCAGCAGTCTTATGGCTTGGAGGTAGAAGCTGTTAAGGAGCCTTTTGGACCTAGACTGGGCGCACGGTACCGCTTGCGAAGCGGTAACAGAGAGAACAGTCTATGACTTGGGTGACTGGAGTCTTTAACAATTTTTTGGGCCTTCCTCTGACACCTCCCAGTATATAGGTTCAGGATGGCAGGAAGCTTTGCCCCAGTCATGTATAGGGCCATACGCACTACCCTCTTTAGCACCTTACGGTTGGATGCCGAACAGTTACCATACCAGCCGGTGATGCAACCAGTCAAGATGCTCTCGATGGTACAGCTGTCGAAAGTTCTGAGGATCTGGGGACCCATGCCTAATATTTTCAGTCTCTTGAGGGGGAAAGGTGTTGTCGTGCCATCTTCACGACTATCTTGGTGTGTTTGGACCATGATAGTTTGCTGGTGATGTGGACCCCAAGAAACTTGAAACTCTCGAATCGCTCCACTACAGCCACATATATGTGAATGGGGGCGAGTTCTGCCCTGCTTTTCCTGTAGTCCACGATCAGCTCCTTTGTCTTGCTCACGTTGAGGGAGAGGTTGTTGTCCTTGCACCACACTGCCAGGTCTCTGACATCCTCCCTATAGGCTGTCTCATCATTGTCGGTGATCAGGCCTACTGTTGTGTCGTCAGCAAACTTAATGATGGTGTTAGAGTCATGCACTCCTGAGGGGCCAAAGTATTGAGGATCAGAGTGGCAGATGTGTTGTTGCCTACCCTTATCATCTGGGGGTGGCCTGTCAGGACATCCAGGATCCATCTGCATAGGGAGGTGTTTAGTCCCAGAGTCCTTAGTTTAGTGATGAGCTTTGTGGGCACTATGGTGTTGAACGCTGAGATGTAGTCATTGAACAGCATTCTCACATAGGTTTTCCTTTTGTTCAGGTGGGAAAGGGCAGTGTGGAGTGCAATTGAGATTGCACAATCTGTGGATCTGTTGGGGCGGTATGTGAATTGGAGTGGGTCTAGGATTTCTGGGATGATGTGGTTGATGTGAGCCATGACCGGCCTTTCAAATCCCTTCATGACTACCAACGTGAGTGCTACGGGGCGGTAGTCAATTAGGCAGGTTACCTTCGCTTTCTTGGATACAGGGACTATTCACTTCCATGCTGGGTTGACTCAGCAGATGTGTTTTTAATGTAATCCGTAGGTTATTTTCAAGAGGCATGGCTTTCATGAGAGTAAATGTCATTCCTGTTCATCATGTTATATTTGGTAAACTTATAATATAGACATTCCTTTAATATTTTTTGAATATGAAATTAATAACAGTATTTAACTATCCCAACATTGGGATATGCATCAGCACTTGAACAACTTAATTTATTAAGCTACAAGTGTCACTACTCAACCTGAAGATATACAATACAACAGAACAGATTAACCAGAAATACATTTTTTTAGTATTTTAATTTTATTTAACCTTTATTTAACCAGGTAGGCTAGTTGAGAACAAGTTCTCAGTTACAACATATACTCTCGTGGGTGGCCAAAAATAGCTATATAAAATCCACGCCCCTACTAAGCCACGCCTCCAGTTTTCTGATCTGACTCGGGTTTTTAACCCAGCATTTCTTCGAGTGTATGGCTGGTGTACACAAGAGCCAAATTCTATTTGGTCCTTATTTCCTTCTCCAATTATAATAAGTCTATAAATTAATCACCTATGTTTACATTACATTTTCAAATAGTATTCACATTGCTTTCACTGTGTGGGAATTTGCAATCTATAATCTATTTGAAATGCAATTTATTTGTTAATTATATATTTGAGTCAAAGGAATACACAATAAATCCAATCCCTTATCTTTATTGGTAGTGTGCTTAAATATTTATTGCATCTGTTATAAGGAAGCAGTGCCAGGAGTGCTGCTATATAGAGTGGTGCTCAATCTCCAGGGAACTAACAGGATATTGCCTGTAACCTCATTAAGGTTAGAGTACACTGAGGATGGAATAAACATACCACATGCATAGTTGATCAAAGAAGAATACACAAGAAGACGTGAACATCTAATACACATTCAATGTATAGCTAGAGAGTGTGTTGCCACTCTCCACTCTCAAATAGGTGGATTTCCAATATATCACTTAATCCTAACTGCTGTCTTCCTGAAGTTCAGTCCTGTTGTTTTCAATGTAAATGTTATTGGTAAACAAACCCAGATGAGTTGAGATTGGTTGGGTAATGTGGTCCACATCTGGAACCATGGCCTGAGGAAACATCAACTGTATCATTGTTGTATTAATCACCCCATGTCTTCTGCCAATATCTTGACACAACACTTGGAATAGTGGGCTATTGACATTTGATTCAGATTAATTGATTAGGCAAATGAGGGGTGTTGTTGAAAAATCTGGAATGAAACCAGATTGGGATTTTTGGACACCTAATTGGGGATTTAAACTGAATAGAGATAGGAATGAAAATCCATTTTATAGTCAATTGCATCTCAGGGAAGCAGATCCAGGTGCATATCATGGATGGAAATGAATTGCTCAGCCAGGGAGAATGTCTGAAGTTATCACATCACATGCAAGAAATCAGTAGACTAGTTTACTACTAATTACAGATTTATAAAAGACTAGTAGCTACTACTAATTTACAGATTTGAAAATACTCATATCATTTATTTGTATTTATTTATTTTTATTGAACCTTTATTTAATTCTGCAAGTCAGTTAAGAACAAATTCTTATTTACAATGATGGCCTGCCACAAGGCAAAAGGCCTCCTGTGTGGACGTGGGCTGGGATTAAAAATAAATGTAATTAAAATATAGGACAAAACACACATCAGGACAAGAGAGACAACACTACATAATGAGAGACCTAATACAACAACATAGCCTGGTAGCAACACATGGCAACACAACACACAACGCGTAGCAACACAACATGACAACAACATGGTAACAACAATGTTTATTGTTGAGAGGCTGTCTTCACTTTTTAGGTACTGAATGCATCCCCATAGAGATATGGTAATGTATGACCAGTTGCAACATTATTAGGCTACATTAGGATGATGCTTTCAAGACAACTGGGAATTTGGAAAAGAACGAGGTCAAAGCATGACGTCGGTTTTTTCCAGGTTGGAAAGTCGGGGCTCTAGAAATATGCCCGAGTTTCCACCTTGGAATTTCTTGTTGGATGACCGTTCAAAACGATGTTTCCCAGTCGGAGCACTTTTTTCCGAGTTCCCAGTTTTCTTGAACGCACTGAAGTCAGAGAATACCGAGTTCCAAGTTGTTCTGAACGTGGCATATATTACGGGAATTACCTAATCGTGTCGCATTTGAATAGAGAAAGTGCGCAGTCAGTGGTGTCCATTGGGGTACTGCCGATGCTAGTGGCAAGGTAAGGACTTGCAATAACTGCTCTCGTGTTTACATTTTAAATGTTTAAAAGGAGTGTGATATGTGAATGATATGTGAAGGTGTTTTGAAATCCATCATGTCTAGTTTAGGTCAAAGCACCATGAAGTGCGACGGTTGTAAAAATAGATAGCTAACGTTAGCGTTTAGTATAGATGGTTCATGGCCAAAATAAAGGATCAGTGCTGTCAGGGATAGCAGTTATGCATTTGCAAGCTGTTGTTTTCTTATCATAAATATGCAACCGCTATGTAGCTTTACAAATAAATATGCGACTGATTACCTTATAGCTAATGTTAGCTAGCCATTTACACAGCTAACGTTAATCTTTTTATTCCTTTCTAATCTAAGGAGAGACGGGTTAATGCCAAATGCATCACTTGCGTATTTAGCGTATGTCTGAACACACAAGCAATCTTTATACACAAATATCAGGTGATGCTGCTTGCCAATATGGAAGTGATTGCACTTTCTAAATGGCAAGTAAAGTTGATGAAATGACATTTTTAGTTGGCTATTTTACCTGTCCATATTTTCGTTTTCAGCATGTTGCGTCTACCTGCGGTGAGTCGCGCTCTCGGAGTCGCTCACACTACAGGGAGCGTGGCAATCACAAAAAATGGTAGGCCTCATAAATTTACCAACAGTATTAATAATATCATGATATGTTATTATACATGAAGGAATAAGAGGTGAACAATTCGTATGGCACAGTTGCCCATGTTGTCCTGGTTACTTTATTCTGCTCACGGATTATCTGCAGGATAACAGAATTGTCAGGGCTTGGCTGGAATGGTGATATCCGATCTGCTCAGTTTAGTGCAGGTGGTTTGTTAAAATGGCCTTTTATTGTGATGGTGCACTACATAATTCATTAGTTCAATTTGAAATTGGGATAATAAAGTCTATGCCATTGTGTGAAATACAAAGAGTAAGATGGAGGGTGTTTTTTGATACAAGGATGTAGACTGTTTAATAAAATACAAAAATGTGTTTATAGTTCACAACGCAGCTACAGCAGCAGCCAGTAACCTGCTGGAGGTATTTGTGGATGGGAAGCCACTTATGGTGGAACCAGGAACCACAGTGCTGCAGGTAGTGGGGGCTCTAATCACTGATATTTGACAAATACTTGACTCTAGAATATAATGTCTTGTCAGATGTTTATACAGAGTAACTGCTTTGGCAATTGCTTTAGACTTGATTGATATCTTGTTTTAGGCATGTGAAAAGGTGGGAGTGCAGATTCCTCGCTTCTGTTACCATGAGCGCCTGTCAGTTGCAGGGAACTGTCGGATGTGTCTCGTGGAGATTGAGAAAGCTCCAAAGGTATGATCTTATGGGTGGTTGAAGCTTTTACATTGGCTGGCGTGTACTAGTACCCTTGTTTATGGTGTACACTCTTATTCTAATATCAACACAAGCACATCTCTTTACAGCCAGTGGCAGCATGTGCCATGCCAGTCATGAAGGGTTGGAACATTTTAACGGACTCTGACAAAACAAGGAAAGCTAGGTAGGAAGAATCACCTGCAAACACATCATCCCTTTGCATTACCTTCTTATTTGGTAATCATCACCAGTACTATAGCATTTTTTGTTTGTTTTACCCTCTTCTGGTAGAGAGGGTGTGATGGAGTTCCTGTTGGCCAATCACCCTTTAGACTGCCCAATCTGTGACCAGGGGGGAGAATGTGACCTTCAGGTAAAAAAATATGTCATCATTTCCTAGAACTTCTAAATCTCCTCTTGAAGAGGATAGTAATGATGATGATGATTCAACAAGTGGAAGGAACTGGTAATGAGGTTGTTGGACTTTTGGACTTGTAAAAGTAACATGTTTTTGCCATTGTGTGCTGACTGCAGGACCAGTCCATGCAGTTTGGCAGTGACCGGAGCCGCTTCTTGGAGAGCAAGAGAGCTGTGGAGGACAAGAACATTGGTCCCCTCATCAAGACCATCATGACCCGCTGTATTCAGTGCACCCGATGTGTCCGGTGAGTCAGACTAGTAATCACGGTCCACCTTGGAAGGATTAATTATACTAATAATTACTAATCATTTCAAAAGGGGACCGCTATCTATGTGCTAAATCATGTTTTCCATCTTTGCAGCTTTGCCAGTGAGATTGCAGGTGTGGAGGATCTGGGAACCACTGGAAGGGGCAATGACTTGCAAATTGGCACTTATGTGGAGAAGATGTTCATGTCAGAGCTGTCTGGGAATGTAATTGACATATGCCCTGTGGGAGCACTGACTTCCAAGCCGTATGCCTTCACTTCCCGACCCTGGGAGACCAGGTATGTGCATTACAGTATGTTGTTTTGAATACAATACAAGCCAGCTCTTGAAATGGAATACAAGTAGTGGTACATAGACCTTGTTGGTTATCAACGAACCTTTCTCTCCTCACAGGAAGACTGAATCCATTGACGTGCTGGATGCGGTGGGCAGCAACATCGTAGTGAGCACCCGGGGTGGTGAGGTCATGAGGATTCTGCCCCGTCTCCATGAGGACATCAATGAGGAGTGGATCTCAGATAAGACCAGGTAAGCTGAGGACCAGCTCATGTCAAATCCACACTGCTTTGCCTTGTCTGTCTGAATTAACAGTGAACTCATTCTCTTCCTCGATGGCAGGTTTGCCTACGATGGGCTGAAGCGGCAGCGCCTCACTCAGCCCATGGTGAAGGATGCGTCTGGACAGCTGGTTGCCACTTCCTGGGAGGATGTGTTGACTAGAGTGGCTGGGGTGGTATGTGATATTTGTGGCATATTGAACATTTCTGTTTACAGTCGGACCTTCCTCCATGTTATGTGGGTGGCGCACAAATGTCCCAGCGTCGTCTGGGTTTGGCCGGTGTAGGCCGTCATTGTAAATAAGAATTTGTTCTCAACTGACATGCCTAGATAAATAAAAGTTCAATTAAAAACAATTTTTTAAATGTTTATAAACAACGAGAGAACAGTTTATCTACAGTGTCTCATGACCTGAGATGTAGCATGATCTGTTGTGGTTCATGCATTTCCATGTTGATGTTCTTGTGTTTGTGTGCAAGTCTTTTAAATGGTGTGTAGACACGAGTAGCCTATTACATCAGTGTTTACTTTTGCAGTTGCAAGGAGCCCAAGGCACCAGTGTAGCGGCCATTGTAGGAGGGATGGTGGATGCAGAGGCTCTAATCGCCCTGAAAGACATGCTGAACCGCTTGAATAGTGACCGCCTATGTACTGAGGAGATCTTCCCCATGGCTGGGGCTGGGTAAGACAAGGCTGAGCCTGAGGGGAATACAGTGGTACAGAGCTAGTTAAGATAAGACCTCAGTGGAACATTCCTGATTTGGGTTCTATTTACTATAGTTCTGACCTGCGCTCAAACTACCTACTGAATTCCCGCATCGCTGGCATTGAAGAGGCTGATTTGCTGCTCCTAGTTGGCACCAACCCACGCTATGAGGCACCACTTTTCAACGCACGCATCAGGAAGAGGTATAGCTGGGATGGGATTTAAGTGCTGACAAAAATCACTGGCATCTCAATTAGCATGTAAACTATCAGCTGTGTGCAGCATCCAGCTCCTGATTTACGCACTCTCTTTAAGTGGAAACTATAAATCTGAAACATGTTTACACCGTTGAGATGACTGGTATGCATGCTTCATGTTGTACCCTGGGTAGTTGGCTTCATAACGAGCTGCAGGTAGCCTTGGTGGGGCAGGAGGTGGACTTGACCTACACATACGATCACCTTGGGGAGTCTGCTAAGGTCCTGCAGGAAATAGCTGCTGGGACCCACCCCTTCTCTAAGGTAGTCATGTATTATTTACAGGTCTCTCATGGTCGGCCACTAAGTGCTGTCATTGAGAATTTGCTACATCAACAGTTATTTAAAATCTCGTTCCCAGGTTCTTGCCAAGGCAAAGCGTCCTGTCGTGGTGTTGGGCAGTGGTTCCCTGCAGAGAGAGGATGGGGGCGCAATACACGCAGCAGTGTCTACCATTGCTCAGAATGCCCGTGTCAGCAGTGGAGTGGAGGAAAGCTGGAAGGTTCTCAATGTGCTTCACAGGTAATAACTACTACTGTACTTGATCTCACATTTAGATTGATGTAGAATTTGTTTTTATTAGTTTTCACAGCAAATTCCATATTTTTTTTGTCTGTTTCTTACTACAGGGTGGCCAGTCAAGTAGCTGCGTTGGATCTTGGGTACAAGCCAGGCGTGGAGGCCATCAGGAAGAATCCGCCCAAAGTCCTGTTCCTCCTTGGGGCCGATGCTGGCTGCATCACCCGCCAAGACCTGGCAAAGGACAGCTTCATCATTTATCAGGGTCAGCAAAGCTCCTCCACAACAGAGACATAACACCAATCTTTGGTGTAAAGAATTTCAACAATAATATCCATGATCTTTAAGTGAGTCTTGCGCCAGACTGAATGTCGTTTTTGTTCCATAACTCTACACAGGGCACCATGGAGACGCTGGGGCGACGATGGCTGACATCATTCTCCCTGGAGCAGCGTACACAGAGAAATGTAGCACCTATGTGAACACTGAGGGGCGCGCCCAACAGACTAGGCTGGCTGTGACTGCTCCAGGCATGGCCAGGGAGGACTGGAAGATCATCCGCGCCATATCTGAGGTAAACTACTGGTTCACCGCACTTATCAGTCAGTGAATTTGTTCAGTAGCAATTTCATGACTTAACTGTGTTGGCGTTTTTCTATAGCTTGCTGGATTGACACTGCCCTATGAGACCATGGATGAGGTGCGTGACAGATTGGCGGAGGTTTCACCCAACCTGGTGCGCTATGATGACGTGGAGGAGGCTAACTATTTTAAGCAGGCAAATGAACTGGCCAAGGTCAGTTGTAACACTATATATAGTACACCCACACAAATGCCTCTGTCTTCCCTGGAACTCCCTAAAGAATATTGTTAGTGTTCTTCTTAGGAAGAAGGAAAAATAGTTGTCCTGAGGAAAACCTCTCCTATGAACATGTTATTTTTACATTTTTAAACACACTCGTGCCTCGTGTCTGCTCCCTATGGTTAATTAGGTTGTAAACTAATGGTCTCTGTCTTCTCCCTCAGGCTGTGAATCAGACCTTCCTCACAGAGCCTCTGGTTCCTCCACAGCTCACTGTTCGAGACTTTTACATGACAGGTGAGACAGGCCTACTGACTCTGTCTTTCCTTTACTACTGTATGTGAATGTTGTGTTAAAATCTCTCACTTCTCCACAGATCCTATCAGCAGAGCCTCCCAGACAATGGCTAAGTGTGTGAAGGCTGTAACAGAAGGAGCCCAAGCTATAGAGGAACCATCCATATGCTGAAGCTCTGTTTTCAGGGTCATTCCTCTCTAAATGTAACATGTCTATCCAACTCTCACATACTTGCAGAAATAACCATTAGGCCTACATATATCCATAGACATATCCATAGATGTGCCGTACAGTGTCATTGTAATAGATGCCTGTTCAACTCTCACACACCTATAGAAATCATTTGCACACCTACAAAAATATACGAATGTATGTCATGAAGTCAATGCAATAGATGCAGTACCTCATGCAATTCTCACTTTAACAACAGCTGTGGCACATCCATAGAAACATATTTATTATGCAGTAAAGTTATTGTAATAGATGGCTATTCCATTCCTAACTATACACACAACTTCCTACATGCACAACTTCCTATGCTATTGTATACACACAACTTCCTCATACCCTTAATGACCAAATGCAGTACAAGCACCTTTCAGTCTTCCAGCTGACAATGGCATAGATCATTTATTTCCTCTATGTATATTACCTTACCACTGTGAATTGTGTATAGATTGTATTTTCCCCAATGACTGAGAATATGCTGCTTTGTAGATAATGTATACAAGAGTATGTGTAATAAATCTATTTTTCTTCATTTAGTAGTCAATGGTAAAGCACAAACACTTCTTAATTTTTGGAGATGGAGCCTGCATAGATCCATCGGTCAGCACAATCTATCACATTGGAATGTCTTATGCACCACTGTAGCACAGTTTATATCGGTGATCACAAATATTTTTATTACACTGTTGAAATAGATTAAATGTACTTAATTGAAATTAATATTAAAACCATAAGGCAGGCTTATCAGAAATGTTGATTTCTACAGCAGAGAAATTAACCAAAAATCTAACTTTTACTTATTTTCCTAAGGAAAGAAGAATACGTTAATGTGGAGTATTACACTAAAGCTGTGTTCCCCTATAACTTTGTATAGTTACAAGCTGTTAGTAAGAATAGACGTGATGGGTACTAGCTGCATCAGCATTGGGCAACAGTGTTGCAGCCAGGGTAGAGAGAACTCATTCATAAAGAATGCTGTGATATCAGCCGTTGCCAGATAGAACCGTGACGTGTTATAATAAGGTTGATATAAGTAGGGAAATGTAACTTGTTTCAAAGCGCATAACTCTAGCTACTCTACACTCCAATTAGCATTGCCATTCATGTACTCGGCAATACATAAAATTGCATTTCTTCACTGCTGTAGCTAATACAAAGTTGAATTTCCAATATGGTAGAGAGGTTGTTGTTGTACAGTGGACCGTTGTCATGTCTCCGCAGTGCCTGTAGTGGTGCTGTGAGGAGTCTACTGTGGACTGAACTAAAATCCTCAGCAGCTCCCAACTGCTAATATTTGCTGTGGATAAACCTCATTTACATGCATCAGTATTTTCAATTATATTGTATTCGAATAGGAGCATTATTAGTATCCTAAAATATAGATTATCGATGCACAAATAGGCAAGCTGATTCTTCTGGCACTTCTACAGTCTTTCCGGAGTGAATACCCTACATAGCCTATACCAATTGAAGGTAAGCGAAGCCTCTTCACAGCCTCGACTTCGATTTTTGGGGAGCCCGGTTATGGCTCAGGACTAGTAGGACGACTTTGCTACTCGAGGCCCTAGGATTATTAGGTCTGGTAGGCCTTATTGTTTAATGTTGAAACGTTTGATTTGTTATCTGTATCACACAATATATGCTAATTATAGCTGGTTAATGAGCTGTAATATAATATACACACGTTCACAGCGTTTCATTAATCACCTAAATGTATTTTTCTAAACAGAAGATGATCAGATGACTTGCATGCAATGTTTTGTTTTGAAGGCCTTTTTGAACGGGCCTCTGTGCCTCCCCTTGCCGTATGTTTGGTTCTCGTGAAATCCCAGTCTGAAGATATTTTTATATTATCAAATATATTTCAGTTTGCTGAAAATTGAGCATAATATTTCATACACATCTTCTGGTGTATATTGATGTTTCCGTTTCCTGGCTACTGCAACTTTTGTGTTTTTAGCGTAGTTGGCTAATGTTAACTAATGTGCTAACGTTAGCTAACAACATATCGCTAGACCGTAGGCTACAGTGGCAATTGTATAAGGTAACTAGTTAGCTAGTTATGTATGATGTTAATGTATGTCGTTAACATATACATTTGTAATTGTTGTCCAATGTCAATACTTTTCGGAGGTGTGCAAATTAACCAGAATGTAGCTAGTTAACTAACGTTAGCAAGCTAGCTGCCCAAGAAATGTAGCTAGCTAGATAGCAAACGTTAGCTATCTAGCTCGGTTCGCTAACGTTACCTAAGTTGCTAGCTAACGTACGATAGGTAGCAAGTAAGTCAATATGGTAGCTAACTATTTGTTTTGATAACTAACTAGTATTTGTCGGGCTGTTTAGTAGATAATTAGACACGTAGTTTACATAACGTTATTTCATTCAATGTGCTCAAGAAGTGTGCATGTATTAGCTAGCGAGCTATTCCTTCAGTTTTAATCATAACGTTAGTTAGGTAATAGTTATATTTTTATGAGAGCCTCGTTTAATTCAAGGTTATCTAACGTTAACTAGCTAATGGAATAACTGGTGACATTCTGAAAATGACATTGTGACATTACAGGACAGCGTTTCCACATCCTGTATTTATTTGCATGTAACGGGCAACTTCAGTCTGACTGCATCCTCGTGCGCATGAATGTACTGTGGCCACAGGTATGGGGAAGCATTACAGTACTTTCTACAACTGATTGCCCTAAGCCAAAAATGTCCATTTACAACATTGGTTAAAAAACGAATTAAACAAACATATGCCACAGATCCTCCGATTATTTCGGTCATGTGTGCATGTTTTACGTACCTCGTGAACAAATTATTGATTAGATTCTTGAATTGTGCATGGTGATGTTGCCAACAAGTCAAACTATAGAGTCAGGGGAGCTGTAAATGTTTATTTCTGTACCCCCAGTCTGTTTGTGTTTGTCTTGTTTGCATATTCAGGGCAGTCTCTGCATTACTGTGTATGATGTAAGACTTATGGTTTTCCCTGGCATCTTCCTCTCCCATCAGCTGATGTTCTCAAGGACAAGAGTCACGTGATGTATGAGGGCAAACACATCCACTTCTCGGAGGTGGACAATAAGCCATTGTGCTCATACAGCCCAAAGCTCTGCAAGCAGCGCAGGCTCAATGGCTATGCCTTCTGTATCCGTCATGTCCTGGAGGATAAGACTGCCCCCTTCAAGCAATGTGAATATGTGGCCAAGTACAACAGCCAACAGTGCACCAACCCCATCCCCAAGTCTGAGGACCGCAGGTGGGTGTGACAATACAATAGAAAGTTGTCCTCTGCACTGAGGACGGTAGGTCTTTGTCATTGACCCATCTGTCATAGTTGTGAACAGCTTGTTAAACGTGTGTGTGTGTTCCACAGATACTGTAACAGCCACCTCCAAGTTCTTGGGTTTATCCCCAAGAAGGAGCGGAAGAAGAAGCATGATACATTGGAGGAGATGCGCTCACGACCTCACCTGGAGTCAGTGGCTCTTAACATAACTGTGCCCTCGCTGGCCCTAAAGGCCTCCAACGGCCTGGACGAGCTGCCACCCTCTCCACCCTGCACCCGTCTCTTACCCCTCCCAGACGGGGAGATCCTGGACCCTTTTGCCTTTTATGAGGACGACACAAACGGGGAAGAGTGCGCTGCTCGGAAGGGCTCCGCTGTCAGGAAGAAACTACACAGTCGGCTGGTGCTCAGCCAGAAACTCCAGCTCCACCGTCACGACACTGACTTTTTCCAACCACCTTTAGAGCACTTTAGCCCCTCTCCTCTTCCCCGTGTGCACCCCTCCTCACCCCTCCACCCTCACCTCCCCCCGTAAACAGCAGACAGGACTCCTCCAGCCCCCCCAGCACTCCACCATGCCCTCGTTTGTCCTCCCAGGACAGCAGCAGGGTTTTTTATGCAAGCCAGCTCCACCTCAGACTCCCGCCTTTCTGCCTGTCGGGCTGCCCCCCAACACGGCTCCCAGTCAGGTGCAGTCCTCTGGTCCCCCCCTCAGCAGGAAAGCTCTGTTCACTGCCACGCCCTTGCCATCCAGTAGCTGGGACAGCACTCAGCGGCATATGGTGGCCATGCGCCCAGCTGCCTTCTCACCTCCCCCCTGCCTGCCTGGCCAGGTTACAGCATCTGGTACAGCTCTGCGCCCAAAGACATCAGGAGCACGGAGACCTTTTCCCTCATCTAGGTACCTCTTCTTCCTATCCATGTTAAATAGAGTTTACACAGGCAGCACAATTCAAATGTTTTTTTTTTCACTATGTAATTGTTCTTTTGATCTGATGTGAAGATATCTGATATGATTGGTCAGTAGATCAGTTAGTGGGGGGGGGATCAATTTGAGTAATTTAGAAGATGCTCTTATCCAGAGCAACTTGCAGTTGGTGCATTCATCTTAAGATATCTAGGTGGAACAACTGCTTTTCTCAGTCATAGTAAGTACATTTTTACCTCAAAGTAGGTATCAGCATAGTCAGTGCTAAGTAGGAAAAGACAAGTCTAAGTGTTAGTTTACAAAAGGCATTTATTACTTTATGGGGACATGGGGTCTGTGTAATATAGATGATCTGACTATTCTGCTGAGGCCAGCTGGTCTAACAGGCTATCTTCTTCCAGGGTTGGACTGGTCTGAAGACAGTGCAGAGGATGATGACGTGGAGGCTGAGAGAGTTCCACCATATCACAACGCCTGGAGACTACAGGAAGGACACACACAGGACGTGTATGTTGCTTTCTCACATGCTCGTTGTTAGGCTCTCATTTTATTCAGACATGAATAGGCTATGACTGTTGTTTATTTTGTTCCCATCACAGCTCTGATGAAGATGCCGGTAGCTCTCGGAGAACACGTCTGGCGCGGCTGTGCTCGTACCTCCAGGATAAATACAAGCACTTGTGCAGGCAGGAGAGGGCAACCATGCGCCAGAAGAGATACCGCTATGCCTTCCGCAAAGCCCTGCTGCATGCCGCCAGTAAAGACCCTGACTGTGCTGGCCAGTTGATCCAGGAGCTGCGCACGGTCTCCCAGACCTCGTCAAGGTACCCACACTCAACACTGGACTTAAAACTCCCTAGGGCCTGGTTAGTCTCCTTCAATACCATCTGTCAATGGATAATCTCCCAAAATTTGTGAGGTAAGTTATAATTAGTGCCCAGGCCCTAGATACTCAAGTCTTTCCTGGTCAGTGGGTCACGTGATCCGGAGAAGCACCTGTCCCCAGTAATGATAATTGTGTTCTGAAGAGCGTTGATATGCTAGTTGTGTTGTGAATAGCTGAGGAAGTGTTGATGTGGTTGTGTCCTGAGCGTGGGTCTGTCTCTCTGCTCAGTGCGCTGGGGCAGCAGGAGACAGAGGCGGGAATCTGCACTGGAAGCACCAAGGGCCGGGCCTGCACTAGCCAAGCTCTACCCTTCACCCGACACTGCTTCCAGCGTATCCTTTTCCACCAACCCCTTACATCAGTTACATGGCACACGGAACTCTTATACCTAAACTGTGATTTATTGGGGAATATGGCTTTTTAACTTGTCTTATTGCAACTTAGCGAACAGATTCAAATGATGTGTCCTGTTTTTGACACGTGACTGTGTGTGCTCTCTTTTCCATTGGAGTGTTTCCTTCACGGTTTCTCTGCAGACGTTCTGTTGAATCGCTCTCAGCAGCTCTTCTCCAGTTGCACAGCCAAATTTGCAGATGGACAACAATGCTCCATCCCTGTGTTTGACATCACGCATCAGACACCGCTCTGTGAGGAGCATGCCAAAAAGATGGTGAGTTCCCCTTGAGTCAGTAAATTGGAGCTTTGCCATTGTAATACCTATGGCACAGTATCTGCTCTGTATTACTATACTTGTGGACATGTGTTTTTCCTATAGGACAATTTCCTGCGTGGGGATGGTAACAGAAGAGTGCAGCACCAGCAACAGCAGCAGCGGAAGCCGCGGAAGAAGAGCAAACCGCCGGCGCTCACCAAGAAACACAAAAAGAAGAGGAGGAGAGGGCCATGGCGGCCCCAAAAGCCCATCCCGCCGGCTCTGCCCCAGGGGAACTTGGGAATGCCTTCCTCCTCCAGCCTGACCATGCCCACCCAGGCTAGCATCAGGTCTGTCCCACTCACTTAATCTCTCTCTCGTCCTCTCTCAGCTCTAGTATTAACTAGGAATGTAACTATACGCATCTGTCCCGATTCAAATGTTTTAAAATAATGTACGACTGCCTCGGTCCACGGACAACAATCCATGGATCGTCAAAAAATTGATTCAAATGTTACGAATCTCCGATTAATCTTTTTGTTGTTGCTCATATTACTTTCTTCTACGTAGTCTTTTGTGACAACTGACGCGTCCTCTCCTTCATTGTCAAACTAAGCATGTAACTGTTAACAGGCATATCAGTAGCCTAGTCAAACTGCGCACTGTGCCAAGCTTCGCTCACTGTGCCAAGCTTCGCACGCTGACCAGCTCTCATCTGGCTATACCTGCTGAACTGGGCTTACAATATATTTCATTTTGATTGTTCAGGTTGTCGATCAGCAATAGTTTTGCTTTAAAGGTACAATATGCATAAATCACTCCGACATTTCCTGGTTGCTAAAATTCGAATAGTTTGCCTAATTGCAGTTTGTGACAAAACAAGTGTAGAGGATCATTGTGCCATCTAAACCACTATGAAATATCTTTTCAATAACCAAAAATATTGTATTTTCAGCTGTTTGAAGCATGCTGTACAAAACTGAAAGTAAAATATATATTTGAAGTGTCAATTAACTTCTGGGCCACATCTTGACTGATGGCAGCCCATTCTTGCATAATCAATGCTTAGAGTTTGTCAGAATTTGTGGGTTTTTGTTTGTCTTACCCGCCTCTTGAGGATTGACCACAAGTTCTCAATGGGATTAAGGTCTGGGGAGTTTCCTGGCCATGGACACAAAATATCGATGTTTTGTTCCCCAAGCCACTTAGTTAGCCACTTAGTTATCACTTTTGCCTTATGGCAAGGTGCTTAATCATGCTGGAAAAGGCATTGTTCGTCACCAAACTGTTCCTGGATGGTTGGGAGAAGTTGCTCTCGGAGGATGTGTTGGTACCATTCTTTATTCATGGCTGTGTTCTTAGGCAAAATTGTGAGTGAGCCCACTCCCTTGGCTGATAAGCAACCCCACACATGAATGGTCTCTGGATGCTTTACTGTTGGCATGACACAGGACTGATGGTAGGTCTTTTCCGGACAAACGTTTTTACGGATGCCCCAAACAATCGGAAAGGGGATTCATCCGAGAAAATGACTTTACCCCAGTCCTCAGCAGTCTAATCCCTGTACCTTTTGCAGAATATCAGTCTGTTCCGATGTTTTTCCTGGAGAGAAGTGTCTTCTTAGCTGCCCTTCTTGACACCAGGCCATCCTCCAAAAGTCTTTGCCTCGCTGTGTGTGCAGATGCACTCACACCTGCCTGCTGCCATTCCTGAGCAAGCTCTGTACTGGTGGTGCCCTGATCCCGCAGCTGAATCAACTTTAGGAGACGGTCCTGGCGCTTGCTGGACTTTCTTGGGTGCCCTGAAGCCTTCTTCACAACAATTGAACCGCTCTCCTTGAAGTTCTTGATGATCCGATAAATGGTTGATTTCGGTGCAGTCTTACTGGCAGCGATATCCTTGACTGCGAAGCCCTTTTTGTGCAAAGCAATGATGACTGCACGTGTTTCCTTGCAGGTAACCATGGTTGACAGAGGAAGATCAATGATTACAAACACAACCCTCCTTTTGAAGCTTCCAGTCTGTTATTTGAACTCAATCAGCATGACATAGTGATCTCCAGCCTTGTCCTAGTCAACACTCACACCTGTGTTAACGAGAGAATCACTGACATGATGTCAGCTGGTCCTTTTGTGGCAGGGCTGAAATGCAGTGGAAATGTTTTTGGGGTCGGTTCGGTTCATTTGCATGGCAAAGAGGGACTTTGCAAATAATTGCAATTCATCTGATCACTCTTCATAATATTCTGGAGTATATGCAAATTGCCATCATACAAACTGAGGCAACAGACTTTGTGACAATGAATATTTGTGTCATTCTCAACTTTTGGCCACGACCGTAGATATAAATATATTGATGAGTGATGACCGAGCGGCATAGGCAAGATGCAAAGATGGTATAGAATACAGTATATACATATGAGATGAGTAATGCAAGATATGTGAACATTATTAAGGTGGCATTATTAACATGACTAGTGATGCATAAAAAGGTAGAGATCTGTTTTTTGCATGGGCCTCATCTCAGTCCAGCGTGTCCTCTGCGATGTAAAGTGGCAGAGCTACAGTGCTGTTTATCCAACCAGGAGACATCCTGAAAAAGTCTTTTCACAAAAACGTCTGTAGCATGCGAACTGTTTGGCCTACAAACTAACATGTCTGTGTGTAAAGATGAGGCTCTCATGTTCTCAGCCTTGTTCTACGACCCCCATGGGACTCGTATGATGGTAACCTGGTACCGGTTAAATGTTTTTGTTTTGTCCCCCCCCCGAGCTTTCTTATATCTCCTAGATATAGGACTGACACTTCAAAAACGTATTCCTTGTGATTTATTTTTTTACTTTTGCCATTTATGAATGTTATTCACTTAGTTTTTTATGTCTATAGTAGTAAAGGCCAAAATCAATATTTTATTAAATACTTTTTTGATACCGACAGTTGTCCTAAAATTCATCATAGACTAGCTAAATGATCCATGGTATGATAATCTTAAAACATTTCCATATGTTAGCTTAGTAGAACCCCTCTTCGCCTCAAAGGCTTAGACTCTTTGGGGATAAACTTGTAATCATGGTTAAATTACCAACCGTGGGGCCCCTAATGATTTTGTTAGTAGCTCTCACTCAGATATCTTGTAAAAACTGCTAACATTTCTCTCCACCCTATGGCAAATGTGCAAACTTGCAGGAAATTAACTGTAAAATTGCCCATTTCTCACTGCCCCATGGCAAAATGAGTAAAATCTCTAGAAATTAGTTACAAAATTGGAAAATATTCTCTCTGCCCAATGGCAAAATGTGTAGATTTGCCACAAACCTTCTTTAAAACTGTTAAAAATGTTCTGGCAAAATGTGTAGAATTACAGGACATTAACTCTTAAGATAGGGCCCCAAAGATAGGGCTCTAAATGGGAGCCTATATCTAGATACGTATTGAATCGTCTTGAAAGGGAAAGATGTACATAAGTAGTATCAATATATACTCACAAACGACTACACAGTCCTATCGGTGTGCACTGAGAATTGTATTTTATGAAGCTGTCTTGGTGGCAGGAGTCCTTCGACGCCTGAACTGAGCACTGATGAGCTTCCTGATGACATCACCAATGACATGGCAGACATTCCAAACGACCTCGAGCTGAACCAGGAAGACTTCTCGGACGTGTTACCCAGGCTCCCCGATGACCTGCAGGACTTTGACTTGTTTGAAGGTACACTTCGTTTGCTTATTGTCATGGATTTCACTGCTCAAGGTCCTATTTATGAATGTTAGTTTATACTTTTAGATTTGACCTGCAATATAACCTCAGTTAGATTAAGACTTTCCCAATGGGGGTATTTTTAACATGTGTGTGATGTCAGCCTTTTTATTGTTTTTATATTTTTCAAAAATTGTCGAATTTGATCCGGTTTGTCTGCTGAATAAACTGGAGTCTCAACTATTTACTCCCATTTCTTTTTGATCTCTTGAGAAAGGGAGATTGTTGGTAGATTCCTAGGGTGTGGGTAAGAAAGTTGTGTATATCCTCAGGTAAAAATGGGGAGCTGCTACCCACCACGGAGGAGGCTGAAGAGTTGGTGCGAGCACTGCAGGCTGGGCTGATGGGCTCCTACCCAGACTCCCTGGTGTGCCTGACCTCCATGGCAGAGATGGCGCAGGCAGATGGAGTGGACCATCGGGTCATGGCAGCAGTGTTTCCTGGGCCAGGGGTCCAGCCGGGTGGGATTGGGGACCTGCTCAACGGCCGCATCCCCCCAGAGAACTTCTCTAGCCTGGAGCTGGAGGACAACCTGCTGCACTCTGCTGGAGGCCACTTCTCCTCTGCGGTGTCACCTCAGCAGCCCCAGGGCCAGCCCCCCCCCCCTGGGCCTAGCCTCACCACCCCCACAGTCGCACAGAGCCCCCTGTCAGAGCGAACGTTCCCCCGGACACACCAGCCCAACATCCTGGCCAAGCCTGAAGTGCCCACCTCGTCTCCACAGGGCAGCCATTACAGCAGTGAGCATGTGCCATCCCCCTATAGTGACCACATGTCCTCCCCCCATGCCACCTCCTTCCAGACAGAGACTCCTCTCCTTGTGGAGGTCCCTCTGAGCGGGGTACCAGGCCCCCCGCAGTCCTCCTGGAACAACCTCCACCTGCCCCTCACTGACCCCACACAGTTTGGCAACCTCATCAGACCTGAGGGCCACCTCATATCCACCTCTCTTTCCACTCCCCCCTCCTCCACCTCCCACTCTGTGACCCTGCAGCCCATGGCTGCCCTCTCAGCGATCCCCCAGAGCGGCCTGACGGGCTTGACTGCTCCCCCCAACGCCTCACCACGCGACCTCCTGACCTCCACCCAGTCCAAGCAGCAGCTCCCTCAGTTCAGCGCTGCCTTTGGCCACCAGCTGGCCTCCCACAGTGGCATCCCCAAGGACGTGCAGCCCAGTCACAGCTCCACGGCGCCCCCCACTGGCTTCTCCATTGCTAGTGCCACTGCTGCAAGTGCCAACAGTGCAACACCCCCTTTTCCACACAGTGACTGAGAGCGAGCCGGTCAAACCATGGACTCTAGACACTCATTCACCCACAGTTGATGCATTTTCCATCTACTTCAAGTTTGGAATGTGGTAACGGTGCACTATACTATCTGAATTTCCACAACCTCAGATATTCCTTAACTGTAATGATTTGGTAATGTTATAGCCATTTGGCCATCTGAAAGGGTATGCAAGAGTCCAGTGGTTTGATGTGAATGCCGCTCGAGGGTTTCACCAGCAGGGGGAGATGTTGGGCAGCGTTTGTGTGGAGGGAGGGAGGTCCCTCAGTTGAAACATGGACTCACTTGGAGGAACATTGGAGGAAGTACCTTTTTAGGAGCGATTATTCCTATCATAGTGACCGCAACAGTGCTAGAGAATTCTATGACAAAGCCTCAATCAGTGGTCTGTTTTTTTTTTTGTATCGCCAGTTTAGTCCTGTCTTAAGTCTTCAACTATAACCTGCCTTGCTATGATCATTGCATCGCCTCATCTGTTCCTCATTCCATTCACCTTTGAAAGAGATTCTAGGGTAGATCCTTTGTAGGCATCTGTGTGTGACCCATTATGAAGCAACAGAGGAAATTGCTCTGTCGAATATCATGAAGTAGACTTATCTCCTCCCACGACTTAACAGACACAGAATTTGGCCGAACCACTTTTAAACAGCTTTTTTTTATATTGTGTATATATTTGGTATTTTATCGGTTTACTCAAATGTAAAAGGTCTTTTGACCTCACCATTCTTTGGGGAACTCCTTACGGGTGGCCTATTAGACACTTGAAGGTAAATCTTGTTACTTTAAGCAATAAACACATTGCCATACTCGGTCACAGTCGTGTAATGTATTGTATTAGTCTTCACTTTATGTATCTTCATTATGTAATCCATACCAATGTGGACCAGAAATATTTTGGGGCCTGTATAACTCTTGTGTCATAAACAGTTTGTTCTAAATCAAGGCTAAACTGTTTGAGTAGAGATATAGACTGTCAGTAACTGAACAGGAGCCAGCTTGCCAAAAGCATCTTAAGGCTACAAGTTAATTGTTAGGATCCTATAGTTCTAACGATGAACTTAGCCTTAAAGATGCTTTTGGGAAACCGGGCCCAAGTCAGGAAGCTTCTCTTGGGTCATACTTAGTTTCACATAGCGAAGGGAAAAAGGGTCACTGTTATTGCGAGGGTAATGGCCATATCTAGGGGCTTTATTGTCCGCAGCTCTCCATGGTGCTCTCTGGTCTTGCTAAATAATGGCGTTTTTATTGGGACATGCATGTGGTCCCTCCTAAGAGAGAAACTCTCTACTTCAGGAACCCAGTGGGGGGGGGAATGGTTCTCTTCAATATCAGAACTCATTCAGTAAAGGACCAGAATGTTGTCTTTCACTAGTCTAGCAGTGTATATGGATACAGTGGATGTGTATATGGATGTGAAATTATGGCCCCCTTGTTTAACCCTCTGTTAGCTGTCTGTGGTAGTGACACCATTGATGTAAACTGGTGCAATGAGCATTTGAGGTATAGCACTGTCTGTTGTAATACAAAGTTATTATCAGGTGAGTTAAGGTCAATGAAGCATGGGTCTCTGTTAACTGTTTGGTTAGGGAATGAGGATGGACTCTACCTGACAACTCTGTCCCATCTGCTTTTAATAATTATTATTACAGCAGTAAACCATGAGGTTCGGTATATATTTTTTTAACTGAAAGATACTCAGTGTTAAGTATTAGATATATTTGTAGGGTAGAAATCTCTACAGTGGGTTTTATTGGTGAGTTAACGAGTTGCAATGGATTGAAAATGAAGTAAAACAAAAAATTAAAAAAATCTTGCCATTTGCAAAGTGCTTGATGGAAACCTTTCTCTTGTTTTAATGGCTAGCAGAACTCTTCATTTATCTGAAGTGGAATGATCGATGTTTCTGTACACTGTCAATTATAAGACAATGTCTATAATTATGTAAGACAGTCATTTTGATAGCTATTACATTCTGGCAAGCATTTGCTGCTGAAAGACTGGGATTGCATGGAGAGACAACCTGACAGCTGAGTGCAAAGCCACAACATTTCTCCCTCATTTACTACTGGATCACTCTAGAGAGCAGTAAATCCAACCATAGTGTTTGCATACCATTTGAACCTTTTTTTTACATTTCTTTGCAAGTACTAGGGATATACATAACAGCACCTGTAATCAGTTTGGATTTGGAGGACATCGATGACCTGCTCTAAACAGGACTGAGAGGCCAGAGATTCACCTAGTAGGCATCTTGTATTTTGTCAGGATACGGATTACTAACAGCTGTCAACTGCACACACATATTTTTAAGACCTGAGCAGGCCCCAATTCCAACTGAAGGCCTAGTTCTTTCTCCCAGTTCCAAAGAGACACATTACCAGAGCAGACTCAACTTTGTTTCTTTTGCTTGACCACCCCATTGTTGTTCCTAGATGTACAGCCCCTAGGAATTAGGTGGGCTGGAAAGTGGTCTTGAATTTGCGCAAGCAAGGTGATACTGCTGTATTCACAAAGCATGAGATGAGAGACATTGCACAGCTAGACTCCCCACCAACGATATAGATCCAACTCCACGGGGCGCTTGAAATCTGAGAGATTGGCTGACAAATTCCTATACTCATTGAATGTACTGTATTACTGTTTTTAAACATGATAGGATGAGCTAATAATAATCTAGTCACCTTTTATTGGTCCTTGTTTAATTTGTCTAAGGTATTTTTTTGTATACAAAGGTTTACATTTTTATGTATATTTTTCTTGTGTACAAATGATGTAATATGTGTATAAACACTGTATGTAATATCTGTATATAGTGTGATAATTTGATCTGTTTTTTGGATGTATAAATAAAACTTGCTGTGAGGTATTCGCTGACGGGTTGTGCAGTGTCTTTATTTCTATATGGACAATTCGGACATGTCTCGCTGCCTTAGATTAGCCATCAAACTTCAGGGCCTTTTGTCCTACACATTGTCACGGGCTGCATTTACACACCTGTTTGGTGATGTTATACGGGCCAAGGAACTAACGGAATTAGAAGAGAACGGAATGTGCCATAGTGCCCTAACAACCTGTGTCCTATTGTTGTTGTCCGGTGCTAAGAAAACAATACTGCTCCACACAAAGACATCCATTTATATTTGCATTAGATTTTTATTTTTCTTAATCACTTGAAAGCTTATAAAGAGTCCATTACCTTGGTGTTTGAGTGACATAAGCAAGGATTATAAACAGGACTATAAACGGTCAGCAATGTTACAGAAAATGAAATGTCAACTTTGTGATAACTATCATTAATAACAGGACAATAATGGTTTTATTCTATACTATAATACTGCTCTTTAGTTAGAAAAATATTCTTGTTCCATAGAATATACCTGCGCTGAGAAATGTGACCTGATGACCTCTGCTTTATTGCCATACTCAAAAAGGTACAGTAGTAATCAATTAACAAATGACAACGAAAAAAGAACTACAGCCTCAAGTACCAATTGTTTTCTTGAATCCTGAAGAAATGCTTACAAAGTGCAACAGATAATCAAACTGGACAGTCTCCACAAGGTGCAAATTACAACAAAAAAGGTGTGTCTACATACATGTGACAAAAGGGGGAAAATTGAAATAGATTCAGGGGTCCAGTCAAATGTTGGCAAACAGTTCAATAGAATAAATGGGGTAAATGGCAACTATTTGGAATATGTTCATGTGGGAATATTTTTTTGTATAGTCCAAAATGAAAATGCATGATGTACCTCCTTTATTAACTACAACATGCGGTCTAGTCCATTCCTACAAATCCTACTAGCAGGAGACAGAAGTCAGAGGAAATATTTGATAATGAAGGGGGGGGGGGGTTTACATTAAATAAGTTTTTATAATAGGCTACTTACTACTTAGATGGATGTGATTGCAAGTTAAGTTTGGACTAATAAAGCAAGATAATTCCAAACCCAAATGCCCAAACTCAGAGGGAAAGTGGACAGCTAAAATTGGTCTAAACACTAATATAAAAGGTTCCCAGTAGCTGTTGAAATCCCATAGGAGCCCCCACTGTACATACTTCTGAATTGGTGTGCTTTATAGGATTTAACACCATGTAAAATATGCAACTAAAACTATTCTATATTTTTTTATTTAAATGCAGGTCAATCGTTAATTTGTCCATGCTGCGATAGAATGGGATTCAAAGTTAAACACCTTGCCACGATTTGTTTATTTGAAACACTGCTGCATACATGTATTGATAGCTGCAGGATTTCTACCAATTACAAAAAGGCCAAAATTGACCAAAAAAAGAGGCTTGGCTCAAATCTTTTTAAAGCTGTGACTCTGCACTCCACTCTCGCCAAAGATGCTAAGGCTTTTAACACTCAAGGTCCAGGACATCATGTTCAAAGTCCTGTAGTATGCTACAACGCATACTGTGCGGTTCAATTCACAGGAGCTATTTTTTCATGCACATTCATTTCAAACTACACTGAGTCTGTAGCAGCAGGGAAGTGCAGTATGTTTCCTAATGGCTGCTGGCTTTCTGCTACTTTTTTAGATCTATGAGCAGCGACGTCAACTAGTATGAATATACTAAACGCACCTCTGCAATCCGTTTCAACTAAACCCTGTGTGTGTGTGTGAATCCAATTTACAGGAGATCATATCGGTTCTACTGTTCTCAAAGCTGTGCCGCTTCAGGTGGACAGACCTTATGTCGCATGACACATAGCCTATACAAGAATTCTCATGCTACCGTCTATGGCTACTTTGTCTACAATAAAAAGGCATTTATTTTCCAAGTGCAATTCAAGCAGTTGGTACAGAGGGAATCGATTGTACCACTGCAGCTCCCAGGAAGACTTGTCTGTTGAGGATTAAGTAGTTGAAGTTACTGCTATGTTAAAAGGAGAGGGCAGGGGGAACCTTCCATAGAGCTAAACTAAAAGCGCTTATCTAACACAAGTGATGGACAGAGGAACAATCCAACCATCATCTCATCATAAATCCATGTGGCCTCATGAAGATGAAGCTGGGAACACAGCATCCAGTGTGTCGACTGGAGAGGATTAGATGTGATCCAGCTAGACAGGTTGTGTTTCTATGGTCTCCACCGCATTGCAATGACAGCCATAACATAGTGAATTCAAAAAGGTCAAAGAGCATTTAGGTAACATCGGTACCCAATCAACGTAAAAACAGGACAGGGGGCAGCCATTGAATGGATGGGTGTCCTCGAAAAATGTATTAAAACAAGAGGGAATCAAAGATTGAAATACAAAAGAACAAGTAATAAAGGCAAGGCAATCTCAGTTATGGCCATTTATGTCTTTTAAATATTTACCTTTTCTAACAGAATATATCTACAGAAGCATTTGGCCATTTGTACACAGTGATTCCTTTGCGTACACGCCATTATTTCTCAATATCTGTAAAAATGTGCCTATTTACAAGTTTGTACAGCCACCCAACAGAGCTCTCTCCATCTCCCAGAGGACCCCATCCACTTAAAGCAGGACACCTGAGTTTTCAAAACGAATGCTTCAAATCTCCACCGCACATTTCACAGGATATCAAGGGAGATGCTCACATGCGCTCGCACACACTGACTCGCACAACCAAACAACTAAAGAAAGTTACATACTCCCAAGGCTGCAGATAGACATTTCAGAATAATCCACACCAACTTCTTTTAATCAATGGTTCTTTTAGAAGAATTGTGAATGAAATCCCCCCCCCCCCCTAAAATAAACTGCACTCATGTTGGAGTTAATGAGACTAAGATGTCTTACAGCAGGTGGAAGTTAAGGTGACAGCTTATCAACTAGCCACTGACTGTCCCCAATGTGACAATATGTTGGCGTGGACAAGTAGAGATAAAGTGGGTCGAGGTTTTGCTTTAGGCGAATGAGTGATGAGAACTTCCTGGGAAACTTCATCTTGGCTATTGATGTCAGAGGCCATGGACTGACTGCTGCTATGGGTGGGAGGTGGATGGTTGCTGGACACAGCAGGTCTTACTGAGAGGCGGCGGCCCCAGGTAGAGAGAACCTGCAGAAGCAAAGGGGGAATTAAAAATGGGAAGACGTAGCTTGGAATGGAGGTGTGAGAAACAACAGGTCTGCACCCGAATGCTGGAATAAAATGAAAATGTATGAGCAGAAAACTTGAAGCTATAACCTAAATCCAATCATGGTGGCAATGATGGTATTGCCATTACCTCTGTAGTCTCTGCACTAGTTCAGACACCAGGGAGTCAGAGATGCCAGGATATGACTCTTCTGCCAGGAAAATGGCCTCCCTCAACTCATCTACAGCCTCTGGCTTGCCATTGGTCGCCTCAACCTGCTTCTCTTTTAACTGCAAGGGAAGGAGAGACCGTTTACTGCAGGGTTGTCAAACTCATTCCATGTAGGGCCTAGAGTCTGCGGGTTTGTTTTTTTTCTTTCAATTAACACCTAGACAAGCAGGTGAGGGGAGTTTACTAATTAGTGCTCTTCAATCAAGTACGAGTGAGGAGCGAAAACCCTAAGACACTTGGCCCTCTGTGGAATGAGTTTGACACATGGTTTACTGGATCATCCTAATAGAGAACCACAGTATAAGTCATAATACCCATAAAACCTAGCGGTTAAACAGGGAAATTGTTCCAATTGTATTTCCACCATACGGGATTTTCAAAACACTTCAAATGAATGCCGTTTTACGTGTACGCTCATCCTGGCGTGACATTTTTATAACCATGTAAATCTCTCTAGGACAAGCTGACTTTTATCAATATATTCACATGTATTTAAACCCCCAAAATGAAAAGCTAATTAGCTGCTAATGTGGCCATCATAAAGAACTACAAATGGCATGATTATGTGGACAAGACTGCAGAATCGAGGCAAAGGTAGGAATCTTTGGATTAACCATCTTATGTTAGCTAAATGTAGTAATGAATAAATTGGCAACATTTCTTTAAAAATGAACAAATCTTTGAACTGTCTTGTGCAAGTTTCAAATTGACAATAACTGTCAGCGAAGGTTTCAGGTTGAGATGACGTGCAGGAGCTTGCAAGGATTTGTCATTTTGCATTGAGTCTACTTCCATGGTAATTAGCATATTCAAATCGGAGAGTAAATAGAGCCCAATATATTGATAAAGGTCACCTTGTCCGAGAGAGATTGACATGGTTATTAAAACGTCACGCCAGGGTACGCCTACACAAAACATTTGAAGTGTTTGAAGTGTTTCTAAAATATCCTATGGGAAAAATAGTGTAAAAACAATTGGAACCATTTCCTCGTTTGACCACTAGGTTTTATGGTTATTATGACACCTCCACGGTGGGGCTCTATATATGTGCATGGTGTGCAGCTGTAGCCTCAAAAGCTTCAACACAGATCTCAGAACAGTTTGACACTGAATAATTTAACTTGACAGATTCTCTCATACCTTTCAGTGAAATAATAAAAATAGAAATGGGATTACCACAAGAGGTCAGAAGATACCCTAAATTTGCATAAATACATTCTTACCTCAGAAAACAAAGGGGAAATTATAGTGGACAAGCTCTGTGACAAAGGCCTCTTTGGACTTTCTTGCACCTGAAAAAGGAAGTATAACTCATTTTACAACAATGGCAAAGAGAAAGAGTTAAATAAGAAAAAGCAGAAGAGTAAGGTCAGCAGACTGAACAGACACCACATGAGATTGAAAACGCCCAGAAACCACTTCCTGAACTACTTTAGTTAGAACATGATGTATATTTAAAAATAAAGAAACCTTGATGTATACACTATGCTTAAAATCAGCATTTGGGGTGAGAATAACCATGAGAATCAAACTCCCAAACTAAGTTACATTTTTCTCTTGAATCCTCTTTCATACGACTTGTTATATTGCTATTTCAACCAGGTGTCATCTTACCTTGTTCCTCTCCAGCTCATCAGGCTGGGCGGCTCCGTTCTGGAACTTCTTGGGGTCCTTCTCCCTGATGGTGTTGAAGATCCAGTCATCGTTCCCAGAGTCGTTCCCTCCAGACGCCTGGCCATCCTGCTCCCTGAAAAGACACGGCAATAACCTTTAGACAACCTCACATGGAGACACAGTCTGAAGCACGCACCTTTAAAAAGAGCGTATCAGTAAACTGTTCCAAAACACAATCTGGTAAACCACCCCTTCTGTGTGAATTACAGAGAAAAAAAAGAGTGACCACGATCTGATGAACAACACTAGAGGACAGACGAAGGGACCAAATGAGAATGACTTACGAGTCCGACTCATCGTCGCTGGATTCCTCCCGAGACTGCTCTGCTTTCCACCTCTTGTACTTGTCCACCAGCTCTGAAAGGTAGGATGTCTTCTTGGCGTGCCGGACGATCAGCTTGTGTTTCAGCAGCTCTTTGGCAGTTGGCCTCTGAGGAGGCGCAGAGTGTCAAGCAAGTGTAAATATTGGATGTGCTCTACATTAGCATCTTTGCATAATGTACAAAGGGTCGACTTTCTAGAAAGAAGACCATTATCAGAATGGCAATTTGAGCTCAATTTCTCCCCAAACACCACTTACAAAGCTGGGCTCTTTGTTCAAACAGGCTTCAATGAATTCTTTGAGGGGTTTGCAGTAGTTTCCTTCCAGCGTGGGCGGGTTGTTCTTTGGGATGAGGAATAAGACCTTCATAGGGTGGAGCTCTGAGTGGGGCGGCTCTCCTTTGGCTAGCTCTATGGCCGTTATGCCTAGCGACCAGATATCCGCCTGAGACAACAATAAAAAGGGAGAACGTTTTGAGTACAAATTCGTCACACTCCCACTACACACTTCAAAAACGTAACAGGAAATACCAACAGGGCCGGTTTGGTGATGCAACTGATCTCCAGACGGCACGAGTCACTGGATGATAAGTGATAAATAACACTTCTTGAGATGTGACTACAGATTTTTACTCAAAAGATGGAGGGTGGCATTTTATATTCACACATTAACACTCGAGCTTGTAACAACATTCACACACACTAGAAAGACCCGATTTAGTGGGCCAATATCAACTAAGGCTGTAATAGCCCATTTAAGGAACTACAGTCAACCCGGGATGAGACAGTGTGGTGTTTCTGGTTATCCGCAAGGTGCCGAGTTGTGGCCGTTCCTAATGTGCCTGGTGATATTTCCATCTGTGTGCAGCACTGTGCACGGACTTCCAGTGTGATCAAAGCAGGTCACAGAGCTGAAGCTACACCTGCAATGACTCTACACAGCACATTTCAGTACCGGGGGGGGGGGGGGGGGACGGACGGACGACATCCTCATTGGATAATTATGGAAAACAGAGTTAGTATTCAAAACTGTGTTGACATTCCATAACACGTGGATGAACCTATGAACTGCCATTTCATCTTAACCTGGAACCTGAGAGAGAGCTAGTGGTATTTCGGACCTTTGAGTCGTACGCAGACTGTTTTATGACTTCAGGTGCCATCCAGAACGGAGTGCCCACGAACGTGTTCCTCTTTATCTGAGTGTCCGTTAACTGCCCCGCCACTCCAAAGTCTGCCAGCTTCACGTCTCCTTGCTCCGACAGCAACACGTTGGCGGCTGGGGGGAAAACACAGTTAAGTTAGACAGTTGTCCAGACATCTAAACTGAGACAATACTATGTTAAGATGTAATATGTTGCTAATGGGATGAAACTAAGTGTTCTTAACAGTACCTTTAATATCTCGGTGGATTTTCTTTTCAGAGTGCAGGTACTCAAGCCCCTTCAGGATCTCTCTGACAATTGTGGCAATTTGGGTTTCGTCCAAGGCACCCGGCTCCAACTGAAACAGAAAGAAGGCTTGTGTCAAGGGTCTTCCTGAACCAATATTTGGTTAGATACTTGCATGCACAGTGACTGAAATGTGATTATAAACTGGGTGGTTCCAGCCCTGAATGCTGATTGGCTGTCAGCCGTGGAATGAGACCGTATACCAGGGGTATGACAAAACATTTATTTTTACCGCTTTAAATGACGTTGGTAACCAGTTTATAACAGCAATAAGGTACATCGGGGATTTGTGGTTTATGGCTAATTAACCACTGTTAATGGTTGTATCCAGGCACTCCGCGATGCGTCGTGCATAAGAACAGCAGTTATATGGCCAATATACCACACCTCCTCGTGCCAGATTGCTTAATTATAGCCTTTGGATTGTGTAGGCCTACATCACCTCAATCTTAGGGAAACTTACCAAATCCAGAGCTGATCCTCCTCCTAAATATTCCATTATAATCCATAATTTTGCATCCTGAAAATGAGAATGATTTTAGAAATTACACAGAGTCTCCATTAAAACAGATCAACCTGTACAGTTATAATTTAGCATTATACTGGAATAGAGTGGAAGGGGGAAATTAAATCTCAAAATCAAGACAGCGCTAATCTCCTCCCTCCACTTTCATAAAAATTCAACAATTTTCATACATATTAAAAGGCAGCTTAAGCTAAGCACTTCAGCCATCCCTTCCCCCAGTGAGTCGGGGCGAGCCAATCACAGCACATCTGGCCGCATCAGGGATCATATTAGATAACGGACAATTAGGTCATTTAAGGTATGAAGCCATAACAGCCTACTGACGCCTGGACCAAGTGCAGTTCAATAAAGCAGCACATTAACAATGTGTTTTGGAGGAGGAAATGAAGTACGGCTGAAGCCCCTATGCTTTCCTTAGGTGTAGTGACCTAAAGCCTGGCATCCAATAGGACAGTTTAGGCCTATATGTTATTATAGCAGACTCGATAACCTTGAGAGAGCATTATACACCATTTCTAAAAGGGAGGCTAGCCTTAAGTCAAATAAATACTAAGTGAGGTTCTAGATATACCAGTCCAGTGGTTAGGCCAAAATGTCAAAATGCAAGACCATTCAGACTTTATGATCCATAAATCAGTCAGTCTCCCTGGCAGGAACCTCTCCAGTCTGAGATGTAGCCTGTTTTGAAAGTGTATCAGCAGCACCTTGACATACTAACTAACCAGAAAGTATCCTCAGTATGGGAGCAGACAGAGCATTTCATATGTAAACCATAACCCAATCAAACAGTAGGTGAAGTAATGGGCCCTGCACTGAGCCAATCACATGGGAGAAGAACCCCTTCGTCTTAGGGAGGGAGCAAGCCTACGCTGAGAGCAGACATGAGAGTTACACACACTCAATAGCCTCCATCAGACAGAGCACGTCACCTGGGGTCTTGAGAAGTGTCTCCTCACTAGTAGCAATGTGGAAGAGTTTATGTTTTAGATGCTGGTGGCTGATCCTTACACAATACTAGATATACAGCCATGCACTGACCCAAACCCTCACAGCTAAAAACACCCGAGAGATTAGGAAGTAGCCTATGCACTCATACGGCCCATAAGGAAGAGCAATGATCCGGCACAAATATAAAATACTACATGACCAACTCCGCAGAAGAAAACTTCTATACCAAAAGGTTGGAAGTCAGGGGGGAAATATCTGAATAATAGATCAATGAACCAAATTGAAACCTCTGTTGACAGGTTGCAATATGGTTTATTTATAATATAACTTCTATGTCATTAAGGGCATTCTGCCCGAGTGGCCATTTTTGTTTCTAAATGGCCGTGCATGCTGCGGAAGTGATTTCCCCCTTATAGACAGGTAATGTAGGCCTTGTGGTTATACTTCCTAGTTGTCAAAATGTCCAGCTCGCTAATAATCGACACACAGTAAAGAAACGTAGGTCCATTATTTCCACAAGTCAAAACCACCCTCGAGCTAGATTGGATCCCCTCACGGGACAGACCGTATGTTTGACACCCCTGTTCTACATGATTGGCCTACCTTATCAGAGATGGCATAAGATCAGTGTGCATGGACGCCCTTGGAAGGCCTGATAGTGCTTTAGGCTACAGGCTAATTGTCTGTCTGAACAGGGTATGGGCAGAATGAGCCCGGCTGTTGCTAGCTGGCTGGCTTCTCCAGAGCAGAGCTGGAAGGCTGTCAGGCGGCTCTCTCGCTCTCTCTGAGCAGATGTTGGGGTCTGAGCCGTGTGATCCAGCGCGCCGAGGGCTGGAGTAGCACCTGCTGCCTGCCCCACTGTTAGTCACGCAACGCTAGCCTCCCTCCCTCTTCATCCATCCATCAGCACAACTGGACCCGACAGCCCACTGGCACTCTCCCCACTGGCCTTAAGTAAACCACTAACACACAACATGCTCTGTGAGAGCCACTTAAGCCCCATCACATGTAAGTCTACTAGTACTCGGATCTACTCCACATTCACTTCAAACTTATGGTTGACAGCAACAGAGGCCAGGAAATTATGCAATCTCTCACAATCAAGTCAACACAGGATGCTCAATGTCTCTTGCTTTTTCATAGTGTTCCTGTCTTTGCATGACATGCATTGAAGGTAATATAGGCCAATGTGAAGGGAAGTGTGATGTATGCTTGTGTGTTCTGTTCGTCAGCACCAGAGCCAATCCATGCCATAGGCCTAATGCTCAGGCACAATTCATGGGAGCCTTGTCCCATTGACCGTATGAATGATTTATTGACCCACATACAGTTGTCTGCAATTGTTACACATCCCACCACTGACAACTATACTTTTAAAAAACTACACAAAATTATTTTAAGGACAATTTGTGGATTGACCATCTAGCCTAAATCCTTTCTCACAGCATTCTGGTATTACATTTGGTTGAGTCAAGTTACCTTCAGATATGAGCCATAATACTTGGTAACGAAGGGACTGTCACACTGGCTGAGGACTGTAATTTCCTGTTGGATGTCTTCGATTTCATCCTCCGCCTCCTCAAGGTCAATTATCTTAATGGCCACTACTTTCTGAGTCCGATTGTCAATGCCTTTGAACACCTCTCCAAAAGAACCTTTCCCTATTCTCTCCAGCTTGGTGAACAGCTCCTCCGGATCAGCTTTAAAGTTCTGAGGGAAGGAAAGAAACAAAAGTGGGTTGGAGTAAAAACAGCAGAGCAGGCATGGTTCAATCCCAGGTAAATAAGGACCATGCAATCAAGAGATTTAGCAAAGGTTTTTAGTTTCTGGTTGTAGCCTGTTTGGGTTTAGATCATAGGCCTAAAAAAGAAAATAGTGCTGTGGAAAAACAATAGATATTTGCCAATATATCATATCCTTTTGACAATATTGCAATATTATTTTTAACCTTCAACATTTTAAAAATTTAATTTAATTTTTTCAGGACTTATTTCCATGACTGATCAAAACTTGTTTTCTCATGGCTCCCTCTTTTCTTGTCCCATATCACATCAGCATCTGTGTAATGAGGTCCCTGGCAAGTCTCAGCCCTACCTATTTATAAAAATAAATAGAAAATACAAATAAAGTTTCATATCTGGGTTAACAAGGTCAACAAAATGTGTATATTGCATTTCAAACCAGCTAGGCCCTTTTAGAGCAAATGACAAGACGTAGACTGTAGAAGTGAAACAAAACTTAACATAAACATTGACACTGCAGAGGAGCACGCCGTGGTACATTTAAATTAGCCTAGTGTGGTCATGTCTATTTATGATCTGCTATGTTCATTTTATGACATTAGGCCTTATGACAGGGGGAGGGGGGGGGGGTGAAATAAAGTGTTACCAAATATTACCCAGGCTGACTATTCAATGCAAAGCGTGCCCGTCCAACACTAGCGGGTTGCAAAGGTGCCTCGCTCTTCAAGATAATGATTTCATTCAAGGCGCTAAAGATATGAGTTGCATTTATGAACCTGTAGCGCGTGAGTGCAAGGACACATAATAGCTATATAGGCTTTGCACAACGTACTCTGCTAATAAATGACTAGAATATAAATGTATTAGGGCTGCGTAGCCTGCGTTCAGTTCTTCATGCTTCATTAGGCCGATCATGAAATGCTATAATACAAGTTAATCTGGGGAAGTCCCAGTTTTACAGTCCCAAAAGTTGGAACCAATAACATCTTTATACTTCATGCAGTGCAATGATTAACTGCCTGAAGCAGAAGCACTTTTGTTGCAGCATAAAATAGTGTGAAGGAACATTTCCCAGTCACAATACCGCTTTACAAATCGACGGACGATGTCCAATTAATTTCAATAGAGGCATAAAGATTTCATATTCCTAAACACTAATACCATTTTGATACCCATTAAGAGACATTCTGAAGATTGACTTGATTTGCTTGCACCAGAATTATAGTTTAATTTACCAGATAAACAATGCCTGTGCAGCCATTGCTCTCAAGACATCCCCATAGAGAATGTTGTAAATCTGTCACAAAGAAGGGAAAGAGGACTCATTAACTTGAGTTTCCAAGAGAGCCTTAAGTCAAGAGACTGAAAGGGGCGGGGGTGAAGAAAAATGAAGCAAGGCAAACAAAAGCCCAAAACAGCAGTGGTCATCCAGGTGAAAATCATCCTGTTGAGTCTGACTTGTGGTCACAATGGGGAAAAACAACACTGGGCACTGTTACTACAGATTCCACATGCTGGAAAAACACTTGCTGTTCCCACAGTCAGCAGGTTTATCACGACTGCTAAAGCTGCCCGAAACCTCCCTCTAAAAGCATGCGTTTGATCCTCTACCAGCTGCACCACCCGATTGTGTGGTCCACTGCAGTCAGTCCGCGCCCTGAGCGCTGAAGCTCACCCCCCCCAAACCCATATCACCCTCTCTGGACCTGCTCTCCAAGCCCATGATGGACACAGCATGAACCAGGTTGCCACTATTCAGGAGAGGACAGTATGGAGGTGAAACATGACTCTATTCATGCAGCAAGTCTAGGGCTGGCACAATTAGCGTATAATTGTGTAACCGACAATTATGGACGAAGACCGTCATGAAACTTAAATAACTGGCAATCATTAGAATTAAAAACATGGGTGAAACGAACAGCTGACTGACAACTGGGCAGCCAGGCATTTGCGCAATTGAGCCCTTTTCCGCGGTTACCTGGACCCTTTACAACATGACGAAACTTTTGGTCCTTGCTGAAACAAGCCAACAAGTGTTTGGTTTCCCAGACAATGCCCTCCCTCCTGCAGCAGCAGCACATGAAGTCAAGAGTGTCGACGAAGAAAAAATGTGCCTCAAAAATGTAAAATTACATATGACAATGGTCATTTGCCTAACCAATAATAGTCATCCAAAATTGCATGGACTGTCACAGCCCTACTCAAGGCTATGCCAAGATGCTCCCATGAGAATGTCAGTCTTATGTCCATTGTCTGAATGGGGAAAGACCTAGCTTTTACAAGATAAGTCATATCCTGGCAGTTCTTGTTAAAAAGTAAAGACTTACTTTCCACTGCCTCATAAAATGGCAGACACCTCAATATCATGCGGGTGATTCCTCACGAAACTAGAACAAAACCATGATATTGGGGAATTTCACAAAACATAATCAACAGAAGATCCTTTGGAGTATTGTTGACATTAAAGCATAATGGAGAAATCATTCATTGACGTTGGAGCATGTGTGACCTTTATGGCCTTACCCAGGCCTCCTTTAAGACACCATAATATTTCATCTGTAAGTGCTACAAAGCAAAAACTGGTGTCATGAAGCTTTACCACTTGCTCTGTAATGAGTAGTATTTAAATTAATATCAGCAAATGATTTATGTATGAAGATTGGAAAATATTAGAGATGCACCAATGACATTTTTGGCCTATTCCGATATTTTCCTTGCCAAAAAACCCCGATATAGATATCCGATATTACATTTTTTTTTGCTATATTTTAAGCATTCTAGTCCAGTTAAATAGTTAGTCTAAGGAAGTGCATCGCAGTGCAAGAGGCGTTATTGCATTCCCTGGTTCGAATCCAGGCTGTATCACATCCGGTCGTGATTGGGAGTCCCATAGGGCGGCGCACAATTGGCCCAGCGTGGTCTGGGTTTGGCGGGGGTAGGCAGTCATTGTAAATAAGAATTTGTTCTTAACTTACTTGCCTAGTTAAAGGATACACACACTACAAAAAGTTGTTGGCATTTACACATGTCCCCATTACCAGTAAAACAATCAAAATCCATTTATGTCACTTACTTGCTGTGCTGTTTCATTGTTCATTTGATCAGTCATTTCCTTCTCAACCAGGATTTCATCATACATGTCAAGCAGTGAAGTTTCAGCTCTGTCTGTCTGTCCATGGCCTCTCCCTCTGTGCTCATTGTCACTGTCTGTTTCCATCTGGTCCAGTTGCGTATGTAACAGTTCACGTAAACCCTGTTTCTGGTCTGCATCGAAGTAGCGGCCTTTGTACCCAGCATCGTGCATGATGGCAACACTGTAAAGAGGCTCAGAGAGAATGCCACCAAATCGATTGTTTACAGCCTCGAGTACTTTTGTACGTTTTAACCCCATGGTCTGTCGGTAGTTTTTTTGAGCAGGCATTTCAATGCCATGACAGATAGTATCACGTCTGCCGCAGACGATTAGCTTATTTCTCAAGTCAGTTGTTCGAAAGGAGCTAGGAGTGAGTTCATGTTTCCAAGTTTCAAACATGTTCTCAAATGCCATTGAAATGGCTGCGGCAGTATGAGAACAAGAACAAACACATTTTTGAGCATGCAATACGGCTTTCCTCAGTAGGAAATCCTTGTCGACCCACTGTGCTGTCAGACTCAGCATGCTCATGGGGCAGACGTCGCTGGTCCAAATGTCAGTCGTGAAGCTAATAGCAGCGACGCCCATAGCTCACGGATGTGCGTCTCAACAATACTGTGTAACTCCGGTAGGGCTACATCTGAAAACTAGCGCCTACTTGGTAGTGTGTACCGGTGCTCGACCAGTCGGCAAAAGCCATCATCATGCATGACAGAGAATGGTTGCTTGTCAAGGGCAATGAATTCCATTAGCTTGGCGTTAATGGATTTCGCCTTTGAGTTGTCTTGCTGAAATGTTCTTACTCTTTCAAATGACTGCTCGACTTGAACTTGTTCAGTTGTTGGAAGTGCACTTAGTATTTTTCTACTTTTGTTCTGTGTAGCACTGTATTTTTCGTGGCGTCATGACGTCATCTACCTACGTTATTATAGGTATGCACGTCAGCTTTGTGCAAAACCGACGTCGGCGGCATTTAACATGACATCGGGCCGATGCTGGCATTTTTAACTAATATCGGACGATTCCGATAGGCACACCTATATATCGTGCATCGCAACAAAATATAAACCTGAATATAGAAAATACAATTTTTGATTTGGCAAATTTTTAAATATATACTTGAACATAATATTCTCTAGGGGCCTAGCAAAGTTCCAGTGGAATTTCTGCTTTTAAAGTTAAGATACAAATGTAAAATATAAATCAACAATCCTTCCTCTAGAAGGACCCTTCTATGGATTACATTTAGTGAAAAACACCATAGTGCCCACAAAGCTCGTCACTAAGCTAAAGACCCTGGGACTAAACCCCTCCCTCTGCAACTGGGTCCTGCACTTCCTGATGGTAAGGGTAGGTAACACCACAGCCACCACGCTGATCCTCAACACAGGGGCCCCTCAGGGGTAAGTGCTCAGTCCCCTCCTGTACTCCCTGTTCGCTCATTACTGCACGACCAGACACGAGTCCAACACCATCATTAAGTTTGCCGATGACAACAGCGGTAGGCCTGATCACCAACAATGATGAGACAGCCTATAGGGAGGAGCTCAGAGATCTGGAAGTGTGGTGCCAGGAATACAACCTCTCCCTCAACGTGATCAAGACAAAGGAGATGATCGTGGACTACAGGAAAAGGAGGGCACAGCACACCCGCATTCATCGACGGGGCTGTAGTGGAGCAGGTTGAGAGCTTCAAGTTCCTTGGTGTCCACATCAACAAACTATCATGATCCAAACACTCCAAGACAGTTGTGAAGGACACGACATCAACAATTCCCCCTCAGATCCTCAAATTTCTACAGCGGCACCATCGAGAGCAACCTGACTGGTTTCATCACCACCTGGTATGGCAACTGCTCAGCCTCCGACCGCAAGGCCCTACAGAGGGTAGTGCCTACGGCCCAGTACATCACTGGGGCCAAGTTTCCTGCCACCCAGGACCTCTATACCAGGCGTGTCAGAGGAAGGACCCAAAAAAATTGCCATATACTCCAGCCACCCTAGCCATAGACTTCTCTCTGCACCCGCACGGCAAGCGGTACCGGAGAGCCATGTCTAGGTCCACAAGGCTTCTACCACCAAGCCATAAGACTGCTTAACAGCTAATCAAATGGCTACCTGGACTATACTGCTGCTTCTACTACTCGCTGTTTATTATCTATGCATAGTCATTTTACCCCTACCTACATATTACCTCGACTAACCTGTACCCCCGCACATTGACTCGGTACCAGCACCCCCTGTATTTTTTTATTTAATTATGCGACTTCGTATTTACAATGACGGCTCAGGAACGGTGGGTTAACTGCCTTGTTCAGGGGAAGAACAACATATTTTTACCTTGTCAGCTCGGGGATTCGATCCAAGCAACCTTTCAGTTACTGGCCCAAAGCTCTTTCACTAGGATACCTGCCACCCCTGTATATTGCATCCTTATTGTTATTTTATTGTTGCTCTTTCATTTTTTACTTTAGTTTATTTAGTAAATATTTTTCTTAACTCTTATTTTTCTTAAAACTGCATCGTTGGTTAAGGGCTTGTAAGTAAGCATTTCACAGTAAGGGGCTGTAGTGGACGTGACATTTGATTTGAATTTGAGCCTAACCAATATCCAAACGGAAATTAATTGAAAACAATCTGACATGGATTGATTTATCAAGATGAGCCCCCATGCTTGTCTTACGCAGTGTGATGTAGCTGTCCCAATCAAAACAGTTCTGAAATGATCATCTAACTGACCAGATATGGGTATATAGCCTATTGCTTCAAACATATTACAAGGATTGATTGAGTTTGGGAGTTTCAGTAAGAAACTATTTGATACATGCCTTATATTAATTGCATTAGCCTCGTTTTTCCCCAATCTTTACCTTATTCAGTTATATTTTTCCCACAGTAATTCTTTATGGAGCCATCCAGTTGAAGTTAAGAAAACAGTGCACGTGTAGTAGCAATGGTGGAACAAGTACCCAATTGTCAAACTTGATTCAAAGTAAAGATACTCAAGTCATTTTCTATTAATGTAAAAGTCACCCAGTAAAATACTACGTAAGTATAAACACATTTGGTTTAAAATATCCTTAAGTATCAAAAGTAAAAAGAATGTCAAATTCTTTATATTAAGTAGATTTCCTTGTTTTTTAATATTTATTTACAGATAGCCAGGGGCACACTCCAACACTGACATAATTTACAAACAAAGCATTTGTGTTTAGTGAGTACGCCAGATCAGAGGCAATAGGGATGACCAGGGATGTTCTCTTGATAAGTGAGTAAATGTACTTTTGTTTGTAATGAAAAATGTATGGCGTAAAAAGTAAATTTGATTTAGGAATGTAGTGAAGTAAAAGTTGTCAAATTGAAATAGTAAAGTACAGATATCACAGAAAAACGACTGAAGTAGTACTTTAAAGTATTTTAACACCACTGCTTAGTGATGAGCGAAGTGACATGCCTCGCAAAGTTTAGAACTGCCAACGAGGCGCTGCCTAGCAACCAAGACTTTAGTGTATGCCACCTCAGCATTGCGGCTACGTTTCTTACTTTACCGTTATTTATCTAGGCAAGTCAGTTAATTAAGAACAAATTCTTATTTTCAATGACGGCCTAGGGACAGGGGCAGAACGACAGATGTTTAACTTGTCAGTTCGGGAATACTAAAGCGTGTAGGTAGAACTTCGCTGAAATAATTACTAGGTGGTTTGGCAGAAAATTTTTGAATTTGATAATACCTTTCAGATATAAAGAGTTGGCGGTTTGGTAAAATGTCTTAGTATTAAAGGGATATTTAAGTATTCTACTCTTGGATTCTGAAGGACTACAGCAGCACTGGCAGAGACATGCTGCAACATGGGGCAAATATAGCCACATCTCTGCTCAACATTCATATGACTAAATAGAGCGGCCTCATTAATACCTTATGTCTTGCCATAGTGGACTGGCTGGTAAATAAAGAAACGAGTTAAAACTGGCTAGTGTGGGTGTGACAATATCAATAATAAAGTCGACTTCCTTGAGTCAGTAACGACGTTACAGTAGCTAGGGAGTATGCTAAACGCTTAAAGTATTGCAACGAAATGTAAGGAGACCAACCACTTGATGAGCTGAAAGGACGGTGAAATAACTTACCTGCATCCCCGGAATGCCACTCTGAACCGGGGAGTGAGCCATGTCGTCAGTAAAAAAAAAAATCCCCACTCAGTTGACGCTAGCTAGATAGAAAAAATAGCTAATCGAGTTCGCTATCTAGCAAGCCCAAATCGGAGAACGCAACGCTGTTTATGCCAAGCTAACGTTACCTTGCGTTATAGGTATTATAATCGGTGACCGAATTTACAAAAGTCTACCACGCAATCAGCTCAAAAACAGTGCTTGTTTTTTGGCTGCAACGTGCCTCTTCTTCCGCAGATAACGTTAGCAGCTGGCTAGCTAGCTACCTAAATCTTTAACATATGCGCAAACTAGGTTCTGCGCTCATTCCACACAAGTCTGATTAATTCGCAACGTTTTCGCAAATATCGGGTGAACAGTGAGTATAATCATAAGATATTGAATGTCTAAATTTAGGCTAGTTGTATCATTTGTTGTCCTGTCCTCATCACTTTTCTCTATTGCCGTCCGCCATCTTGACTGCTGTCATTCACATATAAGGGGAACCAATCACACTTCAGAAAAACTACAGCTGTGCTATAACGTCATAGAACGAAGGGATGACGGTCGTCACTAGTTACCACATCCACAAAGTCATAGTTATGGCTAAACCATGCATATTAAAAATGTATCTTCTTAAAATCTGATTTTAAACATAACCATAATCTTAACCACATTGCTAACCTTATGTCTAACCTTACATTAAGACGAAAAAGCAAATGTTTGATTACATTTATTGACTTTGTGGATGTGGTAACTACTGACAACCAGGTATGCCCTGTATCCCTTCAGTAAAATGTATACATTTATACATATTTTTCTTCAAATATCAGAAGCCAGTAACCCTATTTGGGAAGTAGTTACATTGGAGCTTTCTGGGAGCAAGCACACTGGTCCAACACATGGGACAAATGGAAATGTACCAACTTGAACAGGTGGGGAGGTCAATATTGTCTAATTATGTCCCTAAATATCACTGTTATAATTTACTGGCTTATGCATAGCCAGCACTCCTTTCAACATTTATGTTATAGTCTAAGGCCAATCACAAGGACAGGATGTTATTATGCACAATTATCCCCAGACAGATTAGATTAATGTAAGTGAGCTTAAATAACAGCCATGACAAAAATGGTCTCTTCATGTTTTTTAAAGCAATGACAAGGAAAACAATTGTTCCAGATATTTAATAAAATCAAGAAAAATGTGTTTTTTAATACACACTAACTTCTATATAAAAAGAATGCAGCATATACAAGTGTACAAAATGAATCCTGATCTAGATACATTGGGACATTGGGATGTTTTACAGTTATTTTAATAACCCCTTAGAGCCGATTGATGCACTGGTGGGCAGTGGTGTAAAGTACTTAAGTAAAAAATACTTTAAAGTACTACTTTGAAATTATTTATACTTTTACTTTTGATACTTAAGTATATTTAAAACCAAATACTTTTAGACTTTTACTCAAGTAGTATTTTACTGGGTAATTTTCACTTTTACTTGAGTAATTTTCCATTAGGTATCTTTACTTTTACTCAAGTACAATGTAAGTAACATAATAAAAAAATCCTCATCAAAATCCATCAGGTTAAGCTAGAGATATGTTTTTTTGCATTGGATGTGTCTCAATCCACCCATCTGCCGATGTCGAACTTCCACATCTGCGGTGAAAGGTGACTCCATCCCGAAAATCGGTCTTCTCACGAAAACGTCTGTAGCGTCCGAAAGGGGAGACTATCAAAATGGAGACTATTCATTTATATATATAAATATAAATATATATATATATATATATATATATATATATATATATATATATATATATATATATATATATATATATATATATATATATATATATATATATATATATTTTTTTTTTTATACCTAAAGGGATCCCCTCCCCCAATAGCTTAGACTTTTAAGAAATAACATATGGTTCCATTTGTAATGTTTTGTTATTTTCTTTCACAGCTGAAAGCTTTAAAAAGTCTGGACTTTAAATGTATCTTAAATATAGTACCAATGCCCTTTTCCCTCTCTGCACCATACTTGGAGCAGTTATTTTGTGCATATCAAGACTATAATATAATAGCATTGGTATTCAACTATTTACTTTCTGTGATGTACTAGATGCCTTGTTATTGGGGCTGATATGTTTGATCCATTTTTTATGCCCCCTGATTGCTGAATAATTAACCCATATTTCGTTACCTGATGATTATATCTCATACTATCCCCAAGGTTTAGAAGACTGCCCATGTAATCCCCCTTCACAAAGGTGGTGACCCTTGCCTTTCTTGCCAAGCTAAAATGAATCCTTAAAATGAATCCCTGTTTACTTTAACAAATCTGTAAAAACAATTGTAACCTGCAATTTAATACCAATGATACTGTTGTGTATGCTATTGCCCCTATGGTTGACCATGCTCTATCTGAATGACAGTCTGCCTTCATTGTATTACAGGAAAACTTTATTGACCTGAAATTAGTATTGAATGCAGGTTAAACTAAGTACTGTATCTGTTGTTCTCAATGATTTAAGCATGTGTACTTTGGATGGTGTCCACATTGATTACGTCTCTGCTTACAAATATCTGGGCATCTGGATAGATTAAAAGCTGTTTTGTACAAAGTATATTGGAGTTATTTAAGAAGCTGAGAATAAAAATGGGTTTCTTCTATCCTCTCGCTAATAGTAGAAATCGGATTATTCAGTTGTCATTCTTATTGGTCCTAGACTATAATGACATCATCTATATGAATGCAGCTGCCACTTCATTAAAGCCTTTAGATGCAGTTTTTCACAGTACTCACCACTTTATTAAAGACAACCATTTTTGTACTCACTGCATTCTCTACCAGAAAGTTGGTTGGACCTCTTTGATGGTTGATCATTGCTATGTTTTATAAAGCCCTTTTACAAAAAGTCCTACTGTACCTAAGATCAATACTAAACTTTAGACATACAGTGCGAGTTACCACACAGGGTGTCAGGGATGGATAACTCTGGAAATTCCTTTGGTCTCTACTGAGTTAGATAAATACAATTTTAGTTTTCTTGCACCTTATTTGTGGAACAATCTTCAAAATGTTTTGGTGCCTTTGGCAATTCAGAAAGCTGTTTGAGGACCTTATTACTAATGTGTTTTTTTATGACCATGTTTTTCTTTCTGCTTGCATTTGATGTGTGTATTTTCTCAAATTCATGTAATTCCCGCTTTCTCTAATCCCCTCTCGCACGCATGCATGCACGCACGCACGCACGCACACACACTTATGCAAATTGACAGATGAATTGAGAGTTTCGTTTGTTAGGCTTAATCATCTTCATTGTGATGGGCTACGGAATCTTTCTTCTGCATTTGAAGCTCCTCTTTGTCTGATTCTTCCGTACCATCTTTGTCCCTGAACTGGGCCTCGATCTCTGCAGGGTCCATGTAGGTATAGAAATAGGCCATGATGGAGAAGATGACACATACTGCCACTAGGAGGGAGGCGAAGAGGACAAACTCTGCCCACTGCAGGAGGAAAAAACACAACGATTTGAACAGATCTGGCCCTTGAGGTATGCTTCATGGGCACTGAATACTTCAGCTCTTTCACCCATAGAGGTAAAATTTCACCCATAGAGGGATGGCTCGCCCTATACACGGACCACATGCTGCAGGAGTGCTATGAGTGTTATGAGAGAGTTATCAGGAGAGTGTAGTGTAGTGGCACTGTACCTGTTCTTCAATCTGTGCAATGTCAGCCACAATAAGGACAATAAAGTTGCCAATAGCTACAGTGAACAGCCAGCCTGCTTGTAGCACTGCCTTCATGTTGCTCGGTGCCTTTAAAGAAAGATATATCGCTTGGTAAATTATGCTGTGAATTGGAGTACAGCCACCCATTATTTTACAACTGAAAATTCAAGAGATTACTTTATACTTTCCCCTGTTGTTGGGCAGATCAGAATGATTCAAATTCAGCACAGGGCCTAACAGATGACTAAATGTAGACTAGAATTTAATGGAGGGAAACCGGTTGCTGAGATTTACTGGGATTTACTGCCCAAAACCAGTCCCTTTTCCGTGATAACTGCTAGAAACCGGTAAATTACGATAAATTATTTATATGAACAGCATGGAGTGAAATGGAACTGTTCAATTATATGTGATGTCTAAATCTGGCTTCTACGGCCTCTGCATGATGAATCATCAATTTTCATGGTGGGGACAGACAGCCCATCTCAGTATGGAGTGCAGTTCACAATGCATATAGACCTATCATCTATCTCATTATGGTAACCTTTATTCTTGTGACAGGTAGGTCTGCATTTGCTGCAGCTATGCTACAGTAATATAAAGACTGAATGCCCGTCAAATGTATCCATCTCCATCTGGCTTTAGGGGTCACCTTATTTGTTTTATTGTAAAGAGTTTTAAAACAGCCTATCACTTGAATATCGTTGCTTTAAATCAGTGCACGCGCGAGCACTCTCTCACAGTCTCTCTCCATCAACTCTTTCTCTCCATGATTCAAATTGCATCCAAAATAGATCATCCTGTTCTAGATTGATATATAGGCCGATGTCTTAGCCTACCTCTTTCAGGTAGTGCACTAGTCAAAGCACTCTTCACCTTATATTTATCTAATTAATGATGGGTTATGCATAATAAGCTTCTAATTTATAGATGTCTCTTATGCAATATGCACACACCTGTGCTCTGCTGGCCTCTCTCCTTAAAAACGCTCCTTAGCTCTATGAGTCCCATACAGAAAAGCTTGACTAGAATAGCTTTCTTTTTTTGCATTTCTTATACCAATAGACTATTCAAAGAGGGAGGCAAGCCCTTTTTTTGCTGAATGTTAAATACAGCAGATAATATAACTCAGAGGATAATTTGAAAGAAGACCGAACGCACGACGGCGGTAGGCTATGGCAGTTATTCATTCAGACTCATAACCATTCAATCTTCGTAAAGAGAAGACCTTCCACATCTAATTCTAGTCCTATCTTATTCAAGGATGTCATTAGAAAGATGAAGATAAGGACATCGAAACGTATTTAATTTAACTGTTGAAAGCCAGGAAGGAATGAAGTAACGATGGAGCGAGACAGAGGAGGCAGGCTAATAACACTAGGGAAAAATATTATGAGAGGTATACAGGACCAGTTGGGACACACCTACTCATTTAAAGGTTTTTCTTTATTTGTAATATTTTCTAAATTGTAGAATAACAGTGAAGACATCAAAACTATGAAATAACACTTATGAAATCATGTGGTAACCAAAAAAAGTGTATTTTATATTTGAGAAATATCAAAGTAGCCACCCGTTGCCTTCATGACAGCTTTGCACCATCTTGGCATTCTCTCATCCAGCTTCATGAGGTAGACACCTGGAATGCATTTCAATTAACAGGTGTGCCTTGTTAAATGTTAATTTGTGGAATTTCTTTCCTTCTTTAATGCATTTGAGCCAATCAGTTGTGTTGTGACAAGGTAGTGGTGGTATACAGAAGATAGCCCCATTTGGTAAAAGACCAAGTCCAGAACAGCTCAAATAAGCAAAGAGAAACGACAGTCCATCATTACTTTAAGGTCATTCAATACGGGATATTTCAAGAACTTTAAGTGCAGTCGCAAAAACCATCATGGGCGAATTGCAGCAAAGAAACCACTACCAAAGGACACCAATAAGAGGAAGAGACTTGCTTGGGCCAAGAAACACGAGCAATGGACATTAGACTGGTGGAAAACTGTCCTTTGGACTGACAAGTCCAAATTTGACATTTTTGGTTCCAACCTACTCTGTGCATTTGTGAGACGCAGATTAGGTGAAAGGATGATCTCCGGATGTGTGGTTTCCACCATGAAGCATGGAGTAGGTGGTGTGATGGTGTGGGGGTGCTTTGCTGGTGACACGGTCTGTGATTTATTTCGAATTCAAGGCACACTTAACCAGCATGGAGCGATACGCCATCCCATCTGGTTTGCACTTAGTTTGGGGTAGGCCTCGTCTCAGAGGAATACTCCTCAGAGCCAGATGCTGATGACAGGTAGCCCTGGACAGCTGGCATCGGAACCCACATCAAGTGGGAGATAAGGTTTGAGATGACATAGAAATACTCCCCTAGATTCATGCCCATTGGTTGAAAGAAAGGGAAGTGATTATTGCATGAGTGAGCCCATAGGTTAATCAGCAACCGTGGTGGAATTGACTTAGTGTGTCATGCTCATAGGCCGAAGTTAAATAGGTGGATGACATTCCGAAACACTTGCTAATAGTAAAGGAGGAGGAGAAACATGACACTAAGCTGATGAGGTAACATTATAACCACCACCATAGTCATACCTGCTATGCTGATGAGTGAGAGAAAGCGATATGAGTTTATTTGATGAATGAAAAGTGACGATCCATTCAGACCAGCCTTACTGATTGAACTTTCATAACTACATGATACCTTTCCATTCACAACCATAACAGTAGACACTTGCATAGTAAAACAGTTTCCCACAGTAGCCTCAGGCATGTGTCCATCCATGGAGAGTGGGGCCATCACACAAGTCCTTGGCGAAACATTTGAAGGAGAGACAGGGGGGGAGAGAGAGAAAGAGATTACACCTTTTTAGTTATCTGAACTGGGTTTTTAAGCTTTGGATGGTCTGGACAGAGAGTGCATTTGGTATATGCAGGAAATAACTGTGTAACATACTCAGTTGGTGTTTTAAAACTGATTACTTTTTCTGGGAGGTTGCCTGGAACTTTTTCCTCTGTATATATCGAACAGTGCATTCCAAGTCATTGGTGGGCGGCCAGATGACATCATTTTGGAGTTCTTGTGGTGAATCAGTCTGTCTCAAATAATATGCCATCACAAGGGGCAATGCCAAGTGTTTTTGTTTGTGTAGGTCACATTTCCTCTGCCAAGCTGACTAAAATGCTTTATTATGGGCTCATGTATTGACAGACCGATCAGTTTTGGGGATTCACCAAATTGGACCAAAACAGAAAATGGTACAAGAGCTTTCTGGGGCAGCTTTTTGCCTCTTTAGGCAAGTCGCCTTTTTAGTTTCTCCCACAAATGTGCATGCAACCGATTCTTTGAAAACTGTTGTTTCAAGAAATTATTCAGACTGCGTGTCTTCACGCAGTCTGTGAACGGACATGTTCACACTGACTGAAGGGTAGATTACTCCTTTCTGCAAAGAAACGATACTGTCGACACTCCTTTAACTTGCACCTGATGGAATGACTTTTGCCCCAGGTTTTCTACTGTACGTGCTGAAAATCCTTTTAGTTTAAAAAAATGCTAATATCCTATTTGTAGCATCTACACAGATGCTTTTTAAATGGCTTGTGACTGTTACAATCTTTGGAAGTGTCTGTATGTTTTCGGGTTATGTGGGTGGAAAAATAATTTTAAAAACCTCTTAGTTGTAAAGTCCCCTGTTTAGGGGACCTGAGTGGTTCTGGTATCAGTTCCAACCAACATTTTCATTTACAATTAGATCTGTGGACACCTTAGATCGAAATGGCTTGCATTGATTCCCATGGACACAGAGTATATTTTCTGAGCCTTTGTAACGTAGGATGTGAAATCTGAAGTCACCTGAAGCTAGGATGTCCCTCCTACACTTTCATTCGCTCTTCCGACTGTCCATCAACTCCTGGCTGAACCCTAAGTCACAGCCACAAAGCATATGCCTGCAATCCTTACATCGTAGCGCACCAGGAGAGAGTGGTTTCATCATGGTAGCACATTCAGAGATTGATTTATAGCCATTAATCTAAAATCATTCAAAAAACACTTTCTGTTTGTCATTGACAACCAAGCAGGCATGGAGGTCAGTGTAGATGACGCAACAAGAGAAGCCCCTTGAGACGACAGCAGGTGAATTGTCATGTTATCTCTCCTGATTGTTTCACACTGGGGGCAGTGATAATGGCCATCTGTCCTACAGTAGCGGTGCATGGGTAAAATCACCAGTGAAGCCAAGCCAGGGGGGGAAAAAATCCATATTACAACCTGTGTTGTGATAATTGCGCTGTTTGGTTTATAATATCTTGTTAGTTCAAATGTCTTGACACCGTGATATATAGGGCTAAGGCCGAGACAATAAAGAGACAGTGGCAGAATCAATTCCACCACACCTTTGTTTCATCACAAAACAGGGGCACAATGTATGAATTTATGGTTTGATCAGAATCGGCATTTTAATCCTTGGCCAGCATGGAGAATTAATTAAACCACAAGTCCAAATCTCCATCCATGGCTAATTTAGGAAAGGGACAATTTTAGCTAGCTAGCTAGCCACCAGAGGACAACAACACAACGAGATGATGCAACAATTCAATTTTGTTCTGTCAATGAAGTTTGGATTCTGATGTGTTGTGATTGGTGTGAAGCCCTTCCCTTGACACTCTTTTGGGTACACCAGTACAATTCACAGCTGACCTCACTCAGTTTAGCTCAACGGTGATTGGCTATTATTATTATTTTTTTTATCAAGGGAGGCCAAATACTTGCTGGTTTCCCTTGCATTCAATGCTACGGGCGGCAACAATGTCGTACTCTTTTTGATCAGACAGCATCAGGTAGACGGGTTACACATACTGAGACAAATGGGCGCTGTTTCGTTTGCTCGAGGCTTTATCTGGTGAGATACAGTCAGCCAATTGAAAGACATTTATGAAACACAGAGAGACTAAAGATACACTACTTTCAATGTTTTTGTCTTTTTTTCTTGTACATTCTTTTGGGGGAAGCCTGGCCTCCCTTGGCCCCCATGAATGCATGCCACTGCTGTTCTGCAGTCTAGATATCTAGATAAAAAGGCAGAGATATGAGTGAAGCACCGCTTGATAAGAATAATGCAATCTACAAGACTACATGTTTGAAACATCAGCATACCAGACACTGCCTTCTTTGCACATCTACACTATGTAGAAAACATTAGGAACCCCATCCTAATATTGAGTTTCTCCCCCTTTTGCCCCCAGAACAGCCTCAGTCCGTCGCGACATGGACTCTACAAGGTGTTGAAAGCATTCCACAAAAATGCTGGCCCATGTTGACGCCAATAATTCCCACAGTTGTGTCAAGTTGGCTGGATGTCCTTTGTGTGGTAGACTATTCTTGATACACAGGGGAAACTGTTGAGCGTGAAAAACCTAGCAGCACTGCAGTTTTTGACACACTCAAACCAATGCACCTTGCACCTACTACCACACCCAGTTCAAAGACACTGAAATCTTTAATCTTGCCCATTCACCCTGAATGGCACACATACACGATCCATGTCTCAATTGTTTTAAGGTTTAAAAATCATTATTTAACCCGGGCTCCTCCCCTTCATCTACACTGATTGAAGTGGATTTAACAAGCAACATCAATAAGGGATTATTGGATTCACCTGGTCAGTCTATGTTATGGAAAGAGCAGGTGTCCTTCATTTAATGTTGTGTACACTCAGTGTATGGCTCAATAGATTGGCCTTATCAGCGGGCCTCTTTCTGGTGCAAATGATTCAATACCTTATGTCTTCCCATAGTTGGATAGCTAGTAATTTAATAAACTAGTTAACACCGCTAGTCAGTGTGGATGTGCGTTGACTTCCTTGAGTCAGTAGCAATGTTACATTAGCTAGCAGGTTGGCTTAAGTATTGCAAAGAAATTGAAGGAGACCCACCACTTGATGAACTGAAAGACAGTGAAATCTCTTAGTAGGGCTCTATTCAATCTGTATCTCTGAAACGTTATAGATTGCGCAATATAAATTGTCACACCGTAATCTGTTTCACCTGCCTTTGTGACTGTCTCCACCCCCCTCCATGTGTCAGGTCTCACCCATCTTCCCCAGTGTATTTATACCTGTGTGCTCTGTTTGTCTGTTGCCAGTTCGTCTTGTTTGTCAAGCCAACCAACGTTTTTGTGTCAGCTCCTGCTTTTCCCCAGTCTCTCTTTTCTCGTGCTCCTGGTTTTTGACCCTTGCCTGTCCTGACCCTGTACCCACCTGCCTGACCACTCTGCCTGCCCCTGACCCTGACTGCCGTCCTGTACCTTTGCCCCACCTCTGTACTACCGACCTCTGCCTGACCTGACCCTGAGCCTGCCTGCCGTCCTGTACCGTTGCCCCTGTCGCTGTAATAAACATTGTTACTTGAAAACGGTCTGCATCTGGGTCTTACCTTGATACCTGATAATAAATGTTAAATTAATTTATGATTGAGCCAACATATGCCACGTTTACAATGAATCCAGTCTTTTCCAACACGGGATCATTGTCTTTAAATTTCAATCACAGTAACGCTGAACTTCCTCGGCCCCGATTTGAAAGAGCTCCTAGGCATACATTAGACTATGACAAAAATGTTGACATTTTGGGAGCAATAATATGCAAATTGTCTGCATAATCTTGTCATCCTGAAGTCTGCGATCTGCATGCTCAGATTACATGAGTTTTCTCACATTGCAACCTGTCTGCTCGGCCACCCTCACCTATTCTGCGATTTCCAGACGTATCGTGGCTAAGGCTGTGGCAGTCATGAAATTTTGTCAGCCAGTTATTGTCATACAAAAGTGAATGGTCAATCTGACATCTGCATTGGCCATGCAGCATTTACGGTAAAATGACCTCTGCAGAAGTCAGGGCAATCATACTTGAGCTTCAAGGAAGTTGTCAAGGAAGTGAGTTTTTGTTTATACAAGACCTCCCGCCCTCACCTACCATCAACCAATCATGTCAATGCGGAGCTAGACAGAGCCTTCCGCGTTGTTACAAAATTTGAGAAGCGCACGGCGATGAGGTACGGAGCTCAGTTTGCCTCCGGAGGCTCTGCAATTGCATCACAACCTCCATACAAAGCCTCCGACCACATTTTCGGATCAAGCATACATTGTATTTTTATTAAATTATGCTCGCTTTGAGGCAAGCAACATTGAAGCATGCATGAGAGCACCAGCTGTTCTGGACGACTATGGGATCACGCTCTCCGTAGCCGATGTGAGCAAAACCTTTAAACAGGTCAACATTCACAAAGCCATGGGGCCAGATGGATTACCAGGATGTGTACTCAAAGTATGTGCAGACCAACTGGCAAGTGTCTTCACTGACAATTTCAACCTCTTCCTGGCAAAGTCTGTAATACCTACATGTTTCAAACAGACACCATAGTCCCTGTGGCCAAGAAAGCGAAGGTAACCTGGCTAAATGATTACCGCCTTGTAGCACTCACGTCGGAAGCCATGATGTGCTTTGAAAGGCTGGTAATGGGTCACATCAACACCATCATGCCAGAAACCCTAGACCCACTCAAATTCCCATACCGCCCCAACAGATGCCCTTTCACACCTGGACTAAAGGAACACCTATGTGAGAATGCTTTTCATTGACTACAGCTCAGCGTTCAACACCATAGTGCCAACAAAGCTCATCACGAAGCTAAGGACATTGGGACTAAACACCGCCCTCTGCAACTGGATCCTGGACTTCCTGACGGGCTGCCCCCAGGTGGTAAGGTTAGGCAACAACATCTGCCACACTGATCCTCAACCCTGGGGTCCCTCAGGGGTGCGTGCTTAGTCCCCTCCTGTACTCCCTGTTCACCCACGACTGCGTGGCCAAGCACAACTCCAACACCATCATTAAGTTGGCTGACGACACAACAGTAGTAGACCTGATCACTGTCAACGATGAGACAGCCTATAGGGAGGAGGTCAGAGAACTGGGAGTGTTGTGCCAGGACAACAACCTCTCTCTCAATGTGAGCAAGAAAAATGAGCTGATTGTGGCCTATACGAAAAGGAGGGCTGAACTGGCCCCCATTAACATTGACAGAACTGAAGTGGAGCGGGTCGAGAGTTTTAAGTTCCTTGGTTTCCACATTACCAACAAACTATCATGGTCCAAACACACCCAGACAGTTGTGAAGAGGGCACGACAACACCTTTTCCCCTTAGGAGACTGAAAAGATTAGGCATGGGTCCCCAGACCCTCAGAAAGTTCTACAGCTACACCATCGAGAGTGTCCCGATTTCATCACCGCCTGGTCTGGCAAATGCTTGGCATCTGACCGTAAGGCGCTACAGAGGGTAGTGTGTACGGCCCAGTACATCACTGGCAACATGCTTCCTGCCGTCCAGGACCTGTATACTAGAGGAAGGCCTAAAAATGGTCAAAGACTCCAGTCACCCAAGTCTGTTAGACTGTTCCCTCTGCTACCGCACAGCAAGCTGTACCGGAGCGCCAAGTCTAGGACCAAAAAGCTCCTTAAAAGCTTCATGCCATAAGACTGCTGAACAACTTAACTAATCAAATGGCCACCCAAACTATTTACATGCTACTCGCTGTATATTATCTATGCATCGTCACTTTACAAATGACCTTGACTAACCTGTACCCCACACATTGACCTGGAACCTCCCCTCAGGAAGAAGATGCGTTCTTTGGTGCAAAAACTGCAAATCAATCCCAGAAAAACAGCAAAGGACCTTGTGAAGATGCTGGAGGAAACCGGTAGAAATGTATCTATATCCACAGTAAAACGAGTCCTATATCGACATAACCTGAAAGGCCGCTCAACAAGGAAGAAGCCACTGCTCCAAACCCACCATAAAAAGCCAGACTACGGTTTGCAACTGCACATGGGGACAAAGATCATACATTTCTCTGGTCTGATGAAACAAAAATACGACTGTTTGGCCATAATGTCTATTGTTATGTTTGGAGGAAAAAGGGGGACGCTTGCAAGACGAAGAACACCATCCCAACCATGAAGTACAGGGGTGGCAGCATCATATTGTGGGGGTGCTTTGCTGCAGGAGGGACTGGTGCACTTCACAAAATAGATGGCATCACAAGGTAGGAAAATGATGTGGATATATTGAAGCAACATCTCAAGACATCAGTCGGGAAGTTAAAGCTTGGCTGCAAATGGGTCTTCCAAATGGACAATGACCCCAAGCATACTTCCAAAGTTGTGGCAAAATGGCTTAAGGACAACAAAGTCAAGGATTTGGAGTGGCCATCACAAAGACCTGACCTCAGCCCTATTGAACATTTGTGGGCAGAACTGAAAAAGCGTGTGTGAGCAAGGAGGCCTACAAACATGACTCAGTTACTCGAGCTCTGTCAGGAGGAATCTGCCAAAATTCACCCAACTGATTGTGGGAAGCTTGTGGAAGGCTACCTGAAACATTTGACCCAAGTTAAACAATTTTAAGGGAATGCTACCAAATACTAATTGAGTGCATGTAAACTTCTGACCCACTGGGAATGTGATGAAAGAAATAAAAGCTGAAATAAATCATTCTCTCTACTATTATTCTGACATTTCACATTCTTAAAATAAAGTGGTGATCCTAACTGACCGAATTTTTACTCGGATTAAATGTCAGGAATTTTGAAAAACGGAGTTTAAATGTATTTGGCTAAGGTGTATGTAAACTTCCGTCTTCAACTGTATTTCATGGATTTATTGTGATAATGTATATTAAATTGATTTATTATACTTAAAAAAATGTTTTTAAATGTAAATGGTCCAAGCTGCTTGTGTGCAATCATAATTGCGTAGAAACTATTCTAAAATACTACTTATGAATGGAATTTAGAATGTTCATAGGCATAGAAAAAGTCTGATATTTCAAACAATCCTACGACCTTATGCACACTGGTAGGAGATAACGTTGATAAATACCAATTGTTCTCATGCTCTCACACTGAAAAATGCAGCGTGTGCCAAATCTTCCAACAGAGCACGATCAGGCATCTCTCATTTCATTTCCATTGTCGCAGTATTTTATAGTATTTCTACAATGGTTTCACTTTAACGTGTGCCTCTAATTCAACAAATGACTGTAGGCTACTTTATCTGGATTATTATTATAACAAAAGCACTGATGTCAACTTAAATATGTATCTTGTCAACAGCTGTTACATGAATTCACAATGGAAATACAAGTAAATCAAAAAAAATATATATATATTACTCTAACAATTTCCCACATTTTCAACATATTCTTCCCATTCTTGACAAGCAGTTCCCTTATTCCACCACTTGGCACTGTGCCTACACATGGTCGTGGCTGTGCTTAAATGTACTCACACTCACAAGCAAACATTTATATTGATATATCTCACACTTTGCATGGAAATGATCCCACGCATGGTTTACGCAGACTTGCGCCTTTGCACGGTTGATAAAAGAGGCCACTGGAGATGCTAAACGTGTTTGTTAATTAAGGGTCACGATAGGCTTTTGCATGACAATCAAATCCAATTGTATTTATCACATGCGCAGAATACAACAGGTGTAGACCTTACCGTGAAATGCTTACTTACAAGCCCTTAACCAACAATACAGTAAAATGTTTTCTAAATATAATAAAGTTTAAAAATCCAATCAAAAAGTAACACAAGAAAATTACATAACAGGTATGAGGCTATATACAGCATCTTCACAAGGTCCTTTGCTGGTTTCCTGGGATTGATTTGCACTTTTTGCACCAAAGAACGTATCTCCTTCCACGGCTGTGTGGTCCCATGGTGTTTATAGTTGCGTACTATTGTTTGTACAGATGAACATGGTACCTTCAGGCGTTTGGAAATTGCTCTCAAGGATGAACCAGACTTGTGGAGGGGCACTGTTTTTTTCTGAGGTCTTGGCTGATTTATTTTGATTTTCCCATGATGCCAAGCAAAGAGGCACTGAGTTTGAAGGTAGGCCTTGAAATACATCCACAGGTACACCTCCAATAGACTCAAATTATGTCAATTAGCCTATCAGAAGCATCTGAAGCCATGACATAATTTTCTGGAATTTTCCAAGCTGTTTAAAGGCACAGTCAACTTAGTGTATGTAAACTTCTGACCCACTGGAACTGTGATACAGTGAATTATAAGTGAAATAATCTGTAAACAATTGTTGGAAAAAATTACTTGTGTCATACACAAAGTAGATGTCCTTACCGACTTGCCAAAACTATAGTTTGTTAACAAGACATTTGTTGAGTGGTTGAAAAACGAGTTTTAATGACTCCAGTCTAAGTGTATGTAAACTACCGACTTCAACTGTATTTCAGTAATGTCTAAAGAAACATGATGATATGAATCAAATGTATTTAAGAAGAGCAGAATATGAGTTGGCCTAATGTATGTTATCTGACACATATTGTCTCATTATGTCCCAAAAAGAAGCTTAATTATAAATGATTGGCCTGTGCATACCCAGTCCTCTTTAAAACATTTAAAAAAAATGTGTTATAGTCTAAGGCAAATCACATGGACTATAAATTGTATTATTCCCAAGCCACAGATGAATAGAAGTGAGCCTAAATGAGAGCCATGATAAAAATGTGTCTTCTTCATGTTTATTTAAGCAATGACAGATTTGTTTTCCAGTTATATAATTAAATCTTTAGAAAATCTTGCTTTTTATTAATACACACTAACTTCTATATTAATAACAATGCAATCTATACAGTATAATCATGCAAAATTAATCCTGATCGATGGACATTGGGATGTTTTACAGTTTTTTTCAAAAACAGATTGCTCCATTTGTAATGTTTTGTTGTTTTCTCTCACAGCCGAAAGCTTAAAACAAGTCTGGAATTTAAGTGTATTTTAAATGTAGTAAAAATGTCCTTTTCCCTCTCTGCACCATACTTGGAGAAGTTATTTTGTGCATATCAAAACTATAATATAATACAATTGGTATTCATGTTCTTTCTATCTCTTGCCCCTTCTCTCTTTCACTCAGTCTCTTTCTCTCGCACGCTCACGCACACACACGCACGCGCACGCACACGCACGCACGCACGCACGCACGCACACGCACACACACACACACACACACACACACACACACACACACACACACACACACACACACACACACACACACACACACACACACACACACACACACACACACACACACACACACACCACACACACCACACACACCACACACACCACACACACCACACACACAATTATGCAAATTGACAGACATTTACATTTTTGATTGTTTGGCTTCATCATCTTCATTGTGATGGGCTACGAAATCTTTCTTCTGCATTTGAAGCTCCTCTTTGTCTGATTCTTCCGTACCATCTTTGTCCCTGAACTGGGCCTCGATCTCTGCAGGGTCCATGTAGGTATAGAAATAGGCCATGATGGAGAAGATGACACATACTGCCACTAGGAGGGAGGCGAAGAGGACAAACTCTGCCCACTGCAGGAGGAAAAAACACAAAGATTTGACACGACACATATTTACATCATCAGATCTGGCCTTTGAGGTATGATTCATGGGCACTGAAGACTTCAACTCTTTCACCCATAGAGTCGGGGCTGGCTTTCCCAATACGCAGACAACGTGCCGCAAGAGGGCTATGAGTGTGTCCTCAGAGGACATAGAATGAGAGATTTATCTTTAGAGTGTAGTGTAGTGGCACTGTACCTGTTCTTCGATCTGTGCAATCTCAGCCACAATAAGGACAATAAAGTTGCCAATAGCTACAGTGAACAGCCAGCCTGCTTGTAGCACTGCCTTCATGTTGCTCGGTGCCTTTAAAGAAAGATATATCGCTTGGTAAATTATGCTGTGAATTGTACAGCCACCCATTATTTTACAACTGAAAATTCAAGAGATTACTTTATACTTTCCCCAGTTGGTGGGCAGATCAGAATTATTCAAGTTCAGGTTTAACATATGACTAAATGTCGACTAATAAGGGTGCTTCACCTGTGAATAAGAGAACTCCAGGCCAGTAACAGAGAACACCACCTCTCCACAGGTAATGAGGAAGTACTGTGGGATCTGCCAGCCCATATGGAAGGAGTTGGGCTGGATATCCTCAACCCCAGAAATGGATTCCGAGCACTATATAAAAGGGACAATAAAAACTGGAATCTACTGAAGCTGATTATGGGATATATCACTGTATTATTAAGTGACACGTAGAAGGAGTGAAACTTACAGTCGGGCCCCATACAAAATGACTGGGGATAAGCAGAGTGTAAGAACTCCCGAATCCAAATTCTCTGGAGTATTCACACGTGTTCGCACCATTGGTTATGGTGAAGGTGGCTCTGGAAAGGAGGAAGAAGAGATGCTTTGGAAATCTGTGTTTGTGAGTCTGATAACGTAAGCAAAATCAGCTAAATACACATTTTAAGGATTCAGCTGCATATTCTTTATGTCATCCTCTTTATTACACTGCATATTTGCAAGCATACTCAATAATTCATTCCTTACTTTCCATTTGATATGAGAGAGTAGTTGGAAGCAGAGGAGTAGTCAATGCTTCCAAAGGTTGACACATTCACCGCTCCAGCCATACCATTAACAAATCTGGAAATGAACACACACAGAGTTGAAACACATCCAAGTTAACCATGAATGGCTATAGATCATCTGGAAATGTATGTTCATCTCGGCAAACAATATTGGGAAATGCATCCAAATGGACCTGATTGCATTGGCCCCTTGCTCTGGCTTTGCCATCACATCATCAGTCTGCAACAGAGGATCAGAGAAAATCTATACTGACTTAATGCTCATGATGTTAATACTGTACTTTTACAAGGGTGCAATAGTAGGTATGTACTTACCACCTCCCACATTGGGGCACTGAGGTTTGAGGGAATTAGGAGTGTTTGCCGTTTGTTCTTTGCTAAGGAAATAGTCCTAGATATTGCAGGACTCTGAAATGAAACTTGGATGCTTTCTTCCTCAAATGTCAGGTAATTTGCACTAGCCTGTAAAACATATGAGTGGAGTCAGTTCCACAACAAGGTATAAACACTTGACAGTTACAGTGAAGCACTTGGTTCAATTAGAAAAGTTACTACAAATGAGAAATGTCTTAATGTAATGTTTTGGCTGATCGTAACTTCACCATTCTACTTAAACCATCACTTGAGGACCTTATTACTGATGAATGGCTTTGTTTTTGTATTTATATTTTGATGTGTGTATGTTCTGTAAATTCTGTAATTCAGTGCTCATCTGTAAAAGAGACATTTTTCTCAGTATGACCCCCTGATCAAATAAAGGTTAAATAAAACATGTAAAAGATATTCTTCTAGTAGACATCAACATCTGTGTAAGATGTCTGACAATACAGTCAGGTTTTGTGATATGAATGCCTAAGAGAACCTCCTCAAGATGGTTTACCGTAGCTGCTTCAATGACGAATGGATCGTTATTGGGTAAGGTAACTGTCAGGGGGATACTGCCCATGTTGAGTAATTTTAATTGGCTCTGGGAGGATGATGGGAAGGTTGGCAAGGTTTTCTGAAATAAATACAAGCAGAGCATATATTTATATATAAAGTTGAAGTCGGACGTTTACATACACCTTGGCAAAATACATTTAAACTCAGTTTTTTCACAAATCCTGACATTTCATCCTCGTAAAAATTCCCTGTCTTCGCTCAGTTAGGATCACCACTTTATTTTAAGAATGTGAAATGTCAGAATAATAGTAGAGATAATGATTTATTTCAGCTTTCATCACATTCCCAGTGGGTCAGTATTTGGTAGCATTGCCTTTAAATTGTTTGACTTCGGTCAAACGTTTTAGGTAGCCTTCCACAAACTTCCCACAATCAGTTGGGTGAATTTTGGCCCATTCCTCCTGACAGAGGTGATGTAACTGAGTCAGGTTTGTAGGCTTCCTTACACGCACACGCTTTTTCAGTTCTGCCCACAACTTTTCTATAGGATTGAGGTCAGGCTTTTGTGATGGCCACTCCAGTACCTTGACTTTATTGTCCTTAAGCCATTTTGCCACAACTTTGGAAGTATGTTTGGGGTCATTGTCCATTTGGAAGACCCATTTGCGACCAAGCTTTCACTTCCTGACTGATGTCTTGAGATGTTGCTTCAATATATCCACATCATTTCCCTACCTCATGATGCCATCTATTTTGTGAAGTGCACCAGTCCCTTCTGCAGCAAAGCACCCCCACAATATGATGCTGCCACCCTCGTACTTCACAGTTGGGATGGGGTTCCTCGGCTTGCAAGCCTCCCCCTTTTTCCTCCAAACATAACGATGGTAATTATGGCCAAACAGTTCTATTTTTGTTTCATCAGACCAGAGTACATTTCTCCAAAAAGTACGATCTTTATCCCCATGGGATTGATTTGCACTTTTTGCACCAAAGTGCATTCATCTCTAGAAGACAGAATGTGTCTCCCTCCTGAGCGATATGACGGCTGCATGGTCACATGGTGTTTATACTTGCATACTATTGTTTGTACAGATGAACATGGTACCTTCAGGCATATGGAAATTGCTCCCAAGGATGAACCACACTTGTGGAGGTCCACAATTTTTTTTCTGAGGTATTGGCTGATTTCTTTTGATATTCCCATGATGTCAAGCAAAGCGGCACTGAGTTTGAAGGTAGGCCTTGAAATACATCCACAGGTACACCTCAAATTGACTTAAATGATGTCAATTAGCATATCAGAAGCTTCTAAAGCCATGACATTTTCTGGAATTTTCCAAGCTGTTTAAAGGCACAGTCAACTTAGTGTATGTAAACTTCTGACCCACTGGAATTGTGATACAGTGAATTATAAGTGAAATAATCTGTCTGTAAACAGTTGTTGGAAAAATGACTTGTGTCGTGCACAAAGTCGATGTCCTAACCGACTTGCCAAAACTATAGTTTGTTAACAAGAAATTTGTGGAGTGGTTGAAAAACAAGTTTTAATGACTCCAAAATATGTGTATGTAAACTTCCGACTTCAACTGTAAGTGTGTGTAAGCTTCCTACCTCAACTGTAGATAGATATATGTTAGTATATGGCTCTGGGTACAAGTAAGGATTTAGCAAATAATATAATCTCTTTGTTATGCGTTCCAATTCTATAGACAGTGAAAGTATTGCCATGAAGAGGGTCAAAATGGGATACTCTCAATTTGGACTTTGTCATAATACAGATTTCCTGTAGCCCGGGTTCTAGACTGTTTCTGCTTTCAACAATGCTACATCTATTCCTAGCCATACAAGGCCATTATAGCATCAAATAATACTTTACTAAACCAGAAACAAACTGCCACACAATGTATGTATTGTACACACTTACATCAATCTGGATCTGTACCAAAGCTGCGGCAACAAAGGCCATGGCTGCCAAAAACATCCCCACTGTCATTCTCCTCAAAGGACTGTTGAGGAAAGGTTCATGGTCAGATTCCTCAGCATGCTTACACCTGCCTCTTCACTGTTTTGTAGATACTGTACAGGCATTTGTTTTTATCATTTGTCTTTAAGTAGAACTTACGTGAAGTTCAGGCCACATTTCTTTATCAGTGGGTACACCACACTGTCCATGATCGGTACCAGAGTCAGGATCAGGATAGGGTTGACAGTCTGTCAAAAAGATGGTTTCTATGGTAAGAAGTGCATTTAGCCATGGACGAAAACAACCAGGAACCATAAAGTACCTCTAACTTACCTGCATTTGATCAGGCTGCAGAATGAGGAATCCCTGGAAAGAGAGCAAGGTCATTACGGACATGAACAACTTGCAAATTGTAGCTTTGGTTGACTTTTTACAGTGGGATGTTTTTGAAAACGTACAAAGTTTCCATCCATGGTGGTGGCCTGAAGAGTCCACCTAGAGCCCTGTGAGGGAGCAGAACGTTTTACTTGATTATACCATATGGATATTACAAGGTACATCACATATTGCAGGACAAACTAGATTATCTGCCAACGTATCACGGATACCTTTTGGTCAAATAGGGTCCAAAACATTGGAAGGGGAATGTACAGAAATAGGACCTTCAGCACCATCTTTATCTGAGCAATGAGGAGTTTCTACAAGCACAAAAAGAGAGAAAGACAATTTGAGGTGTTGTTCATGTATTTGAGACCGAACATGCCATTTAGATAGTACTGTATAGTTTGCAGTGTAGATAACCTACCTCGTGTTTCTCTTCGGCCCAGTCCATCCAGTGCGTTCTCTTCGGGTAGGAGCTACTCCTGTGCCTGAAGCGGTTCTTTATTGCAAACTGTAAAGATGAGCAGACACAGAAATGATCCTTTCAGAAACAGTGGCTGCAGGGAAGATTCCACCAGTCATTTTACACATTGTTGTGAAAGTTGATGCAATTATGCTGAATGCTGGTACTAGATAATGTTTTGACTTACCCCAATACATTTACACACATCCAGCATTATGTTTCCCTGCGGTTCAGTCTTATGGTACATACCACTTCCAATTATGAACACGACTGTAGGGACAAACAGCAAAACAGCACCGTCAAAACTAATTTTTTTATACTCTTTATCGGAATAAATATTACAGCAAAACCATGGGACAAGGTAGGATCTTAATTTGATCACTCTTTTGTTGCTGAGAAATGTCTTTCACCGCAGGAAATGCAGACGAGCTTCGTGATTTACATGAATTCACTGAAAACCCACACTAACACATGGTTATATTAACAGTATTGAACTTTTCCTGCAGTCTACTTTTGCCCGGCTAATAGTATGACCACTGATCAAGCAAAATTACAGACTGAACATTCAAATCCTGTTGCTGCAGGATTTAATTTGCTTTGACAATATAGGTCAAAATAAGATACTACATCTGTAGGTAGAATAAAGAAGATGGTAGAGACACTAACCAAGGGCGACCACCATGAGCGCTGCAGGGACACCGAAGGCCAGAGGGTAACACTTCTGCTGGCTGTGGATGCCACACTCCTGGCCTAAACACAGGGACACAGCACAGACATCACTCATCCATACACTAGCTGCAGTTGTGTTGTGTATTAAATAGTTATTTATGCAGATTTGTGGTAATATCTTCAGACGACATTGCGGGAGTTATTATACATAGCCTGGCCTGGCTTGGACATTTCCCCTACCTCTGAGGATTGGTGTAATGATAGTAGACAGGAGACTCCCACCATTGATACACAGGTAGAAAACCGAGAAGAAAGTGCTTCTCTGTTTTGCCTGCAAAAATAAAAAGGACCTAGATTTGTATCGTGTGTAAAGTTTGTACTGTACCAGTCAAAAGTTTGGACACACGTACTCATTCAAGGGTTTTTGTTTATTTTTACATTGTAGAATAATAGTGAAGACATCAAAACTATGAAATAACACATCTGGAATCATGTAGTAACCAAAAAAGTGTTTATAAAATATATTTTGATTTGTTTTAGGACATTATTCAAAGTAGCCACCCTTTGCCTTGATTATACCTTTGCACACGGTTGGCATTCTCTCAACCAAGCTTCACCTGGAATGCTTTTACAACAATCTTGAAGGAGTTCCCACATATGCAGAACACTTGTTGGCTGCTTTTCCTTCAGTCTGCGGTCCAACTCATCCCAAACCATCTCAATTGGGTTATTGTGGAGGTCATCTGATGAAGCACTCCATCACTCTCCTTCTTGGTCAAATAGCCCTTATACAGCCTGGAAGTGTGTTGTGTCATTGTCCTGTTGAAAAACAAATGAGCAAACCAGATGGGATGGCGTATCGCAGCAGAATACTGCGGTAGCCATGCTGGTTATGTGTGCCTTGAATTCTAAATAAATCACAGACAGTGTCACCAGCAAAGCACACCCACACCATCACACCTCTTCCTCCAAGCTTCATGGTTGGAGCCACACATGCGGAGATCACCCGTTCACCTACTCTGTGAACAAAGACCATGAAGGGCTGATTCACGCAGTCTCCTCTGAACAGTTGATGTTGAGATGTGTCTGTTACCTGAACTCCGTGAAGTATTTATTTGGGCTGCAATCTGAGGTGCAGTTAACTGCCGATTTCTGAGACTGGTAACTCTAATGAACTTAACCTCTGCAGCAGATGTAACTCTGGGTCTTCCTTTCCTGTTGTGGTCCTCATGAGAGCCAGTTTCATCATAGCGCTTGATGGTGTTTGCGACTGCATTTAATTAAAGAAACTTTCAAAGTTCTTGAAATGTTCCAGATTGACTGCCTTCATGTCTTGAAGTAATGATGGACTGTCGTTTCTCTTTGCTTATTTGAGCTGTTCTTGCCATAATATGGACTTGGTCTTTTACCAAATAGGGCTATCTTCTGTATACCACACCTACCTTGTCCCAACAATACCGAAGGAAAGAAATTCCACGAATGAACGTTTAACAAGGCACACCTGTTAATTGAAATGCATTCCAGGTGACTACCTCATGAAGCTGGTTGAGAGAATGCCAAGTATGCAAAGCTGTCATCAAGACAAAGGGTGGCTACTTTGAAGAATCTAAAATATATTTTGATTTGTTTCACAGTTATTTTGTTACCACATGATTCCATATGTGTTATTTCATAGTGTTGAAGTCTTCACTATTATTCTGCAATGTAGAATGAATGAGTGGTTGTCCAAGCTTTTGACTGGTACTGTATATTATGTGCCACTCATAGGAGATACATGTACATTACACTTATCAAAGGAGCAAAGGCTCTCCTACATGTTCTTCATTTCAAAGTTAACATCAGGGTTTGTGGGTATTAAAATGACTTGGCAGCTGTAGTGAGGAAATCTCTGCCAACTGACAAAGATACAGACAGACACAGTGGTGGTGTTATTCTCCGAACACAGAGTTATTCTGCTAACCTGGTGGTCCTGAAACTGGTCTCCTCCAAAAGCAGCTACACATGGTTTGATACCACCTGTACCCAGCGCAATGAGGAGCAGGCCCACCATGGACAGCACACTGAGAGTGGAGGCAGAGCAATATTGTTAGGCCATGGATTCAGTAGCACCTCACAAAGTCCGCGGAGTCAGGACATACTCCGGCAAGCCTTCGTATGTGACTTGTGTTTTTCGGAAGCGAATCTATGAACTTGACTTTAAATGAGGACGACTCACATATGCAAGGTCAAGTTGTCTGGCGTGCCATCTCTGTCTGTGTCCGTGATGTCATGAATGGCGCTGACTGCCATCACAACCTGGCCAATTGCATAGACAATGGACAAGTAGATGATAGTCCTACAGGAAGAGGAAATCGAGGTGTTCGCTACCAGTGCAAGAACAAATTCCTGTTCTGTAATACACCCTAGTTCTAGGACTCCGAACAGTCACTCACTTAAACTTGCCCAACCAGGAGTCTGCTACAATGGCTCCCAGGATGGGAGTCAGGTAGCACAGAGCCACAAAGGTGTGGTAGATGGAGGTGGCCAGGTCATCATCAAACCGAAGGAAGTACCTGAAGTACAGCACCAGCACAGCTGTGGACAGGAGAGAGAGAAGGGGAAGCTCCTCAGGATGGGCACTACACAAAGCCACTGTAGTTATTCCCAGTGGGCAAAACCCGTTGAAAGGAGATATTTTCAACTAGTTTTGCTCACTGGGTTAGAACTGTTGATTACTCCCATGTAGTAGGTACTGTGTCATATTCTTACCTCGCATGCCATAGTAGGAGAATCTCTCGCAGAACTCATTTACAACAATGAAGAATATGCTTAGGGGATAGCCACATACCTCCTGTTCATACAGACACAAAATAAGGGCCATATTACTCTGGTATCTTTAGAACTTCATCTATACTATATCTGAATAAAAGCCTATTTACTTTAAAATTGCAGAGTGCAGTTAAAAAAAAGAAGGATTCCCTTACAGCTATGATATTGAATGAAATACACATACACTATACATACAAAAGTATATGGACACCCCTTCAAATGAGTGGATTCAGCTATTTCAGCCACACCCATTGCTGATAGGTGTATAAAATCGAGCACATAGCCATGAAATCTCAATAGACACACATTGGCAGTAGAATGGCCTTACTGAAGAGCTCAGTGACTTTCAACGTGGCACCGGCATAGGATGCCACCTTTCCAACAAGTCAGTTTGTCAAATTTCTGCCCTGCTAGAGCTGCCCCCAGTCAACTGTAAATCCTGTTATGGTGAAGTGGAAACGTTTTGGAGCAACAATGGCTCAGCTGCGAAGTGGTAGGACACACAAGCTCACAGAACGGAACCACCGAGTGCTGAAGCACGTAGCGTTTAAATAGTCGGTCATAATACTCACTAACGAGTTCCAAACTGTTTCTGGAATTAACATCAGCACAAGAACTGTTTCTTCGGGAGCTTCACGAAAAGGGTTTCCATGGCCGAGCAGCAGCACACAAGCCTAAGATCCCCATGTGCAACGCCAAACGTCGGCTGAAGTGGTGTAAAGCTGGCTGCCATTGGACACTGTACCAGTGTTAACGTATTCACTGGAATGATGAATCATGCTTCACCATCTTGCAGTCCGACAGACAAATCTTGGTTTGGCGGATTCCAGGAGAAAACTACCTGCCTGAATGCATAGTGCCAACTGTAAAGTTTGGTGGAGGAGAAATAATGGTCTGCGGCTATTTTTCCATGGTTCGGGCTTGGCCCCTTAGATCCTGTGAAGGGAAATCTTAATGCTATCAATCAATCACATGTATTTATAAAGCCCTTTATCCATCAGCCGATGTCACAAAGTGCTATACAGAAACCCAACTTAAAACCCCGAACAGCAAGCAATGCAGAAACCTAGAGAGGAACCAGGCTCTGAGGGGTGGCCAGTCCTCTTCTGGCTGTGTTGGGTTGAGATTATAACAGTACATGGCCAAGATGTTCAAAAGTTCATAGATGACCATCAGGGTCAAATAATAATAACAATAATCATGGTGGTTGCAGAGGCTGCAACAGTTCAGCACCTCATGAGTAAATGTCAGTTGGCATTTCCATTCTAGACTATTCTGTGCTTTCAACAGTTTGGGTTAGGCCCTTTCCTGTTTCAGCATAACAATGCCACCATGCTCAAAGTAAAGACTATCCAGAAATAATTTGTCAATCGGTGTGGAAGAACTTGACTGGCCTGCACAGAGCCCTGCCCTCAACCCCACCTTTGGGATGAATTGGAACGTCAACTGCGAACATCGCCTAATCGCCCAACACCAGTGCCGGACCTCACTAATGCTCGTGGCTGAATGGAAAGCAAGTCCCCGCAGCAAAATTCCAACATCTAGTCAAAAGCCTTCCCAACAGCAAGGGCACCAACTCCATATTAATGCTCATGATTTTGGAATGAGATGTTTGACAAGCAGGTGTCCAAATACTTTCGGTCATGTAGTGTAGCTGAACATGCAAGCTTGAATTGCATTGCATAGTGATCTATCAATTGGTGCTAGTTAAATAAATGCTTCAGAGATTAAGTTATGTTTCAGAGCATCACTTGTAAAATAAATGAATCCAGACAATGTACAGTGCACTAGAAGTCTTACCTTTGACTTGCTCTTCTTAACATCCTCTTCATCTTTTTGTGCGTGAGAAATAAAACCATTAGGTTAAATATATCAAATATTAGAGATATCTAAGCAGGGTACTGATGTAACAATTAAAAAGGCTTATGTTATTGGTGAAACAAAATGCATCTATCAGAAAATGCCAGATATCTGAATAGCATAGATCCATAATAGCATTTAACAGATGCAATTTTAATAGCATTTTGTTGCCTGACCTGTCATGATGGCAGTGTAGAGACTGCTCTTCGTCCTGTAATGTTTAGTATCCTTAGGTGATCCCTTCCAGGCTAACACAGTGATTCCTGCCTCTAAGACTAGGAGGCACGACCCTGGAATGGTATCCCAGAGTGCTGTTTTATGGTTTTATCTTGTGCGAGAACACCAGAGGCAGGAAGGTGAGAGTGAGTCAATACTTCGAATTAGCTAATAATTAGATAATACTGTATCATACAAAACAACGTTACAGTCAATAAACTACTAGACTACTTCCATCAATGTTGTTGTGAGAAAGGTTCATAAGGAAATCAAGTAGAAGTGCAGAGAAATAAGGGAATTTTATTTAAAAGAAAAGCATTAGGGAACATTTCTGTATACAGCAGAACAGTGACTTTCTGTTAAATAAAAATAAAAAACCCAATGCTTCCCAAATATAAAAATGATTTCATTAACATTTGAATGAACACTAAAATGGTCAAAGCTTCATATAAACTACCACAGTAGGCCTCGTCTCTGGATCCACACCTCATTGCTTTGGCAAGAAGGACAAACATCTTTACAGTGTATTGAACCCAACACAGCAAGACACCTTGCAAAAGACAAATATTGCACTCCTTTTTTATATACAAGAATTAACAGCTTGGAATATACTTATATGCAATGGCTGTAAAAAAAATAATAAGAATAAAAAAATCCCATTCTAAGACATTTCAGTGATTAAGGTTGAACACTAATGTTTTCATAAGAGGCTCTTTTTCCATTAAGTTGCAGCTTTGTAAAAACATAACGAGTCTTCATGTACAGACAGATGAATGCCAATGTATGCAGCAAATATAGTTTGCCAAGACATCAATATGAGATTTACCAAAGTGGAATAATGTACATACAATATCACTTGAAGAGTTCAGAGCAGAAGACAAATGATCAAAACAAAAAGATGAAAATGAGACGACAGGAGGCTGATGGGGAGCTAGTGACATCACATGCACATTTGTGTTGCTTTAAGGATCCCTACAGGAACGTCTCCACAGGAAACACTACCAGTGATGTCATATACAATATATATCATGGAACCCCAGCACTACACAGACAGGAACCCCAGTCAGACTCACACGCAGGGTGGAGGATATACCAGTCCCCCCCTCTCATTCTGTATGTCTGCTCCACAGATAGACAACCCTACCATCCCCCCACCTCCCTCTGTTCATGTGGAACTCCTTTAGTTCAGTCGTTCCTCATGGATCAATGTCCCTGGTCCCATACTCCACAGAGTGGCTGTACTGTATACGATCGTGAAAACAGAAAACGACATGGTCCTTTGTCCTGGCCCACGGGACAAGCCAAAGGAGGGGTGAGTGAAGGTTAAAAGAACATTAGTAGGAGAGCAGTGAAGCAGGAATGGGAGCTCATGGCAGCACTGGCACACTGGTTGGCGCGTGCATGCGGAGCGTTGAGGTCAGGAGTGAGCCAATCCCAGTGGATCTCACACCACAGAGGAGGAGTTGGGCATGCCCGCGATGGTGGCACCGCTGGGGGTACCGCTGATGGCATTGAAGATGTGCAGCGAGTCTGGAAGAACGCTCTTCATGCCATCCTCCACTGGACTGATCTGGAAGGCAGGAAAAGGGAGCGAGGAAGAGAGTTCAAGGTGATGCTAAATGATAAATGGTCTATTTCAGACAATTTCATTAGAATTGAATCACACATAATGAAGTCCATGCCAAAGATGTTTTACCATCCAATCTGCTCATGTCAGCACAAAAGAAAAACAGAGGGAAAAGGGGGATATCAAAGATCAGATATTAGACTATGAAATTCTAATGCCTTATAATAACGGGTACGTTCATAACAATCCTCAAACTAAACTGTTTCACCAGCGTCGCAATCAGAACAAATACAACAGATTCTTCCAAAATGTACAAATCATTAACAACGACTGATGCACAAACAATAGTGTCCCAATGTTTGTTATGCTAGCAGGTAGATCCTCCTTACTGGCTCGTGCATGATGGCGGACAGCTCTCTGGCCAGGTCTCTGTAGTTGGCCTTCATCTCGTCATGGTACTCCTGCTGGTCCTCTTTGATCAGCCGCTCGTTGATGCCCAGGCCATGGCCACACGCCTCCACAAACTGCCTGCTCCACAAAAGGCCAGTGTCATACAAAATACATAGTGTATGTAATTAATGGTCTTCTGTAACTACTTAGTGGATAGATATGTTGTGCGGCATGGGAATGTGTATTCTGTAAGAACTCACCTAAAGACTTCTTTAAGTTGTTTGACCTTGTTGTCAGGATACTTCTTGGTGCTGGCATCATCCAGGAAAGCTCTGGCATATGCGAGGGGACCAGCATTTACCTAAAAGGAGAGAAGAAGAACATTTATTTCAGATTGGAAAGTTGAGGGATGTCTTTGCCATATAGAAGAGGTGACTGGGTAAAAAATGAGGAAGTTGTGTTTCTGTGCTCTGTGAGGACAGGGGATGTGGTTAGTGAGGACAGGAATTGTGGTTTATGAGGGCATAGGCCTGCACCTGGACACTGATGCTGCCCTGTAGTTTGAGCTGCAGGCGAATCATGTCCACATCACTGGTGGAAACCAGCTGTCTCAGCTCGGCCACCTTCTTGCTCATCTCGTCTATAGCCACCTCTATAGGGTTCAGGTCTGTGTGATGCTGGTACATCACCGCAATACGCTTCTTCACATAGGGGAAACAGTGTGTTGCTATGAGAGAGAGAGAGAAAATGGATGTGAACATGGTTGCTCAACCTATTAGGTGCGTAAAACATCCTCCCCTACACATACGTTTATTAGGGGTTCAGACAGATATGTGTCCTAAGTGGTTTGATGGCGTGAGACTTGCCCATTCACTCACTAAAGACCTTTGAGGCAAGGCAGCCTTATCAGATAATGAAGATACAAGATGAAGTTTGTACATTGGAGTGTTTTACACTGTACAACAATAAAAACACAACCAATTAAGATGAAGAAATATTATTAACAAAGAGCTGACATACTCAGAACCTAATCAGATATTTCCATTATTGCACAGGACACTTCCTACAGCAATATTATACCAGGTAGAGACACAGGTACATGCCGGATGCTAGCAAAGGTTTCTATGGGTATAAGGTACCTTAAAGTAAATACTAAAGATACTACTACATATTTAACATCAATACTCCTCTGTGACTGGAACTGTGTTGACCGATGTGTTTTATTACCGTTGTCTGCTCAGCAGCCTGCCCCCATGGACTACACATATCTGTAGATTACCTGGATAACCTTCTAAGCAGTTATGCACGGATCACGTTTGAGCGATAAGGAATGCGTCTTATTATTTTCCGTGAGAGTCCTCTATAGGTTTGTCTCACTGTGTAAGCAATAGGAACATCTTTTACAAATCTGCACGTCCACGAACATACATTTGGAATAAGATGTCGATCTCCGTGTCCCTTCATTGGCCTTAACGGTCTAGATGAAGTGGAACACCTACTGGTCAGGATGGTCCTGCGTTTGCACTGCTCCTCCACCCCACCCTGCTTCTTCCCCGACACGGTGAAGGGCATCTCGAAGACAAAGCGCCGGATGTTGTGGCTCTTCTCAAAGTCGGTCTTCCTGTCCACCAGCTCCTTCTCTTCCAGGAACGGGGTGACATGGGTCACCTGGATGTAGGCGTACTTCGAGTCGAGATCTTTAGGGTTGATCTAGATAGGACACATAACACAAAAGGCCAATCGGAACACGTAACATAAATGACCAATAAGAGGAATGACCGATCACAACTCGAGGGTCAAATACCAAGAGTAAAGATTTGACACTTACCCTCCCAGAGTCCTGAATGATCTTAACATTCTCTGGGCCAAACTTGTCAGAGTAGAGCTTGAGTAGCCTCTGAGATATCTCTGACAGTGGGGTGAATTTGGGTTCTTTGTAGATGTACTCTTTACCATCTTCATCCTCAAAGAATCCCTAGGAGGAAGCCAAAAACACACACTATGGTTACAGTACTAGAGAAAAGGAAACCAACGAAAACCCAAATGTCAAGGCGTTCATGTAACAATGATGTCAAAAGCAGTATGAAGACTTAAAAACAAGAGTATAAAAGACAAAAATGAGCAAGGCACTACGCCGTGTTGACTAATTGTCTGTGGAAATGGGATGAGTGACGGGCAACAATTTCATATCCCGACCCTGAGAGCAAGCAATATTCCCAAAATACATATCCCTGGATCTGTGTCGCAGTCAGAGCACAGAAACAAACAACAAAACTAATCTAGGATCAGTGCTACTGGACAAATAAAAGGACGGACGCAGGGGTTTGGATTTCCCTCCACAGGGTGCACAGTATTTATACCCAAAAAAACAATAATACAAAAATCCCTCAGCACTGTAGCTGAATGGGGAAGTAGCCATCGCCTGGATGAATGGATACAGAGACAAAAAATGGAATCTTCCCATTGAACCTTGAATAATATGCTTGTTGTCAGGGCAACACTAAGCCAGGGAGTAGTAGAGGGTCGAGATGGATAAGCTAGGCGGTGGTTAATACCACTGACTGCACGAACAGGGGCACATCACAAGCCTTAAGCTCTAATGCAGAGTGCCAACCACGTTATTCGCTTTCTCATTCATTTACCTCAGCCTCAGAGTCAGTAAACTGGTACTGCTACGGAGTTGTAGGTAGAGCAACAGAAAACAAACAAAAAAATCATAGTTATTCCAACACTACCCAGACTACAACTATTGCATGTAAGTGTTCACACTATAACACCACATACAGAAGTAACACCGAGGAACATGGTTCTATGAAGGTTATCCACGCCAACAAAGCAAACTGTCAGAAGCAACAACTGCAAAACACAAGAGTTAACACAGTGAAAGATGAGGAAGAACCAGGTGTAAGAAGACAGTCTATTACTCCATTGAATCAGCAACATGCAATGCTGTTGCAACAACCAAACACAAAAGAAGTTGGCGGAAGGTTTAGTGAGTTAATGTAACTGCTAAGAGCTTTAAGCAGCACACGTTGGCTGAAAGAAATGGCATGGATTACAGCAACAGCACACCACACACAGATTTGGGCTGTTCAGGAGCAGATCCTACTAGAACTTACCGCTGCCTTTAAAGAGGATAAGAAGCAGGGGAAAAAAGTATTAGAATAGATAATAAAAGGCCACGTGACGTGGTCATGCTTTTATCAATCAAAACGCTTCCAGCAGCTCCCATGCTCAAATCAAGATTATTTTTTTGAGGGGGGATAAAGGGCACTTATTTATTTATTTAGCCATTTGCACCTTGAATTTGAATTCATCTTAAGCAATACATTGAAAATATAATTAGTTCAAAATCTAAATACCTGCATACTGTATTTGGAAGAGCAAAGCAATAGTAAAGTGAAACAATGTGTGTGATCTCCATTGCATTGTTCTGTGATACAACAGCCTACGGTCAGATTTCAATCGCTAGCTCACCTGACCAAAGAAAGCCACTCTGAAATATGTGCCCAGCAGCCTCTTGCCCGTGTGCATGACCTCTGTCACTTTGCTGTAGGCACGATGGAGCGTGTCGTACAGGTGAGCCAGTTTCTGTGGAATTGAGAAACACACCGATAAGAACCAGCATATTTGAATCACTGTCTGGGCCTTTATCCTTCACTGTTGAGCCCCGTGACCATGAGAGTGGAAGCAACAGAGGGTGCAGGTCTGCTGCTGTACCTCAAAGTCCCTACGCTTCTCATAGATGGGGATGATGAGCTTGTAGACGTCTGAGATGAGCTCATAGCGCTCAGCCTTCCACAGGCCATCTGCACACTCCTCCAACAGCTCCATCAGTACATCCTGTTTTGGAGAAAGGATGAGAGAAAACAACACTTTTCATATGGTGTCCACACAAAAGGTGATCTGGCTACAGACAACACGAGGGCTTCATTTCTAAGCTTTATGAACATTTAGAAAGCTTTATGAAGGTTAGTGCAAAGAGAAAGTACTAGAGGCCTATTGTCCTTGATGCAACAACTTAAACGGTTGTATAACTCCAATGACATCCTGTATAATGAGGATGTGGTGAACAGGATACGAAAATGGGATTTAAATGCACATTTGTTCCGCATCAACTCTAAATGGCTATTGGACGGCTATCATATGCCACACTGAGCCTTATTAGAGAACAGAGAGGATTTATTTGTAATAAATTCAAGCGTATCATTAGATGTGGAATTGGTTGCATGTTGTGCCGTAAGTACTTTTGTTTTGCATGTTGTTTGATAGTGAGGAGCAGAGCTGATTCACAGATAACATCTCTACAAGATAACTAGGCAGCTATCTCCAGGAAAGTGCAAACTCCAAAATTTAGCAGCAAGTGTGCTGGAAATGATCCAAGGATATAAACTGATCATTAAAAACAAGATAAGAATTGTGAATGCCCCGCCCAAAAAAGGACATTCAAACGAGCACCAGAACTCATGTCTTGACCTGGCAGCAGAGAGCAGCGGGCTGCTAGTCTCTCACCTCGTTGAAGTGGACATCCTGCATGCCCACATCCTCCATCATGGACACCTCTTCATCAATGTTGGGAGTGACCACCCGGAAGGCTGAGCAACCCTGCTTGAACATGCCTACGGACGTTAAGGAGATGGGACCATCATCAATAAACCAAATAGACAGACATTTTCTTCTTTCTGAGGTGTTTTATACAGGTTATAAACTAAGGGCGAAATATAGCTTCATTCAGAACATTATCTGGTGTACTAACAGGCAAAAGGTCAAACTTTGTTGTCAGGGAAACAGATAATTGCTCTCTTATACAGTGTGCTATGAGTGGACCTGCTTTCACAGAGCTGATTATCCCTCTGGTGTTAAGAAGCTGTGTGTGAAACACAGACCGACAGATTATAGTGATAATGACAAAATATGTGGCTGTATTTATAATTCATCTTTGAGAAAAAGTGCTGATTTATGATCAGTTTTGCCTTTTAGATCACATTGAATACGGACAGGGAGGACCTGATCCGAGATCAGCACTCTAACTCTGAGCCGCTTGATACGTACTAGGTCTGGGAATCGTCAGGGACCTCACGATACAATTTTATCACAATACTTAGGTGGAGATACGATATGTATTGCGATTCTCACGATTCTACAGTTGAAGTCGGAAGTTTACATACATTTAGATTGGAGTCATTAAAACTAGTTTTTCAACCACTCCACAAATTTCTTGTAAAAACAAACTATAGTTTTGGCAAGTTGGTTAGGACATCTACTTTCTGCATGACAGAACAAATTTCTCCAACAATTGTTTACAGATTATTTCACTTATAATTCACTGTATCACAATTCCAGTGGGTCAGAAGTTTACATACACAAAGTTGACTGTGCCTTTAAACAGCTTGGAAAATCCCATAAAATGATGTCATGGCTTTAGAAGCTTCTGATAGGCTAATTGACATGATTCGAGTCAATTGGAGGTGTACCTGTGGATGTATTTCAAGGCCTACCTTCAAACTCAGTGCCTCTTTGCTTGACATCATGGGGAAAAAAAAATCAGCCAAGACCTCAGAAATAAAATGTAGACCTCCACAAGTCAGGTTCATCCTTGGGAGCAATTTCCAAATGCCTGAAGGTACCACGTTCATCTGTACAAACAATAGTACGCAAGTATAAACACCTTAGGACCACACAGCCATCATACGGCTCAGGAAGGAGTCTCTTAGAGATGAATGTACTTTGGTGCGAAAAGTGCAAATCAATCCCAGAACAACAGCAAAGGACCTTGTGAAGATGCTGGAGGAAACAGTTACAAAGTATCTATATTCACAGTAAACAAATCTTATATCGACATAACCTGAAATGCCGCTCAGCAAGGAAGAAGCCACTGCTCCAAAACCGCTATAAAAAAGCCAGACTACGATTTGCAACTGCACTTCGGGAAAAAGATTGTACTTCTTGGAGAAATGTCTTCTGGTCTGATGAAACAAAAATGGAACTGTTTGGCCATAATGACCATCGTTATGTTTGGAGGAAAAGGGGGAGGCTTGCAAGCCGAAGAACACCATCCCAACCGTGAAGCACAGGGGTGGCAGCATCATGTTGTGGGGGTACTTTGCTGCAGTAAGGACTGGTGCACTTCATAAAATAGATAGCATTATGAGAGAGGAAAATTATGTGGATATATTGAAGCAACATTCCAAGACATCAGTCAGGAAGTTAAAGCTTGGGCGCAAATGGGTATTCCAAATGGACAATGACCCCAAGCATACTTCCAAAGTTGTGGCAAAATGGCTTAAGGACAACAAAGTCAAGCTATTGGAGTGGCCATCACAAAGCCCTGACCTCAATCCCATAGAAAATGTGTGGGCAGAACTGAAAAAGTGTGTGCGAGCAAGGAGGCCTACAAACCTGACTCATTGACTCCAGCTCTGTCAGGAGGAATGGGCCAAAATTCACCCAACTTATTGTCGAAGGCTACCAGAAACATTTGACCCAACTATTTAAAGGCAATTCTACCAAATACTAATTGAGTGTATGTAAACTTCTGACCCACTGGGAATGTGATGAAAGAAATAAAAGCTGAAATAAATCATTCTCTCTACTATTATTCTGACATTTCACATTCTTAAAATAAAGTGGTGATCCTAACTGACCTAAGACAGGGAATTTTTACTAGGATTAAATGTCAGGAATTTTGAAAAACGTATTTTAAATGTATTCGGCTAAGGTGTCTGTAAACTTCCGACTTCAACTGTATATGTATTGCGATTCGACAGCGCCATTTTATTGCGATTTGATGTTCCAAACATACTCCTCACCATATGTCTGCTGCAGTGGGACAGAGAGAGACATGAGAAAACGAGTTTTGATCAGTCATAGAAATAAAAGTGCTGAAAACAAACTGTCTCCCTATTTAAAAAGAAGACGGAGAAAAAAGGCTATGAATGAGTTTTGGTGCAGGTACAGCCAACTAATGCAGAAATAATATTGCGATATTGTCAAAACAACACCCTATATCGTCAAAAATAAGATCCCTGTGTGTCACTGTATCGGTTTTCTCCCCCATCACTAATACATACGGCCCCTGATCGTATCGGAACGTAGAAAGAATGACAAATTACATAGTGCTATGTACACTAATCACAGTATAGTATTGGACTACTGACTAATAACAAACTAATAACTATCCAATAATTTCATTAAAATCACAATGCGCTGACCATTCATGAACCCCTTGTGAAGTTCTCCTGCCTTGAAAAGAGACAACGGCACCATCGAAAGACAATCATCAGCAACATCTCTACTGCTGACGGAAAACGCACCTTTTCTCCGGAGATACTCGGCCACCAGTGCCGCCACGTGCACATAACACATGGCTGCCTGTGAACAACAGAGAACATCCCAGATGGATCAGTATGTTTTACCAGCCACCCACATGACTTGAATTCAACATCTAACATCATCATACTGTGTATAGAGAGATTCTACCATAATCCATTCCTTAAATAACTACACACATCAAAATAACACCCATCCCTCTGGCATTGACTTATACTCATATTTTTAGGCCCAAATTCTGACCCGTAGCCTGGTACAGACCTCGGACAGGTCTCCATTCTTCACATGGATGCGGGCCATGCTGTCCAGCCAAGTCTTGCGGAGTTCGGGCGTGCTGGCGTAGGACTTGGCAAGGCTATACTGCAGGTCCACCAGCATCTCCGGGTCTCTCTCATGTTCCTTCATCTGAGCTGTGGCCATCAAGACCGTCCGGATCCGCTTGGTCAGGTCCTTCACATCTGACGGGAAAGCGGTGTTCTACACAGGATAATACAGCAGATTATTCAAGTGGTCCAACCTTGGCTGTAATATATTTCATATAATATGTTCATTAAAGACCAAGCAATACTGATGACATGCAGTTTGAATGAGAAGTGTCCCCATTGGGATCTGACCTTGATGGTCTTGTCACTGTTGGCACAGTTGTTGATGATAGACAAGGACTGTTGGAAGCGGGTTCCTCCGATACCGATGACGTCAGCGATCAGCTGACTGACGGCGATCACCACCTGGGCGTGAGGGCAGGAAACGCACACATCAATACGAAACTACTACCATAACCATCAACCAAGCCACTCTTTAGGAAAGCTCCATAGAGCGTGCTGCTACATAGAGATCTTCTGAGGAGACAAATGTATCAGCATGTAGAAGGGAAACCCTCTCTCTCTCTCTCTCTCTCACTTGTAGGTGAGTGCGGACGAAGGACTTGCGCCCGGTGTAGTCAAAGTTACTCTTCATGAGGAAGTAGAGGAGGTGGGCGGCGTCGCTGCGGATGGAGCTCAGCTTCGAGTTGCAGCACTTCAGGATCTCGTAGCAGAACGAAGCACACATGTCCGCACGACCCTCGAAGAAGGTGCAGGGGAACTGGAAACAAGACACACACAGTGATGATTAGATACTCGGCACATTTAAGACAGGGAGAGAAAAACACTTCACTACTGCGAAGTGTTGAGGACCACTGGCCTCCTTACTTTGTAGATGAAGGTGCGCAGCGAGGTGAAGACCTGCTTGAGGGCCGTCTCTGATTGGTTGATCTGCAGGAAGCAGAGGTGCACCTGGAACACCTTCTTCATGAGCGGGTTGTGGCCATGGTCCGAACAGAGTTGGGTCTGAGGACATAAAAGTACAGACAGTTGTCTTCAAAAGCCCGGGGACTGGCAGCAAGACAACATCAAGTAAGAAGTGGGAAAAAGGTGACATATCCAATCAAATGGAAAACAAGACATAACAAATGCATGTACTGTACATAAGCAGGATTGTGTTCTTGTCAGTGATTGGTAAGCCAAAACTGAAGAGGGAGTTTCAATTTTTAGATAACATAATCACATGAGTAAGGCATTGAGATGACTTTTACATGTTGAGGACCGCTTATTATGACCAACAGAAACCACAGCTAGGAGTGTACCTTGAATCCCATGATGAAGATGCTGAGAGTGTCCAGCACGGTGAGGCAGACCTCCGTGGCGATGTTAGCTTCCAGGACCGATTGGTTCACCACGTCAGCATCCGAGTGGCTATAGGCTGCAGGGTACACACACACACACAAACACAATGCTGGAGCACTTTCAAATCACCCCTAAATTCTTGTGCTCTGACGGAGTCTCAAATTGCACCCTATTCCCCATTTAGAACACTACTTTTAAACAGGACCCATAGGGCTCTGGTATAGGGACTAGGATGCAATTTGAGATGCAATCAGAGATTAGTCATTAGTCATCATTAGTATCAAGGTTAAAAAAACTTGCTTCAGAGGAGGAAATAATATTCCGTGGAGTTGAAAACAAAATGCATTTTACTTGTGATTTTTCAGAGGTTTGAATACAAAGAAATTAGTTAAGGGAACAGAAATGAACAGGATAGAGGGATCAGAGGGTTTAAAACGCCTCATTCTCAGCTAAAATGGCATGCTCTTAATTTAACCAGATGAACAGAGCTAATAGTCTGAAAGCTGCCTGTCGTTGACCTGATACATTCTTACCATGGTCTACAGATATTCCAAGAACACTTGAAATCTTTCTTACACTGAAAACACAAAGAAATCCACTTCATTAAAAGGGAATCATGTAACAGACACCCTATACTATAGAGTTGAATCTCTTTTGCTTTCCTGTGAAGTCAGTATAACGTTACACGGTGAAAGTGGCCCGATGAAAACCATCCCTTCAACCCAAGGGTTCATGTACTCTCTAGGATAAAACCCCTAACTTTTATTCACTCAAAACCACAACATCCATGGACGTCTCTAGAATGGCTGACTTTGGACTTGGGTTTGGCACACATGATTCTAATGAAGAGGATGATGATGATGATGATGATGATGAGATGACTGACTACAGAGGGAGGAGCAGAGGGGCCTTTGGTTTAGAGGTGGGTGTTTGGGGGCACTTACTGTGGTTAAAAGTGTATGAGTTATCCAGGCTGCTGAGTTGCTGTAAGCGGGCATGCATCATTCCCGCCCTGTTACGGGACACAGGCAGAGTCTGAGACTTCCGCTCATGTGCTGCTACGAGTCCCACCCCTTCCTGGTTCCTGATGAGGAAACAGGACACTGTTAGACGAGTGGCTCACTACCAGCAGGACCAGGGTTAGTCAAGCAGGTTAGACTGGATATTACATACCTAAATATTCTATTGATTTAAAAAATGGTAGGATATAATGTATAGCCTGGTAACCAGATCAGTTTAAGACTCCTTTGTGGTAGTCTTCATCATGAACTGTCTCCCAGGCTAGAAATAGGGTTAAAGAGAAAATCAAGCGCACCTCTAGGACATGAACAAATGTCTGCTTTAGGTATATTTGGAGCATCTTGGAGCGAATTTAACACACTGCTACTCTTCCCATTTGTGATCATCTATACAGTCCTGATTCAGTGTTGAGAAGTAAAATCATAGCTGTGAGGTGATTCAGAGAAGGGTGTTTCTCATGTGATGGGTCAGACAAAGCCAGATCAGCATGACAGCAGTTAGTAGCAGCAGAAGCCAGCGCATGCACGTGACAGTGACAGACACTATATACGGTGACGCTTATGTCAGGATAGAGTAATGAGGTGCTATTACATGCCCAATCAGTTGTGTGCTGTTATAAGATGGCCAATCAGAAAAGAGAGAAGACAACATGCTTTTAGTATAGGAGAGTTAATTCCACCTCTAGTCTTACCCAAGCAGGAGGGGGCAGGAGCCATGTTTTTTTATATAACCATATTAAACTTGCCAGCATTTAAAATGAATAGAAAAACAGAGAGAGTGGTGGTGGGTTAGAGAGAGTGGAGAGTGAGACCCATAGACATCAGTGTGTCTGGCAGAGAGCTCCCACAGAGAATGTGTGTGCCAGAGTCCAAAGGCAAATTATGAGCGTACTGTATAGTGTGTTTATATGGTGTAGTGATTCAGGGGCTTTACTGTACACACAATGTTAACCAAGCTCAACAAACCACACATTAGAACTGTTTTGGGCCTATTGGTAGAAATATCAGTCACTGGTTTGTGTTCTGGTCTCAAGTGTTACTACAAAACGACATTCATATACCTATATTCCTATACCTTAAAATAGCACAATATCATGTCCCTAAAATGGTTGGACAATATTCACACAACATTAACATAACATTTGAATCAACACAATTATATAAACAATAACATATAAAATATATGAAAGTGTAATAAATGATGAATGTAGTCTCAGGTTTTATACAGGTTTTACATACAAGCGCGATACAACTAATTTAACCATTCTGGCAACATTACCTTGCGATGGATCTTTTTCCTATGTATCGGAATTGATGGAGACACACCCTGGAAACAAAAACGTTGGGAGACTCATCGTTACTCAATGTGGACAGAGGACGCTTAAACATCCCCCTGATATGCACAGTAAATGGTATGGAGTAGCATCAGGACTACTACAACAACACGGCCAAGCCGAGTTCACTTCTTACTCTACTAGCGTGAAGAAGTCCATGAGCTCAGCAGACGAGGCCTTGTTCCAATATGTAAACAGAGCATCTGAACGAAGGATAGAAGGGAGTTAGAGAATCACCTGCGCTGCGTCCCAGATGGCACTGGGTCAAAAGCAGTGCACTAAACAGAGGATAGGGGGTCATGTGGGATGAAGTCTTGGGGAAACTACTGGCTGTAGAAAACACGGGTCACTAAGCATATCCATACCCCCACCCCCCCTCATATAATCATGTACTTGCACTAGAGAGAGGTGTGGTCTTACCCTCAGACATGCTCTTGAGGACATGCAGGAAGCACATGAGCAGGCTCTTGATCTCAGCCTGGTCCAGTTTGTCACAGCGCAGTAGGCCGCTGCCCAGGGCTGAGGCTGGCTGGTTCTGAGGGACAGACGCGCTGGTCAGAGATCGGCCGGAATACAACACAACACTCTACTTATGCTCTATTCACTGCATAACGCTATTGGGAGGTGTAGTATTGTCATATTCCTGTCTTTGTTGACATATTTGCCATTTTGTTGTTTACTTCTTCATCTCATCTTAATCCGTCCATGTTCTTAAAAGGCAAAACGGGTAGAAAATAAAAACTAATTGAATTTTTTTTTTCAACAGTAAAACAGAGAGTTTATCATTGCCATTATTATGTAATACTAAATTGCCCTTCAGTACATCTACATTCATGTGATATGATGTGCTGATAAGCATGTAGTATGACTCACAGTGCAGTATGACTACACTAATGGAGTCAGTCACTCAGGCCCTATTGGCCTCTAGACGCGGGTGAGACTGCCAGATCAGCTCTACGTGCAGGGCCTAATCGCTAGAATTCTCCAAGCCGGGACAGAGAGCAGGAACCAGGAGTTATACCACAGCGTGGGTTTGGCAAAATACAGCGTCTTCCGTTGCCAGCGGTGAGTTAGTCTAGACCAGAACTCCTAACTGAGGATGACCTCACGGAAAGACTGCAGCTACGTCTCGTCTTGGAGGAGTGTTGACAGAGAAAGTTAGCGGCTAAACTTAGCTGCCCCAAATAAGTCTGGGAATTTGACTGGAGAGGGTAGGCGATCATTTACATGAATTCTTTATTAAGACAGATTTATAATTGGAAATATACTCGATGGGTATCATTCACAGTCTAAAAATGAAGCAGATATTACACATTCATGTTTTTCTTTCCCCTTCTGGCCAACTGCCTCCTCAGAGGATCATTCAAAAAGAAAAAATGGTTGAGGACAAAATGGAGAGAAACATAACACAAAGAAAGGGAATATCCTACAAAAACTGGTCTTACAGACGGAGATAGAAAAGTCACACAGCACATGTGAGCGAGATCAAAAATAAAGAGGCCCCAGCTGTGTGTATCACTCCTACAGAAGGACCCATGAAGCCACACGGTAGCTGTGCTTCATGGCACCAGAGACGAAACTGTGTATCATCCGCCTGGCAAAGAAAGGAACTCAGCAAAGACTAAAACACACACACTCTCTCACACACACACACCCAGATGGGACACTCTTGGGTGGAAGGGGGGGGTTTATTGGTATTCTGTACTTGGAGTGGAGTGGTGGTGTGATGCGGGACATGATTCTCTGAGACACTGGGGACAGTGAGCAGGGAAAAGTCCACGGTGGCGCGCTTGGAGCGAATGGGAAGCACGGAGTCCTCGGGCTCGGAAAAGAAGCGCAGCACGTTGGCAGAGTGTCTCCGCCTGATATTCTCCTTCTGCCAGCAGCAGGAGTGTGTGGGTGGGTGGAGGAGTCAATGGTACAACGACAAGTTAATAGGGGATAACCTCATACCTGTCACAGGTATACAGTGGCAAGAAAAAGTGTGAACCATTTGGAATTACTTGGATTTCTTCATAAATTGGTCATAGATGAAGATAAGATTATATTTTAAGTCACAACAATAGACAAACATGGAAAACTAACAACACACAAATTATTGTATTTTTCTTGTCTATATTAAATACATCATTTAAACATTCACAGTCTAGGTTGGAAAAAGTATGAGAACCCCTAGGCTAATGACTTCTCCAAAAGCTAATTGGAGTCAGGAATCAGCTGATCTGAGCCCAATCAATGAGACGAGATTGGAGATGTTGGTTAGAGCTGCCTTGCCCTATAAAAAAGACCCACAAAACTCATCCAGAACGCCGCAGCCCGTCTGGTGTTCAACCTTCCCAAGTTCTCTCACGTCACCCCGCTACTCCGCTCTCTCCACTGGCTTCCAGTTGAAGCTCGCATCCGCTACAAGACCATGGTGCTTGCCTACGGAGCTGTGAGGACGGCACCTCAGTACCTCCAGGCTCTGATCAGGCCCTACACCCAAACAAGGGCACTGCGTTCATCCACCTCTGGCCTGCTCGCCTCCCTACCACTGAGGAAGTACAGTTCCCGCTCAGCCCAGTCAAAACTGTTCGCTGCTCTGGCCCCCCAATGGTGGAACAAACTCCCTCACGACGCCAGGACAGCGGAGTCAATCACCACCTTCCGGAGACACCTGAAACCACCTCTTTAAGGAATACCTAGGATAGGATAAAGTAATCCTTCTAACCCCCCCCTTAAAAGATTTAGATGCACTATTGTAAAGTGGCTGTTCCACTGGATGTCATAAGGTGAATGCACCAATTTGTAAGTCGCTCTGGATAAGAGCGTCTGCTAAATGACTTAAATGTAAATGTAATGTGAACCATGCCTCAAACAAAAGAGATCTCAGAAGACCTAAGATTAAGAATTGTTGACTTGCAGAAAGCTGGAAAGGGATACAAAAGTATCTCTAAAAGCCTCGATGTTCATCAGTCCACGGTAAGACAAATTGTCTATAAATGGAGAAAGCTCAGCACTGTTGCTATTCTCCCTATGAGTGGCCTTCCTGCAAAGATGACTGCAAGAGCACAGCGCAGAATACTTAATGAGGTTAAGAAGAATCCTAGAATGTCAGCTGTTACAGATACAGGTATCCTGTGTGTGTGTGTGTGTGTGTGTGTGTGTGTGTGTGTGTGTGTGTGTGTGTGTGTGTTCTTTTCTCTCCTTCTCCCCTCACAGGTGAAAATCATCACTCCCCAATCAGTCACCAATCCAATCATCAATCAGAAGACACACCTCCTCCTGTTTCCTACCCAATCACAGTTCCTTTCCCTTGGTTTAAAAAAACCTGTCAGTTGTTTGCTGTGGAGCTCAATCTCTCTGTAAATGCCATGTCTGTAGGTCTCTGTGTTTCACTCTCTCGTTGTGTATTAACCTCTCTTTTGTTTGAGCACCTCCATAGCACTTTGTCATCACCTGTGAGTATTGTTTTGGTTATGGTGTTTGTTTGTTTGCTGGTGGGAAAAGGGGAAACCAAGACAATTCGCCCATGGGCATACACTACCCGTAGGTAGACTTGTTAAATACACTAGTTAGAACTGGTACCCACTGTATTTTTGGTTAGTTAGCTGTTGTTAAAGTAGGCTAGTCTAGGTTTAAAAAAAAATACTTCTAGTTTCTTTCCTTGGGTCCAGCTCAGCCCCTTTTCCTGCTCCCCCCATTACCGTGTGTTTACAAATAAACCTTGAGTTTGACGGTAGATTTCAGTTGTCGTAGTAATTTCGTTCTCACTTTTACTTTGTCACTATTAGAATTTGCATGAGTTATGTTACAGGTCTCATTAGCTGATGTTACAAAAGGGATTTATGGTAAAGACTTACAGAAATCTCTGGAACACACTAACATCTCTGTTGGCGAATCTACGATACATAAAACACTAAACAAGAATGGTGTTCATAGGAGAATCCCACGGATGAAGCCACTGCTGCCCAAAAAAAACATTGCTGCACGTCTGGAGTTTGCAGAAGTGCACCTGGATTTTCCACAGAGCTACTGACAAAATATTCTGTGGACAGATGAAACTACTGAGTTGTTTTGAAGGAACACACACACACACACACTATGTGTGGAGAATTAAAGGCACAGCACACCAACATCAAAACCTTGTCCCAACTGTAAAGTATGATGGAGGGAGCATCATGGTTTGGGGCTGCCTCAGGGCCTGCACAGCTTGCTATCAAATTGAAAAATGAATTCCCAAGTTCATCAAGACATTTTGCAGGATAATGTTAGGCTATCTGTCCACCAATTGAAGCTCAACAGAAGTTGGGTGATGCAACAGGAAAACAAAACACAGAAGTAAATCAACAACAGAATGGCTTCAACAGAAGAAAATACACCTCCTGGAGTGGCCCAGTCAGAGTCCTGACCTCAACCCGATTGAGATGCTTTGGCCTGACCTCAAGAGAACAGTTCACACCAGACATCCCAAGAATATTGCTGAACTGAAACAGTTTTGTAAAGAGGAATGGTCCAAAATTCCTCCTGACCATTGTGCAGGTCTGATCCGCAACAGAAAACGTTTGGTTGAGGTTATTGCTGACAAAGGAGGGTCAACCAGTTATTAAATCCAAGGCCTCACATACTTTTTCACCCTACACTGAATGTTTACACGGTGTGTTCAATAAAGACATGAAAACGTATAATTGTTTGTGTGTTATTAGTTTAAGCAGACTGTGTTCGTCTATTGTTGTGACCTAGATGAAGAGCAGATCAAATGTTATGACCAATTTATGCAGAAATCCAGGTATTTCCAAAAGGTTCACATACTTTGTCTTGTCACTAATGGACGCACCTCTTATGTGTCACTGAGAAATACAGAAAATGATGCATGAAACATCCTTAACTAAATACATGGCCTAAATCTCATTCACTGAATAGCTGCTAAACTGCTAAACTCATATTGACCCGTACAAATGTATTTGTAGCCCAAATGGACTAACAGCACTGCAGCGATCTGATATCCTGATGGAGGTCATGTGCCAGTAGAACACATACAACCGGCATAGGCTGCACCCTCAAGTGAAAGCAGAAATGGTCAACTTTAAGTAACGGTCCATGACAGTGGCCGTACTATGTCTCCATGGAGTTGTACCTTGTCCAGAGAGTTGCTCTTCTCATGAAGACTGTTGCCAGAGTCAGTGCTGATGAGGGAGCCCCGGGAGTCAGCGTGGCGGACAGAGTTAATGTTGGGGGTGGAGGACGCGTGGGGGGAGGCTGGGGAACACAAAGACAACAGCACAGTTAAACTCATGGCCCCGCACGTCGCTCAATCACCACAGGACAACATGAGTCGAGTGTCATATCGTTGCCTGCCAAAAGCAGACTGAATCTCACCGGTGCCAGAGATAACCCCAAACACATCCTTGTGCAAACTGTTGTCTAACAAAGTACTGGAGCGTGGAGGCGTCATCATCATGGAGTTGCCCAGGAGTGGGTCATCTCTTCCATTCTGAAAGGGAAATGGACCATTAGTAAAGTCAAACATTTACAGGTAGAGCCTTTGAGTTGTGGTGGTAGCCAGCCACTAGATGTCAGCCTTACATTGTTGGACTGGTTGATGATGAATGGGGAGACTTCCTTCACATTGAGCCTGTTGACGTTCTCCTGGAGCAGACCGAATAGGGGCAGGTAGAGAGTTGCCAACCTAGCCTGCTGGCTCTGAAATAGAGATAAAGCTCTGATTAAACTTCATTGTCCCTTATGATGACTTCCGAAACGACTAGAGGAAAGAGGCGGGGAGAATTAGTCTGCTTACCTTGGAGGTGTAGCGTTCGTCAAAGGTGTGCTTGACCATCAGGTTCTTGAGCACGTGGATGGATATCTGACGGATCTCTCGAAACTCCTGCAGGGCCCCGCCCACCTCCCGCAGCAGCAGCCCAACTAGGAAGTGGTTCTTACAGAAGTCGTCGGTCAGCGAGTAGTCCAACTGGAGGTCTGGAAGGAGGACAGACAAGAGACAGACTTTAGGAGGAAGTCATGAACCTAAACTATCTGCCCCGATGTAAACAATACCACCAGTGTAGCACGGAGTCGACCTTTGCCTTTAAATAGACTGGCGCCATTCGAATGAAGTTCAACTGCACTTGAACTCTAATGAAGATTGTAATCAGGCCACAAAACTATTTCCAACGCTGAGAAACTTTTCCAACAAGATAGAGTATTCAAACAAACCAACAACCCCAATACATGCTGATAATCTATTTGTGTAAGGATAGGATAACACATATTGGTTACAATGATTACAATTTCATGATCACCTATGATAATCGATTAGATACAATCATTTAAAAAATACACCCACAACTAAAATCAAAGAAGAGTGGTTGTAAATAATGACTTTCTAAAGTATTGCAATACAATGTATATAACAGAGATTATCAGTCAAAATAGACAACCAGACAGGAGTCATAACCTCGTACAACCATCCTGGAAGGCTCACAAGCTTACATTCTGTTTAGCTACACAGATCGGCAATTTGTCTGGTAATTATGAGTCTAAAGGAGTCGGGGACCAGGCAGTGAATAAACAGATACAGTTAGCAAGCAGGGTGGTTGTTATGGGTAACAGACCGGCAAATAAACTGAGCGCGTCACAGAGCATGAGGCACAAGTCAAATCAAATCACAAGTGACACACAGAAGGTGTACTGAAATGATGGTACTAAAACTTCACATCCACTGTTAGCCTCAATATGAGCTGTAATTGGTTTACATGCACATTTAAAAATGTAAACACCTCCGAAATGTTCAATTGAAATTCAATTGAAGATTTTTTTTTTAAAGGAAAAAAATGGTTTGCCCTCAAGTACAAACCTATTGCTATCGTCACACAATCCAAACCCTTGACACAGAAATAGGAACGCTTTGTAGTCCAAAGAATTCAAACATACACACACCCATACCTTTTCTAACTCACTCATTACAGCCAATTACAGTTCATATAGATAGAGATAAAGCATAAAAATGATCATTTAGTATTAGACATGGGAGAAACAAATGAATCATTCCACATCCACGCCAAATGTATGTAATGACGCTGTTGAATGAATGACTCAATTGAGTTGTTCAAGGGAATTCTTTTGCCTATGTGGCCATAATTTTAAAAAAGGGGGAGGGGGGTCAAAGTATTTTTTCCCGACAGGACAAGCAGACAGCACACCTTGAACCTACCTACAGGATTACTGTATGACTCCATGTTGGGAGAAAGTAAAGCTAATTGGCAAAAGAGAGAAGAGGAGCAAAGTGGAAACAAACAAATAAGCTCTATTCCAAAACAGAGGTAGCAAGAACACAAAGAGAACAGTACATGATATACTGTAACGTGTCTTTATGACATTTGGCTGACAGAACTTGGACAGTACGGGTACTGTGCTTGAGTTCGACGAGATGCTGCTGGAGAAACGATTGAATCCACTATCTGCTGAAACACTCTATGCCTTTGGCAGACAGCCCTCAAAACTTCATATTACAAAAGCCTTGTGCTTCTAGTTCAATAGATGTACCTCATATGACCCTGGTATACATGCATACAGTCGCTTTTATTTTGCCCAAACGATGGAAATGTGCTCACCTTGAAATCTCTGTATCCTCCCTTTTCCGAAGGGCATGGGCAGATTCAAGGGAATGTAGTGCTCGTGGTTGCATATGACACGCAGGAACTCAAACTTGAACTCAAACAGAGTCTGAAAATAAGAGGCCATTAGTGTAAGAAACAAAAAGGTCTAGTGGTGGACTATCATTTGTAATGATAATTATTTAATCATGATAACTACCTTGGGGTCTCCGGGCACAAAACAGTTGATGTAGTTGTTGATCTGCTTGAAGACAAAGCCTCGATCCATCAGGGTGAAACAGCGCTGTGGACACAGGAAGGAAAGGACATTCCCACATACAGTTCAGTATAGTACAGAACAGTGGATATCATCAACCTCTAATGAACACCAATACATTGTTATTATCCCGAACCGGCTATGAGGAGGACCAATGGTGCTAGATTAGCCAATCAGACGGCGCCAGCTGACCTTGATGAAGACAGCCAGGCTGTGGTTGGCATTCCGGGCTGCGTCCAGGTTGTCCTTGTACTTCTGGGTGATGTGGGGCATCATCATGTTGACCAGGGTCTCCACCGTGTGGTGGAAGCCGGCCGAGAAACGCTGGTTCCTGGACAGCTGAGAAACAGAGACAAGCTGTTACTGCCAGAGCTGTTATTGAGAGTGGTGTTACTGTCCATGGTGTTACTGTCCATGGTGTTACTGTCCATTTTTTATTTGATTGAATTACCTTTTTTGGTTAATATTACAGTAGAGGCTAACACATGAAATTCATATACAACACTAATTTCCAATGTGGTGCTTGAGGAGAGACAACAACAACAACTCCCTGTTGTGTTTCTGATCACACCACAGCTATTCCCAGAGAGAGGTCATCCCAGTGAACCACCACAAAACCACAGCAGAGGGGGGAATCCTTAATGGAGTGTCCCCGTTTCCTCTGTTTAGTGTGGCACACTCCTAATGGTTCCTACAGCAGCTTCCTGATTATACACGGCCATGCCAGAGAGGAAACTCAGGGCTATGGTTGGTTAGGAGAGATTGCTGTGGGTAGCATTGAGGCGGTGGTTCGTTATGGCTCTGCTTTATTCTGTGGGAGGAATGTAGCAGCCCACATGGCTGTGCATGTTAGGAGCCATCACTGATAAGCTGACATTTCTATAAAAAGAAAAATGAAGACTTAGTTGGCTCAGTAAAGTGTCACATCAGACTTACCTTGACTTTACTGCTCTCAATCAAGTACTGGGCCATGGACTTTACTAAGGCTTCAAAGAAATACCAGGAGTACTACGAAACAGAAATACGGAAACAAATACAAATCAATGCCAACATGAAACCTGATGCAAATGTCCATAGACTCCTGTTCCCACACGGATGCTGTGCTATCTATTACCTTGAGCAACTTGTTGCTGGTGAGGAAGTCTGTGGAAGGCTTTAGAATTGCAGTCATGGCTTTGGCCAGCTCCTCATGTACTGTTCTCGTGGTAGTGGCTGTGTATGGCTCGGTCTTAAACACATACTGAACCAGGAAAGAGACAAAATAAAAAAACAAAAAAGCTTTTCTAGAAACACAGCATAAGAAAATGTGCCATATGATAAATGGACCAGTATGACGATTACCTTGACATATGATCGTAGGTAGTGCTCCAACCCCTCTTCGTGGCACTGGGCAACAATGTGAATCATGACTCTGAACAGGGCAAAAAAGCATGTGTAAGAGTTGTGCAATAATAACATGTTTGTGGTTTATGTCTCAATACTCATAGTCCATAACGCAGCCTATTCCCCATATAGCTTCCCTATGGGCCCTAGTCAAATGTATTGCACTAAATGTATTGCACAAGGGAATACACTAGGGCAGCCTATTCCCCATATAGCTTCCCTATGGGCCCTAGTCAAATGTATTGCACTAGATGTATTGCACTAGGGAATACACTAGGGCAGCCTATTCCCCATATAGCTTCCCTATGGGCCCTAGTCAAATGTATTGCACTAAATGTATTGCACAAGGGAATACACTAGGGCAGCCTATTCCCCATATAGCTTCCCTATGGGCCCTAGTCAAATGTATTGCACTAAATGTATTGCACAAGGGAATACACTAGGGCAGCCTATTCCCCATATAGCTTCCCTATGGGCCCTAGTCAAATGTATTGCACTAGATGTATTGCACTAGGGAATACACTAGGGCAGCCTATTCCCCATATAGCTTCCCTATGGGCCCTAGTCAAATGTATTGCACTAAATGTATTGCACAAGGGAATACACTAGGGCAGCCTATTCCCCATATAGCTCCCCTATGGGCCCTAGTCAAATGTATTGCACTAAATGTATTGCACTAGGGAATACACTAGGGCAGCCTATTCCCCATGTATTGCACTAAATCTATTGCACTAGGGAATAGGGTGCCATTTGGGAGCCAGACTACTGACCTGGTGACGTTGACGGCCACCTCCTCATGGGTGGCACTTGTCAACACCCGGAACAGCTGGTTGAGAGTGGTGGGCAGGAACTTAACCATCACGTGACTTTCCATAGCATGAAGACTCTGAGGTGGGTTGGGGGGGGGGGGGGAGAATGCAGTAAATAAGATGCTCAAGGCATTGTGTTTTTCTGTGCTCCCCTCCCAGCCAAAACACTGAACCTGCAGAATATCATCCACAAGCACATCAAACATCTAGACAGGGTTAACTGCACGATCAGAATTGACTTAAAATCAATAAAACTATTCTGAGGGGGAGATAAAACAAGGCTACATGAGAACAAGAATCAGCTTCAATGTAAATGCTTGGTGGCGTACTGTAAACATTCCCTCCCATCCTGGCTCTAATCAGTCTCGGGAGTCTATGAGGGGGTGAAAGTTCCATCCCACATCCAAAAGAGGCGAAAAAAAGGAAAAAAAAACACAAGCTTGCGTAAGAGGAAACGGAAGTCGCACAGAATAACAGGACACACCTGAGAATAAGCATGTGTTAATCACACACACAAACACGTCTATCCTGGAATGAGGCAGAGCAAGGCACTGGTGCATCACTGGCTATTTAGGATCTTGACCCAGTTTGCTACAGCAGGAAAATAATCCTGTGGCAACAGGAAATGTGAAATATGTGGATTATAATTAATGGTCATTTTTGTAGGGGTTGATACATTTTTTTATAACAGAAGATCAAGTGGAAAATGTCGAAATGAAAAAAATAAGCCTTTTTAAACCCCAAATACCCAAAGTTCCCCTGCAACAAGGTGATCAAATTAAGAGCCTACATTTGTAGGGGCTGCTAACACAGCCAAAGCCAGCCAAATCATTTGGCAACCTGCCAGTGAAATGCTCTCTGCTAAATCCTGATCTTGTGTGACCTTCTTGCCATTGTTTGCGTGCTGTGGACTAGTGTGTTTACATGAGCACCCCAGAGATGCATCTGAAAATGTCGATGTCCACAGGGGGACAATGGAGAGAGCGCCCGTGGATTAGACCCTAGGGTCATGTTAGCATTGTCCCACCCCGGCCTGAGGAAACAAGCACAGATTTCTAAATATCCTGAGGAAATCAGAGTGATTGGTGACAGGTGTTGGGAAGAGAGATGTGACAAGTGTCATTTCTGTCAGACCCAGAGGTGCCACGGTTGCAGCTTTACCTTCAGATACTTGACCAGCTCTCCTGCTGCCACCTGGGCTGCAGACTCTGTGCTCTGACAGTGGGCAAAGAAATTGTGCAAATGTTGATCCTACAGAGGAAAGAAAAAAGATGTTAGAACACAAGATTTCTAGAAAAGACAGTGGAGAACAAGCCTTTAAGAATCCTGGGTCAGTTGTGTCCCTGAGCTTATCTGTGAAACGATACCAACCTGAGTGTACACCGTGGAGACGAGGTGAGTGGACACCTTGAACAAAGGCTTCCCTCCATCCACCCATTTGATTTCAGGATGCTGCTGCGTGAGAAATAGGATATATTTTAATCAGAAAAACTACGACAGTGGTTATCATTGGTTATGTACTGGATCACGCTACATGTATTGGTGATGTATTTAAAACGGCACTCCGTGATAGGAGTCACTGTCGCAATGCCACAAGAGGGTAGGACATACTTAAAACGTTGCTTGTTAAGGGGAGGTAGTTGCAGAAACGTATACAAAATGAAAGACATTTAAGTTTACCGTAAGTTGATCCAAAACAACGCTGAAAACAGATCTAAAGCTCAACATTAAGTTGAAACTCACATCAGTAAGTAATTCAGCCATATATTCTCATGCAATTAGCTTAATATTGTTTGGTCACACTGTTGTACGCTTTCACCTTCCCTGATTGGATAATTACATCTCACACAACCTTGAGGCAGACAACAAGTAATCCCCACAGTGCCAACTCTAATTTCCAGGCAGGGCACTACCACACAAAGGTTAAGTCTGTGGCTCACGGCTTTACTTTCTTTCACGGCCAAAATAGGTTCGATTTTACTGATCTAAAACGACTAGATAGGTTGAAATCCGATTGCTTTAAACCCATTATGTTCTTTCAGTCTTGTGGTGATGAAGGACGGGGCGGCAGGTAGCCAAGTGGTTAGAGCGTAGGGCCAGTAACCCGAAAGGTTGCTAGATCGAATCCCCGAGCTGACAAGGTAAAAATCTGCCCTGGAACAAGGCTGTTAACCCACTGTTCCTAGGTCGTCATTGTAAATAAGAATTTGTTCTTAACTGACTTGCCTGGTTCAATAAAATAAAATAAAAAGGAAAGGAGCCACGGAAAGGGAGAAGGAAGCCACAGTGTGTGTGTCAGTGGGAGTGAAGGGAGCGCTACCTTGCTGACACCCTCCTGACAGCTGAGGTAGCCAGCGGGCAGGTTGGCAGCCACAGGGACGTGACTCTCATTCATGATCACCCTGCCATCCTTCAGCAGAGGCAGCCAGGCGTAACCCACTGGGGAGAGACAAGGACAAGAGACAGGACTGTCATTCTGCTCACAGACGGTGTCATACCCATAGAATTAGGAATTAGAATACTAATTCATTTACTAGGATCTCTATGGTCACGCCCAAACAGTGACTCAGCACTGGGAGAAGAGGGAAGAATGGAAACTGGCACAGACACAAATCGTTATACTGGGGAGGGCAATGGAAAGAAATAGGGTGGATACAATGAATCTGCATGGCTTAACACTGGATCTAGGCCTTGAGGGCTGTATCCTAGGTAGGTTTGAAAAATGTCAGTCCCGGTTGGAGGATTGCCTGAAATGAGAAGGGATTAAGTAGGAAATCTGGAATGCTCCAACCAGGATTTCTGAAAAAAAAAAAACAAACAGCGAATTTATTGAAAATTCACAGAATTTTGCAACCCAAATCCTGGGTCTGGTGTCTACCTGCAAACTGGATGTAGTCTATCACAGTGCCTTCCGTTTTGTCACCAAACCCCCATATACCAGCCACTACTGCGACCTTTATGCTCTTGTTGACTGGCCCTCGCTACATATTCATCGCCAAACCCACTGGCTCCAGGTCACCTATAAGTCTATGCTAGGTAAAGCCCCGCTTTATCGCAGCTCATTGGTCACCATAGCAACACCCACCCGTAGCACACGCTCCAGCAGGTATATTTCACTGGTCACCCCCAAAGCCAACACCTCCTTTGGCCGCCTTTCCTCCCAGTTCTCTGCTGCCAATGACTGGAACGAATTGCAAAAATGACCGAAGCTGAAGTCTTACATCTCCCTCTCTAACTTTAAGCATCAGCTGTCAGAGCAGCTTACCAATCACTGTACCTGTACACAGCCAATCTGTAAATAGCACACCCAACTACCTCATCCCTATATTGTTACTTATCCTCTTGCTCTTTTGCACCCCCGTATCTCTACTTGTACATCACCATCTGCACATCACTCCAGTGTGAATGCTAAATTGTAATTATTTCGCCTCCATGGCCTATTTTTTGCCTTACCTCCTCTTCTACATTTGCACACACTGTACATAGATTTTTAAAATGTTTCTCTTCTTTTATATTATTGACTGTACGTTTGTTTATGTGTAACTCTGTTGTTGTTTTTGGTCATACTGCTACCCGGTTAAATAAAGGTGAAATAAAAAAATGAAATACCTTGTGTCTCCACCACGTCTCTCTTCTTGGTGCTGGCCTTACTGTTGCTGTCACAGCTGACGTGGAAGAAGGTGAACAGCAGATGGTGCTTCTCATTGAGCTGGGTGGGAAGCTCCATCTTAAACTGAGGGACAGGAACAAAAATATACACCTTATGAGTTAGCAAGCATTACATGCTGCCACTGCTTCGCCTGCTCACTAATCATGACTGGAGCACTCTGTATAAAGATGGCCAGGTTGGCTTGTTATAACAACGTACCTCATCATAAAACTCCGGGCTGTGCTGGTGATGTAATACTGCAGCAAATGCGTTTTTGGTAAACAGGGGTCCTCCTGGTCGACCATAGATGCACTGTGGGTAATAACAGCATGTTCACTCCCCTAAGTAGTATGCAGTTCTTCTGCTACCAAATGACACTGTGGCTTCAGGAACTCTGCCAGAAGGAGTCACATGACTAGGAGCTTACCTTGAGCGAAACAGCCTCCTCCTCATCCGAGTCCTTGAACTCGATGCAGACAGCTATGTTTCTAGCCTGAAGGGAGAGAGAGGAGACAGACAGAACAAAGCTGACCTACATGAAGATGCTGGCGGGAACACATTTCTGCTGTAACTGTCTAGAGCAAAGTTTCTCTCTCAGTTAGAGAAAGTTGGACAAGTTAAAAATACCTTACCACTACTATGCGGTCATATGAAATGCAATAGCAAATAGTGGAGTTTACCACATCAGTGTACAGACTGCGTCAAAATACGGTTCATGATTTGAAATCCACGTAAATGTACAGTATACATCATTTGATCAAACAGAAATGTAGGGTCAATGTTTGTGACTATACCTTTGTGAAGGACTTTTGGCTGTCGTACTTCAGGTGCCTGGGGTAGACATAGAGGTGATTGTTGTAGATGGTGAACGGCTGGGAGCACTTGGCTATGCAGGGAACAAACTCCTCCACTTCAAAGAAGATGTTCGTCTTCTCACTGCTCTCAAAAGTCTTCACAGGAATGTAGGATGAGGTAACACAACCTACGTACATGCAGACACAGAACAGACGGGGGGGAGGAGTCAAATAAACAGCCGATAGACCAATCAGACGTGAAGAGAAACAGCTTTCATCTTTCATGTTCCCAGTGTGAGCGGAGTTTGGAGGGCTTACTTGTCAAGTCAGGGGCAACATTGTCAATGGTAACGTCTAGGTTTCCTAAGATGACAGGGAGCTTGGCCATCTTCTCTGGCCTAGGGAGGAGAAGCAAAAATAAGCAGCGGTTAATGCCTTTGTTATCATCTACCTAGGAGGACCTGATGGAAAACAGGCTAGCCGCCTGGAAACTACCCTGTGAACAGACAGAACCAAAGAGGAGAAACCAAATATTTGTAAAGGTGGGAAAACATCTGGGGTACAGGCTTTCATTGTGAACGAGAATCTCTGACCATCTAGTCTCTTTAGCCAACAAACCGCTACATGGGATTCAGATGAAGAAATACCCACTGTTAGAACACTGTAATCATTCGGAATTAGCAAGAATAATCCAAATTCAACATTTCTGTAAGATATAGTACTTCAACAATTAACTACATTTTCAATTCCATTAACTGCAGACAGGAGAGTTTACTAACTTTCTGAAGTCAGCCAGCAGTTTGAACATGTCGTCGTTGGACAGCTTGTTGCTGTCCTGTCTGTAGATGGCGGAGAAACGGGCACTTTTATCCAGCGTCCCCGATGCATCTTTGAACAGAGTCCTGCAGGGAAGGAGAGATGAGAATCATTAAAACCCAGGTCTGTTTCCAGTAGGTCTCTGGACAAAGATCTGCTGATGTTCCTGTCAGGGTTTTTCCCCCTGGTCTGGTATCCTGTGACACCTTTATTCTCTTTCCAGACACCATGGGTACTGAGCTTTTCCACAATTCATTGAAGAGTGATACATTCACCAGTGCCAAAAAGGGAAAAACAGACATATGAAACTCCCTACCCTTTACTGTGCCTGGGAATAAACACAATGTTTTTTTTGTTTTTTTACAAGTCTTTTTCATTTAATCTAGACATTTTGTACTCTATCCTTTCAAAGCGATGCCTTATTCAGTAGACGTTGCTTACATATTGTCAAATTTATCTACTGATGAAAATATATTCCAAAAGGTAAAACATCTGTCAATAATCTCTTACTATAAACATCAGTTCAGGTTAGTAACCGAATAATACCTGGCGGCCCATCCAAAAGGCATCCTGTACTGGCCCAAACGGCTGCAGGCCAATTTGGCATTTTTCAGGACCTTCTGTGCCACCTGGTGGGAAAGAGGAACCGTGTGTAAGTGAAACCACGCTGGTCTGACAACACAGACAGAGGTGATGGTCAGCACTCCGGCATATCTCCAGCATATCTCATAGCTCTGAGGCCGGCCAATCTCCACAAACAGGCACGGACACACAAACAAGCGTGACGCAAGCGTGCACAAACACATACGCAAGCGTGCACAAACACACGCACCTTGAAAATGGTCCCTAATGCGTTTCAGATTCTCTCTCTAGGATCCCATTACTGCTCGTTGTACCCTCTTTAACAGCACGTAACCAGATTTGTGTAGCCAAAACCAATGCTTGTGGAGTGTTGTTGTAACCAGCCAGCACTTATGACATGGATGATTCTCTCATTTGTTATGTGTGGAATAATCAAATGAAATCTGCTGAGCGTGGGGGAATTGACTGTTGCGTTTTGTGATGCTGAGGCCTGGTACAGAGCGTACCTTGGTGGAGTCTGAGCTTTTCATGTAAGGCTCAGCACAGTGTGTGATTCCCCCCTGCAGGACCTTCTCAATGCGAGCCACCAGAAAGATATCTGGGTGTGGACACGTTACAGAGAACACTCCCTGTGGAGACAGAAAACCAAGTCATGACAGATATGAGTGAACCTCGAAAACCACATCGTCATATTGAGAGATTAATAGCTCAAAAGATTGTATATAGATTAGTGTCTCTAATATCTCTTCACCTGTCTGGGGTACTGCATGGCCCCCTCGGGCAGGCCGTGGACCCCCCTCTGCGCCCCCGGCAGAACATCCCCTCCCCCGTTCATGTACGGGCTGCTGGGGTTGGGCACTAGCTGTCTGACGGACGGGTGATTCAGGTCCACGTAGAAGTCCGACGAGATCTTCCTGCTGTTCTGGATGTCAAACAGCGACAAGGTCACGTAGAATGGCTCCACCTGCAAAATGAAGCAAAAGTTTAAACAGTAGAGTCTGAGAATGAGCCTCCAGTCTAGTCTACACCATTTATAGATGAGCACTGATGACATAGTGAGCCAGAAGGTTGGACAAGGGACTGACAGTGTCATTATGCCAAGTTTCTGTATCCGTACCTGTGTATCTGTCAGGTCTGTACCTGTCAGGTCTGTATCTGTCAGGTCTGTATCTGTCAGGTCTGTATCTGTCAGGTCTGTATCTGTCAGGTCTGTATCTGTCAGGTCTGTGTTTCTCTGAACAGGTTGACATGTTCTCTTGGCACTGGACAGCCTGCTGTGTGTGACAGCAGGAAACTGCCCTCCATTAGACAGCGCCTTCCTTCATTACCGTGGCTCTCGGCTGGTTACTATGCCAACCCAGTGCTCCCTCTTGACAAAGACAAACAGCAGTGATGACATAGGCTAGAGATGTGATCCCTCCACCCCTCTCTTTCGCTCTCTAATCCATTCTCCAGAGCAGATACTATACACTACGATGATAACACACTGACTGTACAAATTGAGCACTGACTCATTGAGGACTCAGAATAGGACATCTGGCTTACGTTTGTTGTTGGTCCCTCCTCATTCTCCGCTACACAGCTCTGCAGGTTGAAGGCCAGGTCATTGCAGTTCACCAAAATGCGCTTTCCAAACTTCTCTTCAAACTGCTTTATATCAGGCTCAATCCCTGAGAAGTCAAGTTTCTAAAGATACAAAAACGGGATTTTGAGTCCACATTTGGAGCTGGGAGGGATTGTGAAATACCTTTTGGGAGACTTGAGTTACTAACCTGTGTGTCAGGGTCCAAGGTGAACAGTTTCAATCTGGTCTCGTTCCTCATTTTCGATTCAATATCTCTTGCACTCTGAGGACAAGAAATTGAAACCTCCTTAAGCGAAAGGTTTTCAAATTGAACTGCTTTTATCATTTGAGAAAGGCAGACTGTTCTTCAGGGCTGACACATGGACATATGCTCCTAGGAGACAGTCAGATGTCCACCTCAGAGCCCAGGCTGTTCCTGGAAACCCCAGCCGTTGAAGTCTGCACAAGCACTAAGTACTTCAGCAAATGGCCATGGAAATCTCATACTGTAGCTTTTCTCTATAGGAACTTGTTCGATTTTGGTTCCACTCCTTTTTTTTTGGCCACTTTTCAAACAGCGGGAGCTGTCATCTGTCTGTGTCTGTCTAACCATAGATAGAGAATATTTTGTTTTATTTTTTAAATGAGGTGCTTATCTAAACACAAGCAGAGTTAAAGCTAAATAAATATATTTTTGTAGAGGCAGCTACACTCCTCTGAGAGGCCTGACTGGCTGCTCCCTACCTCCCATGGTGAAGTGATTTCATGGTGCAACTACATTATGTCTCATGTGAACAGGCCCTGTAGGGCCATTATGCTTGAGGCAGGGCATTAGTGAAAAGACAGGACCTACCTGAAAGCTGTCCATACTCCCCAACGAACCATCTGCCTTTCCCAGCTCATCATCTGCAACAGAAAAGAGAGCAGAGCACTCACTGCAAACAGAGCCATCACATGGTTCAACAAATCCACTATTTCATAGGTTACAACTCCATTAACCACACCTCTTCCTTAAATCACACGCTACCAACACTTAAGTAGAGTAAACAGTGACTTAGACTGCCCTGATACCAGAGCAGGCCTCAGATCAGATCCTAGAGTCCCTGGAGGTACCAGGGTTGTTTCCCCCCTAGGAGAGCGTGATTAATAAAAGCTGAGGGGTTACTGAGATTAGCGGGGCTCTTTGTGCAGACATGGCTCTTTCCTCCTGGCTCAGGCCTGGGATCAGACAGGAGGGGAGTATTAAAAACCTGGGTGGCCCTCTAGCTACAGCACCACCACAGACAAGGAGGAGGAGGCGTCTGGGAGGTGTGTGGGCGTAAACACAGAGTTCAGATTGACTGGTATTGTGTGCCACATAGACATACAAGAATGCTAATGCTGTGCATTAGCTTGTACAGGAACTAGTCTATGTATTTATACCACTGTCCTCTCGGAACTACCTCCTAGGCGTTAAACTACTCTGAGCCAACAACACTCAATTCATGTGGTGCTTAAGCCATCAATGTGAGCGGCAGGTAGCCTAGCGGTTAAGAGGTTGGGCAAGTAACCAAAAGGTTGCTGGTTCGAAACCCCGAGCCGACTAGGTGAAATCTGCCGATGTGCCCTTGAGCGATGCACTTAACCCTAATTGCTATTGTAATTCCCTCTGGATAAGAGCATCTGCTTAAGGACGTAAATGTAAAAAAAATGTAACACGCTAAAACAGGGTTATTTACATGGGAGTGTGATTAAAGGGTGCAGGCAATTGACATCTTCTCTGTGGCATACTGTAAACTACAGACTGTAGAACAGGCCTTAGTACACCTTATTTACACATTCCTTTCCCCGACAGGCGGATAAGTGTACTGCAGTGAACCCTGGGATGTTTTCTTTCTTTTACTGGCACTATGAGAAGCACAGTATCATTGTACTAGGGGTTTTGTTGGTGGATGGTGTTTTAAACAGAATTCACAAGGAAATCTAATGCCCGTCTATGTCTCTCATTACCTCCCATCCCATGAACCCACGTGAGCATGCACGCACACAGGCACAGCACACAGACACAGCACACAGACACAGCACACAGACACACCATCGTGGATGTCCCCGTTCCGCTTCTCCTGCATGGCGATCTCGAAGCTGCTGTGGAGGATCTTGTTGAGAGTGCTGATCCAGTCCTCCATCTCTCCCTCGCTGTCGGCAGCCAGCAGGTACGTGCTCTTGTCCTGCATCTTCAGCTCAAAGGCAAAGCGCCGCACCTTGTTATTCTGCAGACAGACACACAGAGAGGGAGGAAACTCGGTGAGACCATCACAGTCTATGTAGCGCTGGAGTGGAAGTTGCTAAGGAATAGCAACAGTTTGATTTAGAGAGCAAGGGTCAACTACAAATACCGAGGGTCGTGCTCTTCATTAACAAAAAACAAAGCCGTAGCATCACACAAAACATCAGTTGAGCTGATTTTTTGAAAAGAGGACGATGACAGTGTGTGCAGGTCGAGGGTGCCTGTGTTTCTTACAGTCGAAAAACAAAATGCCCAACTGTGAATCAAACGTTCCGATCCACCGTCCAAAGCTAACTTCCAATATTTTGTCAGGTCACCAGAAGGCAGCTCCTGCTTAGTTTTCTGATTTATTTCCTGAAGAAAACATTACTGAAAACAACTCCTATCCTCTCCCTCATTGCACATTTCATCTAGTCACACACTAGGGTAAGACAATACGAGGAAACAGTCAAACTGGTACAGTGCCTTGCGAAAGTATTCGGCCCCCTTGAACATTGTGACCTTTTTCCACATTTCAGGCTTCAAACATAAAGATATAAAACTGTATTTTTTTGTGAAGAATCAACAACAAGTGGGACACAATCATGAAGTTGAACGACATTTATTGGATATTTCAAACTTTTTTAACAAATCCAAAACTGAAAAATTGGGCGTGCAAAATTATTCAGCCCCTTTACTTTCAGTGCAGCAAACTCTCTCCAGAAGTTCAGTGAGGATCTCTGAATGATCCAATGTTGACCTAAATGATTAATGATGATAAATACAATCCACCTGTGTGTAATCAAGTCTCCGTATAAATGCACCTACACTGTGATAGTCTCAGAGGTCCGTTAAAAGCGCAGAGAGCATCATGAATTACAAGGAACACACCAAGCAGGTCCGAGATACTGTTGTGAAGAAGTTTAAAGCCGGATTTGGATACAAAAATATTTCCCAAGCTTTAAACATCCCAAGGAGCACTGTGCAAGCGATAATATTAAAATGGAAGGAGTATCAGACCACTGCAAATCTACCAAGACCTGGCCGTCCCTCTAAACTTTCAACTCATACAAGGAGAAGACTGATCAGAGATGCAGCCAAGAGGCCCATGATCACTCTGGATGAACTGCAGAGATCTACAGCTGAGGTGGGAGACTCTGTCCATAGGACAACAATCAGTCGTATATTGCACAAATCTGGCCTTTATGGAAGGAGTGGCAAGAAGAAAGCCATTTCTTAAAGATATCCATAAAAAGTGTTGTTTAAAGTTTGCCACAAGCAAGTTTGCCACCTGGGAGACACACCAAACATGTGGAAGAAGGTGCTCTGGTCAGATGAAACCAAAATTGAACTTTTTGGCAACAATGCAAATGTTATGTTTGGCGTAAAAGCAACACAGCTCATCACCCTGAACACACCATCCCCACTGTCAAACATGGTGGTGGCAGCATCATGTTTTGGGCCTGCTTTTCTTCAGCAGGGACAGGGAAGATGGTTTAAATTGATGGGAAGATGGATGGAGCCAAATACAGGACCATTCTGGAAGAAAACCTGATGGAGTCTGCAAAAGACCTGAGACTGGGACAGAGATTTGTCTTCCAACAAGACAATGATCCAAAACATAAAGCAAAATCTACAATGGAATGGTTCAAAAATAAATATATCCAGGTGTTAGAATGGCCAAGTCAAAGTCCAGACCTGAATCTAATCGAGAATCTTTGGAAAGAACTGAAAACTGCTGTTCACAAATGCTCTCCATCCAACCTCACTGAGCTCGAGCCGTTTTGCAAGGAGGAATGGGAAAAAAATTCAGTCTCTCGATGTGCAAAACTGATAGAGACATACCCCAAGCGACTTACAGCTGTAATCGCAGCAAAAGGTGGCGCTACAAAGTATTAACTTAAGGGGGCTGAATAATTTTGCACGCCCAATTTTTCCGTTTTTGATTTGTTAAAAAAGTTTGAAATATCCAATAAATGTCGTTCCACTTCATGATTGTGTCCCACTTGTTGTTGATTCTTCACAAAAATATACAGTTTTATATCTTTATGTTTGAAGCCTGAAATGTGGCAAAAGGTCGCAAAGTTCAAGAGGGCCGAATACTTTCGCAAGGCACTGTATGTGTACATATTTGACAAAGATAGCATCATCGTCCATAAATCCTATATTTACGAAAGCCTTAAAAAGTGTTTCTTTGTGATAGTTAAAAAGAGACATGGAAGAGAAAAAACCCATCTTACAACCGTAAGAGTGAACACACAGCGGAGCAGGGTGGAAGAGAGAAAGTATTTCCATATGCGCAACAAAAAGCATAGTGCTGCCAGGACTGGAGCTGAGCTCTTGTAAAAAGGGACTGGGTCTGCTGAGGGAGTCAGTCAGCAGCACTGGGCCCGAGCTGTGGAGTTGACCTACGACCCCCAAAATCAGCCAGCCAGAGTGATGTCACCGCCTCAGGTGGGCCTCAGAACCTCCCGATGCTGGTGATTCAGTCAGCCGCCATAAACTAACCACCGTAGTTGAGTAATGTTACAGCATGCATCCAGGCGTTGATCCTTATGGAGTTAACTTAAAATGTCCAGGAGAGCTAAGCGAGGGAGGCTGAGGTGCAGTAATTCCGCTGTTGTGTAAACAACCCCCCCAAAAAACATTGCCGGAACATTACTAAATAAATCATGGACTGAGTTCGCCCACGTGGGAGTTCTGATAGAGCACTGCATTACATTAGGCCATGCTTTAGCCACCATGGTTATTATTACAATAAGGAGGAGCCTTTCATCCTGCAGAGAGGGAGGAGGATGGTAGGGAGGGTCATTAGCTCAAGACCAATAAAGTAAACAGTAGATACGGGGGTGTTTGGGATAGGGATCAGAGTGGATTCATCATCACGGGATTAATAACCAGGGTTATTAGAGAGAGAGAGAGAGGAGGAAGACATTTTCTATATATTCTCAAAATAACACGTTAACATTGAGTAACAGTTTTATACTTAGAGATATGAGCAGATAATAATGTGGCTCAGTAGAGTGATTATCTTTAGGTTTTGAATCCATCCTTAACCCTGGTTATGAATCCATCCTTAACCCTGGTTATGAATCCATTCTTAACCCTGGTTATTAATCTGGTTATGAATCCATCCTTAACCCTGGTTATGAATCCATCCTTAACCCTGGTTATGAATCCATCCTTAACCCTGGTTATGAATCCATCCTTAACCCTGGTTATGAATCCATCCTTAACCCTGGTTATGAATCCATCCTTAACCCTGGTTATGAATCCATCCTTAACCCTGGTTATGAATCCATCCTTAACCCTGGTTATGAATCCATCCTTAACCCTGGTTATGAATCCATCCTTAACCCTGGTTATGAATCCATCCTTAACCCTGGTTATGAATCCATCCTTAACCCTGGTTATGAATCCATCCTTAACCCTGGTTATGAATCCATCCTTAACCCTGGTTATGAATCCATCCTTAACCCTGGTTATGAATCCATCCTTAACTTTTTCAGCGGGGACCCCATTTTTTTGTACCAGAATTTCTGATGGGCCCATTTTTTGGCTAGCCCAATGCAGTTCCCCCCACAACCTGACTTTGTATACCATTGCCTTAAGCAGCAAGGACTCCGATGATGCAAATGAGTGAAATATGCAGGCCTGGTGTTTAGGACAGAGGTGGATCTTTTTTTTTTTTTTTAAACACCCATTTGTCAGACTTCAGTAAAAGTAAAGATGCCTTAATAGAAAATGACTCAAGTAAAAGTGAAAGTCACCCAGTAAAATACTACTTGAGTAAACGTCTAAAAGTATTTGATTTTAAATATTCTTACGCATCAAAAGTAAATGTAATTGCTAAAATTGACTTAAGTATCAAAAGTAAAAGACGGCACAAATGTCTTGTTTTTTTAATTAATGGACAGCCAGGGGCACACTCCAACACTCATTTAAAACACGTGTTTAGTGAGTCCGCCAGCTCAGAGGCAGTAGGGATGACCAGGGATGTTCTCTTGATAAGTGTGTGAATTTGACCATTTTTCCTTCAAAGCATTCGAAATGTAACAAATACTTTTGGCTGTCAGGGAAAATGTATATGGCGGAAAAAGTACTTCTTTGGTGGGGGTGTAGTGAAGTAAAAGTTGTCAAAAATATAAAAAGTAAAGTACAGATATCACAAAAAAACAACATAAGTAATACTTTAAAGTATTACTTAAGTAATTTAAACCACTGGTTTAGAACACAAAGCCTTGGTAACTCAACTCCATACATTACGCAGAGGGAGATGAGGATCTTGGAAGCATCCTCTGGTTCTCTCATCATGGAAAGTTTGAGCAGCACTGGGATGGGAAGGATTATGATGGGGCTGTAAGAGAATGGCTGGAGACAGGACACCAGACCTGAGCACTCAGATCACACAGAGCAGGTCCTCCTAGTGGGAGAGATGGCCGACAGGCAGCTGGATAGCCTCAATAAGTTTGTGTGCGCGCGTGTGTATGTATTCCTGTTCATGTGTGTTGGCCTATCATAAAAGAGGGCAAAGCGTGCTGAATGAGCTTGGGGCCAGAGGGGGAGTATGACGTCACTCCATATGCCAATAATTGCAGAGTTAATCAAGAGCAGATCCCAAGACCAGCTGTGGTGGTTAACAATGAGGAATATTATCTTGCCCATATAACGCGAAACCCTCCGCAAAAATCAAACGCAGAACTGTTCAGAGTGGAGTTGATTGCATACATAGACAACTGACAGGAAACAGAATTGACCAAACTACTTTTGTTTTTACGGAGGCAAAGGCACCACCATCTTTGTTTACTTTGTGGAGGGACACATCTGGTTGGCTAAAGTTAGCTAGCTTGACCCGCTTTCGGATATATACGTACGTACCGTACATTAGGGTTGCAAAGGGTCAGAAACTTTCCGGTAAATTTCCAGAATATTGGCAGAAATTTTCCATGGGAAGTTAAGCCATGGAATTTGGGGAATTTTGCTTAAATTCATCAACAAAGTTAGTTTATAACAGTGAACCTTTTTTTGTGGCATATTTTGGTTCAACTATACCCAATTCAATGGAATTGCAACCCTCTGCATGCACAGTGCATTCTTCCATCACATGTACAGCTAATTCTTAAGATCTTGCACACTAACAAGACGCTATTGAGCCCACACTACACTGTCTGAGCCAAGGACTACATGCTTTCTGGTAAGTTTTGATTAGAATACTGGGTGGGGTGAATATATTTTATATGACATACATGATTTTTTGTTTACTAGTAAATAGTAGCCTGCAGCAAAGTGTGTTGAAATCATTTCTAACTTGTTTACAATCTGCTAGTTAGTCTCATCAGCCACCTGGTGGAAGGAACTTTGTGGATCTGAGGCTCTTTCCCCTGTTGCCTCCATCATCCTCCAAATCTAAATCCAAATCCCACCAAAAAATGTATCTTACAAATGAGTTGTTTAATCTAACTGCTTAACTATTTATTTTTACATGGAAGGAAAGAAGGAAAAGCTGTGTACATTTGCAAATACTGTGCCAAATCATATGTGAAGAATGCAACAAAGATGCAGAATCATCTTGCCAAGTGCATAAAGTTCCGTCAGCGCTCACAACAAGCCTCTGACAAAAGTCCCTCTACTTCTATTAGAGGTGTAAATGATGAATCAGACATCTTATCGATAGCAACAGCTCATGGTCCTCCAGGAATCAGAAGTTTTTTTTGACTCAATAGAGGAACGTCAGAAAATGCTGATGAATGTCTTGCTCAAGCTGCATATGCAACTGGTTCACATCTGATGCTCACAGGCAATGTGTATTGGAAGAGATTTCTGAATATTCTTTGCCCAGCATACACCCCTCCAACCAGACATGCTTTATCTACTAATTTGCTGGATGCAGAGTTCAACAGAGTTTAACTGAAGGTCAAGCAAATCATAGAGAAAGCAGACTGTATTGCAATCATCTCTGATGGGTGGTTGAATGTTCGTGGGCAAGGAATAATTAACTACATCATCTCCACCCCTTAACCAGTATTCTACAAGAGCACAGACACAAGGGACAACAGACACACCGGTCTACATTGCAGATGAACTGAAGGCAGTCATCAATGACCTTGGAGCACAGAAGGTATTTGCACTGGTGACAGACAATGCTGCGCACATGAAGGCTGCTTGGTCTAAAGTGGAGGAGTCCTACCCTTACATCACACCCATTGCCTGTGCTGCTCATGCATTGAATCTGCTCCTCAAGAACATCATGGCACTGAAAACAATGGATACACTCTACAAGAGAGCCAAGGAAATGGTTAGGTATGTGAAGGGTCATCAAGTTATAGCAGCAATCTACCTCACCAAGCAAAGTGAGAAGAGTAAGAGCACCACATTGAAGCTGCCCAGCAACACCCATTGGGGAGGTGTTGTCATCATTTTTGACAGTCTCCTGGAGGGGAAGGAGTCTCTCCAAGAAATGGCCATATCACAGTCTGCCGATATGGACAACCCCATCAAGAGGATCCTCCAGGATAATGTATTTAGGAGAGAGTGGTAAGCAGCATGAAACTCCTGAAACCTATAGCAGTAGCCATTCCACAAATTGAGGAGACAATGCCATCCTGTCTGATGTTCAGACTCTGCTTGCAGATGTAAGAGAAGAAATCCATACTGCACTGCCCACTGTTGCTCCAAGCAGAGGGAACTGCAGTTCTGAAATACATAAAAAGTGTGAGGACTTCTGTCTGAAGCCCATACAGTGTATGGGTGTACATGTTGGACTCCAAGTATGCTGACAAGAGCATCCTGTCTGGTGCAGAGATCAACAAGGCCTATGGTGTCATCACTAGCGTGTCTTGCCACCTTGGCCTGGATGAGGGCAAGGTTCTTGGCAGTCTGGGGAAGTACACTTCCAAGCAAGGGCTTTGGGATGGAGATGCAATATGGCAGTCATGCCAACATATCTCATCAGCCACCTCAGAGTTCAACTGGTCCTTGTTTGGGAACACACACACCAAAGCACGCAACAGGCTGACCATTACAGGGGTTGAAAAATTGGTGGACATCTGGGCAAATGAGGCTTTTTGAGCCTGACAACGAGCCATTCTCAACGAGGTTGGAAAGTGACAGTGAATATGAGGCATCAGAGTCTGATGTTTAAGAGGTGGACATTGAGGAGGTCAAGGGAGAAGACATGGAAGCCTGAGAGGAAGACAACCCAAGCTTTAGTTTCTAGACTATCATTTTACAGATGTATGTTGAAAACATTTTTGGGAGATGCGATGGATCATTCAATATTCCCTTTCTTTTGTTGTTCAATGAAGTCATCCCATGTGAAGATTCAACTCATTTAATTGAAGTTCAATTCGTAACTAAGTTGTTTTTTAAAATTTCTATTGGAAGGATATAATAATTTGCTATTATATTATTTCCTATCTATTTAGAAAGGAAAGGTTTATGTTTCTGTCTCTATATGATATGGTAAATATATCCAATACAAAACATCTACATTTAAATGGTATTAATAGGTATATATTTCCATTAAATTCCAAATTATTCCCATTAATACGACCGGAAGGTTTCCACCTCTGAATATACCACAAAATGCGCAACCCTACTGTACATACAGTGCTTTCAGAAAGTATTCACACCCCTCCACCTTTCCCACATTTTGTTGTGTTACAGCCGGAATTTAAAATGGATTACAATTAGATGCTTTGTCACTGGCCTACACACAATACCCCATAACGTCAAAGTGGAATTGTGTTTTTTGGCCTTCTTACAAATGAAAAGGTGAAAGGTCAAAAAAAGTTCAGGAGTGAAAATGTGCTTAACAAGTCACATAATAAGTTGCATGGACTCAGTCTGTGTGTAATAAATGTGTTTAACATGTTTTATGACTACCTCATCTATGTACCCCACACATACAGATATGAACTTCAAACAGAACCACAAAGCCCAGGGAGGTTTTCGAATGTCTCACAAAGAAGGGCACCTATTGGTAGATAGGTTTAAAAATAAATAAAAAAAGCTTACATTGAATATCCCTTTGAGCATGGTGAAGTTATTAGTTATACTTTGAATGATGTATTAATACACCCAGTCATTACAAAGACACAGGTGTCCTTCCTAACTCAGTTGCCGGAGAGGAAGGAAACCACTTAGGGATTTCATCATGAGGCCAAGGGTGACTTTAAAAGAGTTACAGAGTTTAATGGCTGTGATAGGAGAAAACTGAGGATGGATCAACACCATTGTAGTAGTTATGCCTAGTAATACTAACCTAATTACCAAAGTGAAAAGGATGCCTGCACAGAATAAAACATATTCCTAAACATGCATCCTGTTTGCAACAAGGCACCAAAGTAATATTGCTATTAACGTGGCAAAGCAATTAACCTTTTTCCCTGAATACAACGTGTTGTGTTTGAGACAAATCCAACAACACAATAGTGAGTACCACTCTTCATATTATCAACCATATTGGTGGCTGCATCATGTTATGAGTATGGATGTAATCGTTAAGGACTAGGAGATTTTAAAGATAAAAAAGAAACGGAATGGAGCTAAGCACAGGCAAAATCCTACAGGAAAACCTGGTTCAGTCTGCTTTCTACCAGACACTGGGAGAGGAATTCCCCTTTCAGCAGGACAATAACCTAAAACACAAGGCCAAATCTACAATTTGCTTACCAAGAAGACAGCAAATATTTCTGAGTGGCCAAGTTACAGTTTATACTTAAATCTCCTTGAAACTTATGGCAAGACTTGAACATTGCCGTCCTAGCCATGATCCAACATTTTGACAAGCTTGAAGAATTTTGAAAATAATAACGTGCAAATATTGCACAATCCACATATGCAAAGCTCTTATAGGCCCAAGAAGAATCACAGCTGTAATTGATGCCAAAGGAGTTTCTAACATGTAGACTCAGGGAACGGAATACTTATGCAACTACAATATTTGAGTTATTTAATTTGTATTAATTGAATCAAATAAATAAAAATAAAAAATTCTTCCACTCTGATTGTTGACAACAACAAAAAATATTTAAATAAATTTTAATCTCACTTTGGAACACAATATAATGAGAAGAAAAGCAAGTGGTCTGAATACTTTTGCAACGCACTCTATACAGTAAAAGTACCCATAATATATTTTTTTTAAACAGCAATATTTTGAGCAACCTTTTATGGTTGTAGAGCACATGCCATAAACCTACCATTCAAAACCTCAGATGGTCGATGAAGAAGAGAAAGCGTTCACCACAATCTATATACTGTGCAACACATTTGAACAAAATGGACAATAACAAAGATATATACCTACAGTATATGTTGAGAGGAATATTAAGGAGGCTGAACTGTTGCCAATGGCAGGGAACCATAACTGAGAGGCTACAAAAGTCATCAATCTTTTGCAATCATAAAGATGACAAAGTGGTACAATATTAGAGCCATCTCAGGCGGAAACTTCCCTCCCTTTCTGTGGAGACATGAAACAGGGAATCAACTATGTTTCCCCTCCAACTGGACAGAACCCAGGTGGATTATTATTGTGTGTGCGAGGGGGACAATGATAGAACATGGGAGGGTAGGTACAGCACGTATGCTCAAGTGACCTCTCCAACTTCCACTCCCCTTCAGAACAAGTACACACAAACACACCCTCTCAAGGGACACTCCCTCTCCTCTGGTCACATAGAAAGGCCCTTTTGTAGGGCAGGAGGCCCAAACCAAGCTCTCCACTACTCTCTGATACACTACATGACCAAAAGTATGTGGACACCTTGTCAAATATCTCATTCCAAAATCATGGGCATTAAATGGAGTTGGTCCCCCCTTCGCTGCTATGACCGCCTCCACTCTTCTGGAATGGCTTTCCACTAGATGTTGGAACATTGCTCCAGGGACTTGCTTCCATTCAGCCACAAGAGCATTAGTGAGTTCGGGCACTGATGTTGAGCAATTAGGCTTGGCTTGCAGTCAGAGTTCCAATTCATCCCAAAGGTGTTCAATGGGGTTGAGGTCAAGCCCGAACCATGAAAAACAGACCCAGATCATTATTCCTCCTCCACCCAACTTTACAGTTGGCACTATGCATTGGGGCATTTAGCGCTCTCCTGGCATCCGCCAAACCCAGATTTGTCCATCAGACAGCCAGATGGTGAAGCGTGATTCATCCCTCCAGAGAACGCATTTCCATTGCTCCAGATTCCAATGGCGGCGAGTTTTACACCTCTCCAGCCTACACTTGGCTTTGCGCATGGTGATCTTAGGCTTGTGTGCGGCTGCTCTGCCATGGAAAATGATTTTATGAAGCTCCCGACTAACAGTTCTTGTGCTGATGTTGCTTTCAGTGGTAGTTTGGAACTCGGTATGGTAGTTTGGAACTCGGCATGGTGGTATGCACAATTTTATACAACTGTCAACAAAAGGTGTGGCTGAAATAGCCACTAATTTGAAGGGGTGTCCACATACTTTTGTATGTATAGTGTACCTCCTTTTAAAGTATCTGATTAATGTCAGCTGAATGCTGGACATTCCATCAATTTGTCTGTAGAAGACCAATAATGCTTATAGCCCATCTTGGGACTTGGAAATGTGCGCCTGCTAGCTATAGCATGTGGTATTGATTGCTAGCCTGCTGCAAAGTGCATGGTAGTATGTTATTGGCATTCACCTTGTTTCCGCAGCTGAGAGTCAGCAGTAAATTATGACCTTGGCGAAAGAGGGAGTGAGCTCAGGTTTTAGGTGGGGATTGGAGAAGGGTCCCAAGCAGTGATACAGACAGGCACATTTCCTCATCAATTCCCTGTTGCTAGCTGTAACTTGTGCAGAGTTTAACTGATCATGTAACATTCAACATGGGTAAATATATTACAGGAAGTAAAAGACTTTGGAAGGGAAGTACGTCTGGCTGGATGACTTATTCAATGTAAATATTCGTGTGATGGTGTAATCAAAGCACAATCCCAGACACAGAGTGTCCTATATTACCTGAACAACTCCCATACAGGAGTCCAGGAAGATGGTTCCTTTGGGTTCTTTGGAGATCTTCTCATCCTTGTAGAAGTTCAGGTTGTAAGAGCCGTCACCCAGCTGGGTTAGGTGGAAATACCTCCTCTTGAAAGACTAGAAAGTAGAATACAACAATAAAAAACAGAATTTCTATTATTAGACAACAAGAGGCATGGTTTTGGCACGGATAATTGCAGCAGCATGGTTTGAAGGAAGTCAACAGCCTAATATTGCAAAACTACTATCCGTTTTTCTGAGAAATGGTATTAATGAAAACCAGGCTCCATCCTGCTGTCACTGGAGACACGAGCACTGACTATTCATCATCACTGCACATCTGGCACACTGTGTAATAATAATTCCTAATAGAGACAGCTAGTGTCATCACTGTCATTAGGATCACTCACCCTCATGGTGACACTGATGGCACTGTTCATGTTGCCTTTGTACAGCCAGCCATGCTTTGTGATCCCACCTTTCTGGGAACCTAGAGAGGCTGTGTCCTGGAAGACACATGAGCACGGGATCAGACACACTCAAGACTATATATATACACACACACACACACACACACACTGTACCACATCAAAACATCACTCTTCCCACTCTCTGCCAAAACATTACCAAACTGTCCATTTCAAGAGAGGCCCTTGATCCTGTGGTTCGAGATAATATTTACAAAAACAGTATAGGAGACATGGAGAATGAGATGAGAGAATGCTAAGTTTAATGTCGGTCTATCTGACTCCAAACAAGCATCCAGCCACACAACAAACGACCTCTATGAACCCAAATAAACAGCCCCTCTCATTGGCTTCTTCACTGAGGCATGACCATATCATCCCAGTTCTCAGGTACCATAAAACCAGCGAAACCATTGGCACAAAGCAAGTATGACTAGACACATGGCTTCCATCTCTATTGCACGGAGACTTCCAGCGGCGTAATGATCTGTGTAAATAAATCAATTAGGGGGGTAGTGAGGGAAGAGGAGCTGCTGCACCAGTGTTTTACCCTTCGCATGGTCTCCTTCTGGTACTCGTGATCAGACATCCAGAGTGTTTAAGCCTCCTCTTCGAGAGACTACAGAGGTAAAAGCCATTGTTCCAGACGATTTTGGATATAATTAATGGGTTTTCAAGATGACATGATTCCTATTCCCTCTCCCGTCCAATAAAATGGCTTTAAAAGTGTTGGCAGAGAATATTTCCAGTATATCGTCGACTCATATAAGGAGGGTCTGGAAACGTTCAGGGCCTGCTTCCACTCATCTTTCGCTGACCAGAATACGCCAGTCCCTAGGAGAGCTGACAAATTACTTGTGCTTGCTTTCAGTGAACCCCAAAGCTCCGTAAATGTTGCCTGGCAACCCCCGAACCAACCAGATTAACTAAACTGCAACACAGTGCATAATCATTTCATAAAATCAGTGACACATTTGACCATAAACATTTTAACTTTGGTCACATAGCAATGCCACAGGCTGGGGCTATTGTCATTAAACACATGAACAGACTTGGGGCTGAGGTTTCCATGTACTGTATATGTGTGTGAGGATTTATTTGGGGATTTCAGGAGAAATGGCTCACTTCCTTAGCCATCATCTGCTCGGTGCACCTACTTCCCTGCGTGCGACAAACTGAGGTGAGGGGTATGTAGCTGGGACGCTCTTGGCTGCTGGGCTGGGGAGCATTCTTACACAGCTGTGTGGGAGGTGAGGGAAAGGGTGAACTAGGAGGGGTCTTGTCATCAGGTAGTCTATCTGATGAAAGGAATGCCCCTTCCTTGTCAGATCTAATGTTCACTGGCCCTGACCTCTGGTGACCTGGGTTAGTCTCTCGGCTCAAGAATCCATTTGCCTACATCCCAGTTAAGTGAGCGAGGTCACTCGAATCCCTATTCATTTGCTCATGTATGACATAAAGAAGACATAACAAACAGTATGTGACATATGCAAATGTCAACATGACCCTAGCAGTTGAATAGATGGCAGTATAACATCAGTGTCATCAACAGCCTGAGACTGCCTCCGGTCATGATCTGCAGAACACCGTCCCTCTGAGGGTTCTGCAGGCATCAGTGATCCAGCCTCTCTTCAGGGTTGGCTTGAACAAAGGTGACCCCATAGCCTCCCTTGTGTGCACTGACTCGCACAAGCTATTCCAAGGCCAACAAATACTAATTTAGACTGTTCACAGCACAGAATCAGACATCTATATGGTTCACAGAGCAAAAATGTTTCCAGCTAAGAGTTCACAGTTGTATAATCAGGCAGACGCGAAATGTTCTAAATTAGCTCACAACAAAGAGAGCCAAACTCATGGGCTGTGAGGAGTCTGGGGGCCATGAACACATGGAGCAGAGCAGAGAAGAACCCGAGACCATTTGAGAGGCGGCCAGCTAACCAAAGTCCGGCGGCTAATTACACTTTATACTTCACATTAAAATGTGCATCTTTAGACCCAATGACGCTTTCATCTCATGCCGGAGACGTTTCACAACTGGGATTGGAACAGGACAGCCAAATCAGTTCCTAATCTGAATTAAATCACTTAATAAGATCTGGTGCTTGTGTTCTAGGAAAGACTGGTTTCTAGTGCAAAAAAACATCAGATACCGTGGCCATTCTGGCAATGTCAAAGCTGCTGGACTGTAAACGGAGCGCGGAAATCTCGTTTGTCTGTCTGTATGGAGGATTATTTGTTCAGTGCCTCTGAGGTATTTACAGTAAAGACTTAGAAGGAGAAAAGGGTATTGGGGTGATTTGTACATGGAGCAGGTGGTTCATGTTGAGAGTCGAAGGAATAAGTGGCTTAACTAAATTGTTTGTTATTTGTAACCTTCCAATGAACTGTAGCCAGAACATTCACTTACTTCATCTTTATCGACATCTTCATCCACCTCAAAAACATGGACAGCCAGTTTGTCTGGTCTGGACACTTTGCTGTAAAACACAAGGATGTGAATCAAGTTAATCAATTATTATTTTTATCTAATCTCTGAGAAGTCATTCATTGATCTAAGAAGTGAAACCCAATGTAAATGCGCATGTCCCACTTACATAGGAAGCCTGAACAAATTCACCTCAGGAAAACATTTCTATTTCCCTCCCCGGACACTGAATACTGACCAAAGGTCTGTTGACATCAATGGCAAGTCTCAAGGTCAGGGCAGCTTTGTTTTGTGTGTAAATTCCAGCACAATGACACTGGAAACCATTGCCCTCAGGGCAGAAGGTGGAATTGATGACACTCTTTGAACCGGGGGTGGTTTCCAAAGTGACTAAATCCCCAGAACTTTGGGAATAACCCAAGTGTGGCTTGAGGAAGTCTCTATTGTTAATTTGGGTTAAATCATAAAACCTGCATTTCCTTGTAGACTGACTATCCATGCCAAAATATCCTGAACCATCAGCAACTAAGGCTGATTGAAGATTACCGACAGAATGACACAGGTGTGTGCGTCAGTGGGGGCTGGTTGGAGGAGCTATAAAAGGACTGGATCATTGGAATGGAATGGAGTCAAACGTGGTTTCCGTACGATTGATGCGTTTGATACTGTTCCATGTTTTCCGTTCCAGCCAATTACGATGATTGGCCTGTCCTCCTATAGCTCCTCTCACCAGCCTCCACTGGTGTGCATGCATTTCAGTGTGAAATATCTGCACAAAGAGGGTAGCTGTTCTAACTTGCCCAGGAGGAAGTCACAACTTGGTTACACATTACATAACATTGTACCGTCTGTCAAGACACCATACTGACTGAGCAAAGGGTTTACTTTGGAAGCTGCCGGAAGTCCCCGGAGTAGTCCTCGTACTTGTAATTAACGACATGCCAATCAGAATTGTAGGTCTTGATGCACTGAAATAAAAAGAAAGACAATCAATGGTTTACAAGTGTAATCTAAGACAGTTTCAATGTTTAGCCTAAAGAAACAGGAAACAAGCACACAACAACCAAATCAGTGTCGGCCAATAGCATCTTTTCAGATAGCTACAGTGCCTTCAGAATGTATTCCCACCCTTTTACTTTTTCCACATTTTGTTGTGTTACAGAATTAATTTAAAATTGATTAAATATATATTTTTTTGTCACTGGCCTACACACAATACCCAATCATGTCAAAATGGAATTATGTTTTTTGACATTTTTACAAAAAGAAAAACTGAAATGTCAATAAGGATTCAACCCCTTTGTTATGGCAAGCCTAAATAAGTTCAGGAGTAAAACTGTGCTTAACAAGTCATATAATATGTTGCACGGATTCACTAATACTGCAATAATAGTGCTTAACATTTCTGAATGACCACCTCATCTCTATACCCAACACATTAAATTATCTGTAAGGTCCCTCAGTCGAGCAGTGAATTTCAAACAGATTCAACCACAAAGTCCAGGGAGGTTTTCCAATTCCTCGAAAAGGGCACCTATTGGTAGACATTTCTTTGAGCATGGTGAAGTTATTAATTACACTTTGGGTGGCGTATCAATACACCCAGTCACTACAAAGATACATGCATTTTTCCTAACTCAGTAGCCGAAGAGGAAGGAAACCGCTCAGGGATTTCACCAAGAGGCCAATGGTGACTTTAAAAAACAGTTACAGAGTTTAATGGCTTTGATAGTAGAAAACTGAGGATGGATAACATTGCAGTTATTTCACAATACTAACCTAATTGACAGAGTGAAAAAAGGAAGCCTGTACAGAATAAAAGATATTCCAAAACATGCATCCTGTTTGCAACAAGGCACAAAAGTCAAATAAATGTGCCAAAGCAATTATCTTTTTGTTCTGAATACAAAGTGTTATATTTGGGGCAAATCCAATAAAATGCATTACTGAGTATCACTTTCCATATTTTCAAGCATAGTGGTGGCTGCATCATGTTATGGGTATGCTTGTAATCGTTAAGGACTGTGGAGTTTTTCATGATAAAATAATAATGGAATGAACTAAGCACAGGCAAAAATCCTAGAGGAAAACTTGGTTCAGTCTGCTTTCCACTAGGATATGAATTCAACTTTCAGCAGGACAATAAGCTAAAACAAGGCCAAATCTACACTGAAGAAGACAGTGAAATGATCAACATCCAATTTGACAGAGCTTTAATTTTTTTTTAAAGAATAAAATGGGCAAATGATGCACAATCCAGGTGTGGGAACTTCTTAGAACTTACCCAGAAAGACTCGTGCTTCTACAAATGATTGACTCAGGTGTGAATACTTACGTAAAACGACATTTCTGTATTTAAAATTCAATACATTTGTAAAAACATTTTTTTTTAGTTTTCACTTTGTCATTATAAGGTATTGTGTTTAGATGGGTGAGAAATAAAATCTATTTAATCTGTTTTTAATTCAGGCTGTAACAACAAAATGTGGGGTATGAATACCTTCTGAAACAACAGTAACATGTTTTAGGTCCTATATGAAGTCCTTTTTTAAAGCAGTGGCTTTCTGAAACAGCCCTTATTCTGGGAATCCTTTGCTCCCTATTCAAATCAGATTAGTACATCTGAAGGAAGGAAGGGGAAGAAGAAGGATCAAAGTGAATGCTCGTCTTGAGCAGATAGTTGGTGGAAATTAAAGCCTTCCACAGGATCTGGAATTAAAGAAAAATGGTTCCACAGAGCACTCTCTCATCAGCCTACACAATTACTTGCTGACGTTACACATTTAAAAAGTGTTTGACGGTAACATGAAGAAACACCGACTTACTTTGTCTCATTTCACATCCTAGATATCAATTTACAGTAATTATCCTAATTGCCTTGAAGACAAATATTGAGACGGAAATGGCAGAGTTTTTCGGGAGAGTCAAATCTACCAACGAGAAAAGGAAATATTTTATGATTAGAGCAGTATGGCATAAATCCTAATTATGGCCCAGCAGTTATGTCTGGGCACTTCAGGAGGAATGCTACAGCCCCACACAAAGTACACTTTCTTATTTCCCATCCACACAGTATGACACTTCACCCCAGACATAGAAGGATCATCAAGTAGGCGTTAGATCAACCCAGTACAAACTGGGAGGGAGTATACTCCTATATCTCTCAGTCTGGGAGAGACATCTGTTCACTGTTAAAACTTCCAGAACATCCAGAATGGTATTCATACAGAGAGGTGTGTAGTTTACAAGAAATGGTTTGACAAGGGAGTCCTGAATTGCGGAAAGTCAATCTGATCAGTGGAGAAATGGAAAAGAGAGAGGGTTGTACTCTGCAGCTGTCCTGCTGATGTCATATTGCACTTAACCAAAAGGAAGTGTTTCTTCATGACTGAAGACAGGACTCCCTAATCTGTGACCCATGACCTGAGGGGTCAGCAGCCGGTTGCCTCTGGTTTGCAGAGCAGTGCTACAATGGGAGCAGTGTCCATCAAGTGTCCAACCGGCCACATGGAACACAATGACAGTAAACCATTGTGTAGCTCAGGTATACTGTGTGTGGAATATTGTGTGTTTAAGCAAGATGTTAAAATGTCAGACTGTTATTTTTAATTTAACATTTATTTATAAATAAAGTACTGTATGGGAACAGAATGTACAGTAAGGCTGACATCTGATTTTAAGATACAACCCTACTTGGTTGCAGAAGGCATTTACCAGGCTTGGTACAGGGAGGCACTAGTGTAAACAGTGCTCTGAGAGGATGAAGACCAGAAGGCATTTACCAGGTTTGGTACAGGGAGGCACTAGTGTAAACAGTGCTCTGAGAGGATGAAGACCAGAAGGCATTTACCAGGCTTGGTACAGGGAGGCACTAGTGTAAACAGTGCTCTGAGAGGATGAAGACCAGAAGGCATTTACCAGGCTTGGTACAGGGAGGCACTAGTGTAAACAGTGCTCTGAGAAGATGAAGACCAGAAGGCATTTACCAGGCTTGGTACAGGGAGGCACTAGTGTAAACAGTGCTCTGAGAGGATGAAGACCAGAAGGCATTTACCAGGCTTGGTACAGGGAGGCACTAGTGTAAACAGTGCTCTGAGAGGATGAAGACCAGAAGGCATTTACCAGGCTTGGTACAGGGAGGCACTAGTGTAAACAGTGCTCTGAGAGGATGAAGACCAGAAGGCATTTACCAGGCTTGGTACAGGGAGGCACTAGTGTAAACAGTGCTCTGAGAGGATGAAGACCAGAAGGCATTTACCAGGCTTGGTACAGGGAGGCACTAGTGTAAACAGTGCTCTGAGAGGATGAAGACCAGAAGGCATTTACCAGGCTTGGTACAGGGAGGCACTAGTGTAAACAGTGCTCTGAGAGGATGAAGACCAGAAGGCATTTACCAGGCTTGGTACAGGGAGGCACTAGTGTAAACAGTGCTCTGAGAGGATGAAGACCAGAAGGCATTTACCAGGCTTGGTACAGGAGGCACTAGTGTAAACAGTGCTCTGAGAGGATGAAGACCAGAAGGCATTTACCAGGCTTGGTACAGGGAGGCACTAGTGTAAACAGTGCTCTGAGAGGATGAAGACCAGAAGGCATTTAAACAGTGCTTACCAGGCTTGGTACAGGGAGGCACTAGTGTAAACAGTGCTCTGAGAGGATGAAGACCAGAAGGCATTTACCAGGCTTGGTACAGGGAGGCACTAGTGTAAACAGTGCTCTGAGAGGATGAAGACCAGAAGGCATTTACCAGGCTTGGTACAGGGAGGCACTAGTGTAAACAGTGCTCTGAGAGGATGAAGACCAGAAGGCATTTACCAGGCTTGGTAAACAGGGAGGCACTTTAGGCTTGGTAAACAGTGCTCTGAGAGGATGAAGACCAGAAGGCATTTACCAGGCTTGGTACAGGGAGGCACTAGCAGTGCTCTGAGAGGATGAAGACCAGAAGGCATTTACCAGGCTTGGTACAGGGAGGCACTAGTGCAGTGCTGAGAGGATGAAGACCAGAAGGCATTTACCAGGCTTGGTACAGGGAGGCACTAGTGTAAACAGTGCTCTGAGAGGATGAAGACCAGAAGGCATTTACCAGGCTTGGTACAGGGAGGCACTAGTGTAAACAGTGCTCTGAGAGGATGAAGACCAGAAGGCATTTACCAGGCTTGGTACAGGGAGGCACTAGTGTAAACAGTGCTCTGAGAGGATGAAGACCAGAAGGCATTTACCAGGCTTGGTACAGGGAGGCACTAGTGTAAACAGTGCTCTGAGAGGATGAAGACCAGAAGGCATTTACCAGGCTTGGTACAGGGAGGCACTAGTGTAAACAGTGCTCTGAGAGGATGAAGACCAGAAGGCATTTACCAGGTTTGGTACAGGGAGGCACTAGTGTAAACAGTGCTCTGAGAGGATGAAGACCAGAAGGCATTTACCAGGCTTGGTACAGGGAGGCACTAGTGTAAACAGTGCTCTGAGAGGATGAAGACCAGAAGGCATTTACCAGGCTTGGTACAGGGAGGCACTAGTGTAAACAGTGCTCTGAGAGGATGAAGACCAGAAGGCATTTACCAGGCTTGGTACAGGGAGGCACTAGTGTAAACAGTGCTCTGAGAGGATGAAGACCAGAAGGCATTTACCAGGTTTGGTACAGGGAGGCACTAGTGTAAACAGTGCTCTGAGAGGATGAAGACCAGAAGGCATTTACCAGGCTTGGTACAGGGAGGCACTAGTGTAAACAGTGCTCTGAGAGGATGAAGACCAGAAGGCATTTACCAGGTTTGGTACAGGGAGGCACTAGTGTAAACAGTGCTCTGAGAGGATGAAGACCAGAAGGCATTTACCAGGTTTGGTACAGGGAGGCACTAGTGTAAACAGTGCTCTGAGAGGATGAAGACCAGAAGGCATTTACCAGGCTTGGTACAGGGAGGCACTAGTGTAAACAGTGCTCTGAGAGGATGAAGACCAGAAGGCATTTACCAGGCTTGGTACAGGGAGGCACTAGTGTAAACAGTGCTCTGAGAGGATGAAGACCAGAAGGCATTTACCAGGCTTGGTACAGGGAGGCACTAGTGTAAACAGTGCTCTGAGAGGATGAAGACCAGAAGGCATTTACCAGGCTTGGTACAGGGAGGCACTAGTGTAAACAGTGCTCTGAGAGGATGAAGACCAGAAGGCATTTACCAGGCTTGGTACAGGGAGGCACTAGTGTAAACAGTGCTCTGAGAGGATGAAGACCAGAAGCCAGAGAAGAACCATCCATTTACTTTGGAACTGGATTCCGCTTATCAGTTTTTTGGTCTCCTGGCCTGAATAGATGTTATTGAAGAGAATGAAAATACTCCTGTTGACTGGATGGCGTCCAGTAGCGGCCCATAATTCCTACTCCTGCCTGTCCTGAACAATAAAACACCATTGTGTCATAAAGTATGTGCTAGGTGAAATGGAAGTTCAGTTTGGCTGGACACATTCTATAAACAATGGGGAAATCAGAGACACTAAAAGTGTGTGCAGTCCAGTGTGTCTCCATATCTATTGATCTTGTGCAGGCTGCCATATACATCAATGCCAGGCCAGAAGCAGGCTGAAGACTGACACTAATGTCTGTATTTATGGTAACTGTACTTATGGTTAATATGGCTGTAGGGTACACTAGCACGCAATGGCACATCATAATGGCAACAACCAACTGTCAATAAAGGCACTGCTCTCTTTGCACACAGGTTCGTTCCTGCAGGGTTACTGCACTTGTGGGTTCTCACCTCCTGGACAAACAGACTCTGCGCCTCCTTCACGGCGTTCTCAGGCACTGTGGGGTAGAGAGTTCTTCCTTGGCGCCTCTGAGTCGCAATCTGTGGATGGAAAACAGTTTTATTTAGCTAATTAAATCAAGTACAAGGTCTGACCAGATTATGACACTGGATGAGTGATGCTGTGAAAATGAACTCAAAACCATAAATCACCACAGATAAATGAAAAAAAATGGGAAAAAAATGAAAGTATACAAAATATCCTTTGGGAATGACACAACACAGGACTGCTAATGGGAATGACACAACACAGGACTGCTAATGGGAATGACACAACACAGGACTGCTAATGGGAATGACACAACACAGGACTGCTAATGGGAATGACACAACACAGGACTGCTAATGGGAATGACACAACACAGGACTGCTAATGGGAATGACACAACACAGGACTGCTAATGGGAATGACACAACACAGGACTGCACAAACACAGGACTGCTAATGGGAATGACACAACACAGGACTGCTAATGGGAATGACACAACACAGGACTGCTAATGGGAATGACACAACACAGGACTGCTAATGGGAATGACACAACACAGGACTGCTAATGGGAATGACACAACACAGGACTGCTAATGGGAATGACACAACACAGGACTGCTAATGGGAATGACACAACACAGGACTGCTAACATATTTTCTCAGTACTACAGTATGTGGTCTCAGCTGGACATAATAATATATAATAATAATAATAATAATATATGCCATTTAGCAGACGCTTTTATCCAAAGCGACTTACAGTCATGTGTGCATACATTCTACGTATGGGTGGTCCCGGGGATCGAACCCACTACCCTGGCGTTACAAGCGCCATGCTCTACCAACTGAGCTACACAGGACCACAACACAGGACTGCTAATGGGAATGACATGATTTCCCTGAACACTCCTACAAATATTACTCCATGCCAGAGAAAAGTCTCAGGTCTGTGGAGGTTTCAGGAGGGTAGAGAGGTAGGCAGCGTCAGGATGTGATGCTACGCTACATTGTTGACCTCCAGGCTGGGCCAGGGAACCATGGACAGACACAACCAGGGACTTAGCCTGGCTCTCAGCCACCCAGCCCAGCCATGGGGCTCCCTCCCCGAGGAGCTGGACACCATCTCAACACCACCTCCTTCTGCACCCTCTTGGGTCATGTCCTTCACTCTGCAGGCTTATGGTGGTTGTTTAGTGATGGGAGGGGGAAATACACCAGACACCCCTAGTGGTATCGACAGTATCAACTTAATACCACTAGAATAACCTGGAACTCGGTGTTTACAATATCCTGTCTATCCACACATTCAACCTCATTTCCCATTCACAAGGCCTCTAACGGGTTAACCCACTCTTAAAATTACACAGAACTCATTTTACTTTCAGAAAAACAGTCTTTAACCAAGACCAATACACATCAATTTTATGAATCAATTACTCTATATGTGGGACTCATTTCAGATAGCAGTAATGTTGCTATGTCGACAGATTTATGAAAGGCAAATACTGCTGGAGCTCCCTTCTGTTGTTCTTCATTCTTAATAGGACATTTCAATCCCAGTTAGGAGTGTAACCTAGTTTTAAGCTCCCCTTTGAGACCGGTTTGACATATCTCACTTAAATGGAGATTCCCCTTGATAATAAACTAAAAGAGAGGGTTTTGTAATCCTATCTTCTCTAGCATGTTACCCCGTGGTGATTCCTTTAGCAGAAACCTTTCAACTTTACATCTTTAAAGTAAGGGAAACAGAAAATAAACACTAGGGGACACAGCAGATTACAGTTACACCACATGAGTGATAGAGAAACAAACTACAGCAAAAACACCAGAGAAGAATAACAAACCTCAACCTTCTCCACTTAATTCATATCATGCTAAAGCCAAACTGGACACAGTTCAAAGGTGAACCGTGACAGAAATGTGACTGTGGTACCTGACTTACAGTAAAGAATAGGTCAAGGCAAATGGGGCAGGAGTAAGGTAAGCAATTCAACACAGCAGTAAATCTCCTGTTCACGAGGCTTTTCCTGAGCAACCTAACCAATAGCTTTAGTCATTATCTCTAGCCTTCAGCAGACACAGTCAGGATTTTTTCCAGCATGCAGAGCAAAGCAGCTCTCCAATTAATCTTGAATTGAGTCACAGACTGTGAAATGAAAAGCCCAATCAGGTTAGTGCAGACGTCATTTTGTTCTACTCCCTATATGCCCAAACAAAGGATGGAGAATAGAAATTCAAAATCCTAGACCAAACCTCACCACCCAAAGGTTAATCATTGCACAATGATACAAAACGGCACCAAAACAGAAGAGAAAAGTTCTATCTCAAATTCTCTGCAGAAATGACTTCCTTGTGAATCAATGGGATATCATTATGCACTCCACAGGCTCGGTTATAGAGCCTGAGGTCCATTAGGGTACCTAGCCTAAAGGCAGTGGGGGAGTAGGGCTCCAGGTTACAGTCAGGGCATTTCAAAGGGAACTCCTGGAGGTGAACAGGTAACTTATCGTTAAAAATACAGTGGCTGTTACAGTAGAGGTTTATTGACAATCAATACAGTGAGACTGGTTGATGTGACGAGTTGACTAACGCTGAGCATTTCTTATTTAACCTTTATTTAACCAGGAAGGGCTCATTGAGATTTGAAATCTCTTTTTCAAGAGCATCCTGGCCAAGATTGGCAGCACCAAGTCAATACACAATTACAGACAGACATGAAAAACTACAGGTAATCTAGTAAAATAAAAAAAATAAAAAATAGAATAGCCTTCTCCCTGAGACTGCCTGGTGTTAGTGCAGCCTAGCCCTGCGCTCCATACCAGGAATACAATGCAGAGGTCCTATTTGTGAACCTGAGTTCTCTCCTCCATTTCCTCTCTCTAGCCCAGGTTTCCTGCTGGGAGATGACAATCTCACCATAATCTAAGCAGCAGAAACAAACAGGCTTGTAAGCCAGAAGAGTCCAGAGGGAATCATGAAGGGGACCAGAAGAAGCATTGGGGAGCACTAAGGTTGTCACGATACCAGTATCGCGGTACTCAGAGAGAAACAAAACATGTCGTGTCCTCGATTCCCTGAGGAAAAGCCTGCTAATTTTGGAAACAAACAGCCTTATGTTGTGACCCAGAATCCCATTGCTCTATTCCAAGCTACTGCACACAATATTTTACATACAGTAGGTTTTTAAAGGACCAAAGAGTTTAGTCTGCTTTTACCAATGCTATCATAGTATAGCGATACTGGTGACAACCCCATGGAGCACAGTGGAGATATTTTGTGAAAAGACTAGCATGAGATACAGGACAATTCCACAGTGGCGCTGAGAATCAGATTTTTCACTTCAAATGTATGCCAAACAAAAACCATTGATTTCAAAGTTTAACAAACCATGCTCTGTTGCAAACTCTATGCACTTTTAACAATTTACACTGAACATTTGTACAAAAACACATTTACTGGAAGAACTGTGCAGATGCAATGTTTGGTAACAGAATTTCGGTAAAAATCAGTTTATATGACCCTGTTTTCCAAATATGTGTTACATATCTGCTCTAAATTAAGATTCAAAGATGTCTGCAGAAAGAATGGGGTGTCAGCTATGACACGGCACCTTGAGTTTAAAAAAAATCTATTTGTGTTATTGAACAGTAAGTGAACTGGTCCGGTCCGGACCAAATCCGAACCAATCATGGACGTCTATGTATGGGTCAAATTAAGACTGGTCCGGACGTCTGTGGATGTTGAAATCAAGGCCAGGTCGGACTGGGCACATTTCAGCATCTGTGGATGTCCGATGTTGGTCGGTGCTCAACGCGTGAGGTTGCTGTACACAGTAAATGGAAAGAGAGGGGGCACATGGGTAGAGGTGACAATATATAAATATGAGAGAGAGAGCGAAGAGAAAGAGAGTCCAGACCTTTTACGCTCTTGCTTTGACCGCCAGACAACTGAAAGAGAAAAACAGTCCGGGGAACATAACAGTATGCCAGCGGAAGAGAGGACAGTAGCATGTGGTTTGTGACTATGACCTCTCATTGTAGTCCATTCAAATTGTACTTAATAGAATATTCTTTCAAAAATTACCATTAGACTTCTCCCCATCTCACGTTTCCCTCACAACTTCAACTCGTTGAATCCTGAAATTTGAAGGTATACGTAGATTTGATTAAAACCACCCTGCCATGCTGACGTCGTTCAAATAGAGAGAAATAGGAAGAGGAAAATGCCTTGCCATTCCTGGGAGTAAATCCAGTGACAGTTTAGAGCTCTTCCTGATCCGCAGGCTTTATGACCAGCGTACATCTCAAGTTTAAGCGGGGAGGGAGGTTCCCTTCCCATTCCCTTCCTCGCTCTTTCCCAGTAATCCCAGACAAATTCCCTAAGAAGACACGTTGACAAAACGTGCTTGGCTCTCCTAATGCCGAGCGCCGTCTGATCAAATCCAGATGAGGTAATGTAAACACCATCTCACAATGTATTTTCCTAAACAGTTTAAGTCCCTGTTCTCTCTGAGATATCATTTGATAACAACCTCCAATGAGAGGCCTTGGATCCAGAGGGGGGAGAGAGAGGACATGAGAAACCTGACAGCGGTTCCTGAGCTGAGGCGGTGTCTGCCAACAAAATGATTTACACACCAGCCGAAAACAGCCCACAGACTAGCAGTGTGGTCAGATGAGCTCTGCCGGGTCTGGACTGGATTTATAGGCTGCTATCACTACACAGTCAGAGCCTGGGACTTTAATAGCGTCAGAAACCTCCCTTCTCTGCCTATAACACTGAATACCCACAATCGAAAGGTCTTGACATACAACCGGATAAAACCACTTGCGTAAGGAAGATCTCAGAGAGTCATGTGACCTAAACAGATGTGGGGCTCAGTCTTCCCAAATGTTTTTCTTCTTCCAGGATCATCACCTGTCGCTCCCCTCACAACGTATCGCTTGTAGTGGATGCAGTACTTGTATGTCATGGCCAGAGCAGAGGGTTCCTCTGGAGCACCATGAGAGCACAGCAGACACGGCTGGTCAAGGCCGTGTCACCAAGTTGAGTGGTCCAGCTGTCTGGCCTTCACATACACCCAGCCGGCAAGAGCCCCTGCCCCCCGCCTCAGTCTCCTGCCCAGCTCTCACACCACAATGCTCCCTTTCCCTCACAGCTTTTTGCAAATGATATACAGAGTTTGTTTGTTTTTTACTGGGTTGATAGCGAAGCATCAAAGACACACTAGGAGGTTCTCTCAAAGAGAGCGAGTGCACGATTGCAGTGTAACGTAGTAAACGTAATGAGGAGTTGGATAGCTTGTGAGCCTATAAGTAAGCATTCTTATTTTCTGGCAATACAGCCATTAGACAAAAAAAATTAACACGCTGAATAAATCTAGGAAATCGAACCCTTCTTTAAAAAATGGTTGATTATCCAACATATAAAATATATTTATATCATATATTTTATGTTGGACCTCTGTCATTGCCAACAAAGGGTATATAACAAAGTATTGAGAAACTTTTGTTATTGACCAAATACTTATTTTCCACCATCATTTGCAAATAAATAAATTAAAAATCCTACAATATGATTTTCTGGATTTTTTCCCCTCATTTTGTCTGTCATAGTTGAAGTGTACCTATGATGAAAATTACAGGCCTCTCATCTTTTTAAGTGGGAGAACTTGCACAATTGGTGGCTGACTAAATACTTTTTTGCCCCACTGTATATATATATTCTAATGAAAGATGTAAAAACCATTATGGCTTGTGAAACAAAGGACCCTCTCAGTAGACGAGAGAAAAAGACAATAAAAAAATGGAAAATATCAGTTGGATCGTGAGACGGAGGAAGGGTCAAATTCTGCGGATATAAAAGGGTCCCTTCTTGCTGCTGTTAAGAGCATCTGCCTAAGTGTTCTCACTTCCTGAAGGGCTTCTGCCAGGCCAGACTCCCATTTCATAGTTTCCACACCGGGCGTCACGTGTTGTGTAGCGATGGAATGTTTGAGAGGGTGACAGGGGCTACGTCCTGCTGAACGGGGATAGAGATAACCCTTACTCTATCACAACAGCAGAGGCAGAATGAGCCAATAACACATATGACCCCTGAACTTTACAGCATGAATGGATGTAAACAGAAGAAAAGCCTCTGTGGAGGACCTCGCCCTACAATCAACATGGGCCTGGCTGGGCCGCACTGAAATATTGTGAAATCACAACAAACGTAACATCCAAAACATGCATGTGGGAGGCAGAGATGACGGAGGTCGATAGATGAACAATGAATAGATAATGGAAAAATTATTGACATGGTTCACTGGTATGGAAACTATAAAGGTCTTATCAAAACTTGACAGATCATTTACCTCGCTAACTATTCTGGAGCATTATCTAGTAGCAAATTCCTCAGATGGTATTCTATTTTAGCCTGGACCTAGATCAGTTTGTGCTCTTGGCAACTCCATTTCTGTCCTTGTCAAGCCACACATAGTTTGTTACAATGATTTCGCTAATTCTATTCTTGGGTGATTCCTCACAAAACTAGAACAAAAACAGGACCAGGATCATTTTTTTGTTGACCAAATGTCATCGATAGAAAGGATCTTTTGGAGAAAAGATTGACACATATTAGATATTTGCATCTTAAAGCACCAGTGAGAAATAATTCATTGAAGTTGGAACATTTGTGGACATTTTAGTCTTACCCAGGCCTCCTTTAAGACTCCATAATGATGCATCTGTATTTTTTATTAACCTTTATTTATCCAGACGAGTCAATTAAGGACAAATTCTTATTTACAATGACGGCCTGGTGCATCAAGGGAAATATTTATGTAATAAAGCTTTACCACTTGCCCTGTAATATAAGTCCAATTTTCTAACATTAACTTCTCATGGCTAGAGGGGCAGTATTGAGTAGCTTGGATGAAAGGTGCCCAGAGGTGCCCAGAGTAAAAGGTCTGCTCCTCAATCCCAGTTGCTAATATATGCATATTATTAGTAGTATTCGATAGAACACTCTGAAGTTTATAAAACTGTTTGAATGATGTCTGAGTATAACAGAACTCATATGGCAGGCAAAAACCTGAGAAGAAATCCAAACAGGAAGTGGGAAATCTGAGGTTGGTCGATTTTCAACCCATCCCCTATTGAATAGACAGTGGGATATTGGCTATGTTGCACTTTCTAGGGTTTCCACGAGATGTCAACAGTCTTTAGAAACTTGAATGGGGCTTCTACTGTGTTGTGGAGCCGGATGTGAGCTGTTTGAGTCAGTGGTCTGGCAGAGAGCCAGGTTCTGGTCACGCGCATTTCACATGATAGCGACCTGCGTTCCATTGCTTCTCTACAGATATAAGAATTCTCCGGTTGGAACGTTATTGAAGATTTATGATAACAACATCCTAAAGATTGATTATATAGCTAGTTTGACAAGTTTCTTCGACCTGTAATATAACTTCTTGAAGTTTTCGTCTGACGTTTGGATTTGTGTACTAAACGCTCTAACAAAAGTAGCTACTTGGACATAAATAATGGACATTATCGAACAAATCAAGCATTTATTGTGGAACTGCGATTCCTGGGAGTGCATTCTGATGAAGATCATCAAAGGTAAGGGATTATTATAATGTTATTTCTGATTTCTGTTGACTCCAACATGGTGGATCATTTTTTTTCTTCTGAGCGCCGTCTCAGATTAATGCACGGTTGGCTTTTTAAATTTAAAAAAAAATCTGACACAGCAGTTGAATTAAGGAGAGGTATATCTATATTTCCATGTCTAACAATTGTATTTATCATTTATAACATTTATAATGAGTATTTCTGTAAAATTATGTGGCTCTCTGCAATATCACCAGATGTTTTTGGAACTAGTGAACGTAACGCGACAATGTATACTGAGATTTTAGTATATAAATATGAACTTTATCAAACAAAACATGCATGTATTGTGTAACATGAAGTCCTATGAGTGTCATCTGATGAAGATCATCAAAGGTTAGTGATTCATTGTATCTTCATTTGTGCTTTTTGTGACTCCTCTTTGGCTGGAAAAATGGCTGAAATTTTCTGTGAGTTGGTGGTGACCTAACATAATCGTTTGTGGTGCTTTCGCTGTAAAGCCTATTTGAAATCGGACACTGTGGTGGGATTTACAAGATTACCTTTAAAACGGTATAAGATACATGTATGTTTGACAAATTTTAATTATGAGATTTCTGTTGTTTTGAAATTGGCGCCCTGCACTTTCACTGGCTGTTGTCATATCGATACCGTTAACGGGATTGAAGCCCTAAGAAGTTTTTAATATGCGAATATTGAAAAAAATAAACATTCATATTTTTTGTTGAACATAATATACAGTGCATTCTTAAAGTATTCTGGCCCATTAACTTTTTCCAATTTTTTTTTACGTTACAGCCTTATTCTAAAATGGATTAAATAAATAAAAAATCCTCATCGATCCACACATAATAGCCCATAATGAAAAAGTGAAAACATTTGAATAAGTATTCAGATCCTTTGATATGAGACTATAAATTGAGCTCAGGTGCATCCTGTTCCCAATGATCATCCTTGAGATGTTTCTACAGAGTTGGAGTCCACCTTTTGGTAAATTCAATTGATTGGACATGATTTGGAAAGGCACAACACACCTATCTATATAAGGTCTCACAGTTGACAGTGCATGTCAGAGCAGAAACCAAGCCATGAGGTTGAAGGAATTCTCTGTAGAGCTCCGAGACAGAGTTGTGTTAAAGTACAGATTTGGGGAAGGGTACCAAAAAAATCTGCAGTATTGAAGCTTCCCAAGAACACAGTGGCCTCCATCATTCTTAAATGGAAGAAGTTTGGAACCATCAAGACTCTTCTTAGAGGTGGCCGCCTGGCAAACCTGAGCAATCGGGGGAGAAGGGCTTTGGTCAGGGATGTGACCAAGAACCCGATGGTCACTGACAGAGCCCCAGAGTTCCTCTATAGAGATGGGAGAAACCTTCCAGAAGGACAACCATCTCTGCAGTACTCTGTAGGAGCCAGACGGAAGCCACTCCTCAGTAAAAGGCACATGACAGCCCGCTTGGAGATGGACAAAAGGCACCAAAAGATCTCAGACCATGAAAAACAAGAGACTCTCCGGTCTGATGATACCAAGACTTAACTCTTTGGCCTGAATGCCAAGCGTCATGACTGAAGGAAACCTGACAATGCCTACAGTGAAGAATGGTGGTGGCAGCATCATGCTGTGGGGATGTTTTTCAGCGGCAGGGACTGGGAGACTAGTCAGGATCGAGGGAAAGATGAACAGAGCAAAGTACATATGAAAACCTGTTCCAGAGTGCTCAAGACCTCGGGCGAAGGTTTGCCTTCCAACAGGACAATGACCCTAAGCACACAGCCAAGACAACGCAGGAGTCAAGTCTTTGAATGTCCTTGAGAGGCCCAGCCAGAGGCTGGACTTGAACCCGATCTAACATCTCTGGAGAGACCTGAAAATAGTTTTGCAGCGACGCTCCCCATCCAACCTGACAGAGCTTGAGAGGATCTGCAGAGAAGAATGGGAGAAACTCCAAAATTCAGGTGTACCAAGCTTGTAGCGTCATACCCAAGGCTCAAGGCTGTAATCGCTGCCAAAGGCGCTTCAACAAAGTACTAAGTAAAGGGTCTGAATACTTATGTAAAATAGTCCACTACAGGCATATCAAAGTTCCAGAGTAGGTGGGCTCTCTGCTAGTTTTAAAGTTATGGTGTACTTTACAGAGAAATTGGCATAGTAAGCAATCACAGCCCTCCTTTTACGTGCATCATTGGACATCCTGCAAATTCTCAGCAGAGGATGGCCAATTTGAATCCATTTTCACATTCACCCTTTTGGTAATGCTTACAAAAATGGATTATAACTCTAAAAAGTAGCAGAGATCCCACTCTGGAACTTTGGGTATATTACGTTCAACAATATCTTTTAAAAATGTACCAAATCAAACATTGTATGTTTATATTTTTTAATATTCATAATTTCAATGCATTTAATTTAATTGATTGAAATCCAGATACTACAGAGCAAGAGGTAAAGCTTGACACCAATGACACCAATTGTTGCTTTGTGACACCTACAGATGAAACATTATCGTGTCTTGAAGGAGGCCTAGGTAGGCCAAAATGTCACAAATGGTCCTACCTCCAATTTTTTTTTTCTCAATTATGCTTTAACATACAAATGTCAAGTATGTGTCAACAATCCTTCCCCGAAAGGAACCTGCTTTTGGATTTGATTACGAAAATCCTGTTTTGTAGTTTCGTTAGGAATCGCCCTCTACCTGAAAATATCATTCAGTGGTCTGTGAGCCTATCAGTGGCGGGTCAGAGGTGACTCACCTGGAAGTCCTCCTGGGGGAACTGCAGCATGTCCCGGAGGACATCACTGAGAATCTGAGTCTTCCTCTGGACCAGCACACTCTCATAGTCCAGCGGTTCAATCACCTTGGGCTTCACCTGGGGAACAAACAACAAAACGTGCTCTGTTAATATACAGGTATTTATTCAGACACAACAATGTCGTCATCCTCACCAGGGAAGTGTCATTTGGGAAATCAAAAAGACAGGCAAAGTGCCGTGAAGTACATTATAAGTCCAGGGAAAACACCATATTGTCTGAATATCTAGACAGTCAGTCGGAGGATTTAAGTCACCCCAGAGACCATTTAAAGCATTCCTTCTAAATTGAAGGAAAGTCTCTCTCGCGCTCTCTCTCTCTCTCTCTCTGAGTGGTGACAGCTCACCTTCAGAGAGACTCAGTCAAACCCAAGGAGCACTAAAAGTATTGTGCATGTGGAAAGTGGGCTCATTTAACCGAGGTATGGGGGAAATGTGGAGTGAGTGATGTCAGTGTAGTGCTCATCTCAATGCACCACAGATGTAATAACATCACTTTGCCATAGCGGAGTAGGATTTCATCACTCTGTGAGGCATACACTAGGTAGCCCTATCAACTTTAAAACGCTGTCCGGTGTTGACCAGAGGACTGCTATGAAAAATGTGGATATCTTTGTTTTAAGGAGGAAACTCTCAGATCTAACACACAACATAAAAACATGTCAGATTGTCACTTCTGAGCTGAAATCAACAGAGGGCCCTGGTCAAAAGTAGTCTACTGTTGGCACGCAGTCAATATTGTAAGTTGTGCTCAGAGAATCTGTAGCTGGCTGGGCCCTGTCCTCACACATGCTCTCTGTTAGTCCAACCATGACGGTCCTATGAGAGCTCCAGCCTGCAGCTTCCCACATAGAATACATCCGCCTAGCCGAGCTCACAGATGGGAGGATCATTATGACTTCACCCCACTGACAGCTAGCACACAGCTCTGTCCCGTCACCGAGGAGCTACAACGCAACACCACAAGTAGGAGCCTTGTTACCTTACGTACCCAGAATGCCGTGATCTCAAATATGAATCTTTGGACGTCCCCTTCCAACCCATCTGGCTTTATGATTGATATGATTACAGTTAGCTAAAATATATCGGAACGCTGTACAAATCGACTTTCAGCTATTTTGAAAACAGCATTGTTGTTCATGTCAACACAATGCCTTGCGCAGATAGGAATGTTGATTTCATTCCAGAGGAAAGGAACTGTAGCCTTTTCGTCTCACGTAACGTCTTCTGCTTGGACAAGTTGTACCACAACAGGCAGTTTAATAATTACATAAGCTACAAACCACATCCATTGGTTGAAATGAAAAAGGTCCACTGAACTATCTGAATAACCGAAACGGAGGTGACATATGATTCTGTGGAATTCGTGGTAGGCTACATCACAGTAGTGTATAGGACACAAGTCAGATCTCCCCTCATCAAGCAGTAAGAACACAGTGGCCATAGAGACACAGAACACTTGCCATGCCCATGCCTCAACGCGCTCAACAGCTCCACTACAACTGAAGCCGGTGGTGTTTATCTCAGAGCGATAGTGAGGTGTGAAGTGAAGCGTGTTGCTAGCCAGGTCTTGGGGTTGAGCGCCAGTACAGTTTGCTTGTTGCGTCAACATCTGGGCCTGATAATACGAAGTATGATCTCAGAGGGAGAGTCTTGGAAATGGACCAGTTTTAAGATGCGTTTCTAGCGGCCATGCTAATAACACAGCCAGCACCTATCAACGTTGACTGGTGAGATCCGTGTTCGTGTCCCTCTCACAGTCACAGTTCAGAGGATCAGTGCAAGACAGTGAGGAGGAGGGTTCCTTCTTGGCTGCTACCAGCCTGTGAGGGATCATCAGACATTCAGTTCGAAGGAGCGACGACGGCTTACGCACGCATGAATGCACACATGTACTCCGAAGAACATGTCATGCACACAAAAGTGCCCAAACATACCTGCAGAGAGGTGTCACACGAAAGGCATGCGCACACACACTCACGCTCTGACACACTGAGATAAGGGGGAGGAATGAGGTCGGAAGTCACGCGCTGCACTCAAGCAGGCAGGGCAGGTGAGTCAGGATATTACAGCCGAACAGCTCAGCGTGATTACAGACTAACAGGAGATAACAGTCCGACAGACTACCCGTGTGTGTGTTCATCCTCTGTCATCATTAACTCCACATCGTTATGATCACAGAGCACAGTCGCTGATGTGTGTATGGCCCCACACCTACAGTACACACAGGTAACCTGTCAGACAGCTACTGTGAAGCCTATCTATATAACATCACAGAGCTACCTCTCCTGAACCCAGATATTAACCTGTTCATCGCCTGCTGCATTCTTTCAGAACCAAACCCGCCTCTAAGTCAGTGACTGTTCATTGACAGTTATGTTCACTGTACATGGGTACACTATTAGCCCAAAAGGTGGGCTAATACTGTTGGAACATCATTACAGGGATTTCCCCACACACCCTCTGGGTAGTGTACAGGTTCAGGTGACTGCTGCCTGATTTTACAACAGTAAGTCAACCGTCAAGCCTACAGTCGCTAACAATATACTCACTAGGAATAAAAACATACAAGCTTGTTGCGTTCAGTACATTGATTTGAAGAAAACAGGTACACATGTGCTACTTTATCAATATCAGAACTACTGTAACGATATCACTTTACCACCCCACAAGTCCTCATCAAACATGAAAATCATTGTATAGATTGCATTGGAAGTTCAGACCATGTACAGTGCATTTGGAAAGTATACAGACCTCTTCCCCTTTTTCCACATTTTGTTACGTTACAGCCTTATTCTGAAATGGATTCAAATGTTTTCCTCATCAATCTACACACAATACTTCCTAATGACAAAGCAAAAAATGTTTGCAAATGTATTTAAAAAAAAAAGCTAAATAACTTATTTACATAAGTATTCAGACCCTTTGTTATGAGACTCGAAATTGAGCTCAGGTGCATCCTGTTTCCATTGATCGTCCTTGGGAGAGGTTTCTACAACTTAATTTGAGTCCACTTGTGGTAAATTCAATTATTTGGACCTGATTTGGAAAGGCACACACCTGTCTATAAGGTCACACAGTTGACAGTGCATGTCAGAGCAAAAACCAAACCATGGTTGGATTTGTCCATAGAGCGCCGAGACAGGATTGTGTCAAGGCACAGATCTGGGGAAGGGTGTCACAGAATTTCTGCAGCATTGAAGGTCCCCACGAACGTAGTGGCCTCCATCATTATTTAAATAGAAGAAGTTTGGAACCACCAAGACTATTCCTAAACTGAGCAATCGGGGGAGAAGGGACTTGGTCAGGGAAATGACCAAGAACCCGATGGTCACTCTGACAGACCTCCAGAGTTCCTCTGTGGAGATGGGAGAACCTTGTAGAAGGACAACCATCTCTGCAGCACTCCAACAATCAGGCCTTTATGGTAGTGGCCAGAGGGAAGCCACTCCTCAGTAAAAGGCAAATGACAGCCCACTTGGAGTTTGCTAAAAGGCACCTAAATACTCTCAGACTATGAGAAACAAGATTCTCTGGTCTGATGAAGTTCAATCTTGGTTTCATGGCCTGAATGCCAAACATCACATCTGGAAGAAACCTGGTATCATCCCTACAGTGAAGCATGGTGGTGGCAGCATCATGTTGTGGGGACGATAATCAGCAGCAGCGACTGAGAGACTAGTCAGGTGCGAGGGAAAGATGAACGGAGCAAAGTACAGAGGGAGCCTGCTCCAGAGAGCTCAGGACCTCGGACTGGGGGCGAAGGTTCACCATCCAACAGGACAACGACCCTAAGCACACAACCAAGACAATGCAGGTGTAGCTTTGGGACAAGTCTCTGAATGCCCTTAAGTGGTCCAGACAGAGTCCAGATTTGAACCTGAGCCCTAGGACCATGCCTCAGGACTACCTGGCATGATGATTCCTTGCTGTCCCCAGTCCACCTGGCCGTGCTGCTGCTCCAGTTTCAACTGTTCTGCCTGCGGCTATGGAACCCTGACCTGTTCACCGGACGTGCTAGCTGTCCCAGACCTGCAGTTTTCAACCCTCTAGAGACAGCAGGAGTGGTAGAGATACTCTTAATGATCAGCCTTGAAAAGCCAACTGACAAACTCCTGAGGTGCTGACTTGCTGCACCCTCGACAACTACTGTGATTATTATTATTATTTGACCATGCTGGTCATTTATGAACATTTGAACATCTTGGCCATGTTCTGTTATAATCTCCACCCGGCACAGCCAGAAGAGGACTGGCCACCCCTCATAGCCTGGTTCCTCTCTAGGATTCTTCCTAGGTTTTGGCCTTTCTAGGGAGTTTTTCCTAGCCACCGTGCTTCTACACCTGCATTGCTTGCTGTTTGGGGTTTTAGGCTGGGTTTCTGTACAGCACTTTGAGATATCAACTGATGTAAGAAGGGCTATACAAATCAATTTGATTTGATCCCGATCGAACATCTCTGGAGAGGTCTGAAAATAGCTGTGCAGCGACGCACCCCATCCAACCTGACAGAGCTTGGGAGAAGAATGGGAGAAACTTCCCAAATACAGGTGTGCCAAGCTTGGAGCGTCATACCCAAGAAGACTCAATGCTGTAATCAATGCCAAAGGTGTTTCAACAAAGTACTGAATAAATGGTCTGAATACTTAAGTGTGATTTCAGTTTTGTTTATTTATTTTTTTGCTAAATATTTGAAAAACCTGTTTTTGCTTTGTCATTATGGGATATTGTGTGTAGATTGATCAGGGGGAAAAATGAAATAATCTATTTCAGAATAAGGCTGTAACGTAACAAAATGTGGAAAAAAGTCAAGGGGGCTGAAAACTTTCCAAATGCACTGTAACTGTGGCTTGACATTTCGGCTGATTGGAGGTTAAACGAGTTGTAATAACCTTGTTGTTAGGCGTCTTCCTCCTCCTCTCACCGGTGATGAATTCCTGAGCCTACAAACTCTGCCTCATGATTAAAATCTTGCCTGTTCTCAGCCTTCCTCCCACCATCCACATAAGTGCTGAGGTTTTCCATATGCCTTTGTCAGGGACCATACGAGCTCAGCCAGACCACAGAGTAAAGCATCGGATAGGAAAATGTCTTCACTGACTGGAGCCCAGTCATTTTCACTCCCTCAGCAATGACCACAGTCCAGTCCACTGCTGTACCAACAACCCGGTTCCTCCTACTGTACAGTACAGCCCCCACTATATTTTAGCCTTGGTGATAATAGCACATAACCTCGTAATTCTTCCTGTAGAGTATGTGTCAAAGTCAACGCCCGCGGGCCGGAGCCCATTCTATGCGGATTTTTGAGTAAAATATTTATTTGAAAAAAAATCTCCCTAAAATGTCTAAAACCAAATCTAAATAGTATATAAATTATATTGGACCTATATTTTATATAGTCTCTACACTCTTTTCAGGTTGCTAAGAAACACCAAAACGAAAGCTGGATAGTAAAGAAGCAGACAATTCCTAAAAATGACAGTGTTCAGAGGGCCGCACTGATGGGGCCCGCAGGAATAATGAGTTTGACACCCATGCTGTAGAGATTTGCAAATCAAACGCCTGTTGAGGGCTACCAGAGATCTACCATAAACAATGGGCAGTGAGGCTCAGTAATAACATGGTTAAATAGTGAATATGATTTGAAACAGAAGGATAACTATCCCTTATTCAAAACAAGTGTCTCTGGGAAACCTTTTGATCTAAAATGGCAGTTCCACATTTGCAGTAACCAAAGGCTTGCAATTATAGGACAATCAGTCCAAAGGAGTATAACATAGCTATTACTTAATCTCTCACATCTGGATATTAGCTTCATAAACAAACCACAAACCCTTGAAGAGAAAGAGTTAACAAATAGCTGCTTCTGGAGCCAAGTCCAACTCTCTACCCCTCTGACAGCTGTGTTTCCCCAGGCCTTGGCTCCAATCTCTCCCTACTCTGCACCTCTCACTACACTACTGCTGCACACTCGAACAATGGTACTCTGTGATGCCTTTATATTAGATACAGTTGCTAATTCACTTTGATTAAAATATGCTGTTAAATGACCGTTTAGGACAAATCGGATGAAAAGTTCAACCTGCCGTGGATTAAACAGTACTTCTTATTATGCTTGACTTTTGAGCTTAAGGGGCAAATAGGGAACTTTTATGAGCGGTATACACCACAGTAATTACCCTCGCAAGAATGCAATTCACCGCCTTGGTCTTGTCCATGCAGCTAATTTAGCACCAGCAGAGTCCAACGTTCCTCTCCAGTGGCGCACACAAAGCACTTTGAAATGTGAGCCCGCACCATTGTATAGAATAATTGAGATCTGATAAAAGGAGAGTGGATTTTTAGACTAGCCATGAAGCTGCATGGCAGGGCAGGGCAGGGCCAGCTCAGAGCTTCAAAGCGCCTGACCTGCTTCACACAACAGTTATGCTACAAGTACGCCACAACAAGCAACACTTAAGAGTGCTACAGCTGTATATAACTCTGAACCATATCCTCGACAGTACTGCTGAAATGTGATGAACACAACCGTTTCAGCTCCTACTTTGCGTTTCCAAAGTAAACTTAGAACATGTGGTAAGGAAATTCAGTAACTTTTAGTGTCTCAACAAAAACCATGGCTAAGTAACCCCCCATGCCGTGACTTACCACCACCTGTGGCACCGCCTCTACCTCCGCCTCGGCTCCAGCCAAGCTCTTGTACTGCTGGGGTGACTCGATCACCAGCTCCTTCTTAGGGGCTTTGTTAGCCCTTCCTTGCATTGTCAACAGCTGTGGCCACAAATCTCCTCACTAGATCCCAAAGAGCAGCAACAGGCAGCCAGCATGTCCAATGGAGAAATGCCTTATGCAGGGTAACGTTAGGGAAGTTCTCCAGAACCCCTGTAGCTCTCTTCAGGCACCAACTCCCCTCTCTCGGACTACTCTGTCTGAATGTCTGAGCCTCCCAGTCCTAGACTCACACCCAGGCTACAGAGAGAGGAGCCCCTCCCACACTCAGCTGTGCCTCCTGGCTGGGGGAGTTACAGCTTTTAACACACACACACACACACACACACACACACACACACACACACACACACACACACACACACACACACACACACACACACACACACACACACACACACACACACACACACACACACACACACACACACACACACTTCCTCCTGCAGCCTGACCCCTCACCATCCACCTGCACTCTAATGACAAAAGGCTGACAACGACAGGCAAAGGCGCATTCCATTCCACTGGTCTTCTAGTCCAACCAGGGAGTGTCCGGTCCACCGCTCCATGACTTCTGTAACACAGCTGCAAATAGAGCAGCTTCCCATTTCAGCATGAAGAACAACAAAGAGAGAAGCAAGCGAGACTATAATAGACACGGAGACTAGAATAGTGTACCGTCATCAACATAGCCGATGTAATTTATTCAAGGAATTAAAAATAACATCTGGAGAATTCATATCTGACAGGATAGTAGACGCAGCAGCACAGCATTGATGAGGAGTGATTTTCCCCACGTCAACATTCAGTTAAGCCGCTAGAATCGGCTCCTCAGCTTGAGTTTGTCGTGAGTACCTCAGAAAACATCTTTCACAAATCCTGAGTGACCCACATAAACTGCCATCTAAACAGTGAACACCAAGTTCGTTCTCTCCTGCTCCCACTCAGTTTGGAACTCAGTTGGAAACTGATTGAAAGTCAGTTTTCAACTGAAGATGAACTCTTGAATTAAATTAAATGTGGCAACTTATTTGATGATACTAGTGACTATCGTCTGAATCCCTCATTTCCAGATATACAGTATGAGTAAACAAGACACCAGTTTGTATCTGTGCATTGTATGAAGCGCTGGAATGTAAATCTTTTTGTATCCAACTGCCACTTGGTTGTCACAGGGCCTTGCCAGGGCCTCGGACAAGGAGATTATGCTCGTCTTCGGTCTGTACGAGCCTCTGGTTGTTGATCCATCTGCCTGAGAGCCATTCCATGCCTGACATAGCCCTGCTAACCCACCTCCGTGCAGGGTCGACCCTTCAGATTCCTCAGTGGGCCACAGCAGGGAGGATGTTATCTTTTCGTGGTTGTGTCAGAGCTCAGTGTGAGCGCCTCGGTGGGGACTACAGCTGTTCCCATCCAACTATCACCTCCCCCCTTCTGGCCCCCACAGTTAACCCCCATCCCGCACTAGACCGCTCAAGTGCTGGAGCCCCAGGCATTGAAATGCACAACCTTCTTCCAGCCTCACCCAGGTTCAAGCACAGAGACTCTGGGAGAAGGACTGGAGAACATGACAGGAACAGGATTCATGACAGGTTCCACAGTGGAATGAGTTAAAGTCCGTCTTCCTGAGGGCAACAAGTGTCAGCGCTCTCTGTGTTTCACAGAGCAGCAGTGAGTCAGAGTTCCTGTCTCTGATAAAACACCGTCTGCAACGTTAATTTGGTGCAAGACTGTCATTACTCATACTACTAACAACCATTGCTCATTATGTTTTACAGTATGCATTTCCATCAAAAAGGACCCATGAGCACCATCATGTGAAAGTTATGGGAGCATATATCAAATGAAATAAAGGCATAGATTAGTTGGTTCATTTTTCTTACCTTTCTGTTTAAGAAATATTGCCATTACCAAAAACCCACATATATTTAAGATATTTCCCTACTGAGGAACGAGGATAATGAAGGCTCACAGAAATAAGTAATGGTAGATCTACCAATAGTGATTTGACTGATTTTTGTTTATGAATTATTAAGTTGCCCAAATCCCTGCTGTTTCCATCTTCCCTGCGACCTGCACTGTCTGCGAGGAGTGACAGCGTAGCCTACGTTTCTACCATAACAAAGACTTAAGCCGGTGGCAGTAACGTTGAGCACAGGGGTGTCTCTCGATCACTGGTGAAGGATATTTTAAACAAACATTTCTACAAGCAGTACGACGGCTTTGCTAAGAGGGTGCAAAGCTGTACTAAAGGCAAAGCATGGCTACTTTGAAGAATCTCAAATTGAAATATATTTGGATTTGTTTGACACATTATTTTCGGTTATTACATGATTCCATATTTATTATTTCATAGTTTTGATGTCTTCACTATTATTCTACAATGTAGAAAATAGTTTAAAAAAAGAAAAACCCTTGAATGAGTAGGTGTGTCCAAACATTTGACTGGTACTGTGTACATATGTATATATTTGTTTTTACTGTTGCAAGTTAGAATAGTAAAATACAAAAAAGGTACAATTTTTAAAAATGTGATATACACAAACGTGGTATGCAGACCCACAAGCAACTGCAGCCCCTCATGATGATTTCAGATTTTTGTGGTCACCACCCATCAAAGTTGCCCATCCCTGTTCCATGCACATGTTGATAATAAAATGTTCTCCAAGCAGTTGCCAATAAAACAAGTCCTAAATGGAAGGAATTGTTTGTCATCTGTAGCCCCATGAAACCAGCTCAATAACTCAATGCATGCACACACTCCTATTGAATCATATGCATTCACCTGTATTGTGAATAGACCTAGGCTACATCTTCAGTTACCCAGATTAACAATAGAGATTTGCCTTTCAAATAAATGATTACCATTATGTTGTTGTTTTCACCAGAGTCAAAATGATTGCTAAAACTACACCACATTGATTGTAACATGTATTCATTAATGCATACACAGCTACCTCTAAAACATGTAATAATATTGAATTCAATATTTTTTTTATTTCACCTTTATTTAACCAGGTAGGCTAGTTGAGAACAAGTTCTCATTTGCAACTGCGATCTGGCCAAGATAAAGCTTAGCAGTGTGAACAGACAATCGTTTACTCCATGTGTAACTCTGTGTTAACAAGTCAATAACACAGTAGAAAAAAAAGAGAGTCTATATACATTGTGTGCAAAAGGCATGAGGAGGTAGGCGAATAATTACAAATTTGCAGATTAACACTGGAGTGATAAATGATCAGATGGTCATATACAGGTAGAGATATTGGTGTGCAAAAGATCAGAAAAGTAAATAAATATAAACAGTATGGAGATGAGGTAGGTCAAATTGGGTGGGCTCTTTACCGATAGACTATGTACAGCTGCAGCGATCGGTTAGCTGCTCAGATAGCAGATGTTTGAAGTTGGTGAGGGAGATAAGTCTCCAACTTCAGCGATTTTTGCAATTCGTTCCAGTCACAGGCAGCAGAGAACTGGAATGAAAGGCGGCCAAATGAGGTGTTTAGGGATGATCAGTGAGATACACCTGCTGGAGCGCGTGCTACGGGTGGGTGTTGCCATCGTGACCAGTGAACTGAGATAAGGCGGAGCGTTACCTAGCATGGACTTGTAGATGACCTGGAGCCAGTGGGTCTGGCGACGAATATTTAGCGAGGGCCAGCCGACTAGAGCATACAGGTCGCAGTGGTGGGTGGTATAAGGTGCTTTAGTAACAAAACGGATGGCACTGTGATAGACTGCATCCAGTTTGCTGAGTAGAGTGTTGGAAGCTATATTTTGTAGATGACATCGCCGAAGTCGAGGATCGGTAGGATAGTCAGTTTTACTAGGGTAAGTTTGGCAGCGTGAGTGAAGGAGGCTTTGTTGCGGAATAGAAAGCCGACTCTAGATTTGATTTTAGATTGGAGATGTTTGATATGAGTCTGGAAGGAGAGTTTACAGTCTAGCCAGACACCTAGGTACTTATAGATGTCCACATATTCTAGGTCGGAACCATCCAGGGTGGTGATGCTAGTCGGGCGTGCGGGTGCAGGCAGCGAACGGTTGAAAAGCATGCATTTGGTTTTACTAGCGTTTAAGAGCAGTTGGAGGCCACCGAAGGAGTGTTGTATGGCATTGAAACTCGTTTGGAGGTTAGATAGCACAGTGTCCAAGGACGGGCCGGAAGTATACAGAATGGTGTCGTCTGCATAGAGGTGGATCAGGGAATCGCCCGCAGAAAGAGCAACATCATTGATATATACAGAGAAAAGAGTCGGCCCGAGAATTGAACCCTGTGGCACCCCCATAGAGACTGCCAGAGGACCGGATGCCCAACAATTGAACAGAGCGGTAGCTGAGTTTATCTGTCTGGATCAAGTGCCATTCTGTGACTTGGTCTAATAAGCCTTCTTTCTTTTGTTGTGGTATCGAGTATCGTGATACTAGACCTGGTATCGAAGTCAAAACACTAGTGAGTAGAACACAGCAGAGTACAGTTCAATACAGTATATTGTACTGTACAGAACTCTACTGTACCGAACTCTACTCTGCTGTGCTGTATTGTACTGTACCGCACTCTACTCTGCTGTGCTGTACTGTACCGCACTCTACTCTGCTGTGCTGTACTGTCCCGCACTCTACTCTGCTGTGCTGTATTGTACCGCACTCTACTCTGCTGTGCTGTACTGTACTGTACCGCACTCTACTCTGCTGTGCTGTACTGTACCGCTGTACTGTACTCTGCTGTGCTGTACTGTACCGCACTCTACTCTGCGGTGCTGTACTGTACCGCACTCTACTCTGCGGTGCTGTATTGTACCGCCCTGTACTCTGCGGTGCTGTATTGTACCGCCCTGTACACTGCGGTGCTGTATTGTACCGCCCTGTACTCTGCTGTGCTGTATTGTACCGCCCTGTACTCTGCTGTGCTGTATTGTACTCTGCCTGCATGTACTCTGCTGTGCTGTATTGTACCGCACTGTACTCTGCTGTGCTGTATTGTACCGCACTGTACTCTGCTGTGCTGTATTGTACCGCACTGTGCTCTGCTGTGCTGTATTGTACCGCACTGTGCTCTGCTGTGCTGCATTGTGCTCTGCTGCGCTGCATTGTACCGCACGGTGCTCTGCTGTGCTGCATTGCATTGTACCGCACGGTGCTCTGCTGCGCTGCATTGTACCGCACGGTGCTCTGCTGTGCATTGTACCGCACGGTGCTCTGCTGCTGCATTGTACCGCACGGTGCTGTTGTACCGCACGGTGCTCTGCTGCGCTGCATTGTACCGCACGTGCTGCTGCATTGTGCACGGTGCTCTGCTGCGCTGCATTGTACCGCACGGTGCTCTGCTGTGCATTGCATTGCGCTGCATTGTACCGCGGTGCTCTGCTGCGCTGCATTGTGCTCTGCTGTGCTGCATTGTACCGCACGGTGCTCTGCTGCGCTGCATTGTACCGCACGGTGCTCTGCTGCGCTGCATTGTACCGCACGGTGCTCTGCTGTGCTGCATTGTGCCTGCTGCACATTGGTGCTCTGCTGTGCTGCATTGTACCGCACGGTGCTCTGCTGCGCTGCATTGTACCGCACGGTGCTCTGCTGCGCTGCATTGTACCGCACGGTGCTCTGCTGCGCTGCATTGTACCGCACGGTGCTCTGCTGCGCTGCATTGTACCGCACGGTGCTCTGCTGCGCTGCATTGTACCGCACGGTGCTGTGCTGTGCTGCTGCATTGTACCGCACGGTGCTCTGCTGTGCTGCATTGTATTGTACCGCACGGTGCTCTGGTGCTCTGCTCTGCTGCTGCTGCATTGTACCGCACGGTGCTCTGCTGCGCTGCATTGTACCCCGCACGGTGCTGTGCTGCGCTGCATTGTACCGCACGGTGCTCTGCTGTGCTGCATTGTACCGCACGGTGCTCTGCTGCGCTGCATTGTACCGCACGGTGCTCTGCTGTGCTGCATTGTACCGCACGGTGCTCTGCTGTGCTGCATTGTACCGCACGGTGCTCTGCTGTGCTGCATTGTACCGCACGGTGCTCTTGTACCGCACGGTGCTGCTGTTGCTGCATGCTGTACCGCACGGTGCTGTGCTCTGCTGTGCTGCATTGTACCGCACGGTGCTGTGCTGCCGCATTGTACCGCACGGTGCTGTGCTGCGCTGCATTGTACCGCACGGTGCTGTGCTGCGCTGCATTGTACCGCACGGTGCTGTGCTGCATTGTACCGCACGGTGCTGTGCTGCATTGTACCGCACGGTGCTGTGCTGCATTGTACCGCACTGCTGTGCTGCATTGTACCGCACTCTGCTGTGCTGCATTGTACCGCACTCTGCTGTGCTGCATTGTACCGCACTCTGCTGTGCTGCATTGTACCGCACTCTGTGCTGCTGTGCTGCTGTGCTGCATTGTACCGCACTCTGCTGTGCTGCATTGTACCGCACTCTGCTGTGCTGCATTGTACCGCACTCTGCTGTGCTGCATTGTACCGCACTCTGCTGTGCTGCATTGTACCGCACTCTGCTGTGCTGCATTGTACCGCACTCTGCTGTGCTGCATTGTGCACTCTGCTGTGCTGCATTGTACCGCACTCTGCTGTGCTGCATTGTACCGCACTCTGCTGTGCTGCTCTGCTGTGCTGCATTGTACCGCACTCTGCTGTGCTGCATTGTACCGCACTCTGCTGTGCTGCATTGTACCGCACTCTGCTGTGCTGCATTGTACCGCACTCTGCTGTGCTGCTGTGCTGCATTGTACCGCACTCTGCTGTGCTGCATTGTACCGCACTCTGCTGTGCTGCATTGTACCGCACTCTGCTGTGCTGCATTGTACCGCACTCTGCTGTGCTGCATTGTACCGCACTCTGCTGTGCTGCATTGTACCGCATTGTACCTCTGCTGTGCTGCATTGTACCGCACTCTGCTGTGCTGCATTGTACCGCACTCTGCTGTGCTGCATTGTACCGCACTCTGCTGTGCTGCATTGTACCGCACTCTGCTGTGCTGCATTGTACCGCACTCTGCTGTGCTGCATTGTACCGCACTCTGCTGTGCTGCATTGTATTCTGCTGTGCTGCATTGCACTCTGCTGTGCTGCATTGTACCGCACTCTGCTGTGCTGCATTGTACCGCACTCTGCTGTGCTGCTGTGCTGCATTGTACCGCACTCTGCTGTGCTGCATTGTACCGCACTCTGCTGTGCTGCATTGTACCGCACTCTGCTGTGCTGCATTGTACCGCACTCTGCTGTGCTGCATTGTACCGCACTCTGCTGTGCTGCATTGTACCGCACTCTGCTGTGCTGCATTGTACCGCACTCTGCTGTGCTGCATTGTACCGCACTCTGCATGTCTGCTGTGCTGCATTGTACCGCACTCTGCTGTGCTGCATTGTACCGCACTCTGCTGTGCTGCATTGTACCGCACTCTGCTGTGCTGCATTGTACCGCACTCTGCTGTGCTGCATTGTACCGCACTCTGCTGTGCTGCATTGTACCGCACTCTGCTGTGCTGCATTGTACCGCACTCTGCTGTGCTGCATTGTACCGCACTCTGCTGTGCTGCATTGTACCGCACTCTGCTGTGCTGCATTGTACCGCACTCTGCTGTGTGCTGCATTGTACCGCACTCTGCTGTGCTGTATTGTACCGCACTCTGCTGTGCTGTATTGTACCGCACTCTGCTGTGCTGTATTGTACCGCACTCTGCTGTGCTGTATTGTACCGCACTCTGCTGTGCTGTACTCTGCTGTGCTGTATTGTACCGCACTCTGCTGTGCTGTATTGTACCGCACTCTGCTGTGCTGTATTGTACCGCACTCTGCTGTGCTGTATTGTACCGCACTCTGCTGTGCTGTATTGTACCGCACTCTGCTGTGCTGTATTGTACCGCACTCTGCTGTGCTGTATTGTACCGCACTCTGCTGTGCTGTATTGTACCGCACTCTGCTGTGCTGTATTGTACCGCACTCTGCTGTGCTGTATTGTACCGCACTCTGCTGTGCTGTATTGTACCGCACTCTGCTGTGCTGTATTGTACCGCACTCTGCTGTGCTGTACTCTGCTGTGCTGTATTGTACCGCACTCTGCTGTGCTGTATTGTACCGCACTCTGCTGTGCTGTATTGTACCGCACTCTGCTGTGCTGTATTGTACCGCACTCTGCTGTGCTGTATTGTACCGCACTCTGCTGTGCTGTATTGTACCGCACTCTGCTGTGCTGTATTGTACCGCACTCTGCTGTGCTGTATTGTACCGCACTCTGCTGTGCTGTATTGTACCGCACTCTGCTGTGCTGTATTGTACCGCACTCTGCTGTGCTGTATTGTACCGCACTCTGCTGTGCTGTATTGTACCGCACTCTGCTGTGCTGTATTGTACCGCACTCTGCTGTGCTGTATTGTACCGCACTCTGCTGTGCTGTATTGTACCGCACTCTGCTGTGCTGTATTGTACCGCACTCTGCTGTGCTGTATTGTACCGCACCGCACTGTATTGTACCGCTGTACTCTGCTGTGCTGTATTGTACCGCACTCTGCTGTGCTGTATTGTACCGCACTCTGCTGTGCTGTATTGTACCGCACTGTACTCTGCTGTGCTGTATTGTACCGCACTGTACTCTGCTGTGCTGTATTGTACCGCACTGTACTCTGCTGTGCTGTATTGTACCGCACTGTACTCTGCTGTGCTGTATTGTACTGCACTCTGCTGTGCTGTATTGTACTGCACTGTACTCTGCTGTATTGTACTGCACTGTACTCTGCTGTGATGTCCAAACTTGTGAAACATGAGGAGAATGACATTCATATCCATAATGATGTATTGCTGTTAGCCAAGTTTGCATCTGCACAGTTCTTCCACTGAATTTGTTTTTGTAAATGTTTTAGTGGAAATTGTGCATAGCCGTGTGGTTTGTTAAACTTCTAAATCAATGTTTTTGGTTTGGCAAACATTTTAAAGTCAAAGCAAACCAAGTCAAAGCATTACCCTGATGCAATGCAAGGTCACCACATTTTGTTGACAAAATTCTTGTTTGGATGTTGACTCTACATTGGGAACAACCAAGTTGCGGACAAGTACAGTAATCTAGCTACTCCTACTGCTGCCCGCCACAATTCCATGAGGAATTTCATCAGACATCCTTTGAAACACCCACTTGTTCTTTATGTCACACTCTCAGCGGAATCCAAATGAACTACTGTGTGGTTAATATAGATTGTGACATCAAATAAAATAAAACTGTATTTGTCACATGCGCCGAATACAATAGGTGTAGACCTTACTGTGAAATGCTTACAAGCCCTTAACCAACAACGCAGTTCAAGAAATAGAGTTAATAAAATAGACGAAATCAACTAAAGTAAAAAAAATGTTTTAAAAGAGTATAAATTCAAAATGTAACAAGATATTTACATAACAATAACTATGCTTACTTTAGTGGGTACCGGTACCCTGATAATAAACAGCGAGTAGCAGCAGTGTAAAAACAAAGAAAGAGGGTCAATGTAAATAGTCCAGGTGGCCATTTGATTAGTTGTTCAGCAGTCTTATGGCTCGGGGGTAGAAGCTGTTAAGTAGCCTTTTGGTCCTAGACTTGGTGCTCCGGTACCGATTGCCGTGCGGTAGCAGAGAGAACAGTCTATGACTTGGGCGATTGGAGCCTTTGACAATTTTACATTTGACATTTACAAAATCAGCATGTAAAACAGTTCTTGAACAATAATGGCAGTCATGCGGTGAAAGACTCCTTAGATCCTGGATTGCACATTCAAACTAACACAGCACCCAGGACACAGTGGACTAACTGTATATTAGTCCAGCAGAAACAACCAGATATCAGCTCTGATGCCTAATTGGTTAGTTATTCTATATAAGGAACAATAACACATTAACAGTCCATAATGACGTTGATCAGAGAGCTGTAATGTGTTTATACATGGACAGGAGTCAGGATCTGCCGGTTCCACCCCCTGCTCCTGTCTGCAGCAGAGCGAGATAATGTACTGTGGAGGACTTCAAAAGACATTGCCTCCCCCCTCTGCAGTGCAGCTACTGTATTCCCACACAGCCGTCAAGTCAACTACACAGAAGGGGGAAAGATTCTGGGTGAATTTTGGGGTTTTGTTATGCTTTTTTGTTCAGTTTCTACTGAGACCAAGAATCACGCCAGACTTTAAGTTGAAACAGTGTATCCCTATGATATATATATATATATATATAAATATAATCCTGAATACATAACTACGGTACTATAGGATTGTGAAAAGAGCAGAGTAAATATAGAGCTGTTTTCTATTGCATCCATAATGTGTATCTGTATCTTTAAGATATGAAATAGTATTGATAGAGTGTGATGAAACACAAAGCAGAGCAGGGACAGAAGTCTGCTACAGTTATCGTCATGTTTCATCATTACTGTTGCCCTTCATTTCCACCCAGACGTTTTATCTGAAGCACTCTCATTAAGAAGAAAGAGTTGCTTCCTCTGTTTTAGTCCTCTGCATCAGTCCTAGACTTTTATTGAGTTTCAGTCTGCGTCATCACTGAATCACCTTGTTATCCATTTCGGTATAAGGGACTTTTATGGCATGAATGTAAATTGCTATGGCCTATGACACTGCATATGGCAATAGAGGACGGTTATCAAAATTGGGTAATGATAGCAGTGTTTTCATTAGGATTTTGCTTTGGCTCTGTATACCAATGATAAAGGTTAGCACATAGTGAAACACCCTCAACTAAATCGCTCTCTTCAGATGATATAAGCCCAAAAACAATGGCTGCCAGGTCTCAGTATGGACTGGTGTTTGCCTAGGTCAAGCTAGCCAGACATCCACACCCAGCTATCCCATTCCGGGCTGGAGGGAGCAGGGCTGGAGAGAGCAGGGCTGGAGGGAGCAGGGCTGGAGGGAGCAGGGCTGGAGGGAGCAGGGCTGGAGGGAGCAGGGCTGGAGGGAGCAGGGCTAGAGGGAGCAGGGCTAGAGGGAGCAGGGCTGGAGGGAGCAGGGCTGGAGGGAGCAGGGCTGGAGGGAGCAGGGCTGGAGGGAGCAGGGCTAGGGCGGTGTGTTACATAACAAAGGCTTGATGCAATAATTGGCCTTCTCTTCCCAGTAGGAGCCAGGGGAAAACCAAATGGGTGTAACCCTGGAATGTAACAAAACACACATCCCCTCTTCATCAGAACACACCCTTCCCAGGACCAGCACCCAGGCTGTTTTCACTCCAGTCTCCCCGGGGAGCTCCCAGGCGCCAGGTAAAATGGAGAATTCACACTGACTGCATGGAGATAAGGCAAATCATAATACAGTCAGTGTCAGTCCACATCTACGCCCACTGCTGCTTACGTCAGTAGTGTAAAAAGAGGTGAGAACAAGAGTCTCATCTCACACAAAGCAGCTGGGAAACAAAACATGACCACAGTAGGGATGGATACAGCCCACTATGGCATTTCCAGACTCCTCCTTCCTGCATAGATACATGTACTCTTTTTCACCCAAGGCCAAACGCAACGCAATTCTATCGAACAAATGTGTGGCCCGTCAAGTTTGAACAGCTGCACATTGATCTACACATTGTTGCTCTAGTCTAGTGTCTCTAGGACTTGTTGCCAGAGCAGGTCACGGTGAAGGAGCCTAGCTAAGTGCTGGAGATAATGTTCTCCTGTCCCAATCAGAGTGTGTGAGAGAGGGCAACGGAAAGCACCTTAATGTTATTAGCATGTCTGGAAACAACCCATTCTAGGCAACTTCACAACGGCCTGAGACGCCACACACAATCATGACAAATAGAAAAACATTGCCCTAGCTAGCTAGATAGCTAAGTCTGTTGTTATTTAGCTGTGCTTACGGCTAGTGTGTAAAAAGTACAGGGGAGTGATCTGATTGTTTGTCTTCTCTCTGCAGAGATTTAACGGCACATTGCTTTCATGTGGATGTTCTGGTGAACGCCCAGCCTGTGTGTATAACACTGACTATCTATGGGGGCTAGTCAGAGTTTCCACTTGTAGAAAAGAATTATAAGGATGACATAAATAGAGGAGAATGATTGTATGCCTATAAGGAATTAGGCTATGATAATATATTATGATCTAAGCAACGGACATTGCAAATAAATGGTCCCACACCTCGTCCTAACGACATTAAGACAAACACCAGACTAAATTCAACGTGGTCACCATCTAAAGGAACAACAGCCATCCAGGGGAGTAACACTACGGCTAATTCACAGTTATGCTGTACAGCAGGGATATTCAACTGGGGCCCGGGGTACTGTAGGGGTCTATGGCGGTGATTGGAGTTTAACTTTTTTTTTAAAAGTTTAATTATTTTTTTTTTTTTTTAAGTACACACAGTTTTTTTTTTTTTTATTTTTAAAGCACACACACACACACACACACACACACACATTTTTTTTCCATAAAAATAAAAATTAAACTCCAATCACCCGTCATAGACTGTTCTCTCTGCAAACGGTACCTTAGCCCCAAGTCTAGGTCCAAAAGACTCCTTAACAGCTTCTACCCCCAAGCCATAAGACTATTACTAATCAAATGGCCACCCGGACTATTTACATTGATGACCCCTACCTACATGTACAAATTAACTAACTAACCTGTACTCCCGCACATTGCGTTGGTACCGGTACCCCCTGTATATAGCCTCGTTATTGTTATTTTATTGTGTTACTTTTTATTTATCTAGTGAATATTTTCTTAATTCTTAACTCTATTTCTTGAACTGCATTGTTGGTTAAGGGCTTGTAATTAAGCATTTCACGCATGTGACATTTTTTTGGGGGGTGATTTGATGAAGTCCTGAGCGCCCTGGAGCAGGACAACGACCCTAAGCACACAGCCAAGACGATTCAGGATCAGTTTTTAATTTTGAATAAATTAGCAAAAATGTCTATAAGCCTGTTTTTAGAAAACATATTTTTCACCCCTTTTTTCCTCCCCAATTCCGTGGTATCTAATTGGTAGTAGTTACAGCAATGTCTCATCGCTGCAACTCCTGTACGGACTCGGGAGAGGCGGAGGTCGAGAGCCACGCGTCCTCCGAAACACAACCCAACCAAGCCGCACTGCTTCCTGACAATGCCCATCCAACCCGGAAGCCAGCCGTACCAATGTGTCCGAGGAAACACCATACACCTGGCGACCGTGTCAGCGTGCACTGCGCCCGGCCCACCACAGGAGTCGCTAGTGTGCGATGAGACAAGGATATCCCTGCCGGCCAAACCTTCCCCTAACCTGGATGATGCTGGGTCAATTGCGCGCCGCCCCATGGGTCTCCCTGTTGTGGCCGGCTGCGACAGAGCCTGGATTTGAACCCAGAATCTGTAGTGGCACAGCTTGCACTGCGATGCGGCACTTTAGATATACAGAGTAATTGAGTCATTAGCCATTTGTTATAAGTGAAAACATTGTTAGTCTATATTTCAAGCATTACTCCTCAACACACCACACGATAAAGCTTATTTTATCATGGCCCAACTTGACGGCACCATTCGCTCTCCCTCTCCTGCTCCCGAAACGACATTCCATTGATAAGAATAGCTGGCACATTTGCTTTTGTGTTGCAATATTGGTTTTGGCCTCAAATCTCCTGGAGCTCTAGAGGAGGAAAGAAGCTGTGCACTTGTCAACAGTATGGTAAGAATGTAAACATAGTGATGATGTACAACACTGCTAAGTAGTTTAGCAGGAGTGACAAAGACAAATCATTAAAAACTTAGAGAGCAGAATCCTAATAGCAGTGACCTTTGTCCCCTAAAGGCATCCACCCCACCCCTGAAGAGCGAGAGATGTGAGTTTCCTAAAGGAAGGAAAAGGGTGCGCTGGTGTAATCAGAGAGGGAGTAAAATAAGAGAACAGTCCAACTCCCAAAACAACCCCCCTAATGGCATACTGTGTGAGTCTGGACCGAAGAACTACCTACTAATAGCCACCCCTATCTCTCTCTCTCTGTGTGTGTGTGTGTGTGTGTGTGTGTGTGTGTGTGTGTGTGTGTGTGTGTGTGTGTCCCACCGAGTGGCTTTTACCCCTTTAACCTTTCCTTTAAATTCCCCCACACAGAGATAATGACTTCGAGCCATGGGGAATGTATGGACAACACGAATGGCTGACGTCTTTACAGGTTACGTGGACCAAAATACCTGCTATAAATCAGAAGCATAACAACAAGGAGAGCAAAACTCCAGTCCAGGGGATTCCAGTATGGCTGGTCCATCTGAAACATTGTTTTATGAGGGCAGTCACCAAGGAGCTAAACATGCTTCGGTTTCAACCATAATGCATTTCTTCTGACGTCCTATCGGTTACAGTATAGCACACGGGTGTCCCACACGGGTGTCCCACACGGGTGTCATGCGGCATCCTTCTCCCTGCCTGCACCTTTTCGCCTAATGATTTGTGACACGACCAAATGCTGAGAGGGAATTCAAATCAGCAGAGCTAGATGACCAGAGCATCTCTGAGCCATGGAAGGTCACAATGCCCTTGACCTATACATCTCTTCGGTCTACTCTACCATGGAGCCGTCCCTGTCAATCTGTTCACATCACAGTTAACCCAATGGATGTCACATTCAGCAGGAGGAAAGAGCCATCAGTATCCTTTAGACACAGTTAGGGAGAATCCCAAATGGCACCCTAATCTATAAAGTGCACTACTTCTGACCAGGGCCCATAAGGCTTAGTTTTAAAAAGTAGTGCACTATATAGGGAATAGGGTGCAATTGCATGCATCCTTAGAGAGCAAACAAGACATAGACAAAGGTCAAGACAGACAAGCTGGTACTGGGTAGAACAGAAGATGCAGCCAGCCAGCAGCCCAAAGATGATGGATTTGTAGCAGACACTGAGCCCACTGTCTCTCCTCTCCTGCACAGGGTTTAACCCATGGAGCGCATCACAGAGGGTGAGATTCAAACCTCCTCCTCTTATATTTCACACACTGGTGATTCAAGTAAAATATAGTACTGAAATAGGTGCACTTCTGCAGCTGAAATGCAGTAGTTCAGTTAAAGGAGGAAATTGATTCATTTATCAAAAAAACGATTAATATGCTCCTTTTAAGTACATAAAAGCTGTCTTGTGGCATTGGGTACCTCAAATGGAAGGATAAGAGGTCCATTAAAAACAAATATGGCAACACAATGGGGTTCGGCCTACTTTCCTACAGATCATGTGCTGTTTCCTGAGTTGGAAAAATGGTATCACATTTTGCTTCAATGGAAGTTTGGTGTTAAAGGAAACCTTGAAAAGTTCCCTATATAATTCACAGGAAATGGGAAGACAGTTGAGTGGATTTAGGAACTGAAATCCTGTCTCTGGACACTACTTTGATTTAAAGAAGCACCTGGCTGCTGAGGGAGGTCAGGACTGGTGTTGTATTTATACTGTATGAAGAGATCGGAGCAGAGCTACAGTCTGGCAGGCACGTCATAAGTAATAACCACACACACACACCTTCAGTACTCGAGGTGTTGGCCATGGGACCCGGGACTCCCTTCGGCTGCACGCGGCTTGTTCAGCCTCGTTCTGCCCAACGGGCTCGGCAGCACCACTTTTGCAGATGTACCCACAGTTCCTCTGTAAGACCGTACGCAGTCCGTCAAACACAACCACACTGGTGGTGCACCCCATCACTCCAGGTCCAAAACAGGCATCCCTCAGTAGAGCCGGACGATGACCCAGTTTCCCAGATCCAAACCTACTACAGCCTGGTCCATCCTGAAACACAGCTCCACAACTTCCTATGACTGCACCCCCAGGGCGAGGCTGCTGTCTGGGCTCCGAGAAACAGAGAGATAGCCTGGGAGCCTGGAGAGAGAGTTTATCCAGCCAGGGAAAGGAGCCTCGGTCAGAGCCACAGCAAAGCAGCGCTGTCCCAGCCTGTGTTTGCAGGAGTGCCTCAGTCAGCAGGCAAGCGAGAGAGGGAGAGAGACGGGAAGGGGGGGGGGGGGGGATGCTGTGAGCGCTGCTGCAGCTTCAGCCAATGCTGAGCCTAGACACATCGCCAGCTTCTATCGGCTGCTGCTGATGCTGTGCGTCACTCTCCCTTTCGCTCTCTCTTTTCCCCTGCCTCTCCCTTTGAAACCTCAACTCTAGCTTTCCCTTACTCACAGTCAGACCACATCTGTACATGAAAATATTTGCTTTTATTCCATTCTCTGGGGAATGCATTCAGAAATAAGCAGCCGGCATAACCGTACCCAAATACAATAGTTGTTCTTGTACAGTAAGGGGAGGGAATGTGATGAAGATTAAGGCGTTGACTAAGGAGTAAATGAATGTGTGCTAACTCTAGGATAGATTATTTCCACAGTCAGGCAACGTGCAATGTGGCTGAGTGCTTATTTAGTTGAAGTGAGAAACAAGGGGCAACGAAGGGACAAATTCTCCAAGAATCAAATAAGTTCATCATTTACACTTCTCTAAAACATGAATAATGATGACATAGCAGCATATTACGGTTGGATTAATGAAAGCCTTAATAAAGACACAGTAAAAACGTCCTCCACCTCAGCCAGACTGCTTGGAAAACGGTTTTCTAAACTGACATGATGCTCCGGAATCTTCTCGATCAAGAGAAAGCTCATCTAAAAAGAACAGGATTTGAGTCAAACCTACTCTGTGACTTAACATATTCCAATTAAAGTGTGTTCCCACACAAACAGCAGCTGAGTCAGTCAGCCTGTGTTCAAAGACAAATCTGTTTTACTTTAGAAACCTGGAGAGAGAAAAAAAAAGAAAAATCGAAACATTTACTGGCCAGTGCTTTTGCTCAAAGCCATCTTTATTTACAAAGCACACCAAGGAAATGTACGGATTTAAGCCTTTTATGCCGAGACGTCACGCAGAGAATAAATTCTAAATAAAAGATTAACCTCTGGCTGGATGAGAGCATGTCCTTCCTGTTCTACCAAGTGCATAAAACATATTAGAAGTAGGACAGAAAAGGTTGATTAAGCCAAGACCTTCAAGGATGTCAAACTGGGATTCATCCAAATTACAATCCATCAGCCACACAGTTTACCTAGGGCCAGGAATTTTACCCATAAAACCATGCTGTTTAATAATCAACCTGAACTGGCTCCACATTCATAAAGAAATTCATCAATATTCGCTTATATCAATTAATATCTCCCACCTGCAAATCAGGCCTGATTTTACGGACTCTCTGCCTTCGAGCCATTGGACATGTTTGTACTGACAAGAGTCTGCAGCGCCGTGCCCCATGTCCTGATTGGGGAAAGACAGACGGGGAAACCGGGCACTGTCCATCTCTTGTTTACTTATCAATTTCCCGTCATTCTGAGGCGGCCCCTGTTTCCTGCTGCAGCTGCGGGTCGCATGCTCATAAAGAACCCCAGTACACACACTTACAGGACAGTAGCTGGCAGGGAATCATCCACGGCACCTGGGGTTGTATTGTCACATGCACATATCAGCTACTGAAGTGCATACAGTGAACAGTCTTCCTAGATACTGGGAGGGATTTCATGAACCAGAAAAATAACACTGATGAGAGGTCACCATTGAGAATGAGATTCATACTAAACCATTAATATTTCATTTGATATGAATTTACAAGCTGAAAATACATGCGATGTAAAATGTCTAATGGAGAGTGGCTGCGGTCTATGGGGGCACGGTAATTCCCCAAAGCCATGCAGTGTTCAGTTGACCGGTCAAAGGCTCAAACTCTGTGTGACTGGGGGAGATTTGCTACCACCATTACAGTAAAAGTCATACTGTGGGGCAATAACATTGATCAGGACACACACACACAACCATCTGCAGCATTAGAAGTGCTTCCACAGGGTGCACCAGTGTAGTGTGCTGCTAAACTCCCTCAGCATGTGCGTGTGCTGTGCTAATATTTCAGCAGCACCTGACACACTGAACTACATTCGATTGGGGGGGGATGAGGAGTGCAGCTGAGCCCGGGGTTGATGGAATTCAGATATATGGGTGAGTGAGTGAGTGAGTGAGTGAGCAGGAAGAGGGATGGATGGATGAAGACTCCAAGTATACTCATTGTTCTCTTAGCCATGAGGTTGAAATGAGGATGTATTTCTTCAACACACTCTCCCCATCCCCCATGGCCTGCAGTCTACAGCAGGATAGACGGCTTTTAAGCTTAACATATACAACAGCAAGAAGTAATCTGCTGTGAAATTGCCAAGTCAAACTCTACATTAGGGACTGATAAGAGCAGGGCGCAGTGTGGACTGTGAGGAATGAAAGCTTCATGTCTCCTGCTTGAACTGTTGCTACTGTACGAGCAGTGATCACATCCCTAAGTAAGGTAAAGGGCAAGAGGATCATGTACTATAGGGTTGTGACAAAGGAATATCAGTGTGACTTCACAGCGTTATCGCTGGCTTGTCGTTCATAGTTATGCAGCACAGCAACTAAAATAGCATGCCCCTAAGCGACACAATACATGGACAGTCCGCGCACACACACACACACACACACACACACACACACACACACACACACACACACACACACACACACACACACACACACACACACACACACACACACACACACACACACACACACACACACACACACACACACACACACACACACACACACACACACACACACACGTCTAGTCAAGTAGCTTCTCCTTTGAAAACTGTCTATCAACAGTGAGACAGTTCTTTTTGAGTGAGAACCATTGCAAATATAAGGTTAACTGGCTAATAATGAATTACTAGAGGACATGGTTTGAAGTGACACAGCTGGTTGGGTTGAATCTCACCTTGAGGACACAGATTCTTCCTGTTGTGCACACTGAGGTATGTCTAAAACAATGCTATGACACTCATAAGTCCCATTATGAATCTATTGCAGGGTAGAAAGACTGCCACCTCTCATTGAAGCCATGGAAGTTCAAGGCCGACATTAGTACTGCAGGCATTGTTTGCATAAAAAAGGATCCCCCATTATAGGCCTTGGTTCACTCCAGACCTGACTGCCCTTGACCAGCACAAAAACATCCTGTGGAGGACTGCAATAGCATCGAATAGTCCCCGCGATATGCAACTGTTCAGGGAAGTCCGGAACCAATACACACAGTCAGTCAGGAAAGCCAAGGCCAGCTTTTTCAAACAGAAATGTGCATCCTGTAGCTCTAACTCCCCAAAAATGTGGGACACTAAAGTCCATGGAGAATAAGAGCACCTCCTCCCAGCTGCCCACTGCACTGAGGCTAGGTAACACGGTCACCACCGATAAATACACGATAATCGAACATTTCAATAAGCATTTCTCTACGGCTGGCCATGCTTTCCTCCTGGCTACCCCAACCAACAGCTCCACACCCCTCGCAGCTACTTCCCGAGCCTCCCCAGCTTCTCCTTCACCCAAATCCAGATGGCAGATGTTCTGAAAGAGCTGCAAAACCTGGACCCAATCAGCTGGGCTAGACAATCTGGACCCTCTCTTTCTAAAATTATCCGCCGCCATTGTTGTAACCCCTATTACCAGTCTGTTCAACCATTAATTTCGTCCGAGAGCCCTAAAGATTGGAAAGCTGCCGCGATCATCCCCCTCTTCAAAAGGGGGTGACACTCTAGACTCAAACTGTTACAGACTCTAGACTCAAACTGTTACAGACCAATATCCATCATGCCCTGCCTTTCTAAAGTCTTTGAAAGCCAAGTTAATAAACAGATCACTGACCATTTCGAATCCCACCATACCATCTCCGCGGTGCAATCCGGTTTCCGAGCTGGTCACGGGTGAAAGTCAGCCACGCTCAAGGTACTAAATGATATCATAACCGCCATCGATAAAAGACAGTACTGTGCAGCAGTCTTCATCGACCTGGCCAAGGCTTTCGACTCTGTCAATCACCACATTCTTATTGGCAGACTCGATAGCCTTGGTTTCTCAAATGACTGCCTCGCCTGGTTCACCAACTACTTCGCAGATAGAGTTCAGTGTGTAAAATCGGAGGGCATGTTGTCCGGACCTCTGGTAATCTATGAGGGTACCACAGGGTTCAATTCTCGGACCGACTCTTTTCTCTGTATATATCAACGATGTCGCTCTTGCTGCGGATGATTCCCTGATCCACCTCGACACAGACGGCACCATTCTGTATACATCTGGCCCTTCTTTGGACACTGTGTTAACTAACCTCCAAACGAACAAAACCCACGCGTAGCACGCGCTCCAGCAGGTATATCTCACTGGTCATCCCCAAAGCCACTACCTCCTTTGGCCGCCTTTCCTTCCAGTTCTCTGCTGCCAGTGACTGGAATGAATTGCTAAAATCGCTGAAGCTGGAGACATACATTTCCCTCACTAACTTTAAACATCAGCTATCTGAGCAGCTAACCGATTGCTGCAGCTGTACATAGTCCATCTGTAAATAGCCTTCCCAATCTACCTACCTCATCCCCATATTATTTTTATTTACTTTGCTGCTCTTTTGCACACCATCATCTGCTCATCTATCACTCCAGTGTTAATCTGCTAAATTGTAATTGCTTTGCTACTTTGGCCTATTTATTGCCATATCTCCTCATGCCATTTGCACACACTGTATATAGACTTTCTTTTTTCCCCTATTGTGTTGGCTGTACGCTTGTTTGTTCCATGTAACTTTGTGTTGTTGTTTCTGTCGCACTGCCTTACTTACTTGGCACGGTCACAGTTGTAACTGAGAACTTGTTCTCAAATAGCTTACCTGGTGAAATAAAGGCGAAAAAAAAGAAAAGAAAAATGGCAATCTTCCAGAAAGATATTCCACAAATTAACTTAAGGCACACCTGTTAATTGAAATGCATTCCAGGTGACTACCTCATGAAGCTGGTTGAGAGAATGCCAAGCGTATTCAAAGCTGCCATCAAGGCAAATTGTGGCTACTTTGAAGAATCTAAAATATATTTTGATTTGTTTAACACTATTTTTGGTTACTGCATGATTCCAAATGTGTTATTTCATAGTTTACGTTTTCACTATTATTCTAGAATGTAGAAAATAGTTGTAAATAAAAAAAATAAAAACTTGAATGAGTAGGTGTGTCCAAACTTTTGATTGCTACTCTAAGTATTCACAACCCTTTGCTATGACACTCCAAATTGAGCTCAGGTGCATCAAACTTTATTTCATCATCCTTGAGATGTCACTACAGCTTGATTGGAGTCCACCTGGGGCCAATTCAATTGTTTGGACATCATTTAGAAAGACACTATATAAAAAGGTCTCACAGCTGACTGTGCATGTCAGAGCAGAAACTATACCATGTGAAGTCCACGGAACTATCTGTAGATCTCTGAGATTGTGATGAAGCATGTACATTTTTTCTTTTTTAGAGTGTTGAAAGTTTCCAAAAGCACAGTGGTCTCCACTCCCCATCATTGGGAAATTGAACAATTATGGAACTTCCCAGACTCTGCCTAGAGCTGGCTGTCTGACCAAACTGAGCAACTGGTCGAGAAGAACCTTGGTCAAGGAGGTGACCAAGAACCCAATGATCACTTTGACAGAACTACAGAGTTCCTTGGCTGAGATGGGAGAACCCGCCAGAAGGCAGGGCCTGGGAGACTGGTAGGGATAAAGGGAACAATAAGTCGAGCCAAGTACAGGCAAATCCTTGATGAGAACCTGCTTCAGAGTGCAAACGAAAGATTGGGGTGAAGATTTATGTTCCAATTGAACAGTGACCACAAGCATAAGCCAAAGCAATGCTGGAATGGCTTCAGAACAAGAATGTGAATGTCCTTGAGTGGCCCAGCCAAAGCCCAGACTTGATCCCATTGAAAATCTGTGGAAAGACTTAAAGATTGCTGTTCACAGCCACTAATTTAACAGAGCTTGAGAAAATCTGCAAGGGAAAAAATGGTAGAAAATCCCTAAATCCAGATATGCAAAGCTGCTACAGACATACCCCAAGACGACTCAAATGTGTAATCACCACCAAAGGTTACTCTACAAAGTATTGACGCAGTGGTGTGAATACTTATGTACAAATAGACATTTCTGTATTTAATTTCTCAATAAATTTGCACAAATCTAAAAACATTTTTTCACTTTGTAATTATGGGGTATTGTGGGTAGAAGGGTGAGAACTCTCTTGTTTGTTTTCTTTGAATCCATTTTGAATTCAGGCTGTAACAAGAAAATGTTGAATAAGTCAAGGGGTATTAATACTTTCTGAAGGTACTGATACATTGTCAGACATTTCTCGATTTAAAAATTTATTCCATAGCCAACAACAACATTTATGGCCGTGTCACGGTTGAGGTCGACCTCTAAAATACCATTTCTCAGAGAGTGGTCCATAAAACCTAACCAGCTGTTAGAGAAAGGGGCCTTTTGCAACACAGTTCATCCTACTCTCATTTTGGAGGCTTGTTATCAGGGAATGGTTCTCTTAGCAATGCAGTGCAGAAATCCTCAATGCCTACGCAGGAGGTACAGTCCATGAGTACTGCTGGGTGTCTGCAATCCCACTCCAACCCTCATCACCAACCAATCACACGATCAAGAGTTGGAAGTCTCCGAGAGGGTTACCCCGTAGAACAAACAGCTAATGATAAACCGGTACCGATAGTGCTGCAGCAGCAGTGCTGAGGAGAAACCAGACTGTGTGTGTGTGTGTGTGTGTGTGTGTGTGTGTGTGTGTGTGTGTGTGTGTGTACAGTACTGGGTTTGTTGTTCTTTTCTGTGTTGTGCTAATGATGAATAATTCAGGCCATGTTGGGTGGTGAAGACTGCTGAGTCACGGGGATCAGCTGTGTTTCTACTGCTTCACTCCACTCCTCCTCAGCAGGCTGCAGCCCCGTAAGAACCTCTCCTCTGGACAACAAACAAACCACTGGGCCAGGATGTGGAGGGTAAACTCAGTGCCCCCCCCCCACACCCACACACAGTCCCTAACCACTCAATAACATTGTGACCTACAAGCAGAACATCCACAATCATCAGCCTCAGCAGAAAATCTGTCTTCTGTATGGACGCATTGTGGAATTAGACTACTCTGTACAGCAGTAGTTAACTAGACCAAGAGCAGCACTACTCCCTATACCGCAGTGATCGTACCATTGCAGTGTCAGCTATGGGAAATCGGAGTTGAAGCTTTTAAGCGCAAATCGGCTTAATGTATGCCATGGCAGAAGAAGAAGGCGGTTGTGTGTGTGGATGTTGGAGTGTAAACATCCTGTATTAGGGCATGGAAGCTGTACCCGGCCCACGCTGAATCTGGACACAGCTGCCTGCTGCTGGCTTCTAGATAAGCACGGTCTGTCTGGGACTCAGCTGCACTGATGTACATGGCTGGATTACTGCTGCTGGTACTACAGCCAAACTGCAGCTCTTCTCACAAGTCTGTTTCGTTTGTCCTCCACACTGATTACATCCCCCTCCCACCCAGTGTGTTTTGAAAGTTGGTGGCACGCATTCTCAGATTGATACCGACTGCTCAATCATACTTTTGTAGATGACTGGTGAATTCCCCGATTGGTGTTTACTGCTGTTTTCACATCAATATGAAGAGAGTCAGTGACATCGGCTGGGAACACTGCTGGACTGTTCTTCTCATCAGTCTATGGAATATATCATGTGACCGGAGGCTGCAGGACACACATCTCAGGGGCCAGCTCATCTGCTGCAGCCAGATTAGGGCTGACATGGTACACACAGTGTCTAAAGATCTGAGCGCTGGGCATAAAGGAAGGGGATCCAAGATGATAGACATTTAATATCCTACCAATTGAGTTTAATTCCTACTCAGATATACAGTGCATTTTGAGAGTATTCAGACCCCTTGACTTTTTCCACATTTTGTTATGTTACAGCCTTATTCTAAAATGGACCCCCCCCCATCAATCTACCCACAATACCACATAATGACAAAGCAAAAACAGAGTTGTAGTAGAATTGTTCTAAAAAATAAAAACTGAAATATCATATTTACATAAGTATTCAGACCCTTCACTCAGTACTTTGTTGAAGCACCTTTGGAAGCGATTACAGCATCGAGTCTTCTGGGGAATGACACTACAAGCGTGGCACACCTGTATTTGGGGGTTTCTCCCATTCTTCTCTGCAGATCCTCTCAAGCTCTGTCAGGTTGGATGGAGAGTGTCGCTGGACAGCTATTTTCAGGTCTCTCCAGAGATGTTAGATTGGGTTCAAGTACGGGCACTGGCTGGGCCATTCAGATACTTGTCCCGAAGCCACTCCTACATTGTCTTGGCTGTGTGCTTAGGGTCGTTGTCCTGTTGGAACATGAACCTTGGCCCCAGTCGGAGGTCCTGAGCTCTCTGGAGCAGGTTTTCATCAAGGATCTCTCTCTCTGTACTTTACTCACTTCATCTTTCCCTCGATCCTGAGTTTTCCCAGTCCTTGCCGCTGAAAAACAGTTCTCTGTGACACTTGACGTGTCACTTGGCATTCAGGCCAAAGAGTTCAATCTTCATTTCATCAGACCAGAGAAACGTGTTTCTCATGGTCAGAGAGTCCTTTAGAGACCTTTTGGCAAACTCCAAGCAGACACTCATGCCTTTTACTGAGGAGTGGTTTCCGTCTGGCTACTCTACCATAAAGGCCTGATTGGTGGAGTGCTGCAGAGATGGTTGTCCTTCTGGAAGGTTCTCCCATCTCCACAGAAGAATTCTAGATCTCTGTCAGAGAGCGACCATCGGGTTCTTGGTCACCACTCTGACCAAAGCCCTTCTCCCCCGATTGCTCAGTTTGGCCAGGCGGACAGCTTTAGGAATAGTCTTGGTGGTTCCAAACTTCTTAAATGGAATAATGATGGAGGCCACTGTGTTCTTAGGGATCTTCAATGCTGCAGAAATGTTTTGGTGCCCTTCCCCAGATCGGTGCCTCGACACAATCCTGTCTCGGGGCTCTACGGACACTTCCTTCGACCTCATGGCTTAGTTTTTGCTCTGACATGCACTGTCAACTGTGGGACCTTTATATAGACAAGTGTGTGCCTTTCCAAATCATGTCCAATCAATTGTATTTACCACAGGTGGACTCCAAGTTGTAAAAACATCAAGGATGATCAATTTCATGACTTATAGCAAAGGGTTTGAATACTTATTTTAAAAAAGAAATGTTACCTAAGTCAGCAACAACTTCTACAAAACTGTTTTCACTTTGTCATTATGAGATATTGTGTGTAGACTGAAGAGGGTTTTTATTTATTTAAATCAATTTTAGAATAAAGCTGTAAGGTACAAAATGTGGAAAAAGTCAAGAGGTCTGAATCATTTCCAAATGCACTGTACATGGTTACCATGATGACACTGCGGCTAGACCGTGCAGTAGTAGCAGTTATATGTAACCAAGACTGCCCTGGTGTCACACAGTATGGATTCATAATACCATGTTGACTTGCTCAAATAATAAATGCTCCATCTGAACCCCTTAGAGACTTGAGGTCAGGAATCCCTGTGATCAATGAGCAGTGGTTGTTACCAGAACCCTTTATCTCTTCCACTTGGGGACACGGACACTGTACTCCACATCTGGTGACTGTGGACAATGTCACTGTCCTGCAATAGCCTCTAACGGTGTCACCCTCCTCCTGAGGTATTATGTCATATAAGTGTAATGTCAAGCTGTGAGAGCAGAGCAGGTGGGGTCTAATTAAAAACATCAAAGGCTGAACATGTGGACACAGAAGGGTCAGCTGGAGTCCCCCCGCCCCATAGCGGGGAGATGGAACGTCCCATCGTGTACACTACATTACACAGCCCCATAAAGTCTCTGGATTAGAGGAGTGGAGGGGGCGGGGAGTCATGAGGAGTTGGCATCTCATCTGAGGAGTGTCCAAGTCAGGGGTCAGGTCCACAGCTGGCAGTGTTTCTATGCCCTGGGTCGGCTAGGAGCTCTGCGGGGGTGTGTGTGTGTGTGTGTGTGTGTGTTTTAACGGGCCGATATATAGAATAGTGGACAACAGTGACATCACCATGGTGTCCAACAGAGCAGGTAAGATAACACAGCGCTGCTCCCAGCTGGGTCTCTTTGGGGAGGTGGAGAGGGAAGCGGCTGTTTCCTTCTGATGTGTAAACCTTATCACAACAAAGCTACTCTCTTTGCCTACTTTCCTTGAGACCGACTTAAACCTCCTGAACGTTTGTCACTTGAATGTTAACCTCCTGGAGAGGTCACTCGCACTAACGGGAAGTAGAGTGAAGGTTCATTCTTCCAACGTGCCTTTTCCTGGTCAAAGGGTGTCTAAAGTGAGACAAAGTTCAGAACCATGATAGACAGTTACAAGAGACAGGGAGGGCTGAAGGGAGGGATAATAGTTGTGCATACGTACTGGCAGAAGGGAGAGGGAACGGGGCTGGAATTCCATAGTAACGGAATTAAGCTTTAAAATGTGTGCCAAATAAAAACCATTGATTTCAAAAGTTTAACAAACCATACGACTCTCTGCACAAGGTCACTTCAATCTTTTGCCTAGTCCATTCAACCTCTGAATGGCACACATACACAATACATGTCGTAACTGTCTCAAGGCTTACAAATCCTTCTTTAACCGGTCTCCCCCCCTTCATTCTACACTGATTGAAGTGGATTTAACAAGTGATATCAATAAGGGATCATGGCTTTCACCTGGTCAGTCTGTCAGGGAAAGAGCAGGTGTTCATAATGTTTTGTACACTCAGTGTATTTCTTATACCTTTTAAGACATTTTCTGGTAGATGTTGTCAAAGATCCCTTTTTCCATCTGTTTGACCAGAAATCTAAGCCTTTGAATATTCCACATTTCGACGACGGAAATTGTTTGAACATTTTTTATTTAAGCCTTAACAAAATAAATAATAAATATATAATAATATAATAAATAATAAATACTCTTAGCTTTCATTTGATATCCAATTTGATATGCTCATACAAACCTCACATGTTGGTGCTCATGGGTCATTTTAGACGGAAATGCCCACAAGCCAAATGCTACACATTTCAGATGCCAATGCATGAGTTCACGTTACAGGCCACAAAATACCTCCCTACTACTACGGACCGCACATGATTGAGTGCACAACAGACTGCAAATACTACAGAGCGCTAGGAGTCTGGTTTACACACTATATAAGCTCTACTCGATCTTTCCTCTCTACTGACCCAGGATTATAGGCCCTGCCTGAAAGCATACCACCATTGGCCTACGAAAACGAAACTCTAGTCTCTCTTTTCACCTGCGACTGAAGTTAGCCTGTCCCTCTCCAAAATGGCACCGCAGCACAAATAAAAAAGGGGCCACATCCTCTTCCTCTTCCACTCAGTATTTTGGGATGGTTTATTTATCCCTGGAGAAGAAACTGACCCATTTTCCTGAGGGGCTTGGGCCCTGCTTCCTTTACTTTGTAGTGCTGCCACTGGGTGAGGCATAACTAACTTGGCCCGTTGTAGAAAAACATGCACAAACACAAATGAGGACGAGCAGACCTGCGCACACACACCTTTTTGTACAGGAAGACACATAGGCAACATCTCAGTCTTTTGAAGTATCCCCTTTGCATCCCAATGACTTACTTAATTCAGTCTTAAGCCCCCCTGGGACACAGATAAAGATTGCTGGGGAGCCTCTACAGTAGATATTTCACATCATCCGGCTATGCCCTCTCCTCTCTGCAGTTCCCACTGCAGCACCAGCGTTGGCAGTCTGAAGAGTGCCAACCCCCATGCCCATGGGCCTGCTGTCAATGCCTTGTCACCCGAAGCCAGCTTGAGTTGGCACAGAAAAAAAATACATTAAAAATTTGTCAAGTAGTGCTGTGTAGTGAAGATGCGCTCCCAGGATTAGGAATGAGGATCAAGCTGTCATACGGGTTGATATTGGTGGAACTAACACTTCGATGACATCGGCGCCATTGCTATTCTGTCTGCATTGCCTTAAGGCAGTAGTCTAGTAAAACTATATTTCAGATTATTATCTCATGTATATGATTTCAACAACTCCATGGTACTTTCCAATATTCCACTGCTCATCTTATTCTGTTCTGTTAAGTCAACACAGCGTAAAATCTAACACAATCTTACATTTCTACCCTTGTGTTTTTTTGTGAAAATGTTCCCATAAAATATGAGCCATTGAAGTTCAACTGCTCCTCCTTCCATCACAAGCAGAAAAGTTATGCCGGCACAGGAAGATATCACTACCAATGCAGCTACTGCCACCTAAAGGCAACTGATCCTACTTCACCTCAACACAACCATCCTCTTGTTTAGAGATGTTCACTAATACATTATTTTCATCACGCAAAAATACATTTGCATAAGTTTGTGTTCAAGCTCGTATTGCAAGCCATCTGGTTCCAATTAGACCTGAAAACACACAAACACACTAACGCAATCAGTCTTGATTCGCCATGCTCTACTCTGCCAAAGTTATGATGTAATTGCTAAGGTCCTCTCCAGATAGTGAGTCATGATTGAGTATTGTGTTTTGGATATGAAAGACCATATTTATTTTTGCTCTGTAAGCATAAAGCTGTAGTCATGCTCTTTGATGTGCAATGTTCTTATTATTTGTATAGTCTAGTCACTAAGCTTCTCACATTGTTCAGTCATCCCTACCTACGGGACTAGCCTGTGTTCGAGTGAGTGGTGTCATCACCGTCACTGTCCCTCCATGTCCCCACCAATGACGGTGCAAGACAAGTCACAGCCCGACTTGCCGGGCAACACTTGGCCGTCTTCACCAGTCACAGAGCTGACCAACTGTACCCCGAGCGTCAATCAACACACTGCAGTCATTGTTTATAGCTTACAACTCGGCCCTGGACAGCAGGTCAGTGAGAAAACAATCAGTACTCACACTGGGAGGACTTTCTGACCGCAGGCAGAGGGAGCACAGTGCAGTTAAGGCGGACCCAGTTCCTGGAATTCCTGCTTATATTACTTACTCGGCCTAGAACCACATCTAAGTCCACAAACATGACCATTACAGCAGACGGCCTGAGGGAACCAAATACCTACTGATAACATTATGATACCCACAATGTCTAAGCAAAGCTAAACATGACTACTCATTCAATTATTTTTGCGACACAAACATGGCTTTCACAGAGTAGCGGTGACTGTAAAAACCTGCTTCCCATTTGACAAGAGGCTACAGAAACCACAAATCAATCATTGACCTATAAGGGTTAAACAAACAGACTTGCCAAACAGAGGGGTTGAGGGAAAACCATGTGCTTTATGTGGGAAAGACATGGATTTTCCTCAAACCAGACGCAGTATTTTGTCCACATGTACAGCGTACAGGGCTTTAGGTGTGGGGTCTTTTCAAGACAGCGGTGAGGATCTTATAAAAAAAGGGACGGTACACAACATGCAGTCACCCAGCTGGAGGAGGAGAGATCAGCAAACAAGCCCACTTGCCTGGCCCAGGGGTCACCTCTGTGAGAAAGGATATGACTGACCACATACTGTACAGGACTCCTCATTGACAGCTACTGTGGTCCAGTGGTAACCCGCCGGGCATGGCGGCTCCATGGACATATACGACCCTCCACCATAGACTGGGGCTCAATCTCTGTGTGCTCCCAAACCTCCTCGCCGACAGTGCATTTGGAAAGTAGGAAGGTGGAAGGTGAACCTTTGCCCCAGTCTGAGGTCCTGAGCAGGGTTTCATCAAGGATCTCTGTACTTTGCTCTGTTTATCTTTCCCTCGTCTAGTCTCCCAGTCCCTGTAGCTACCTCTGAAAAACATCCCCACAGCATGATGCTTCCACCACCATGCTTCACCTTAGGGATAGTGTCAGGTTTCCTCCAGATGTGACACTTGGCATTCAGGCCAAAGAGTTCAATCTTGGTTTCATCAGACCAGAGAATCTTGTTTCTCATGGTCTGAGAGTATTTAGGCGCCTTTTAGCAAACTCAAAGCGGGCCTTTTACTTAAAATGTGCCTTTTACTGAGGAGTGGCTTCCGTCTGGCCACTCTTACATAATGGCCTGATTGGTGGTGCTGCAGAGGCGGTTGTCCTTCTGGAAGGTTCTCCCATGTTCACAGACAAACTCTGGAGGTCTGTCAGAGTGACCATCGGGTTCTTGGTAAGCTCGCTGACCAAGGCCCTTCTCCCCAATTGCTCCGTTTGGCCAGGCGGCCAGCTCTAGAACGAGTCGGTGGTTCCAAACTTCTTCCATTTAAGAATGATGGAGGCCACTGTGTTCTTGGGGACCTTCAATGCTGCAGACATGTTTTGGTACTCTTCCCCAGATCTGTGCCTCAACACAACCCTGTCTCGGAGCTCTACGGACAATTCCTTCGACCTCATGGCTTGGTTTTTGCTCTGACATGCACTGTCAACTGTGGGACCAGATATAGACAGGTGTGTGTCGTTCCAAATCATGTCCAATCAATGGAATTTACCACAGGTGGACTCCAATCAAGTTGGAGTCCACCCGAGCTTCTCCGTAATGCACCAGAGCTCAATTGAGTCTCATAGGGTCTGAATACTTTTTTTAAATGAGGTAAGTCAGGTAAGAACAAATTCTTATTTACAATGACGGCCTACCGGGGAACAGTGGGTTAACTGCCTTGTTCAGGGGCAGAACGACAGATTTTCAGGGATTCGATCCAGCAACCTTTCAGCTACCTGCCACCCCAAATAAGGTATTTCTGTTTTTGCTTTGTCATTATGGGATATGGTGTGTAGATTGATGAGGAAAATAGAAAATTAAATACATTTTAGAATAAGGCTGTAATGTAACAAATTCCTACTTTCTAATAATTATGTCTGTCAATAAAAGCATTCAAATACATTGATAGTCTCAGAATGGTGTTATGTAGTGCCCTACAGTAAGTTAATGGGTTGCTTATGAGATCAACAATTGAATGGACATTGGACAAGCCTTACAGTATTATTGACTTGGTGTGGAAGGAGCAGCCAGTTGTAATGCACTAATGCATCAAAGTGAATAGAATTGTACAACAACTTGATGTTATTTATGCAAGCATATGCCTATGTGCAGACAAAGGCATCGGAATATATCGAAACATATTGTAAACATAATAAATGACAGACTCCTAAAATGTATCTAAAGGAGTCTATAATTCAAAACACGGCATTTATTACAGAGTTAACCATTAATAACAATGGGATTCATTTGAAAATTAACCATGAAAAAAAATCAGTGGTTAAACCTTTTTCCTTTTGGAAACCAGTCTTCCAGTTGAGGCAGCTAAGAGAGGAGACACTTACTGAGAAGAGCATGGGAAATCCCCACATAAGTGTAGTCATTAAGAGATTAGCTTGCAGTCCCAACAGATGGTACAGTATGTAACAAGATTCCCTTAAAAATAGTTACTCCGAGTAGATAAAAAAATACAGATCACTTCCTTCAATTGGCATATGTGATTTGAGATGCTTAAGCTTAGCATTGCCACACACCAACATAGCGTACTGTACAGTGTGTAACATGAGATATGCGATGGGCGGAGGGAGAGAAAGAGGGAAGAATGTCAGGAAGCGATCGTCGCCCAGCTGGGGCATGCTGGGAGGAAGGTGCAGTGAGTGTCCGAGTCGCAGCGGGAGGGGACTCGAATCTTTAGAACGCCCAGTGACACCCAGCATGGGACAGAACTCACTGGGCTGGGAAAGAAATGCCCCTGAGACAGTGAGTGAGCGAGAACCTGATAGCTAGGGGATCAAAGCTGTTCCTCATTCATCAAAAGTCTATTTTTAAACCGATAGAGGGCTATAGGAAAACCCATCCTTTCACATGTGCTTATTGAACACAGTGGGGTCCGGAATTAGTGATAAAGATGAGCAAAAACAAGACTGAAATAAATACAAATACTGAACGCAACAACAAAAATTGTAATATTATTTTATACTAATACAATTGCTCAGAGAAAGATATTCTGTTTAAGAAGTAACAAAAATTTTTTTTTGAAGGGTCAAAATTATTATTGGATCACTTGTTTTCAATACACCAGCACCCTCCCCCTGCGAGGATAACGACACTGAGCCTTTTTTCTCTAAAATGTTTTATGAGATCGGAAAACACATTGGGAGGGGGATCTTAGACCCATCCTCCATACACAATCTTTCCAAACCTGTGGTTTGAATAGACGAGGGCCGTCCCATAAGCACAGATGAAGGACATGAAGGATCTGGTCATTCTTTTGAGCACACAATGCAGCTTCAGTATTTGTATTATACAGTCTTTGTTGCTCATCTTTATCAAGGGTGTCAATCATTTCAGACCCCACTGTATATTCCCGTACGTGTTCCTCACCACATTACACCCTGTGTAACTAAATCATGAAGATCCTAATATAAAAAGGATCACAGATAATGGTTTGTGACAGATGTCTTATGATAGGGAGGTGAAGGAGCAGCAGGGAAGGGCAAGGAAGTGGTTTGCATCCTCAGCTTTATCCTCTGTAATCAGTGGAAAACCTATTGAGCCTTGCTTCAGCACCCTGTTGACAATCAGCGGGGGGGGTGAACGAATGAATGAATGCAATGCATCCTTCCACCTGCACTGCTGTCGCTGTACCACCAAGAGAACCTTAAGCCTCTCTGACGGGCTGTGGACTGACACTGTAGGGTTGGCATACACACGAAGGTGACTGGACCCTGGACAGAAAACCTTGTGCATTCTGAGCTTTAGCAGAGGCAAAGAAATGCGGTCAGCATCCAGGTTAATTTTTAAATGATCTGGGTTAGCGCTTAGTTCTGTTGTAATGGATGGTGCTATAACTGCAGGCGGTGCCTTTACGACTGCCTCCCTGGCCGGCTGGAAATTGGCAGGGACACTGGCTCGGTTTACAATGGCAGAGAGGTGGCACACAGCCTTCCTCCTGACATGGCAGTGTGAGCTGGCTGCAGCCCGGTAGGGCTGAGGGTGAAGGTGGGGGTTGTGCCCCCTTGGAACCTCCCACCCTTCCTGACAGAGGAAACACATGTTCTGGCATCCCTGTTTTAGAAAGTCTGGGACAGTCAATATTGAACTGCATAGTTTTGTCTCATGGCCTGTCTGACTTGAATAGGTCACATTCTGCACACTGTCTCACCAGTCAGTCCCAGTGTACAGTGCCTTCGGAAAGTATTCAGACCCATTGACTTTAACATTTTGTTACGTTTAAAAGTTTTTCTTAAGTAATCCTCAGCTATCTACACACAATACTCCACAATGACAAAGCGACAACAGAAATACCAAATTTACATAAGTATTCAGGCCCTTTGCTATGAGGCTCGAAATTGAGCTCAGGTGCATCCTGTTTCCAATGATCATCCTTGAGATGTTTCTACAACTTGGAGTCCACCTGTGGTCAATTCAATTGATTTGACATGATTTGGAAAGGCACACACCTATCTATGTAAGATCCCACAGTTGACAGTGCATGTTAGAGCAAAAACCAAGCCACAAGGTCAAAGGAATTTTCCGTAGAGCTCAGAGACAGGATTTTGTCGAGGTACAGATCTGGAGAAGGGTACAAAAACATTTCTGCAGCATTGAAGGTCTACAAGAACACAGTGACCTCCATCATTCTTAAATGGGAGAAGTTTGGAACCACAAAGACTCTCCCGAGAGCTGGCAGCCCGGCCAAACTGAGCAATTGGGGGAGAAGGGTCTTGGTCAGGGAGGTTACAAAGAACCCGATGGGCACTCCGTCAGAGATCTAGAGTTCCTCTGTGGAGATGAGAGAACCTTCCAGAAGGACAACCATCTCTGCAGTACTCCACCAATCAGGCCTTTATGGTAGAGTGGCCAGAGGGAAACCACTCCTCACTAAAAGGCACGTGACAGCCCGCATGGAGTTTGCTAAAAGGCACTTAAATACTCTCAGACCATGAGAAACAAGAGTCTCTGGTCTGATGAAACCAGGATTGAACTCTTTGGCCTGAATGCCAAGCATCACGTCTGGAGGAAACCTGGCACCATCCCTACGGTGAAGCACGGTGGTGTTAGCATCATGCTGTGGGGATGTTTTTCCATAGGCAGGGACTGGGAGACTAGGCAGGATCAAGTGAACAGATGAACGGAGCAAAGTACCCTGCTCCAGAGAGCTCAGGACCTCAGACTGGGGGTGAAGGTTCACCTTCCAATAGGACAACGACTCTTCGCACACAGCCAAGACAACGCAGGAGTGGCTTCGGGAAACAAGTGTCTGAATATCCATTTACATTTACATTTACATTTACATTTAAGTCATTTAGCAGACGCTCTTATCCAGAGCGACTTACAAATTGGTGCATTCACCTTATGACATCCAGTGGAACAACCACTTTACAATAGTGCATCTAAATATTTTAAGGGGGGTGAGAAGGATTACTTTATCCTATCCTAGGTATTCCTTAAAGAGGTGGGGTTTCAGGTGTCTCCGGAAGGTGGTGATTGACTCCGCTGTCCTGGCGTCGTGAGGGAGTTTGTTCCACCATTGGGGGGCCAGAGCAGCGAACAGTTTTGACTGAGCTGAGCGGGAACTGTACTTCCTCAGTGGTAGGGAGGCGAGCAGGCCAGAGGTGGATGAACGCAGTGCCCTTATTTGGGTGTAGGGCCTGATCAGAGCCTGGAGGTACTGAGGTGCCGTTCCCCTCACAGCTCCGTAGGCAAGCACCATGGTCTTGTAGAGGATGCAAGCTTCAACTGGAAGCCAGTGGAGAGAGCGGAGGAGCGGGGTGACGTGAGAGAACTTGGGAAGGTTGAACACTAGACGGGCTGCGGCGTTCTGGATGAGTTGTAGGGGTTTAATGGCACAGGCAGGGAGCCCAGCCAAGCGAGTTGCAGTAATCCAGACGGGAGATGACAAGTGCCTGGATTAGGACCTGCGCCGCTTCCTGTGTGAGGCAGGGTCGTACTCTGCGGATGTTGTAGAGCATGAACCTACAGGAACGGGCCACCGCCTCTGAATACAGTTTGTTGTCCAGGATCACGCCAAGGTTCTTAGCGCTCTGGGAGGAGGACACAATGGAGTTGTCAACCGTGATGGCGAGATCATGGAGGGCAGTCCTTCCCGGGAGGAAGAGCAGCTCCGTCTTGCCGAAGTTCAGCTTCCGTCATCCACACTGATATGTCTGCCAGACATGCAGAGATGCGATTCGCCACCTGGTAGGAGAGACCATGTGAGGTTATGATATCCTTGAGTGACCCAGCCAGAGGCCGGACTTGAATCCGATCAAACATCTCTGGAGAAACCTGACAAAGCTGTGCAGCAACATCCTACCTGACAGAGCTTGAAAGGATCTGCAGAGAAAAATGGGAGAAACTCCCCAAATACAGGTTTGTCAAGCGTTTAGCATCATACCCAAGAACACTCGAGGCTGTAATCGCTGCAAAAGGTGCTTCAACAAAAGTACTGAGTAAAGGACCTGAATACTTATGTAAATGTGATATTTCCGTTTCTTTTTATTATAAATTTGCAAAAGTGTCTAAAAACCTCTCTCCTTATGGGGTATTGTGAGGATTGATGAGGGGGGGGGGAAATAATGTAATCAATGTCAGAATAGGGCTCTAAACGTAACAAAATGTAGAAAAAGTCAAAGGGTTCTGAATACTTTCCGAAGGCAGCACACAAGCTTTTTAGTGAACTTTCAGCTGATGCACTTATTACTGGGATCAGGATAGCTGCAATAGAGCTTTAAAACTGTGTGACTGGTTGCTATGGCAGCTGAGGTTGACTGCGGTCACACGACACTCTAAGCTAGTCACCAGGGGGAGAACAAGAAAGGGCTTCTCCAGGGTTGGTGGTTGGTTGGACCGTCATTAAATCATGATCACCTCTCCTCAGGAACAGGGGAGACATCCAATAGCCCAAATAACACTTTAAATGATTAACTAATAGCTTAGTGAGGGGGGGGGGGGGGGGTGGTATGACACAGGTCACGCCCCTGTAACAGTGACTAGAAACACTAAGAAGAGCTTTAGAGGTCAGAGCTACTGAGCTCTTTATACTCCATCTTCCTGCAGGGCCACACTGGTTAGAACAGACAGCGGTGGTGTGATGCGGCACGCTTCCGACACTCCCTTTTATAGCTTTTAGGTTCTAGCCCCACATACGCCGGGACGTAAACAAAGCAGTGTCTGGGATCACCCTCGAGTCCTCGATCACCAACAAGGCTGATTGGGAGCACGCCCCAAGGCTTACATACACATCACGTTCGTGCTTTATTTACACAGTCCCGTCGCAGCAGCGAAGTGCAAGCCCAGTGCAATCCTGCTTCCTCATGATAAGTCCCTGTAAAACAAACGAGGAGCAAACAAAAAACAACTCCTCAAGTAGAGTCCTCATTCCACTGTATACACAGCCTGGGACAGAGAAACCAAATACTGTCACATGGGAATATGATTTCCTGCTTCATAATACATTGGTTTATGTCAAAGTCGCCTTTTGACTTTAATTTTCAATGTGTCAGCTGATGTAACGGACCACACGCATCATTGATCATACCGAACACTGGCCCTGCAAAAACACAGTCATTTGTATGTCGGCTAAGCTATATTGTGGGAGAGCGTGAGGGTTACAGCACAATAGGCTTGTGTCAGGTTTCCAAAACAACAGTTCAGTCTTTCAAGTACATTAGCCTCGACTGGGACACCACTTATCATAATTCCTCCATGATTGAAAGGTTCTTAAAATATTAGCATTTTGCCTGAGCACAATAAAGAGAAGGATGAAACACCCACAACTCAACTCAAGTGTAACTTTTCCATTCTAGATCAGAACTCCAAACAGCTTTACAGGCTTTTAAAACATTACCACCAACCCCCAACCCACACACAATCCAAATAGCAGGCCAGGCAAACTGAACACAAACCCTGCCCATCCCCACCCGGTCTCTGAGAACAGCCCCCACCCTTGTGGGCCAGGCCTCTCCTCCTCCCTCCCTGGGCTACAGTTTCAGACTTAGGAATTCCAACTATGCAGCCAGCCTGATGAAAAGTAATTAAAGTTGATCCCCACTGGCTATGCAGACAGGTACCATACAGATACAGCCAGTGCAGTGCACAGAGCCATACGTGTGCTGGGCTAATGATAAAGAGCTTCTCAATCCCATTTAATCAAACTAGCACCAGGTAACATGGGAGGGGATATGATCAGAGACTGTGGCGACACATCATTCAGGGCAGGTGGGGCAGAGCCCCTTGGGTGCTGCCATAGAGTTACATTAGAAGTGCCCATCGAAGAAGGCTCAAAGTCATTGGCCACATATAAAATGTCAAATCAGGTTATATGTACAGTAGCTTTGATTGAACTGATCATGTCAACATCTTAGCTAGCTATTGTCGACATCTGCTGGAAAATCCTTTTTAATCCTTGTCGAAATAATGAAGAGAAATAATGAAGAGAAATCATAGATAAAACGTATCGGTGCTCATCGGCCATTGGGAAAACATTACACAACAAGTTGGAAATCGCAAATTCGACAATGAGTGGTTTGGAAGGAATCAGTGACAGTGGCTAACTGCAAGCATTGCAAAGCAATCACTAGCCTGCTACTCAGTGGAGTGGCTCTGTGGTCCCAAATCTGGAATTAAGGGGATCTTTTCTAAGTTTGACACGATAAATATTCAACATTGGCCATGCTGTCAATGAAGCATGATTTGTGCCGTGCTCAAACCAAATAAACTCGGAACTGCCGAAGACTTGACTTCAGTGCGTTCGGGAATAAACAAGCTGCGACTGGGAAAATAAGTTTTGAAAGGTCATCCAACTCAGAATTGTAAATCCGGCATCTTTCTAGTGCTACGACCCGAAAATCAATGACGTCATCATGAACTTTTTCCCAGTTGTTTTGAAAGCACCATAAATCCAGAGAATACCAGACTTCAATCACAAAATTTGCCCACGAAAGACCGCCGCGCCACCTTCCTGTTCAAGTGAGCACAACAAGGTGAGTCCAAAAATGTCAAAAATGCCAGTGAGATATGTAGAATGTGGCTAAGAAAGTAATACTAAGTGTATGTTGTGTAGTAAGATGTTAGTAACCCATGTGTCTCACCCTAATAATGTGGTATATTTTTGCCTCTTAATTTCACCTACTGTTCTGACTTGGTGCTGCACATGTAGCCTATAACCTGTTTTAGAGAAATGTAATCATTGAATATTGTAGGAGCTTTCATTTTCTGCTTATATGGCCCCTTTATTTATCCTACAGTTCTGACTTGTACAGGGAGAACACTGTAAGAAAGGCCCATGTTCTAATTTCTGTCGCTGTACATTTCAAAAGTGCTAAACAAATAGCTATATTGACTGCGTCCATCCTAGCTCGCTCATTAATGTCTTAATCGAAATTATAGATTGCCTATTATCCGCTTGTCATCCCCTTATGCCATAGTTTGTACATCTCAATTGTCAGTAGAAACCCCATTTGTTTAAGCAAGTCAGCCGTATCAGCTATGTTTTTTAAAAGGCAGTAAATGAGGCTAAATCAACTGTTTCACTGCCAATCAAGGCTCCACTGATAGCCAGGTGTAGCAGTGGTAAGATGTTGGGACTGCTGTTGGGACTCTGCTGTTGGGACAGCTTTATGTAGGCCGTTTGTGGGCACCGTTTGTCAACATTGTAGTGCAACTAATGTATTGTTTAGTGGCTTTGCTGACATGCATCCCACTTTTTAACATTTTTTTACCCCACCAAGATGTACATGCTAAAATGGCCACTGATCAGAGACATGGCCTTAATCTCTATTTAAGGTGTTATGATTTGGATACAAAAACACATCTAAACTTGCCTGTTGATAACAAAGCATAGATCCAATGGGACGAACTAAATACAATGACTGCAGTAGCAGATCCAGATAAGATACAGACAACTGGCACTGAAACACAAACAGACTAAGGGGGAAAATTCCAGAAGAACAATAAAGTTTGACAAACTTTCACTTTCATCTTGTAGACAGACTCCAGTGGCAGAGAACTGGAATTTTAAGTAGATCTCCTAACACACCACAGCATTCCTCCAACATCAGAAGTCAAATATACTGTACCAGAACACTTTTCCCTATATGAGTCAATAGTAAACACTCTTTAATCTTTGAATTTAAAAACACACATTAGGTTTTAAATGTGTGTTATCAAATTGAACATAGACTATAAAAGGGATTTATTGATCATTTCAAAGTGTAAAGGGGGAGGGGGTAATGGAAGTGGTTCAAAAATGGAGAAAAGGCCAAGTAGAGAAATAAAGATAACAGATGAGAGAAAGATTGGCTTCAATTACACCCTTCAGAGGCACCGGTCGATTCACACAATTACAGCATCAAGGTAGTTAGTAGAGGGGGGTAAAGGGAGAGAAGCAATACTTTTATAGACAAATCAAGGGGCCTAAAAGAACAAAACACACCTCACGAAACAAAATAAACAACCTTTTAAATGAAATGTTTTCTCCATCAGTAAGTGAGATCCGTCTAGATTACACAATACCTCCCACACTTTACCTCCATGCAGTAAACACGGACCGGTCTCCACTCTCTGCTAGGTCCTGCACAGTTGGACGTAAAGCTTGAGGACATAATCCCCTGAGTTTAATCTACAAACAAGGAGGAGGAGAGGCGCAGCGCTGATCGTACCCATAAAGGTTTTATGCTGGACCAACTTCATCTGCTGGTTATTGGAACATGGCCATGCACTCACAGGCCAATGGATCAGCCCTCTGTGTGTCCGTGTGTGTGTGTCCAAGCACAGCTATAGACTTCCTCTGATTCACTTCCTGTAGAAGGGCTGGGAGGGACATGTGAGGGCCTGCCGTCTTTCCCCTTAATGACCGCATTAATATGGTTACTACCTCCAAGCTGCTTAGGGCTAATGGAGACATACTCATATCCTTTCTTTAGAAATGAGCAAGAGTCTCAGGCATTACTGGGAGCTTTCTCAACATATGACGGGCACACCCTAAAGACAGAGGTATGTGAGATTAGGTTGAATATCTCTTCAAAAACTAAAGCGTCTGTGGGAAGATACTTCCCGGTGTCTGGTGAATATGTGGTTTATGGGGCTTCCCTCCAGGGGCTGAGGGGATGACATGACACGGTACCGTTCCATATGCCTCCTGGCTCCCGCCTGCCTGTCACTACGTCTCCACTTCAGTCACACAACGGGACAGGAATACCTTATTGGATAACAAATGAAGATTACTACCGTTCTATATCAGTTTACACTGGAATGCAAACTGGCTTTGCAACATTATCAGAGGAGGAAAAAAAGAAGTCAGGAGGATATGACTCAATCAGTTAGTCAGTCCCTCACCGCCACACCTACAGTTGAAGTCGGAAGTTTACATACACTTAGGTTGGAGTCATTAAAACCCGTTTTTCAACCACTCAACAAATTTCTTATTAACAAACTATAGTTTGGCAAGTTGGTTAGGACATCTACTTTGTGCATGACACAAGTCATTTTTCCAACAGTTGTTTACAGATTATTTCACTGTATCACAATTCCAAGTATCACAGTCCTAAGTTGACTGTGCCTTTAAACAGCTTGGAAAATTCCAGAAAATGATGTCATGGCTTTAGATGCTTCTGATAGGCTAATTGACATAATTTGAGTCTATTGGAGGTGTACCTGTGGCTTTATTTCAAGGTCTACCTTCAAACTCAGTGCCTCTTTGCTTGACATCATGGCAAAATTAACCAAGACCTCAGAAAAACAATTGTAGACCGCCAGAAGTCTGGTTCATCCGGGGGAGCAATTTGCAAACGCCTGAAGGTACCACGTTCATCTGTACAAACAATAGTACGCAAGTATAAACACCATGGGACCACGCAGCCATCATACCGCTCAGGAAGGAGACGTGTTCTGTCTCCTAGAGATGAACGTACTTTGGTGCGAAAAGTACAAATCAATCCCAGAACAACAGCAAAGGACCTTGTGAAGATGCTGGTTCAAGAGTATCTATATCCACAGTAAACCTTTGTCGACATAACCTGAAAGGCCGCGCAGCAAGGAAGAAGCCACTGCTCCAAAACCGCCATAAAAAAGTGAGACTACCATTTGCAACTGTACATGGGGACAAAGATAGGACATTTCTCCAAAAAGTACAGTTTGGCCATAATGACCATTGTTATGTTTGGAGGAAAAAGGGGGAGGCTTGCAAGCCAGAGAACATCATCCCAACCGTGAAGCACAGGGGTGGCAGCATCATGTTGAGGGGGTGCTTTGCTGCCGGAGGGACTGTTGCACTTCACAAAATAGATGGCATCATGAGGGATGAAAATAATGTGGATATACAGAGGCAACATCTCAAGACATCAGTCAGAAAGTTAAAGCTTGGTCGCAAATGGGTCTTCCAAATGGACAATGACCACAAGCATACTTCCAAAGTTGTGGCAAAATGGCTTAAGGACAACAAAGTAAAGGTATCGGAGTTGCCATCACAAAGCCCTGACCTCAATCCCATAGAAAATTTGTGGGCAGAACTGAAAAAGCAGGTGCGAGCAAGGAGGCCTACAAACCTGACTCAGCTACACCAGCTCTGTCAGGAGGAATGGGCCAAAATTCACCCAACTGATTGTGTGAAGCTTGTGGAAGGCTACCAGAAACGTTTGACCCAAGTTAAACAATTTAAAGGCAATGCTACCAAATACTAATTGAGTGTATGTAAACTTCTGACCCACTGGGAATGTGATGAAAGAAATGAAAGCTGAAATAAATCATTCTCTCTACTATTATTCTGACATTTCACATTCTTAAAATAAAGTGGTGATCCTAACTGACCTAAAACAGGGAATATTTTTACTAGGATTAAATGTCAGGAATTGTGAAAAACTGAGTTTAAATGTATTTGGCTAAGGTGTATGTAAACTTCCGACTTCAACTGTATGTGTGGGTGCTGATCAACCGAAATAGCATCCTTCAACTAAAGGATACAGGGCTGGAGTGAACAGATATCCCATCGATTGAATTACATAATGGTAGCAAGACAATCTGTAGAATGTAACATATATTGCACACCATTCATAAACTTTAGCAGGTCTTAGGAATTGCTTGAGTAAATGAGAGGGACGTTTTATCATGTAGGGAGGTGGTCTTTAAACCAGCCTTTAAAAACCTTGCAGGAGGCATGGCTGAACCCACGACCACCCAAAAGCTCAGTACACCCAAATAACACCCCATCTGGATGGATGAGAGAGCACCAGAATCAAACAAACTGTCAGAGCAGCAGAGAGAGCATTCCAAAGAAACTAAACTCACTTCAGCAACAAGCCTCGACTAGACCAACGCTTGCCTCACTCTACACACACACACACACAAAAACACAAAATCAGTGTTTTGGTAACAAACCAACATTTCTGAGTTCAAATATTATCATGAGAATACTTTCAACATTTGAAGGAGAAGCAGTTGTGTGGAAGCAGTCAATGTGTTGTCATGGGTGGTAGGGCGAAACAGGTCCCAGAGCAGTTGCCCTGCACTTGTTAACAGGAAAACACCATCTAGCCAGGCTCTTTAGAACTCAGGCACTTTGTTATGGTAACCTCCCTTGTGTTCCAAAACAGTCAGGCTCTATTAGGGAGAACGGTCACAGTGGGCAGGTTTCCCAGCACTGCCTGCCGGTCTGCTCTCCCAGTCCAGCTACAACCGCAGGAAACCACCTCTATCTAGGAACTCTCAGGCCTCTCTACTCTCACAAGATGGGAGACAGGAAGTCATGGGCACTTCCTGTTTGGGCAGGGTCTATCAATTTTGTGGCAGTGCAGGTCAGTGGTGTATTCAATGGGGTGCAAAGTTTAGAGTGTTTTCACTCAGAGCTGGAAAATGGAAAGAGTTGCTCCGTTCTCTCGCCTCTGGTCCAAATGGAGAGTTATTTCTATCTCACCAAGCACAATGACATAAGAGCCTTTAAAATCAGTGCACACAAATGGAATCCCAGGCTTAGCCACAGAAAAATCAATGGGCTGTTGTGCCAAAAGGGCCAATAAATCTGAGAATACAATAACCTATTGGAGAGAAGAGTTGGGAAACATAGAAGAGACGGTACTTTTCCTTTTTTTGTTGTTGAAGGAAATGGTTAAATAAGCCACAAGTATGAAATGACCACACCTCTGGAAAAGTGTGATTGTCCGCTGGCACAGTGCACTTACTGGGGGTGCAAAGAATGTCTTCTGGTTAGCGTTCGCAAATATATTTACGGCTATGTGTCTGTGCAAGAATCAACCATGGTTAATCACTTTTCCAAATAAATGTTTTGTAAACAAAAGCGATCTCTGTTTGTCCTTGAAATAACTTGAGTTGGCCACATTGCTACTGGGTAGTTACAGGAAATAAGTGCCATTTGCTGATATTTTAAAGGGCAACTTAATGTCCTGATTTGGCCTCATTTTAGATTTGGTTAATTAAGAAATGCTAGCGGCCATGACATGAGTTGGTTTCAGGGTGTGCTTTGATATGGGTGTCTCGTGTGTGTTTGCAGTTGGGAAGAGTTAGCCAAATCATTTAGAAAATTAGCTTCAGCTTGCTGGTGTGCGACTGGGCAAAATTGGTTTGACTTTGGATAGCCTATTTCTGGGGATAGTAAAGAACCAGGACTTCCGTTAGGAAAATGTGGTGCCGGATATTTGACCGGCAGCATTTTGAATTTACCAGACATTTAAGAAATGTAAGGGACCCATAATCATTGGGTGCGTAACCTGATTAGGCACGGTGCTCAGAATAACAGGAATCACATTTAGATTATGGTCATTTTTCTTAACAGAACATGCAAGTCGAGAATGCAACGATGTGAGGTTCTTCTTCCTGAATTCCGATGCCCACATTTACTTTTCCTCAGCCAACAATACGAGTAACGAACAGCAAAATCACTAGCCTTTGTCAATCTACTATCCCCTATAACAGAAAATTTGACCTATTCTATTGGTCAGCTTGTCGAGAAAGAAATGGCCTATTCCAAACAGACTCTGGGAAAGTTGTGTAACGATACAATTCATACAGCCAGTAGGTCTAGGTTACACATTTTGATTTCATATAGCAATGAGTCTGATGGCAACAGATCAGAACGTTTGGCTTAAAAACATTGACAAAACTATTATTTCTTCACATTATAGGCACAGCAATGCGCACAAGGCAGTAGGCTACACGCAAATGTTTGTTCCATAATGCAATTAGAGGGAAAACGCTTGTCAAAAGCAAGCGGTTTCATGTGACAAATGAAAATATCAGTTCTACATTTAGAAAGAGGGGAGATGTAATATGCAACAACTAGCATGCATGACTAGGATAGTGCCTTTGGCTAATGAACTGTGAAAGAAAGTTGATATAAAATAATAGCGTCTACATAGATCTGATTTTGGCTTGGCTACTTTGAAGCAAGGTAACACATGCCTCATAATATGCAGTAAAACGTTCAGGTTAGCAATGATTAAGTATGTGTTTTCAAAATGCATACTGCCTCCAGCTCATTGCAAAGTGGTGGTGTTAGACGCACTGATGAAGCCTGCCTTCCGTGGCCTTTGCTGTTTGAGATGCTGTCAGCAACAGCTCTGGCGCTGTCTGACAGATTTTCCACTCAAAAGCTCTGTATGCTGTGTGTGTGATAAGATACATACATGCGCACCAATTTAATTCCACTCAATTCTGCAAACTAACCTATAGACTGATAAGCATGACTGTTAAAATGTATTTACATTAACTGGTATTTACATGAATGAATATGCTAAAAAAAAGTATTATTTCGAGATGGGATTGTTTTCTTCTTCTCCCGGACAATTCTATATCAACATCAATATCAGCATTTCTATTTGTTTATTTATTTTTTGGCCAGAAGCTGGCTAATACCAGCTAACGGAAACCATGTCATGTAAATGGGACAATCATTTTCATGTTGCACATCTTTTAATATCTTTCAATATTTGCATATGAATTTCCACAGTCATTGAAATTTGGAGCCGTTGACCTTTTAAAATATTGTCCCGTGTACATTGTGTAATTCACAGATGGTCTCCCGAACTAGCCCCATGGGAAAATCAAATGTCAAACCAAATTGACCATTGGCATTATGATCGGGTCACGTGCAGCGGTGCTCTGAATGAATGATTACTTGGGTGCTGCCAGCCGTGGGCAGGATTAAGGAAAACTGTTACGGTACCCTTCATTCCATGACACCATTTTTTCCTATCATCTCACAAATCCGTTTTGGGCAAGACTGACTGTTACCAAAAATGATCATATTTACATTTTCTAGTCAATTTTGACACTAGAATAAAATGTTTGACTCATATCAATGCTTCTGTAGGCCATTTTCAAAACGAGAAGGTATTTTTTAGGGGGGGGGGGCAGTCACTCTAAATTGAAATTGTGCATCAATATTGAATTTTAAAGGCCTGTAATATATTCGATGATGTGCCCTTTATTATATAGACCACATGGATTATTCAATAAATCAGATCGTTGTATATGAAAAGACTTGCTAAAGTGCCAAATTGTTGTATTGTGACATGTTCCTCCATGCACCGTCTGACTTTAAGGAAGATTTTAATCCACAACATGTCTCCAAGTTCTCACCGTCATTGTAAAGCCCTAGTTATTTTGCTGCTCTGACAAAGTCATTTCTGAAGATTAGTGATTCATTAAAAAAAATTATTATATTATATTTTTTTTAAATACCTGTCAGTCGTTTTAAGGTCAACCCTGTTACGTGAACTTAACTCTCGTTTCAATATGGTTAATATATATTTTTAAAGAAACATTGAACATGTCACAGTCAAATCATGGTGTAAAAGCAGGTGCGCTGCTCTTTTTTGGTCGTTTTCTGGTGGAAAACTGAGTGGGTCATGCATAACAAGTTAACCCCGTTACCAAGCTAAAAATGTTTCAACAATTTCATATTATTTTATGAAGCTTGCAGTCAATTGCCCCTCCATGTTGCACACAACAAGCTTCCCTTCCCTCTGTCACAAGGGGATTCATGCCTGATTTAAGATGAAATTGCCAAATGTGTTAAGGTCAACCCTGCTACTTCATTCACCTCTAGGGATCGTTTTCCCTCTACAGGGACTGTTGAGCTAACGTGCGCTAATGTGATTAGCATGACGTTGTAAGTAACAAGAACATATCCCAGGACATAGACATATCTGATATGGTTCTGCCCATATCAGATACGTCTAAATTTCAACTATAGCTTAAATTATTGTTAATCTAACTGCAACTGTCCAATTTACAGTTGCTATTACAGTGAAAAATAACAATTGTTTGATGAGTGCACAACATTTAAAAAAAAAAAAACTTACCACAGCAATCTCTGAAGGTAAATCATGTACCTATATTCAGTAATCTTGCTCTGATTTGTCATCCTGAGGGTCCCAGAGATAAAATGTAGCATAGTTTTGTTTGATAAAATCTATTTTTAAAGTTTGAACCCCTGCTGTTTCTAATGTGTTATATTCTCCTACATTAATTTCACGTTTCCACAAATTTCAAATGGTCTCCTTTCATATCCTTGCTACAGGTCCTGAACTACAGGCAGTTAGAGTTGGGAATGTCATTTTAGGCAAAAATGTAAAGAAAGGGTCCGATCCTTCAGAGGTTTTAATTAAAAAAGGAAAATGCCACACAAAAACTATTTTGATATGTTTCATTAGTCCATTGTTGATATAGTCCAAAAATTTTCCTTTAATACATACTTACTATAGTATTTTTTTAAATGTAACTTCTTGAGATGGAAAAACTTGTTTTTTTATTAACTTGAACATGTGCTCTTTATGACAGAATGTTAAAATTAGGTGCAATCAAAGTAACATCTCAAAAAGGCACTGAATTGGTGGAACGACCCTACTGCATTCAGACAAGTGGACAAACCAAGACTTGACAGACCCTGGCTTAAAAAGATCCCCCTTTCACTTGGGCATGATGGTGTTAATTATCCTCTGCCTCAAGTGCTCCCCCGGGGACCTCTAGCATCTCTCCTCTGACCATGAGGACCTCATGTGGTGGATCTGGTTTGGATTAAAACCACAACTGCCAAGAACCCTGCCCTGTGCCAAGCAGACGTTGTTTATGGCCGGCCCTGTGGGTGTGTTTAATTCTATACTTTCCTTGACGCTTCCACGTCACAACTCACACATCAGGTTTCAAGTTATTAGTCGAAAAGGACCCATGAGCACCAACATCTGAAGTTCATAGGAGCATATCAAATTGGGTGTCAAATGAAAGCTAAAGAGTATGTTTTTGGCATAGATGATGGCATAGACACATTTTTCAACCATTTTCCATCTTAAAAATGCAGCATAACTAAAAGGTTTTGATTTCTGGATAAACAGATGGAAAGGGGGTATTAGAAAACGTCTTAAAAAGTATTAGAAACACATATCAAAACATATCAAAACACACTAATGTTGACGTAAAGACCCCTGCCAACTAATATCAACACTTATATTTACTTTTGGAGAAATTGTTTACAGTCTGTACGTTTAAGAAATATTGCCTTGTAATTCCATTACCCCCAAAAAAATATTTTCTAATTTCTCTCCCTCATGAGGAGAGAGGATATAGATGTAACAAGTAATGGTAGACTTACCAATCAGTTAGTGATTTTACTGATATTACATTTTGTTAAGGAATTATTAAGCAATTAAAAACATGTAATTCTGTTACCAAAGTCCACATCTGCACAGTTCTTCCACTAAATTCATCTTTGTATAAATGTCTGTGAAAAGTGTTAAACATAGTCCTAATAGATTCGTATGGTTTGTTAAAACTTTGGAATCAATAGTTTTTGTTTTGCATACATTTTAAAGTGAAGAAACTTAAACTCCGTTACCATGGAATTTCCCTCGTATCATTGGTCATAGCTGTGTCATATGGGCTTTAAATGTTTCCAGTCTAGTTAGAAAGATTCTTAACATTAAACGCAACCCTTTTCTGACATTTAAATGTGTAAAAACATTTGACAGGAAAAAGCATTCCAGTTGTATACTAGGCTGGGGCATGAAAAGCAGCTGACCCATTTCAGTTATCTCTGTTGTCTCGTCCTATTTAGATAACAGATAGATGCCACTGAAATAGAATGCACGACTCTAGCAGATGATCTGTAATTGAGCATACAAAGGCCTCTTCAACTCAGTCCAATTCCCAAACAGAGGATTCTCTCCCAGTGTCACAGTCATTACATGGAGTTGGAATGATGGACAATACTATCTCTAATGGATACTGCAGGCCAGAGCCAATTGCTGTGGATAGTAGTGTATCTATTAAGGATATCAGAGAAGTTCAAATGCTGTCTTCAAGCCAGACTGTTGTGTTGGGGGAGGCGCAGAGGGCTTGTTCAGTGTGCTAGATTAGTGGCTCTAGATTTTGCCTTGGCAAAACCACAGAGGAGAGAGTAGGCCTCTTGATGGTCACATGGGCTCATGTATTATTGAACAAAAGGAAGAACCTGCACTCACTGAAATACTATTTAAGTAGTAATGTATTTGGTTTTTAAGCAGCAGGTCAGAAGAAACAGACGTGTTTTGGTAAACGCTGACAAAGGCTACCACCGAAACATGTGTCTGTTCTGACCTGCTGCTAAAAAAATAAATACATTCAAAATGTCAAGAATATTTCAGTGAGTGCCGGCTTTTCCTTTCTTCAATAATGCCCTTTGAACCCGGCACCCAAATACTTTGTTACTACACACATTTGAGCTGAGCACGCCAATTTCTCTTTCTCATGTATTATTGACCCAGGCAGGCTGACAGCTGATCCGTTTCACCATCTGACCCCCTGGACAGGTGTTCACGCTCTACAGTTGCGATTACAGAAACCCATTTCCCCAAAATGTTCACCGTGTTTTATATGTTTAACTAAAGTACAGTTTTATACATTTAATTAAAGTACAGTCCCAGGAATTACAAAACATCCCACTTTAAAATGTATTATCGAATAGTCCTACAGCTTGCTCTGTGCTCGGGTAATATGACTCGAGTATAAAAAGAGTGGTGAATGCAGGCCCAGGTAGCCCCAAGCGCTTTATTCAGCTTGACCCCCTGTGGGATGGTGTGGCTTCCTTGACATGCCCTGCTGAATGAGAGAGAGCATGAAAGAGGGAGAGAAAGAAAAAGACCAGAGAGAAACCAGATAGAGATCGGAGAGAGTGCGTGCGGGCAAGCTGCTTAGGGCGCCACTGGACAACAGTGATAACCCACTAATCTCCTGACTGGCCTGGTGGCATACAGAATGTCACAGCCCACACATCACCCTCTCTTACTGACAGGAAACCAAATCATTTTATACACAAGACTCACAGGGCAGAAGCTCAACACTGGATTCATGACTGTAAAAAAGGGCCAAAAAAAGGGTTGAGTGCAGGTGAATTTTTCCAAATTCAACAGACATGAATCACATTAACCAGCCTGATAATAGCTCATTTCCAGTTTGATTCATTTCTCTAAACAGACAAGTAATGGAGTCACATTTGGCCTATATCCTAGCCCATAGAGCCTATCTATCCTATTTCAAAAAGGACTGAAGACTGAAGTGTCCTTGAACCGGGTACGGGTTTTCACACTCAAAACGTTTCCTGTGTGTATGAAGGATGATCCACCACCCAAAGAACACCCAGCCAACTTAACACAACTGTGGGAAGCTTCGGATACAACATGGACTAGCATCCCTGTGGAACGCATTCGACACCTTGTGGGGGGAACAACTCAATATTAGGAATGTTTTGTCATGAATGTTATGTACAGTGCATTCGGAGAGTACTCAGACCCCTTGACTTTTTCCACATTGTTCCATTACAGCCTCGTTCTAAAATGGATGAAATTCACATTTTTCCTCATCAATCTACACACAATATCCCCTAATGATTGATTGGAGTCCACCTGTGGTCAATTCAATTGATTGGACATGATTAGATACACCTGTCTATATAAAGGTCACACGGTTGGAAATGCTCGTCAGAGCAAAAACCAAGCCATCAGGTCGAAGGAATTGTCCGTAGAGTTCAGAGACAGGATTGTTTTGAGGAACTGATCTGGGGAAGGGTACCAAACTATTTCTGCAGCATTGAAGGTCCCCAAGAACACAGAGGCCTCCCTCATTCTTAAATGAAGAAGTCTCTTCTTAGAACTGGCCGCCCAGCCAAACTGAGCAATCGCGGGAGAAGGGCCTTGGTCAGGAAGGTGACAAAGTACCCGATGGTCACTGAGTTCCTCTGTGGAGATGGGAGAAACTTCCAGAAGGACAACCATCTCTGCAGCACTCCACCAATAAGGCCTTTATGGTAGAGTGGCCAGACGGAAGTCACTCAGTCAAAGGTACGTGACGGCACCTAAAGGACTCTCAGACCATGAGAAACAAGATTCTCTGGTCTGATGAAACCAAGATTGAACTCTTTGGCCTGAATGCCAAGCGTCAAGTCTGGAGGAAACCTGGCACCATCCCTATGGTGAAGCATGGTGGGGGGTGTGTTTCAGTGGCAGGGACTGGGAGACTAGTCAGGATTGAGGGAAAGATGAACGGAGCGAAGTAGAGATCCTTGATGAAAACCTACAGCGATGATCCCCATCCAACCTGACAAAGCTTGAGAGGATCTGCAGAGAAGAAATGGAGAAACTCCCCAAATACAGGTGTGCCAGGCTTGTAGTGTCATACCCCAGAAGACTCTAGGTAAAGGGTCTGAGTACATATGTAAATGTGATATTTCCTGTTTTTGCAATGTCATTATGGGGTATTGAGTGTAGATTGATGAGGGGGGAAAACTATTTAAAACATTTTAGACTAAGGCTGTAATGTAACAAAATGTGGAAAAAGTGGTCTGAACACTTTCCAAATGCACTGTAAATAAAATCTAAGTGTTTTGAATTATGTACTAGGCTATTTCACATATAAAATGTGGACAGTCGGGTGCTTTGCAAATTCAAAACCGCTGGACAGCAGCATAATAAACTGAAGCACTGATCATTGGGAACGAGATCAGAATGACTGCCAAGGCTTGATCCATAAATTAAATTAGGAAGCCTAGCCTACAAAACTGAAACAATCTATATGGTGAAATCAAAGGGCCCGATTAAAATGATGCATGCACAACTCGAGTTCCTGGCGCCGACTCATTCAGAAACCAAAACATGGTTTCGTATTTAGTTTAAAAGCTCAGACAAAAAGGCCAAGTGAACCAGAAAACCCTTTAATGAGAAAACAGAAGTACAAAAAAATAAGTCCCAAATAAATTGTCAAAGATTTCGCCTACGACAAAAACTTCTTAGCCTACATTTGGAAACCACCGCAGAAGCATCGCTATTCTGCATCTTCCCAATTAAGTAGCCTAGTTTTGTTGTATGGCTACTTGAAGAGAACTAGGGCCTATTACTCGCAGCACACCTCTTCCAGTGCCTTGTGGAAAAACTTGCATTAAATTCTACTAGATGAAGATGTGAAATGAGTAATATCAACCTGGCATTTAAATCAGAGTTGAGTTTCCAAAATCACATAAGTTATTCTATTCTCGCCTACTGAAAATGCGTCATATGCACGATTGCTTCCCACTATTCGTTGATTTTGGTAAAGCATCCCCATATCTAATTGATCAGCTTCTGTCAAAACCAAAATGAGTTTGACATCCGGGCATTTAAAGTATACATGATTTTCAAAATGTCGCTTTCTATTAAATGTTATTTTTTTCCGCATACTCAAAAACAACCTAATATTTAGGACGCAAGTAAGGGTATTTGGAAACAGCCCAGTGTTCCCTCGCTGTGGCATGGCCTATTCTTAACAACGACCACCTGAGGTATCCCTGCGATGTTGCACACGTGTTATTTCTTCTATCTGGACCAAAATGGACAAGGGAACAAACAGCCAGAGACAATTTCAGCAGGTACAAGAGATACTAGATAATCCTGAAGTTATTTTTTTCAGGATAATGTAAGTTTAGTAATAAATCCTGAGACACATAAAGCAGAACAGCTCAGGGTCTGTCCTGTTGACCTTACTGTACGAATGGCCATTATGTCTCATCCTTTATCCTCAATGAAGACAGCTGGAGCTACTTATGAAATTAAAGTCAAATATCTGAGGACACATAAACCCTTACAACTCTCTCTGAGCGGTCTGTCAGTACACCGCTGTGAGGATTCACATCATGGAATAATAAATGGCATGACTCACAAAAACAATTGTGACTGTTACTAGAAATGATGCCTGAAGAAAAAGCATATTGGACGATAACAAAAGAACAAGTGGAGGAGGGAAATGGACAATTACATGGGTAGTGAGCGGATGTGCCTGACGACAGTTTGTTGATGCTCAGTAGGTTAGGGCCTCTTTACACTACACTACTTTGACGACACAAACTAGGCCCCAGAAGAGATACAGTGTCTTCAGAAAGTATTCACACCCCTTTTACTTTTTCCACATTTTGTTGTGTTCCAGACTGAATTTAAAATGGATTACATTTAGATTTTGTGTCACTGATCTACACAAAGTAACCCAAAATGTCAGTGGAATTTAGTTTGTAGATAACTAAATAAGTATTCAACCCCTTTGTTATGACGAGCCCAAATAGGTTTAGGAGTAAAAATGTGCTTAACAAATCACATAATAAGTTGCATGGACTCATTCCGTGTTCAATAATTGAGGTTAACGTGATTGTAGACTCTCTGTACCCCACACATACAATGAATGATCTGTAAGGTCCCTCAATCGAGTAGTGAATTTCAAGCACAGATTCAACCACAAAGACCAGGGAAGTTTTTCAATGTCTTGAAAAGAAGGGCACCTATTGGTAGTTGTGTAAAATAAATAGCAAAGCAGACAAATACACCGCTGAGCAGGGTGAAGTTATTAATTTGGCTATGGATGGTGTATCAATACACCCAGTCACACTACAAAGATTTCATCACGAGGACAATTGTGAATTTAAAACGGTTACAGTGTGATAGGAGAAAACTGAGGATGGATCAAAAACATTGTAGTTACTCCACAATACTAATCCCTAAATGACAGAGTGAAAAGAAGGAAGTCTGTACAGAATGTTTGGAAAAAGGCCCTTAAGAAATACTGCAAAAAATGTGTCAAAAATTAACTTTATGACATGAATACAAAGTGTTATGTTTGGGACAAATCCAACAGTACCACTCTTCATATTTTCAAGCATGGTGGTGGTTGCATCATGTTATGGCTATGCTTGTCATCAGCAAAGACTAGGGACGTTTTTCAGGATAGAAATTAATGGAATACAACTATAAACACAGGCAAAATCCTAGAGGAAAACCTGGTTCAGTCTGCTTTCCAACAGACACTGGAAATCAAATTCACCTTTCAGCAGGAAAATAACTTAAAACACGAGGACAAATCTACACTGGAGTTGCTTACCAAGAGGACATTGAATGCTCCTGAGTGGTCTACATTTTGGACTTAAATCTGCTTAAATCTATGGCAAGACTAGAAAATGGTTGACTAGCAATGATCAACAATCAACTTGACGGAGCTTGAAGAATTTTCTGAAGAATAATGGGCAAATATTTTACAATCCAGGTGTGCAAAGCTCTTAGAGACTTACCCAGAAAGACTCACAGCTGTAATCGCCAAAAAGGTGCTTCGACAAAGTATTGACTCAGAGGTGTGAATACTTACATAAATGTGATGTTTCTGCATTTAAATATTTCTAAAAATATGTATTCACTTTGTCATCCTGGGGTATCGTGTGTAGATGGGTGAGATTAATTATATTTTTAAAATCCATTTTGAATACCGGTATGAATATTTTCTGCAGACGATGTACTTGTGTAGGGTAAAGAGATGGATCCAGATTCATATCTCTTGAAGACATTTTTACACCACATATCCTCAAAATAATTACCAGAATTTCCTTAATACCAGTAGACAGCATTTTTGAAAATGAAAGGCTTTTAAATTTGGCTCTGTCATAACCTCACATGGTCTCTCCTATCATTGCTATGCAGACGACACACAACTAATCTTCTCCTTTCCCCCTTCTGATGACCAGGTGGCGAATCGCATCTCTGCATGTCTGGCAGACATATCAGTGTGGATGACGGATCACCACCTCAAGCTGAACCTCGGCAAGACGGAGCTGCTCTTCCTCCCGGGGAAGGACTGCCCGTTCCATGATCTCGCCATCACGGTTGACAACTCCATTGTGTCCTCCTCCCAGAGCGCTAAGAACCTTGGCGTGATCCTGGACAACACCCTGTCGTTCTCAACCAACATCAAGGCGGTGGCCCGTTCCTGTAGGTTCATGCTCTACAACATCCGCAGAGTACGACCCTGCCTCACACAGGAAGCGGCGCAGGTCCTAATCCAGGCACTTGTCATCTCCCGTCTGGATTACTGCAACTCGCTGTTGGCTGGGCTCCCTGCCTGTGCCATTAAACCCCTTCAACTCATCCAGAACGCCGCAGCCCGTCTGGTGTTCAACCTTCCCAAGTTCTCTCACATCACCCCGCTCCTCCGTTCTCTCCACTGGCTTCCAGTTGAAGCTCACATCCGCTACAAGACCATGGTGCTTGCCTACGGAGCTGTGAGGGGAACGGCACCTCAGTACCTCCAGGCTCTGATCAGACCCTACACCCAAACAAGGGCACTGCGTTCATCCACCACTGGCCTGCTCGCCTCCCTACCACTGAGGAAGTACAGTTCCCGCTCAGCCCAGTCAAAACTGTTCGCTGCTCTGGCCCCCCCAATGGTGGAACAAACTCCCTCACGACGCCAGGACAGCGGAGTCAATCACCACCTTCCGGAGACACCTGAAACCCCACCTCTTTAAGGAATACCTAGGATAGGATAAGTATTCCCTCTCACCCCCTCCCCCTTTAAGATTTAGATGCACTATTGTAAAGTGACTGTTCCACTGGATGTCATAAGGTGAATGCACCAATTTGTAAGTCGCTCTGGATAAGAGCGTCTGCTAAATGACTTAAATGTAATGTAAATGTAAAATATCCACACATTTGTGAATCCTCGCATTAAACAAGTATGCAAAACTATGTGCGATATGGTTTAGATGAGAAGCTCCTGTATAGTTTGAATAGCTATCCTTATTTTGTTTGTCTGTATACTATGGTATTTACGGTATGCCAGTAGCTTCACTCACAAACAAAGCAGGAATGTGGCTTTGGCAACAGCTCATCCAAGACTAGTTTAAAGAGGAAATATGACGAAGATAGATACTGTAGATCTCACTAGACATATTTTACTAATGCCATATTTTATCATTATTATATAACTAATGTAAATCCATCTTTTGTTTGATTGAGACATGAAATACTCTGTTGCGCCTCCTGCCAAACAGTTTATGGGACATCTGATTTCTCCATCTCCCTCTGAGACAAATAAAGTGGCCCACGCGATGCTCTAAGGGCCTTGGCTACACCGACATTATACAAGTGTCTTAAAATGGTCTTTCACACAGGCCCCTGGACCATGTGACAGGCCTGGAGGCTGTGTGTGATGACATCCCTCCTGATTTACAATCGTCTAGGCTCCAACCAACGGCAGGGCCCGTGTGGATCTAAGTTTATCACCATTAGCTGAAATCCAACATGGACTATTGATTGCAATTACATAACTGCCCCCAGCTGTTTTATAGCACTTGTGCATGAACAGATCATATCCAGCTGCCATCGATGGATTAGTTTCCACACTTTTCCAAACAAGGACAGCAGAGCTGGAATACAGAGCCTTTAAATTCAGAGGAATCTTCTCTAATGTATCCAATGCATTTTTGTTCTAATGTAATACAGGAGAGAGAGAGAGAGAGAGAGAGAATGCAGAGTCCTGTTTGTTTCAAAGGCAGACTTTGGAGTTACTGCCACCACCACGACCAGCAGCACAGCAAATTAAAAGCTGATGACGGCCATTATGGCTGCAATGGTTTTCACAAAGAGAGATCTGGCTCTGCTCTGAGCGTGCATGGAGAAATAGAGGGACATCTCAGCTATGAGCCCTGTCCACTGGCACGTCCCTTTATTCCAACAATAAACAAAGGGGCTCTGCCCAGTGTGTCCTCTCAGAAACATTACAGGAACTAGCTAATCAGTGGAACAGTATTTGCCTCTGAAATCTAACTATTGCATTTGATCCTATCCATGATCAGTTTGAGCCATACAATATGTACTGACAAGAGGATCTATTCAGTTCATTATGACTTCTTAGTGGGTATTTGGATTACAATCTTTCAGACAATACATTTGTGTTTCAATGCAGACTGAAACACAATCGTCCACGATGGGGGGGGGGTCCATCACAATCTCCCCTTTATGTCACTGAAAGAGATCCTTCTTCCTCTCGGAGGGTATTTACATGCTTCATGGAGGAATTAATTATGAACTGTGTGTGTGGATGATGGTCTTGTGTAGAATCACATTCCTGTCCCACTCCACTGAGGGGCTCCACCAGAACAGAGCTATACTTCACACTTTATTCTTCCTACCGTTCACCTTATGTTGGTCAGTGAACTTGGGAGTTGTTCTTATTCACAATGACTTCCTTATAAAAACACAGGATTTTGCATACCACTAGTCTCCTCCAGAATCCTCTGGCTTGGATCCATGAGAGAAAATGAATGAATGAATGAATAAATAAATAATATGAAGGTGTGGTTGTGGGTCTGGGATCTTGAGTCGGGATTCCATTTCCCTGACAGAGAGCCTGGACGGTGTCCGTTTCAGTTACCTAGCAACTTCTTCTAGGAAAGTCGGAACAATTACTCCAAACACCACACCAAACACAGTACACACAAAAGGGTCAACTCCTTTCTCTCCAGAGCCTTTGGAAAAATTAATATTGTGATATGACAGGTCCCCGTTGCCCAAATGTTCCAAGCTGGATGGTCAAATTCAACATTAGACAAATGGCACCCGATACTGTCTGGGACACCGACCATGAAATTGATTCCAAACACTTCTCTTTGTAATGTGGTGCCTCTGAGCCTTTCTATGGACATAGACTACCTCACTGATACTAAATACCCTATAATGGGGCAGAGATTCCTAACATCTATTTGGTCACTATATAAATTGTAATTTATAAAAGCAAAGAAATTTTCAAAAAAATCCTTACACATACACATGAAGGGGTTTTAGTTATGTACTAAAAATCACCTTTTTCCTTGTATCATGCAAATATGTTGACCTGAAGGGGACAATATGGTGGCCTATTCAGTACAGTGTGCTAATACCGGCATGTTGTGCATCCCATTAGACAGACCGGCCTAATATAGTCTCTACAAGATTGGCCTTCCAAGTGCTCCATAGATCTCAGTATAGATGGCACCTTTAACACGTTACGTTTTTCACAACAGGTTATAAAAATGTAGGGCTAGTTAACTTATTTCCATGTTTGCTAAAATTCTAATAGTTCGCCGAATTTCAGTTTATAAGACAAAATTAACAAGCGTAGTGTAAAGAATCCTTGTACCATCTAAACAGCTGTGAAATATATTTTCCATAACCCAAAATATTGTGTTCTCTGTTTGAAGCTGGTGTACAGACCCTAAAGTAAAAGAACAGGAAGCATAGAAAGAACAGATCTACCGCTTCTTAGACGTGCTTTCAGTGAGAATGCCAGATCCATAACTCACATTTCTATGTTAATTTTGCAGGGTCGGACAAAAAGTTACATATTGCAGCATTTTAAAAAAAACAGAACGTACAGAATTATTAATATCCATGATAATCCATGTATAGGCCTACAATTGATGATGTGTGCATCTAATTTACATGTTTAATCAATGATAGAGGGATGATTGGCCTTGCTGGAGGGTCAGAGAGCAACAACAAAAAATAGACGTGTGGAATACAACTCAATGAAATGAGGGAGGCAGCTGAAGTTGGCTTAACACCGTGTGCACCAAAATAGTAATGTAGGCCTAAACAATTAACAGGTAAACCAAGTCAAATAATAGGTAAACGACCAACATGGAATGCATAATGTAATGCTTTCAAGTAGGCCTACATGTACAAATTGTGATACAGGTCTTATTGGGCCACATTGAGTATAATTATCTTAGTGCTGCACCTGCTGACCTCGAGGGTGGGTGACAATGGGCGCACATCTCTACGGGCTAGAATGTAACACACAAGGCACAATAGCAAACAGACGTGTAGCATAGAGAGCTTCGAAGGGGATGGAAATTGTCTAGTGTACTTACAACAAGCACGGAGGTCCTGACAACCTCAGAGACACTTTGCCTTAGTTCAGCCGCAGTGCCAGGTTTACTTAGTCCCCTTGTAAATTTCCTGGTCTCCGGATGTACTGGAACTGACATTGTCGAGTCCTGCCTTTCATCAATTTCTTTAGGAATTTATAAAACGTCAAAGAAGAAGAGTAAGAACGGAATCATCTGCCGGCTTTTTCCGTTTCTCCGTCAGCACAAGAGCGCACCTTGAGTTTAAAACTGGGTCATGTTGTGCTGGTTCACTCTGCCTTTTTGATCTCATAATTTGCAACAATTACTAGTGAAAGTTGTATTGTATTATCCCGCAGCTGTTGCATCCCCCAGCTGAGTTGTTGTTGTCATAATAAACCATTCTTCCGCGCGTTCACCGTCTCATTACGGCTGTCCGTCGTCGGTCTCCCTATGCTCGGTGTACATGCGACGCCAGTCAGAAAGCGTAATCTGCGTGCGTCGTTCTACCACGCTTCTCCACTCCTCCCTCCTCCAGTGATTTACAAAGGCCTGCCCAGTTCAGTTTCTGTATGAGCAGGCTATGAACGTACTGTAATCATTGTTACAGTAATATTAATAAGGGGGGGGGGCTGTTTTTAATCGACATGTAACGTGGTAAGTAGAGAAGATACAATGCCATGTCTATCACCATGGTGGAAATTGTTCAGTGAATGTAGAATCACTATTAAAACGTGCATAAATTGAATACAGTGAAGTACTTCACACAACATTCAAAATTGGACGGTGAAAACCTAATGAGAACGACCATGTTTGTTTTTAGGAGGACTACGTAAAATTATTTCATCAGATTAAAATTATGCAATAACTTCGGGCCAGTACGTGACCAGCAATGGCACAGGTCTTATGTTATTGAGCAATGATGCCATCTATGGGAATACAAGAAACAAAATGTCAATTATCTTGTAGTGTACTGAGGTGAAAGTGGTTAAAAACATTAAATGGGCAATTACACCTCTGTTAGCTATTATGGACTAGCAAAATAACCCACAATACAAATGTTCAAATTAGGTTTTTATTGCTTTCATTTCCAAAGCGCTCTCTGGTGTCTGGGAAAACACAGCATTCCCTCAATAAGGAAAACCAAAGTTTTCCCTCTCTGTCATATGCATATATCCATTTAATTTAGACTTGTAAAGGTCTCTTTACATATGGGAGGCAGCCTAGTCCAACAAGGGCAATGGTGCTTGGAACTGAAAGTTTAGATTTTGTTTCACACATATTCTTTAAAGCTTTCCAATACAGTTTCCTTCATAATACACAGATTATGAACATCTCACATTTCTCACACAATTGAGGGTGGAATATAATAGTCTTCAGAACACCCTCTGAAGTATCCTTACAACAAAGCATAACAGGAATATTCACTTCACTTGAATAATGGCGTTAGTGGTGATGGTAACTACCCTGATAGCTTTATAAGTAGTTCTAGAGTTAAGTCGATGATACAACAAAATATTCTGATATCTTACTTATCACAAGGTCTCTCACTGTCCAGAGACATCTTATTAAAAGAAAAATGTAATTTAAAGTGACTTTTTTTTCTTTTTTCTTACAACACATTTCAAGTCTCCTCACCACCAATGTAGTAAAATTGCATTAAAAGTGTAGGAAAATGGTTAAACTGTTTGGCACTTTTTCATTATTTTTTTAATTTATTATTATTTTCCCCCATAAAGTAAACAAGGAGACAAAAATCTTGAGGATGCAGTGATATTCTAACCATCTATGAAAAAAAAGTTTAAAAATGCAGAATCTCTGTATCAACATGTTCCCACCATAAAAACAATTCAATGACAGAATGTGAAACCAGAAGTACAGTAAGTGATTCAGCCCGTTAGAAAACAGTATAAAATGGCATCCTACAAAAAAGAGGTTCAGAGCTGAGTAAAAATGCTGAAAATGCAGTCTCTGATGCAGTCTAAACCAGCGGACATGTCACCATTAAAGCATTAAAAAGCACCGAGATTGTGCATGGACACTGCTCAATGTACATATGTCCCAGATATGTGTAGAAAAGGAAATCAAGAGTGTCCAGAGAAGTGAAGTGAATGTGGCGCCAGAGGGGCTCTGCTTCAGCTTGCTGCTTGGGGAGTCGTAGTGTGATGAGAGGCTAGATGTGGCCAGACCCTATGGGAGATTGTGGTAGGGAGAAGAGGCATGGAGACAGGGAGAGAGCCCTTGCTCTTCGGATCAGTACGGATGGGGCTCTTTCCGGCTCAGAATGCGGGTGCTGCTGACAGAGACGGTGGCACTGCGAATGACCTCCATCCACCTGTATGGAGAGAAAAAGACAGGGGGTTTCACACTGCCCAGTAACATCTGTAAACAAACATACTATATACTGTACACAATACAGGATAGACAGAAGTGTACTGTACCTCTCAAAAGTGTATTCGCTCTCAGATCTGAAGTAGTAGACGTGGGATTTGAAATGCAGTTTGAAGACATAGTCCTTGTGGATGTTTTCAGACTCAGTGGGGATGGTGACCGAGTAGCCCAACAGGGGGAGACTGGCCAGAGGATAATCATCCTGGAGAGGTGGGAAAGGACCAAACAGTTAAGCATTCTGAATGTTATGAAGCTACTTACATTCAGTAACAAACAGTTGAAGCGATCGGAATTTCAAGGAGAAATTCACTTTCACTCAGTGGTGTAAAGTACTTAGGTAAAAAATACTTTGAAGTACTACTTAAGTAGTTTTTTTGGGGGGTATCTGTACTTTACATTACCATTTTTATTTTTGACAATTTTTACTTCACTATATTCCTAAAGAAAATGATGTACTTTTTATCCATACATGTTCCCTGACACCCAAAAGTACCTGGTACATTTTGAATGCTAAGCAGGACAGGAAAATGGTCTAATTCACACATCAAGAGAACATCCCTGGTCATCCCTACTGCCTCTGATCTGGAGGACTCACTAAACACACATGCTGTGTTTGTAAATGATGTCTGAGTGTTGGAGTGTGCCCTTGGCTATCCGTAAATGACAAAAACGAGAAAATTGTGCCATCTGGTTTGCTTAATATAAGCAATTGTAAATGATTTATACTTGTACTTTTGATACTTAAGTATATCTTTTGCAATTACCTTTACTTCTGATACTTAAGTATATTTAAAACCAAATACTTTTAGACTTTTACTCAAGACTTTTACTCTTTTACTTTATTTATACTGTCTTTACTTTTACCACCACTGCTTTTCACTACAAAAACACTTGATAACACGATCATACATTCATGGTGCATTTTAAAATGAGGGAAAATGCCCCACGGCAACAGGTCACAGAACATGTGACAAAACATGAGTAACTAACTATAGCATTACAAACAATGGTTTCTTTCAGGTGGTGATTCTAATGGATTCAGGGGAGCTGTGCTGAAAGTGAGAGCAGATCAACTGGCATGGGGATGTGCGTAACTCCCTTACATGGCACATGGATTTGAAATTCCACAGATAAATGGGATATTCTTAAATTAATGGGATATTGTTAGATTGTAAACAATACTGCCATGTTGATGATCATGGATCATGAGCAGGAGGAGGCTAGGGGGTCATCCCCAGCACACATTGTTGTGCTTCTGGACTTCATACATACATGGATCATAAGGAGGGGGAGACAGGCCCCAGAACACATTGTTGTGCTTCTGGCCTTCACAGACATGCATGGATCATAAGGAGGGGGAGACAGGCCCCAGAACACATTGTTGTGCTTCTGGCCTTCACAGACATGCATGGATCATAAGGAGGGGGAGACAGGCCCCAGAACACATTGTTGTGCTTCTGGCCTTCACAGACATGCATGGATCATAAGGAGGGGGAGACAGGCCCCAGAACACATTGCCGTAGTTCTGGTACCTAATGTATCAAGCGTCTCAGAGTGCTAACTTATGATTATTAAGATTATATGGACATGGGGGACCTGGTCGTAGAGCAGAAATCCTACTCAGACGCTTTGTGAACACGGGCCATGGTCTACAGAGACAGACAAACACGAGGAGTAGGTGCTAGCCCTCACCTGGTGGGTCTTGTAGAAGAACAGGCTGAAGTTGGTGAAGACCACCCAGAGTTTCTGCCAGCCGTTGCTGTTCTTGAACTTCCTCAGCAGGTTTCCTGACAGCTGATTCTACAGTAGAAAAACGATTTACAAATCAGTGAACTTTGTTCATGTACTACATAGAAAAATGACATGACAAAAATAAAAACATGTAGAGGTAATTTCAACAAACACTTACAGCACCTTCAGTAACTATTCACACCCCATCACCTGTTCCACATGTTTTTGTGTTACAGCCTGAATTTAAAATGGATTAAAATCAACTTTTTTTAAACACTAGCCTACACACAATACCCCATAATGTCAAAGTGGAATTATGTTTTTAGAAATGTATTCAATATGAATAGCTGAAATGTCTTGAGTAAAGCCCTCAAGCCTAAATAAGTTCAATAAATAAGTTCAGGAGTAAAAATGTGCTCAACACATAATAAGTTGCATGGACGCTGGGTGCAATAATAGAGTTTATCATGATTTTTGAATGACTACCTCATCTCTGTACCCCACACATAAAAGTACGCAAGGTCCCTCAGCCGAGCAGCGAATTTCAAGCACAGATTCAACCACAAAAAATGTTTTTCAATACCTTGCTAAGGGTACCTATTGGTAATGCAAATTATAATGCAGACATTGAATATCCCTTTGAGAATGGTGAAGGTATTAATTACACTGGATGGTGTATCAATACACCCAGTCACTACAAAGATACAGCTGTTCTTCCTAACTCAGTTGCTGGAGAGGAAGGAAACCTATTATGGATTTCACCATGAGGCCAATGGTGACTTTAAAACAGTTACAGAGTTTAATGGTTGGGATAGAAGAAAACTTAGGATGGATCAACAACATTGTAGTTAATCCACAATACTAACCTAATTGACAGAGTGAAAAGAAGGAAGCCTGTACAGAATACAAATATTCCAATACATGCATCCTGTTTGCAACAAGGCAAACTGCAAGACATGTGGCAAAGAAATTAACTTTTTGTCCTGAATACAAAGCTTGGGGCAAATCCAACACAACACATCACTCAGTACCACTCTTCATATTTCCAAGCATGGTGGTGGCTACATCATGTTATGGGTATGCTTGTCATTGGCATGGACTAGGGAGTTGTATAGGATAAAAAGAAAAGGAATAGAGCTAAACACAGGCAAAATCCTAGAGAAAAACGTGGTTCAGTTTGCTTTCCAACAGACACTGGGAGACAAATTCACCTTTCAGCAGGATAATAACCTAAAACACAAGGCCAGATATACACTGGAGCTGCTTACCAAGATGATGTTGAATATTCCTGAGTAGCCTAGTTGCAGTTTTGACTAAAAATCAGCTTGAAAATCTATGGTAAGACTTGAAAATGTCTGTTTAGCAATGATCAACAACCAACAGATCTTGATGAATTGTTAAAAGTATAAATGTGCAAATATTATACAATCCAGGTGTGCAAAGCACTTCTCGACTTACCCAGAAAGACTCACAGCTTTAAATCGCTGCCAAAGGTGATTCCAACATGTATTGACTCAGGGGTGTGAATACTTATGTAAATGAGATATTTCTGTATTTAATTTTCCATACATTTGCATTCATTTCTAAAAACATGTTTTGACTTTGTCATTATGGGTTATTGTGTGTAGATGTGTGAGAAGAACAAAACAACAGAATGTTGAATAAGACAAGAGGAACGAATATTGTCTGAAGGCTCTGTATGTTAGTGCGTAAGGAATAGTGTGTGCTGCACTGTAAGCTCTGAAAATAAACCCACTGTAATTAAGCCTGAGGCCTCTGTTCACTTCAGTGGTTTAAAGGAGGTAAGTACAGCTATAAACAGACAGTGTCTATCCTGGGGTCCATCCAGCAACAGTTTAAAGTCACTGAACTAACAGTGATCTCTATGGTCACTGTAAACAACTGCCATCTAGTGGCAATATAAAGCATTTACTGTAAACTGGGACATCATTTTAGGCTTCCACCAAATTATTTTAGCTGTAGTCTTTACAGGTGAAAAGTGTTACACAAAAGCGTTCTACTTTTCACCAACGACCTCAAAGAAGACACAAGGTGCTAGTATATGACAGTAATGCTACAATGTGATGGGGAGGCCTCTCCTCTCTCCCTGGCTCCTTTACCTCTAGACTCCTGCAGGAATCACTAAAGGAGAGGCTGTGAACTCGATACCAGCAGATAAGAGACAGAGGCACTGGTCCCTGGCCACTGCCGGGCCCCGAGAGGGAGGCCTCTGAGTCACTGACTGGACTAGGGTCCTCTACCACGGAGGACAGGCAGACTGACACACAGAAGAGACAGACAGAAAAGAGAGAGGGGGGGGAGGGAGGAGAGGACAGAGACACAAAGACTGAGTAGGTGTAAACACGCATGCACTGCAAGGGCTAAACACGGAGAGGGGAGGGGGGGGACTAACGGTGAGTCCAGGTACGGCTCTGAAGGAGAGAAAAAAGGAGCGCAAAACCACACGAGACATCCACAGTAGAGATTAGATAAGAAAACCACACTGGAACAGTTAGCCACAGAGGGCAAGATGAGAACAGTGTCCTGTCAGTGCACCCACCTCATGCTAAAGTCGAGTCTTGCTCTGGGCTCAGTATACAACATAACAGAGAAAATAAACGGCTTGAAAGATGCCGTCTCAGCTGCACTGAGATGTGCTGTTCAAGACCGAAAAACGTCGATGACATCCTGCCGAGTGTCCTATGTAGCAGTTCACAGATGAGACAGTGCCAACAGCTTGGGGACAAAGCACTGAGGTAATCTAATGTCTAAATAGCACAGGACAGAGAGAGAGGGTGGCACAGGAGGACATTGTTCCCAGGGGAGAGAAGCACATTCAATAAGGAGAGGAAACAGATACACACTCAGATACATAGTGAGTGAGAGAGAGATGGGGGAGGGCAGGGCAGAGCAGGACAGGTTAGGACTGGTTGTGGTACCTCCACAGCTATGCTAAAGTCCACCATGGACACGCTGGTGTTCCTGTGCCAGCACACGTGCACCGTGGTGTTACCACGGTGAGGGGCCTGCCTCTCCAGGGAGGTGCGTGACGCCATCAGGTCGTCCTCAGACTCCGCCTCCGCACAGGAGTCCTCTGTTGTGGATTCTGGGAAATTCAGGAAGCGGTTAATTCCACATACACACGGCGACAACGTGGGAAGACGGATCCTAGTGTAAAACCTGATGAGATAAATAGTAGCACAATACTTCATAGTGGCTAGGTTTGTAAATGCATGCAGACAGGCTGTAGGAAATTAGAAAAATAATTTAAATCAAGACTTTATAAACCATACATTTTGAAGCATTGTATTTGAGCTATTCAAGCTCATTTCGGATGTATAGGTTGGCCCATTCTGCCTCTGAAGTTTCTAGAAGAGTAGCAACTGTCCGTGCAATGAGGGAACAGTATGGGGAGAACTCAGCGATAACTCATTAACGCGCGGGGCTCGGATGATTCTCCAGACACTACTAGTTGTCCCCTACGGCAGGCCCAGTGCCCATGCTCTAGAGTCTGTGTACTGCAGTATCAACTTACTGTTATCAGTCAGACTTCTGGCCAGCAGGTCAGCCGTGTGGCCGTTGCTGGTCTCTGCCAAGTCAATGGCCATCTTAATGTCCTCCATCCACTTCTCCATCTCTGACAGGGAACTGGATGGGGTTGGGGGGGGGGGAAAGAATGAGAGAGAAAGAGGGAGAGAAATGGACAGAAAAGGTAATGCATTTTCTTCCACCAGTGCTGGGCTTCACCTAATAAATATTTCATGTGGTTATTTCTATGACCAAGTGTGCTGTATAAATAATGAACGTGCCTTTGTGATTATACAAATGCCTTATTGTCAACTGCTGAGTTTACCGGTCGCCTGCCGATTCACCAACCACTGTATTCTGAATACCGACCACTTTAGTCATACCACAGCAAACATGAAAACACACATCCCTGTACACATACTGTTGTCTGGCATCTGTCGAACGACTACCCAATAGTCCAGCTCGTTCGGAGTTCGGACCACAGACTCACCTAGCTGCTACCACCACTGACTGACGCTGCCCAACCAGGGTGAAGGCGTGAGGCACACCCCACTCGTCCTCGCTCTCCCGGATCTGGGGACACACAGACACAGTCAGTCAACACATGGGGCATGAGAGGAACAAATCTGCTTGTGGGAGAGGGACTGCATGTGTGTGAGAGAGAGAGAGAGAAAAAGGGGGACAGGGAGAGAGCGACAGAGGGGGAATTAAAGAGAGACACAGATGGTAGGGGAGTTACTGTGGCACAGCACGCTAGTTTATTTACAGCAAGTAATTACAAACTTGTGACAGCTACTGTACTCTACTGTGCTGCACTCCACGCCAGGGCACAAGAGGGGGGTTAAGAAAAGGTGAAAAAAGAGAGTCAACTTACTGTCATGTCATGGAGAGGGAGCTGCCCATGCACTTTGAACTGGTTCGTCGCAGTCATCCCTCGACTCGTATACAAGAGGACGTCATTGAACTGTCACAGGAGAACAAGAGAAAAGTGAAGGCAATCATTAACGGGTTATTAATAGCCACACCAACCTCACTTATTGACTTCACACAAAAAGAGCACTGAACGATTGTCTGTGGCTTGGTGAATACATTGGCTGTGTTGGGCATACGCCTGTTGCAGTGGCACTAGATAACATTCAAGCTGTCCTAACACGAATCATGATTCAGATGAGTCGTGGTCTCAATTAGATGCCCTACAATAACGAATAGGGACACTGGCTCAAAAACAGTAAACAGCTGCATAGAAAGATAAGGAAGCCGTCGTCTTTGAGGCATTTTGTACAAAGTCATTCATACCGAGGAGGTTAAACACAGTGCTCTACTTTCCACAGCCGTCTATCTTGTGAGATCACTAGACTGAATAATCTGTTTAATAACTCATTCAGGATGACATCTCAGATGCATTGCAGACATTACCAGGAAAAACATTCGTTGCTGGAGGCCTTTTCCTGACAGCTTGCTGAGGCAGCCTAGCCGGATGAACTCCTGAAAAACACCAATCACAACTAATTCCATCACAACATCTCAGGGAAAGATAAAAACTGATAAAAACAAATGAGTTTTTCAAACTGGCTACTCTCACATACAAAATGTTGATATGGGATTCCGTCCAAAATGGCACCCTATTCCTTACATAGTGCACTACTTTTGCACTATATAGGGAATAGGGTGCCTTCAGGGACGCATCCAGATCCCTACTTGAACTCACCCGCCCTGGAGTGACTAGACTGTCGATGCCAATCAAATCCTTCTTAAGCTCCAGAAGCTTCTGGAAGTTCTCCATCTTGATCATGCTGCCGTGGAGCTGGGCCACCACCTCTGACACGTCCGCCAGCGCGGCTACGGGAGAGGACACAGCAACGCTCAGTCTGTGATGTCATAGACCTCAACAGCACCAGCGGGGCTCCCTAAGCTAGCCCGGTCTCAGAGAGCCTCTGACGGCTACAGAACAGTAACAGTTACCTCTGCAGTCCCTGAAATCCACGTGTGTGGGGGGGTAGTGTTTGCACAGACGCTCCAGGATCTGCTTGTAATGCAAGAGGCGGTGCAGGGGCCTGAGGATGAACACGTTGAGAGGGATGTAGCACACCTTCTGCAGCTCAAAGTCCCGGACCAGCACCTCCAGCCGCCGGGAGCCCCGGCATGCCTTCTCCAGCTCCACCAGGGCCTCCGAGTGCTTCTGGAGGTGGGCAGTCAGCGGCTACAATAGAGTAGTAGAATAGATCTTTATTGGCCATTTGCACACACACACACAACAGGCTACGGTGAGCACAGGATCAGCCGCAAAACAACGCCCCTGGAGCTGTACGACAGTTTGTACAAGTCAGCATACATTGGTCATGGTGCAGATACAAAGTGAATTTGATATAAAGTGCAAGAAAAAGCAGCCAATACCTTCAAGCCCTGTAGATTCTTCAGCATGACATCACCGATGCGCTGGTAATCTCCTTTAATGTGGGCATTGGAGCGCCCTTCCCTATAAAAAAATAAAACACTAGCAACTTCTTCTCTCTGGAACAGTTTCATGCTAGGGTTTGTGCCGAGAGATTTCTGCTGTGGACAGCAGAGGAATGTGAAGCACTTAAAAGACTCTTAAAGCCATATTTCATATTCATGTGAGCTCCAACACTCATGCAAGGACATTGAAATGGCGTTTGACTGCACCGCTGAAAACCGCAAGCAGGTGTCTACCTCGAGCATGAATTGCAGTTGACAGCTAGATACAGCACCATGCAGACTGACCTTTCTCCACGCTCGCTCATTCAAAATACAAACCAATACGTTCTGGAGTGGGTAGTACAAGCCCAAAGAGGACATTTGGAATGTTATGCCTTTGAGATTACAACCCCTCTTTCACTGACAAAACCCTCTGCCAGATCTAAATCAAAGGACAGCAGTCAGGAGAGGCCTAAAATAACATTTGAATATGGAAAACAAGATAGCCAGCTACATGCATCTGTGCTCTGTATTCGGTCTGCTGATTTGCCTTTGGGGCTTTAGCCATGTTTTGAGAGAAAACAGTCAGATCTTGCGTGGAGGTCCCTTTCGCTCTCGTTTGGTCTTGTAGTACGTCTGGACATGTGATGCTGATCACTACAGTATGAAGTCTGCAGCACTGACCGTCTGCCAGCCAGGCCCTCTCTGTGCCACCATGGGGGAGCTCTGATGTAAGGACCACATCATTAAGAGGAGCAGACAGTGGAAAAACCCACAGGCTAGAAGTAGTGGCTTGAAGCAGCGCGACCGTTGCCATAGCAACCCCAGCTCCCCAGGTCATCCACGGGAGGATGTGCGTCTCTGCGATGAGGCCTCCCAGACTGAATGTCAATAGCGCTCATTAGACAAAGACCAGGCCCCGGGATCAATGAGCCCAGTTCACAATGACAAACCCCAACTGTGTTCTTACTCTAAGGGGACCTTACACAAAACGAGGCTAAGTGCACTGGCATTTTAAGAAAAAAATGACCTGAACTATAAAAGAGATGTATCATTGTGATGGATTATAGTCATCCAGTGAGGTACAAGGCCTTTCATGCCATCTCACCATAGAGCCAGTCTCTGCTCCACCTCTCTGAGGAAGCCGGAGTGGAACTTGTACAGAGGGTCAAAGTTGGAGAAGATGGTGCTCTTCAGGGAGTCCGGTGCAGCTTCATCTTTACCCACCAAGTTCTGAAAAGACTGGGATGACACAAACACAAACACACACACACACACACACACAGAGAGTGTTCTGCATTAGAGCACACTCTTTATTGTGCAAATCGTGACATTCTCAATTGCCAGTAGCCAAAAGAGGACTTGCAATCTAATGAGGTGAAATGCAGTGTTTCTGGTGAATTAGGAGCCCATCTGCTTGGATTGCATTAGAATCTGCCTGATGTGCTGCTGCCAAAAGACCTCTGTGCTGTTGTTTAGCAACAATCACATTGGCCTCATGACTTCCACCAAATCCTTTAACGACCTGTAGATGAATGGAGGAATCGACTTGGAGATGAATGGAGGAAATGGAGGAATCAATAGCTCATCATTCTTGACAAGACCCAGGGGGAGTCTTTCATTAAAGGCTACCTGATCAGATTAAAAGGGAAGCTATAGCCTGATGTGGTTTGGAGTGGTGGAGTTGGAGGTCGTGTTTAGCTGGTTTGTGGTTTGGATTGGTGGATTGGGGGGTTAGCTGGTTTGCATCCCATGTGACACCTTATTCCCAATATAGTGCACTATATATACACCCATAGTGTTCTGGTCAAAAGTAATGCAAAAATATTCACACCCCTTGACTTTATCCACATTTTGTTTTGTTACAAAGTGGGATTAAAATGGATTTAAATTGACAACGATCTAGACAAAATACTCTGTAATATCAAAGTGGAAGAATATATATATATATTTTAAACGAATGGATGTAAAAAAAAAATATATATAGCGTATTTAGATAAGTATTCAACCCCCTGAGTCAATCAATACATGTTAGAATCACATTTGGCAGTGACTCACAGTCTTTCTGGGTAAGGCTCTAAAAGCTTTGACCACCTGAATTGTACAATAACTGCCCTTATTCTTTAAAGAAATTATTCAAACTCTGTCAAGTTGGTTGTTAACTTTGCCAGACAGCCATTTCCAAGTCTTATAGATTTTCAAGAAGATTTAAGTGAAAACTAAACTAGGTCACTAAGGAACATCCAATGTCATCTTGGTAAGCAACTCCAGTTGCTTCAGTAAGTATTTACACCTCTTGACTTCGACATTTTATTGTGTTACAAACTGAATTTAAAATATATTCATATATCATAATGTCAAAGTGGAATGATGTTTTTGAATTTTTAACAAATTAATTAAAAATGAAAAGCTGAAATGTCTTAAATTAACCCCTTTGTTATGGCAAGCCTACATAAGTTCAGGAGTAAAACTTTGCTTAACAAGTCATATAATAAATTGGATGATCTTCGAATGACTACCTCATATCTGTTCTCCCACACACAAAATGATCAGTAAGGTCCCTCAGTCAAATTTCAAACACAGATTCAACCACAAAGACCAGGGAGGTTTTCCAATGCCTCGCAAAGATGGTAGATCTTGCTAGATGGGTAAAAATTATAATGCAGACATTGAATATCCCTTTGAGCATGGTGAAGTTATTAGTTACACTTTGGATGATGTATCAATACACCCAGTCACTACAAAAGATTCAGGTGTCCTTCCTAACTCAGTGGCTGGAGAGGAAGGAAACCACTCAGGGATTTGGTGACTAATGGTGACTTTAAAACAGTTACAGAGTGTAATGGCTGTGATAGGAGACAATTGAGGATGGATCAGCAACATTGCAGTTACTCCACAAAACAAAACACATTTAAAAAGAGTGAAAAAAGTGGAGCTTGTACAGAATAAAAATATTTAAAAATATGCATCCTGTTTGCAACTAGGCACTTAAGTAATACTGCAAAATAAATGTGTCAAACAATTCACTTTTGTGTTATGTGTTTTGGATTTGCCCAAACATTACATAGAACCACTCTCCATAATTTCAAGGACAGTGGTGGCTGCATCATGTTTTGGGTATGCTTGTAATCATTAAGGAATTAGGAGCTTTACAGGATAACAAATAAATGGAATGACGCTAAGCACAGGCAAAATACTAGAGGAAAACCTACTTCAGTCTGCTTTCCACCAGACACTGGGACATCTATTCACCTTTCAGCAGGACAATAACTTTAAACACAAGGCCACATCTACACTGGAGTTTCTTACCAAGAAATGTTGAATGTTCCTGAGTGGTTGAGTTACAGTTTTGACTTAAATCTGCTTGAAAATACATGGCAAGACCTGAAAATGGTTGTCTAGCAGTGATCAACAGCCAATTTGACAGAGCTTGAAGAAAAAATAAAAAAAATAATGGCAAATATTGTACAATCCAGTCTCAGAGACTTACCCAGAAAGACTCACAGCTGTAATCACTGCCAAAGGTGATTCTGTCATGTATTGACTGGGGTGTGAATACTTATGTAAATTAGATATGTCTGTATTTTATTTTCAATATGTGTACAAAATGTCTAAAACATGTTTTCACTTTTTCATTTTGAGGTATTGTATGTAGATGTGAAAAAGTAATCAATTTAATACATTTTGAATTAGGGGTGTAACAAAATGAGAAATAAGTGAAGGGGCATGAATACTTTCTGAAGGCAATGTATATTTGGCCTTGTATTTTAGGTAATTGTCCTGCTGAAAGGTGAATTTGTTTCCCAGTGTCTGTTGGAAAGCAGACAACCAGGTTTTCGCCTGTGCTTAGCTCCATTTCGTTTATTTTTATCCCAAAACTCTAACTAGTCCTTGCCTATGATAAGCATACCCATAACATTATGCAGCCACCACCATGATTGAAAATATGAAGAGTGGTACTCAGTGATGTGTTGTGTTGGCCCCAAACATAATGTTTGTATTCAACACAAAAAGTCAATTTATTTGGCACATGATTTGGAATATTTTTTATTATGTACAGGCTTCCTTCTTTCCACTCTGTTATTTATATTGTGGAGTAACTACAATGTTATTGGCTCCATCCTCAGTTTTCTGCTTTAAAGTCACCATTGGCCTCATGGTGAAATACCTGAGTGGTTTCCTTTCTCTCCGGCAACTGAGTTAGGAAGGACGCCTGTATCTTTGTGGTGACTGGGTGTATTGATACAACATCCAAAGTGTAATTAATAACTTCACTACGCTCAAAAGGATATTCAACGTCAGATTGTTTACATTTTTCTTACCCATCTACCAATAGGTGCCCTTCTTTGTGAGACGTTTGAAAACATCCCTGGTTTTTGTGGTTTTGTGCGTAGGCCAGTGACACAAAATCTCAATTTAATACATTTTAAAATCAGGCTGTTAGACAACAAAAATTTGAAAAAAGTCAAGAGGTGTGAATACTGTATGAAGGCAGTGTAGACAGGAGAGGAACAGGGTTTAGAGGAGGTAAAGCAGGGTGCTGCTGAAAGGCCTTGGGAAGCAGACAGCAGGCAGCAGCTGTTTCTCAGATGACTTAACAACACCAGCCAATGGGGGAGGGTGGAGGGGGGGGGGAGAAAGAATGAGAAAGCGAGAAGAGAGAGACAGAGTGACCGAAAGAGAAAGAGCAGCCAAGGCAAATGTTTATGAGAAGTGTAAAAGGCTTCTCTAAACATCAGAGAAGACAAGAAGCGGCGGCGGCCCATATAAACAGCGAGAGAAGAGAGTGGCTCTGCAGTCTCCGTTTCCACATCTGTGAACGCTGCTACAACCAGATGATGTTCACAGAGTGAATACTGAATACTGACTTCATACCCCGCACGACTAGAACACTTGCCTCTCAACCCCCCCCCCCGTTCCCCCAAAAGACGTGTAAATATTGGACTATAAATTGTGGCTGTATTATACTCATCCTAAAACGTTTATTTTATTCTACTGAGCCATTTACTTTATGATCATATTATTATCTTTTATCGTTTCGTATTGCTGTTGCATTGTGGAGAAGGAACCTGCAAGTAAGCATTTCATTGGATGGTGTATACCATGTGTATCCCGTACACACGACTACTGAAACGTGACACCAACACTTCCTTCACGGATTGCAATACACTGGAAGGAGATGCGCCTTTCTTTTAATGTCCTGTTTTCTTTTGAGTCTCCCTTGAGAGACAAACAAAAATGCGTCCATATGTTTGTCTGTACAGAGGCGGTGGGAGCCAAAAGGAAATGACTAAAATAGGATGTCAGCCCAACGTTAAGCAGGGACATTCAAGGCCGTGGATCTCATTGCACTGTATATTTACAGCCTTGGGTGAGATAAACAGATTAATACATTTCATAGCATTCTCAAGAGTATTTTCCCCACCTGCCAAAAAACATCTCCCACCCCCACCACCTCTGCATGGATCCCTGTGTGTTTGCCATATGCTCTTTTGTAAAGCAGCTAGCCGGAATAATCAATGTTTTCTGCCCGAAGGATGGGAGAAAATAAACAAAAGGTCAGTGTTGAGTCCCTGAGAGAGCGGAAGAATCTATCTGGTGATGGGCCTTACCACAGTCACGACCTCCAGGTCCTTCAGATAGGTCCTCTCTGTGGTCAGCAGCTCCTTGGCAATAAAGTAGGCCTTGTCGGTGGGGAATCTCTGTGAAAGGAAGAGGACAGAGTGTTAAACTGAGCAGAGACAACACAGTAAGCTGTAGACTGTCTTGGGTATTTTTTTCACATTTTGTGTCATCAATTCCAGTGTTAAGACATGTCGCCCAGTTACAGTACATCACATTTTGTACAGTGTTCACAACACTGGTCCCTGTGGGTAGTTATTTAGGCCAGGTAATCTGGGTCCTCTGCTATTTTAGGTATTATGTGACTGTAGCCTCTTTGAAGCTGGTTATGCTAACTGGAGATTTAAAACCACAATGACGTCCACACAGCAACTGACAACAATCCCTCTCTAGTTCTAATCCTTTAACGGGGGCCCTCTCTGGACCACAAACCTTCCTCCGAACCTCGTCTTCATCGTCGGTGCGCACGCTTCCGGCATCGTTGAGCAGGGGGCTGGTAAGGGGGGAGGGCTGCCGACCGTCCGGACTGTGACCACAGAGCTCGACCGGCTTCTGACCATTGACCATGCCCTGGGAGTTACCGGAGGAGGCGGAGAGATGGGGGCTGTTGGACACCACTCCTGCTGTAGGGAAGGAGAGGGGGATGAGAAATGAGGAAGAGTTAGAGACGAACAAGTTAAATTACAGTCATATACATCTTATAGTATTGTCCCAGGGATAACAATGAGAGCTAAATTGGGGGATGTGCCTTGCCTGTAGCTAGTTACTGTAGCTACTTGCATCCAGACAAGAGTCACCCATGACTCACTCTGCTGCCCAGACAGCTCTAGTGCTCTTCTCTCTCTATAATGTCTGCCATTTCAGCATGAAACCATCAGGATTACACTGCTGTTGGGTTGAATACAGTATTATGAATGACTGGAATTGATTACCTAAATCAACTACACTTCCACTAGGATGTTCACTAGGGACACTTGATTGCATACTTGCCCACTACCGTCTCCTGTCCTCTGATAGCACCACGTTGGCATGGACAGAACAATGATTAAACCAGCAACATCTCTGGTGAACACCTTACAGACGCCACAATACTACATTCTACAATGGAGGGGACAGCTGTGACAACAAGCACCACGGGAATACCAAACACGGACTACATGAACACAGCCACGAGACACACACAAATGAGTGTATATTAAATAAAAAAACACACACTATAAACACACACACACACACGTACATTTAACAGAGCTACGCTACAGCTACGACAGCACAGGAGGATGAGGATGGGACTAGGGTCTAAAGACAGTCACGAGACAATGTCGGGGGGGGGGGTCTTTATAAAAGAAGATTCCGGAGTCCCACTTCATAAAGGTCAACTTTATTGACACTAGTGCACAACCGTATACAAGGTTAAAAAGTGTAGAAAGTCTCCCGGGAAAAAGAGAAGATCCGGTAAAATCAGTATCAGAGCCCAGTGAGTGTCAAAGCAACATCAACACGAGACCGTAGCAAACAGTGTGTGACGGAAGTGAGTAAGAGAGCGAGTGAGAGAAAGAGGGAAAGAGAAACAAGTCAAGTTGGAATTTACAACAAGCATATTCTGGGACTTGTCCAATAGTACCTGTAGGTGTCACAGTGCACAAAGAGCTTCCCAGAATAATCTCTCTATTGCAGTATTACTACGGATACCACTTTGCTAATACTTTATTAAGACAGTCAGTTGCTTTAGAGGGAGCATACCGATTGTACACTCAAGCTATATTATACAAATCAATTGTGTCAATCGTAGGAGCAGCACAATCTGCCGAAGAAGCATTTTGTGTCCACTCGTAAAATTGAACTTAAATCAAAGTTTAATGGGTGAGCAGTAATCATCGTAACGTAATGCACATTGTCGTCTCAGATGGATCAAATTATACCTTGCTGCTGAAAGTGCTACTGGCTTGTCTGATGTGAGTGATATCTGCCTGGTGAAACGTTACAGCAGGTAGGAGTGAGGTGAGGGTACATACATCGTGAAACAGCCAGGGCAAGAAAGCATCAACATCATGCCTGAGCCCTGGGTTAGCTTCTTGGACATGCAATGGCACCAAGCACGGTCGAGACTAGCACACACACAAGCCTGGCCTATAGAGCCATGAGTTTAAGCCTGGCACACAATATATTACTATATTATATTACTATATAGTAGGTGTAGTGAATGTGTTGGTATCGAATACAGATCATGACCTGAAATATCAGCCGTGTGCGACAGCCCAACGCCACAGAGCCACAAGACAGTGCTTGGTGTACCTGACAGGGTTCTCCTTGCCTGTAGTGATCCAGCGACCAGCACTACTCTCATACTGTTCCCTCTCACACTTAACCTGGAAGTCATCAATGAATCGGGTAAAAACAACATTGTGTTATTATTTACAGTTTATATTCATTTTGGACCATGTTAATAAATAGGACCAATATCATAAAACAACACGATAGATAATAAATACTCTGTACACGTGGATAAAGCCCAAGCCTAGAAGAGTCTCAAAGATCCTAGACGAGCAGAAGCCCGTGGCATTGACGGATGAGCTGAGAGACTGAGACGCTGCCCTTAAATTGCCTTTCAGACACATAACATGCAGCACATACTGAAACCTGCCTCCGTGTTCCCAGCGTATTCCCTGGTTCCTGTCATCCTGAACAGAGTCATTTCTCAACTCCCCAGTCCTACATTCTAGTCCTCTGTACTCTCTGCTGACGGTCACCGGGACCACTGCAGTAAAGGAGACCCAGTTGAACCCCCTTTCTCTTCACACAGTCAGTTACAGAACAGCAAGACATCAGGACAGTACAGGAACAGGTTCACATGCTTTCAGAGCAGGGAAATAGAGACAAGGTGAGAGTTAACCCCGTAAGTGTTGCATGCTGACAGAACAGAACAGTGTTTCAAATTGGACAAGGAAATTTGGGGGGGAAAAAAAGAAAAAAATTAAAAGCATTGTGAGATAAGGTCAATAAATCCTTAATCAAAATGATACACTGCAAACAAATGACAAGGAGAATGAAGCAAAAAGAAAGAAAACAAATTGGGGACAGCAAGAAAACAAATAAAACACAAAAGTGCAGAGTCATTTTGTTAAGGGAAAAATGGCTACTGTTGCAATGCTGGAGGAAAAGAACAAATCAGTGAGATAAAGTATACCCCTGGAGTTCGCTGAACAATAGAGAATGAACGCTTACAAGAGATGTTTAGGTAGACAAGGAGAAGAAGAGATGCCAACAGTGGGCATCAGAGCCATATTATACCACCAACACCTGAGGTCACACACACACACACACACACACACACACACACACACACACACACACACACACACACACACACACACACACACACACACACACACACACACACACACACACACACACACACACACACACACACACACACACACTCTCTTAGGTCTAATAAAACATGCCTAAAACCCACAGAGAATTGCTTTTCTGGACAACCAGTACCAGCACTGTCCAGTAGTACTAAGTGGGTATGGATATCTGCTGGTATGTCAAGTTCAAAATAACGTTCCTTCGTTAAAACGGATGTTCGCCAGAACAAACTACGTCTATGAAAATTATTGTGGCTGTTTGTGTGTGTGTATATATATATATACACACACAGTCAACAGTAGTTAGCTGAATTTCAATCCGTTGAGTATTTGTACAGAACACAGGGTTACTGTAAACATAGTGAATATGAAATGAGGAGTTGGGACGTGCTGCAGCTGAACTGGAAGCTTTCTCAGCACCAAACAAAGACATGACCGACTTCTCTCACTACCGACACTAATTAGATATCGACCGCATGTACAGTACAAGCAAAACCCACGTCTATAGTCAATACTATCGTGCCCTCCTAAGCAACTCCCTAAAAATATCAACAATTAATCAGACATAGAACATTAACACAGAACATTACAAGGAAACTGCCTGTCTGTCTCCTCTATTTCTAGGCACAGTATACTCAACACGAACCAATCCATCACAAAAGTCTACAGATACGATCATAACGATTACAAAAGCAATACAAGTGCATATACAGTACCGTATAAAACGTAAACCAACTCCCCCATCGACATGCTATCAAACAACAACATATTGTCAATTTACAGAATGGATGTTATATCAGCGATGGGCGACTCCAGTCCTCGGGCGGGAGTGATGTCACACTTTTCTCCCCATCCCTAGCAAACACAGCTGATTCAACTAATTGCGTTCTAAACTGAAGATCATGACTAGTTGATTATAGGAGTCAGGTGTGTCAGCTGGGGCTGGGGCAAAACGGTTACACCAATCAGGCCCCCCGAGGACTGGAGTTGCACACCCCTGTGTTATATGAAGACACAAGACGGCATTAGACAGAGCATTGGAACCCTCCAACAATCAATAAACCCTACAATGCATCATCGTAGACGGAGTGTGAAACAATAATTCCCTCGACTACATCCCAAACATTCAGCTACAGAGCATCAGGGTGTTTGAAACCCTCACCGACCACTGCATTTCATTCATGCAGTGTTTGTTCAAAGGACTTGGCACTAGAAAACGATAATCTCTCTAATTCAGAACCACCTGGTGTGTGCAGACACCAATACAATCCGAGAAGACATGAAAGGTTAACCCCCTAAGGGTAGAAGAGAACAGAGAGAGCCTTCATCCCTCTCTCCCTCAGTTAAAGGGCAGAGTGACCCAATGGGAAACAGAGTGTCAGGCTGGCTCATGGTTGAGCGTATTCTACTGTATGCTCAGCACAGCGACAGAGTAGTGTGAAGGGGGTTAGTAGCGCCTTGTCTTAAACCCTCCTAAGCAACATCTGTCCCTCCACACAAACTGGCATAGCTATCACCATCTACCACGCTAACCATCCCATCTCCTCGCAGACCCAACGCTACCCTACCTATAGGGCAGATCTCTGGACTTCTTTTCTCAAGGCTAGCCTAACAGCTGAACACCTGAGCCCCGTCCTCGTCACTAAAATTAAGGCAGCCATCTTCCTCCAACTCCTCATCCAGCTGGAGGCTACCGAAGGAGTATTTGTTCCTGGGCATGGGGGAGGAGTTGACCCCCATGGCCATGGGGTTACCATAGGTCAGCGGGTGGCTGCTGGAGCTGCCCGTGGTGGTCTCGGTCTCCGAGTCACTGGACTCAGTGCCACTGCTGGTGGAGCCGTCAATCATCTGAACAGCCCCTATGTGGTCTACGCCACCCCGGCTATACAGCTTCTGTAAGGGGCTGGGCTTGGGCTGGCCAGGGGCAGACAGGCCATTGGCCATCATACGGCGCTCCAGAGCAGCCATGCGCTCGTTGCGGGAGACGACAGGTCGGGGATCGTGGGAGGGCGTGGAGGTGGCCTGCTGCGGGCTCAGGACGAAGGGGTCAGTGTCGGAACGGTTACGCATGTTGTGGAGCTTCTGTAAGTGTGGCGAGCGGGCCACGATGGGTGAGTAGCTGCCGTAGTTTGGCGGGGCCTGGCCCTCATCTCGGGGCCCCCCAGGGCCCCCCCGGGCGTTAAAGCCCCCGTGACCCGGTTCGTCCCAGCGCGGGAGCCGGGAGCCGTAGCCGTTCTGATCGGCGTGGCTGAGCGAACCTGTCCGGTGGAAGGTGCTCATAACGGGGCTTGACGTGGTGCTCTTAGAGCCTAACATATGGCGGACTGTCAGGGGGCTGCTGCTACGCTGATCCCCAATACCACGACCCCCCAAATCCTCCATCATAGTACTATGGAGAGGGCCACGTGGCGGAGCCCCGCCGAAGAACGACAGGTTTCCCGACTCATCTAATGCACGGCTCAAATTGAGGGGGTGTTTTGGGGAGGGAGGGGACTCCATGTACCTCATCCTACCCAGAGCGAGTTCTCGCTCGTTTATACTGCCACGGCGGGGGCCCGCCACCTCCTCCCCATAGCTCTCATTAGGGTGAGACCTGGTAACCCGGCCCTTGGCCACGTCGTATTCACTATCTATATCACTGCAGTCAATGTAGGGGATGGAGGAGCTGCTGCCCTTAGCGCCCCGGGAGGCTGGACCTGTGTTCAGATGTTCTGGGTGGGGCTGCCTGGCTGGGCCTGGTTCTGCCCCGGGGCCTGGCCTTTCCTCGCTGTGTGCCCCATTCCTCTGGCTGGAGGGGCTGCTTCTGGTCCGCAGGGCCGATGGGTCTTCGGCGCTCACCAACACGGACTCCTTCCAGTGACGGCGTGGCGGAGAGTCCACTATGTCTCCTGGAGCACGGCTCACACTCTGTGCCGTACGGAGACGGGAGAAGAGAGAGAAGGAGAGGGTTGAAGGTTATACTTGACAGTTAAACAAGGAAATAGAGTGTGTGTGCTATGGACGAGTTAGTTATTCACTCCACTCAATTATTAACACTGTTCTACGCACTATATTTTTCATGTTCTAATCTTCCTAGGTGAAAACATGCTGGGTTGGCTAGCAGATGGATAGAGACGGTTCCACAAAGTGCCATTTAGTACACTAGCCTCAAAGGAGACACTGACTTCTTTTGGCACTTGAGGGCGGTGCGGGGAAGGCAGTGGAGACAGACGGCTGCTGCTGTGCTGGACCCTGCTGTGTTTCCTGAAGAGGAGACAAGGTGACAGAAAGTGAACATGTTATACACCTGGCAAACCTTTGCACATCCAGTCTCTGTATAACTAGATATAAAAAAACACCGCCATTAAAGGGCTCTGTTTGAACAAACCGACGGTTAATCTAAGCGCTGGCGCTGTGCATGTGTCGTAGGTAGGGGTGTGTCAGAATCGTCTTTGCTATTTTCACAGTCGTTATTACGAGCGCAATAGCTGGCGGTAGTGCGAAAGGGCTGGGTTTTGATGAATAAATCAGTTGTAGGTGTGACGAGGGCTTGGCCACTCACTGGCCAATCAACGGCGTTCCATAGCTTAATAATACTGCGTAGGCGTTTGCTTCAAGTTCTGTAGGTTATTGACAGTTAATTTGGCTGGGGGCACGGAATATTCTCATCCTCGTCCATTGTGGATTGATACTACAGTTTATTAAATAGCATAGGCTACAGTAACAAGTGATAGCAACAACAACAACAACAACAACAACAACAACAACAAAATCCCGTGTTTGCTCAATAGGTTTGGAATGTTAACAGTCAACATTGTAATTGGCTTCAACTAGTCTTAGGTCTTTATGCGTTGCACTTCTCCTCAAAAACAAAAAACAGATCATGCATCTGTGAGGCATGTTCTCAATAAGCAAGATATGGCCTAGGCCTAGCTTTAATATGGCGTTATAGGACAGCACATTTTGAACAGCCTATGTTTGGAGAAGTGAGTCTTTGTTAACTGGACAAGAGGAGTTCTTTGTAAATGGGGATGGACGCAAACCGAATGGAGTATGCACTGCCGGTAGGCCTGTGTGACTTGCGAATATTGAAAACGTAGGTCAGCAAAAATCTCACGAGTAGACCATTTAGAAAACTTTTACGTAAAGGCTCCTTGGCTAATAATTGTCCAGGATGAGCATGAAACCAAAACACATTGCTGTTTAACGAGCTTTCGTTATCGTAGGGAAAGGGTAGTCTAACAAAAGGAATGATTTTTTAATCAAATTAAATGGAAAACAAGCCAACTGTTACAGGAATATAACTTCAATGTTTCTAAATACGAGTGTCACCAGGTCTAATCACTGGTTCCATGACGGGCATATGGCCTACATGGAGGGGATTGTAAGCACATCCAAAATAATAAGAGGAGCAGGCTAAAATCATTTAATAACCTACAGTTGAAGACAGAAGTTTATATGCACTTAGGTTGGAGTCATTAAAACAGGTTTTTCAACCACTACTCAAATTTCCTGTTAACAAACTATTGTTTTGGCAAGTCGGTTGGGACATCAACTTTGTGTATGACAAGTAATTTTTCCAACAATTGTTTACAGACAGATTATTTCACTTATAATTCACTGTATCACAATTCCAGTGGGTCAGAAGTTTACATACACTAAGTTGACTGTGCCTTAAACAGCTTGGAAAATTCCAGAAAATTGTTTTTGGCTTCAGAAGCTTCTGATAGCATTTGAGTCAATTGGAGGTGTACCTGTGGATGTATTTCAGGGCCTACCTTTAAACTCAGTGCCTCTTTGCTTGACATCATGGGAAAATCAAAAGAAAATCAGCCAAGACCTAAAAAAACTATTGTAGACCTCCACAAGTCTGGTTCATCCTTGGGAGCAATTTCCAAACGCCTGAAGGTACCACATTCATCTGTACAAACAATAGTACGCAAGTATAAACGCTCAGGAAGGAGACGCGTTCTGTCTCCTAGAGATGAACGTACTTTGGTGCGAAAAGTGCAACTCAATCCCAGAACTACAGCAAAGGACCTTGTGAAGATGCTGGAGGAAACAGGTACAAAAGTATCTATATCCACAGTAAAACGAGTCCTATATCGACATAACCTGAAAGGCCGCTCAGAAAAGAAGCCACAGCTCGAAAACCGCCATAAAAAAAGCCAGACTACGGTTTCCAACTGCAGAATAGGGACAAAGATCGTACTTTTTGGAGAAATGTCCTCTGTTCTGATGTAACACAAATAGAACGTTTGGCCATAATGACCATCGTTATTTTTGGAGGAAAAGGGGGAGGCTTGCAAGCCGAAGAACACCATCCCAACCGTGAAGCACTTCACAAAATAGATAGCTTCATGAGGCAGGAGAATTATGTGGATATACTGAAGCAACATCTCAAGACATCAGTCAGGAAGTTAAAGCTTAGTCGCCAATGGGTCTTCCAGGTGGACAATGACCCCAAGCATACTTCCAAAGTTGTGGCAAAACGGCTTAAGGACAACAAAGTCAAGGTATTGGAGTGGCCATCACAAAGCCCTAACCCCATCCTATTGAAAATCTGTGGGCAGAACTGAAAAAGCATGTGTGAGCAAGGAGGCCAATAAACCTGACTCAGTTACACCAGCTCTGTCAGGAGGAATGGGCCAAAATTCACCCAACTTCTTGTGGGAAGCAGGTGGAAGGATACCCGAAACGTTTGACTCAAGTTAATCAATTTAGAGGCAATGCTGCCAAATACTAATTGTGTGCAAACTTCTGACCCACTGGGAATGTGATGAAAGAAATAAAAGCTGAAATAAATCACTCTACTATTATTCTGACATTCCACATTCTTAAAATAAAGTGGGGATCCTAACTTACCTAAAACAGGGATTTTTTACCAGGATTAAATGTCAGGAATTGTGAAAAACTGAGTTTAAATGGCCAAGGTGTATGTAAACTTCCGACTTCAACTGTATATGGATAAAAATGGGGTTTCCACTCACTATTGCAGCTGCCAAACTTGATAATTTAATAAAGATTTGGTGATGAGGAGAAGGGGATGCTATGCTTGGTTTTTAAATCAAATGAAACAGGATTTTTACGTTTCTAAATATGAGGTTTACGGGCACTAAAAGCACATCTCTCGTGTGTATATAGGTACTGTGCGTCACGGCTGGATAGGCTGTGCTTCCGCTGTCAAAATTCTAACCAACCCCGTTACTGCGAACACCAGCTTTCAATTGGTCTTTTATTTTTGTTATCAGCTTCAACATTGCGGCTTCTATCGATGTAATTGTCGGCATAATTCCCGAACCCCCATATATATATATTAAATGTATATACACAGTCCAGTTAAAGGTTTGGACACTATTCTTTCCAGGACATTGTAGAATAATGGTGAAGACAACAACACTATGAAATAAAATATGGAATCATGTACTAACCAAAAAAGTATTATACAAATCAAAATATATTTTATATTTGAGATTCTTCAAAGTAGCCACCCTTTTCCTTGATGACAGCTTTGCACACTCTTGGCATTCTCTCAACCAGCCTCATGAGGTAGTCACCTGGAATGAATTTCAATTAACAGGTGTGCCTTGTTAAAAGTTAATTTGTGGAATACCTTATCTTTTTAATGTGTTTGAGCCAAACACTTGTGGTGACAAGGTAGGGGCGGTATACAGAAGATAGCCCTATTTGGTAAAAGACCAAGTCCATATTATGGCAAGAACAGCTTAAATAAGCCAAGAGAAACGATAGTCCATCATTACTTTAAGACCTGTAGGTCAGTCAATCTGGAAAATGTCAAGAACTTTGAAAGTTTCTTCAAGTGCAGCTGCAAAAACCACCAAGCGCTATGGTGAAACTGGCTTTCATGAGGACCGCCACGGGAAAGGAAGACCCAGAGTTACCTCTGCTGCAAAGGACAAGTTCATTATAGTTACCAGCCTCAGAATTTGTTGCCCAAATAAATGCTTCAGAGATCAAGTTTCAGACACATCAACATCAACTGTTCAGAGGAGACTGTGAAATCAGGCCTTCATGGTCAAATTGCTGCAAAGAAACCACTACTAAAGGACACCAATAATAATAATAATAATAATAATAATAATAATAAGAGACTTGCTTGGGCCGAGAAACACATGCAATGGACATTAGATCGGTGGAAATCTGTCCTTTTGTCTAAGGAGTCCAAATTTGCAATTTTTTGTTCCAACTGTCGTGACGCGGAGATCATCCAGTCACCTACTCAGCATGTGTGGTTCTTTTGCCCATCTTAATCTTTTATTTTTATTGGCCAGTCTGAGATATGGCTTTTTCTTTGCAACTCCCTGCACCCTGGAGTCACCTCTTCACTGTTGATATTGAGACTGGTGTTTTGCGGGTACTATTTAATGACGCTGCCAGTTGAGAATTTGTCTGTTTCTCAAACTAGACACTAATGTACTTGTCCTCTTGCTCAGTTGTGCACCGGGTCTTCACACTCCTCTTTCTATTCGGGTTATAGCCAGTTTGCGCTGTTCTGTGAAGGGAGTAGTACGAGATCTTCAGTTCTTGGCAATTTCTCCCATAGAATAGCCTTCATTTCTCAGAACAAGAATAGACTGAAGAGTTTCAGAAGAAAGTGCTTTGTTTCAGTCCATTTTTAGCCTGTAATCGAACCCACAAATGCTGATGCTCCAGATACTCAACTAGTCCAAAGAAGGCAAGTTTTATTGCTTCTTTAAATCAGAACAACAATTTTCAGCTGTACTAACAATTTCAAAAGGGTTTTCTAACGATCAATTAGCCTTTTAAAATTATAAACTTAGATTAGCTAACACAACGTGCATTGGAAGATAGAAGTGATGGTTGCTGATAATGAGCATCTGTACGCCTATGTAGATATTCCATACAAAATTTACAATAGTCATTTGTGACCCCAAACCTTTGAACGGCAGTGTATATATAACATTCTATTGGTTTTGTATAGTTGTTTCTGAAATATCCCCACCGGCTCATACTGAAATTGGCACTTGGGCGCACGTTAAGGACACACCTCCGATATTGCCACCCATCCCATATCAGCGCAGCTAATATAAGACAGGTAAATGACCAGTCCTGGCACTAGGGTATGAAAATAGAAGAATAGACAATCACGCTTAGTTTAACGTCAGCCAAAATAGAGCCCTAAGTCTTTACCTTTCAAAGGGAATCTTCTTAAACTCAGAATCCTTCACGTAATCAATCACCTGCTTCTGGGTCCGACCGCTGCAGTGAGAAAAGTAGCAAGGGAGATGATTGAGGTCAGTGAACTTACAACAGAGCTGGAGCAGCTTTGTCCGGGTGACAGTTAGTAAATGAGATTCAGACTGAGGGTACTGACTGGTTCTTCATCAAACCTGCTATATCCTGCTATATGTGTCATGAGAGACTGCTTTATTATTGTGTGGCCCCAGGGGCCCTCGAGGGGCCAGCTTGTCTACCTGAATCTGAAGGAGGAGCCTCGGGTGAAGAGGACAGGCTTGGGTTTGGGTTTGGGCTCCTCGAAGAGGCGGAAAAAGGCGTGGTATTCCACACAGATCTTCCAGAAGACTTTACAGCAGTCCCTGCTACCCATCAGGAACTCCAGAGTGTCCTGGTAAGAGCTCTGCTGCAGGGTGGGACAGATATAGATGTAACACGCATCAATGCAAAAAAACTCAGGGCTGGACGCCCTTAGGCATTGGTGATGATTATCATTTTGAAATTCTTATAGTCTATGGCCAGATGACTTACGTTCAGGTCTGGTCTGAGCTTGATGAGAAACCGCTTCCGTTTGAAGCTCAATTTGCGCACTTTGGACCAGTTGAAGGCATTGATCTTGGTGTGTCCCTGCAGCCGATGTAGAAGTTCACACAACGGTTTAACATGGCGTGTGCCATGCAATAAAAGCCAGCCTGTTCGTCTTAATAATCCTGTCATCAAACATCAGCTCCACATTCCTCAAATAGAACTAGCTCTTAATCCCAATAGATTTGTGAACAGAGAAACTGTCACATGTCAAAAGCCTGTCAAACTCAATTCCACTTCAAAGAGCAATTGAAAAGCAGAACAGCTGCAAGCAAGTGTGGCATAACCAAGCTGGTTAATCATTTAAACTACCCATTTGCCATTACACCATCCACATGAAACATTTGGATCAAACATCCTGTATGTTTCTAATTATAAACAGCAGTCTACAAATCCTCTAACTCCATCCAGCTCTACTCTGTGTTGACCTGTAAAGTAGTGTCGGTCACCTGAAAGACCAGGACACCAGTGTGCGCCACAGCCAGGCTCAGCTTGCTGCCCTCGCGGTCCTTGGCAGGATGCAGTCTCACTCCGTACAGCTCCAGCCTGCGTGCCACCTCCAGCAGCTGGTAGTCCGACTCTGCTGGCGTCTGACCCCTACAAGCACACAAACAATAGCCTGCGTCAAGTCTCATGTAAGTCTCATAGGCCTCTCCAAGGACATGTCCCAAATGACACTCTATTCCCTTTATAGTGCCCTACTTTCGACGCAGTCTCACATAAGTCTCGTATGAGTTTCACAATCACTGCAAGGTGGAGATGAGGTGGGATGCGTCAGAATTCAAACAGTTACATTTCACATCCATTTTGAGCTTCTGAACCTGGCTGCTCTAAATCAAGAACTGTACTTTAAATCGGAATAATATCTACCATCAAATACATAGTCCTATATGTTCTGTAAATGTGGTGAGAGACCAAGCCACAAGACAATCTGTGTTCCCACATTCAGCAGACACCACACACCACCGAGTTCTGGGTAGAAACGAAGTTGCACAGTACCTCATTTCCCTAATTCTTATCTGTGAAAAAGCTTTCCTGTTTCCTGTGTGCTGTAGTTAATTAGAGATTTAACTCTGGCCATGGCTCCCTGCCAGGAGAACTGTGGTTAGTGTTATCAGCTGAAAAGACAGAAAAGAAAAAGAACAAGCCGGGGAGGACAGTCAAATCTAACGGAGCTCCTTTCATCTTGTCAGCTGCCTGGTGATCTCCCATCTCTGCCGTGACACCAGTGTAGCGTGGAGGACTGGGGGGGTGAGGGGAGGGCTGACCATGTCCTCCTGGCACATGTTTAGAGCCAGCCAGCTGCAACGATGAGGACGACACTGAGGGGATTGTGGGATATGGAAGCCTTCCACCGTGTGTTCTCCCAGGAGTACAGAACTATCCAATTAGGAAAGAGATTATAGGGGGAAAAACACTGGGAGTAGGAGAAGCTACAGTGAGTGAGTTCCAGCAACCGTTTCCCTTGTGCCAACCTGTCAGCTGACTAGACAGGAGAGATACAACAATGGAAATCCAAAGTTGTTAGCTGTTTTCCATGCTGAAGTCTGGTGCGGTGTGTTGCTCATTAGGCTGTGATCCGAGTAGATTCTAGACCTTTTCTGGGGACCCAAGCAGGGTTGCTAATAAAAGCAGACATTCACACATGCACCTCCAGGCCCTAACCGCTCAACCAGCCCAGGGGGCTTTGCCTTGTCTAAACATGACGAAGAATGCCATGTCAGTTAGCACACTGGAACAAAGCACTCTATTCATTCAGTGGCGAGTTTCCCCGACTGTGTCATCTGCGTATTAAACATTGCCTTGGAAAGTATAAGGGTCTTTCACGACCTTTTCCTGTTCAGGGTGGACCTGAATAATACCGGCGCAGCTCAGTGCAGGCAAACCAGTTATAGAGGAGTTACTCACACATTCTTGGAGTGGAACTCCATGATCCTGTCGATCAGAGCCACCTGGTCTGGAATGTAGCTGTTGTTGAGGAGGTGCTGCCGACTCTGGCTCTCCTCAAAGTCCCCGATCTCAGCTGGAGGACAAAGGGTTAATGTTATGACATTGTATTACATTGTGTGCAGTGTATCTGCACCACCGCAGGTTGATCATTTGGATTATTCCCTAAATAGAACAGATGAGAATAGATTCAGTGGAATACATCCTCATCTGTCTCTTCCCTCTAGAATCACACTTTGACAGCTCCCTCTAGCATTAGAATCCTGGCAGGCTGAGGAACGGATGACTTTTTCAGAAATACTTTCTCAAGAGTGTTTTCTGGGGAGGGTACTGACATGTTTGGTTATTCTGAAGCCGTCCGTCTTTCCAGATTTCATTCAGACGAAGACTATAAAAAGGTATCCATGGCAACACACTGATTGTCAATTTGGGATGCTGCACCACATCCTGGTCGGCACGAGCAACACAACGTGTTTCCCTACACATCCATCTTCTCTACTGACCCTGTGATCCACTAAGCCATAAAGTAACAGAGAGACGTACACTGGATAATATGGGAGACCAGCAGGGCCGCGCTACTGTCGTTGCAGGCCAGACGTCCACAGGCAAGGTCATGCTTGACTTGCAGGGCGAAGAGGTACCTGAACAAGACGGGACAACGAGACAGGTTAGAGCAGAGTCAACAGGATGACTGTGGCTGTGTGTGGTTAACATCAAAAACCTGTCAGACGACAACGCAGGAGGGAGCAGCCTCAAGAAGGAAACACTTGGAGGTGATCCCAGCTTGCCAAATACCATCTATAACGCAACAGGTTCAGAAAGACAGCTTCTTGGCACATACATGTCACCACACCTGGAAGTACTGACTGTTGACTGACCCCTTACGATTGCATCATAGTACAGCACAAACTCCCAGAAACTGCATTTAACAAAGACAACTGGACTGCAGAGCAACAGTCTTGTCTATGGATAAGCGGCCTTTCGTTACCCATCAAATATCATCTGTAACCTTCTGTAGGGTCAAGGAGTTAATGATATAATGAGAAAATATACATCAGAAAAACATTAGTCTTTATGAAAAATAACCAGCACCATTTCAAGGTGCTACATTAAAAACCTGGCAGGTTTAAAACATGGACGGCGTGAATTATATGTCCGAGGCAGAAATAAATCTGCTGGGAGGCTGGAACACATTAGTCACTTCTGAATTAGCAGTTATATTCTGTGACATCCCAGTCGTTTCCACACACAGATCTGACCCGAGAATGACTTACTCTAATGGAAAGACTGCATAACATGCCTGCTGATAGCCTGCTGTGTGCTGTGCAGTCAGCCTTACACGACTTCCTGCACTGACAGCTCGTCAGCTGAATACAAATTCCAATTATTAAGCACCTGTAGATGAGGAAATCTTATAGCTGAGCCTTGTAGACTGAAGGTTCCTCTGAAATGGTGGCTGGTATGTTGCTGGTTAAAACTCCTGTGGTTTAATAGGCTTCTTCCTGTTTAGTCTTACCTAGTCAGTTCCTCCAGTAGTTGGGTGTGGTCAGGGGGGAAAAACTTCACCACAAATCGCAGGACTGTGTGCTTGGGCCCTGTGGGTGTGAGATCATGGCATGGTTATATAAGTAGAGTCACAGCCAAGACAATACAAATGACACATTCTAAAATCAAGGAGATTCCTATCATTGAATTAGGATTTAGAATCTCTATGATTCCTTCCGATACTCTATTTCACTCAGACCTGAATCTGGGTTCTCTCACACCGATCATAGCCAGGAAGAAGTGCATTGGCTCTTGCGCACCACATGTCCTCATTTGTAGATGAGCAGACCAGTCTTTTATTAGACTTCATGAATGTTTTATGACTGGAGATGTAAACATTTAACAGCAGAGCCTCCGACTGGAAGGAAGACGGTCTCTGTGTGTGATTAAGTTTGCTCAGATGAGACGTGGTTTTGAGAAGCCACAACTAAATGAATTCGCCGAGCTATCTCCTTTCAAAGACATTCAATGTTCCCATGTTTTGGCTTGATTCATTTTCTTCTGTTAGCAGCAACAACAACAGTGTTAGCTGAAGCAAATGAAGACTGAACTGTCCATTGTTCGCCGTGTAAAAGCGTGTAATGAAGTCTAGGTTTACTTACGTCTCAGCTGCTTGACTATTGGCTTAAGGAGGTCTAGCCAAACCTGTGAAGAGAAGGAAGACAAAACGTCCCTTAGTCGGCATAGAGATACGAATTTAAAGCTTCTACACTTAGACAAAGAAACAAACTTCCCGTCTAGTCGGGAAACAACCCCTGTCGTACTGTGTTTTTGTCGTCCCTCACCATCATCTTGTGGTGGTCTTGGTACTCTAGGCTGAAGTAGTCCCCTTCAACGAGGTTCAGGTGGGTACACACCAGGTCAAACACCACCTTGCCAGAGGCTCTTTGCTGTAAAAGACATAGAAACAGACATGGGTAAGCTACAGAAATACATGGTGGAGTAGTGATTGTCTTTTGACTGTAAGGCGGGCTGGCAGGCATTCACTAGCTCAACCATTCAATGAGCAATGTGTACTTGGACTAAGGATGATATTGTTCCCCCCCCCCTGGTTTCAAAGACTCATTCTGATGACATTTCACTGGAAATCCCCTCAGCAAACTCCATCTGCAAGTCTAATCAAGGACCAACGAGCATCAGAGCACATTCAGCACTCGGTCTCATCATCCCTCTAGGACTTAGGGGTTTAGGAGGAATGGCACAGACAAACAATAGTGACATTTGCAGTAGTGACTGAGTGTCGTTTGACTGACTGGATGGATAGTGGGTGGCTTCATAGAAGCCATATCCTGGTTGACTAACGCACCACCAACCCCTCTCTTTTCACTCCCAGGTTCTAGATGATTGCTCAAAGCATCTCCCTCTACGGAGGCCCAGGGGTTGGGACACTGAGGATCAGACAGACAGGGGGACGAGTCTGTCCCTGTGACTTTGTTCTGAATTACAAGCGTCACCGTGGGGACTGTCGATGGCACAGTGCTCTTTGAAGCTGATCTACTGGCAGCCCGGCTCACCTAGGAGGTCCATTCCTCCACGACAACACTTTGAAGTCTCCGTCTGAGTCAGTCATCTGGCTGTTTTTCACCCACTACTTCTTTTCCAATCCCAGGGGAACATACACAGCCGACACCAAAGCAACCCCAAATAGCAGCCCTGCCTTTATAGAAGAAAACCTTCCTCATTTAGAGGCACAAAGGGATGTCAGGGACTGCAGTTTTAAAGCCACAACTCCTATTAGAAAACTCCTAAGACGACTGAAGCATGGCAGAGAGGAAGGGAGTGGAGCCGTTTAGCCAGGCTGCATTCTTCTGGCTGATTTTCACCGGAGCAGAACGTAGCACAGTTATTCCAGTGTTTATAGTAACAGTCCCACCCTGTCTACACTCTTAGAAAAAAAGGTGCCATCTAGAACCTAAAATCTTCATCGGCTGTCCCCATAGGAGAACCCTTTGAAATAACCTTTTGTTGTTCCCTTTTGGTTGCATGGGTCGCAGAAGGTTCTACTGAGAACCAAAAAAGGGTTCTCCTATGGGGACAGCCGAAGAACCCTTTCGGAACCCTTTTTTCTAAGAGTGTAGGATAATGACCCGGCACCATTTGAGACTGACTGCTTCCACCCTTCTGCACCCCCCCCCCCCTCTCCTACTCTACTGGTGGGAGGAGCTATAGGTGGATGGGCTCATTGTAATGGCTGGAATGGAATTAATGGAATGGTATCAAACACATCAAGCATATGGAAACAACGCTCAACTACGTCCCACTGATTCCATTCCAGCCTCCCCTGCCCCCCCCACACACTCTAGTCTCTATACATCCTCTGCCCACGACATACTCCTCTCTTTCTCCACCAAGTGCTATCCCTCTCTAAGGGCAGTCATTGAAACTAAGGCCTTCTCTACTTCCTGGATTATATAGTGACCTCTTCCAATCACAAGTGGGCAACCCACATAACTAACCAATGGGAAATGTTTTCCATTATTACACTCACTTATATCAGTGTTCATTAAACAGTTACTTGCGTCACCAGCATAATAATCCATTCAACTGAAGTGTCCAAAAGAAGCATCAACACAGCTTCCCTCTCCATAGGTTCCCTGCTTTCTCTCCTTCCAATACTCTCCCTTCTGACTGCGGCATGTAGGGAGCTCTGGGCACCACCACATAGGACCAGCTGTTTCCATATGGCGGAAGGGTGATGGGTGAGACCACAGGGGAGCAGGAGGCTAGAGGACACAAGAGCAGACACCAGCCAAACAACCACCCACACTGCTGCCTGCCTGCCAAGGCCGTGCTGCTGCAGAACCAACCAGCCGTAAACCAGCAGTGTCAGAACTCTCCACAGAAAAACAGTCATAGGCCTAGTTTTAATACAGAGAGGAAATCTAAGTCAGTAGCCTGGGTTTTCTGTACTTAGTGCAACACTTGTTCCTGGAGAACAAGGAGGAATCTAGTGGGACAGAGTGAAGGATAGAAATTCAAAGTAGAGTAGGGTAGGGTACAGTAGAGTACAGTAGAGTAGGGTAGAGTAGGGTAGGGTTGAGTAGGGTGGAGTAGAATAGAGTGGGGTAGAGTAGAGTACGGTAGAGTAGAGTAGGGTGGAGTAGAGTAGAGTAGAGTAGGGTGGAGTAGGGTGGAGTAGGGTAGGGTGGAGTAGGGTAGGGTGGAGTAGGGTAGGGTGGAGTAGGGTAGGGTGGAGTAGGGTAGGGTGGAGTAGGGTAGGGTGGAGTAGGGTAGGGTGGAGTTGGGTAGGGTGGAGTTGAGTAGAGTGAAGTAGGGTAGGGTGGAGTTGAGTAGAGTGAAGTAGGGTCGGGTGGAGTAGAGTAGGGTGGAGTAGAGTAGAGTAGGGTGGAGTAGAGTAGGGTAGAGTAGGGTGGAGTAGAGTAGGGTGGAGTAGGGTGGAGTAGAATAGGGCGGGGTAGAGTTGGGTGGGGTAGAGTAGAGTAGAGTAGGGTGGAGTAGAGTAGGGTAGAGTAGGGTGGAGTAGAGTAGGGTGGAGTAGGGTGGAGTAGAATAGGGCGGGGTAGAGTTGGGTGGGGTAGAGTAGAGTAGAGTCGGGGGAAGTAGGGTAGGATGGGGTAGAGTAGGGTAGGGTAGGATGGGGTAGAGTAGGGTAGGGTAGGGTTAGGTAGAGTAGGGTAGGGTTAGGTAGAGTAGGGTAGAGTAGGGTTAGGTAGAGTAGGGTAGAGTAGAGTAGGGTAGGATAAGGTAGAGTAGGGTATGGTAGAGTAGAGTAGGGTAGGGTAGAGTAGGGTAGGGTAGGGTGGAGTAGAGTAGGGTAGAGTAGGGTAGAAGGGGGGTAGAGTTGAATAGGGTAGGGTAGGGTAGGCTAGAGTAGGGTAGAGTAGAGTAGGCTAGAGTAGGGTTAGGTAGAGTAGGGTAGGGTAAGGTAGAGTAGGGTAGGTTAGAGTAGGGTAGGTTAAGGTAGAGTAAGGTAGAGCAGGGTAGGGTGGGGTAAGGTAGAGTAGTGTAAGGTAGGGTAGGGTAGAGTAAGGTAGAGTTGAATGGGGTAGGGTAGGGTAGGCTAGAGTAGGGTAGAGTAGAGTAGGGTTAGGTAGAGTAGGGTAGGGTAAGGTAGAGTGGGGTAAGGTAGAGCAGGGTAGGGTGGGGTAAGGTAGAGTATGGTAGAGTAGTGTAAGGTAGAGTAGGGTAGGGTAGAGTAGGGTTAGGTAGAGTAGTGTTAGGTAGAGTAGGGTTAGGTAGAGTAGAGTAGGGTAGAGTAGGGTTAGGTAGAGTAGAGTAGGGTAGGGTAGAGTAGGGTTAGGTAGAGTAGGGTAGAGTAGAGTACGGTAGAGTAGAGTAGGGTGGAGTAGAGTAGAGTAGGGTGGAGTAGGGTAGGGTGGGGTAGGGTGGAGTAGAATAGGGTGGAGTAGGGTAGGGTGGAGTAGGGTAGGGTGGAGTAGGGTAGGGTGGAGTAGGGTAGGGTGGAGTAGGGTAGGGTGGAGTAGGGTAGGGTGGAGTTGAGTAGAGTGAAGTAGGGTAGGGTGGAGTAGAGTAGAGTAGGGTGGAGTAGAGTAGAGTAGGGTGGAGTAGAGTAGGGTAGAGTAGGGTGGAGTAGGGTGGAGTAGAATAGGGCGGGGTAGAGTTGGGTGGGGTAGAGTAGAGTAGAGTCGGGGGAAGTAGGGTAGGATGGGGTAGAGTAGGGTAGGGTAGGATGGGGTAGAGTAGGGTAGGGTAGGATGGGGTAGAGTAGGGTGGGGTAGGGTTAGGTAGAGTAGGGTAGGGTTAGGTAGAGTAGGGTAGAGTAGGGTTAGGTAGAGTAGGGTAGAGTAGGGTAGGATAAGGTAGAGTAGGGTATGGTAGAGTAGAGTAGAGTAGGGTAGGGTAGAGTAGAGTAGGGTAGGGTAGGGTGGAGTAGAGTAGGGTAGAGTAGGGTAGAGGGGGGGGGTAGAGTTGAATAGGGTAGGGTAGGCTAGAGTAGGGTAGAGTAGAGTAGGCTAGAGTAGGGTTAGGTAGAGTAGGGTAGGGTAGGGTAAGGTAGAGTAGGGTAGGTTAGAGTAGGGTAGGTTAAGGTAGAGTAAGGTAGAGCAGGATAGGGTAGGGTAAGGTAGAGTAGTGTAAGGTAGGGTAGGGTAGAGTAAGGTAGAGTTGAATAGGGTAGGGTAGGCTAGAGTAGGGTTAGGTAGAGTAGGGTAGGGTAGAGTAGGGTAGGGTAAGGTAGAGTGGGGTAAGGTAGAGCAGGGTAGGGTGGGGTAAGGTAGAGTATGGTAGAGTAGTGTAAGGTAGAGTAGGGTAGGGTAGAGTAGGGTTAGGTAGAGTAGTGTTAGGTAGAGTAGGGTTAGGTAGAGTAGAGTAGGGTAGAGTAGAGTAGGGTAGAGTAGGGTTAGGTAGAGTAGAGTAGGGTTAGGTAGAGTAGAGTAGGGTAGGGTAGAGTAGGGTTAGGTAGAGTAGAGTAGGGTAAGGTAGAGTAGAGTAGGGTAAGGTAGAGTAGAGTAGGGTAAGGTAGAGTAGAGTAGGGTAAGGTAGAGTAGGGTAGGGTAAGGTAGAGTATGGTAGAGTAGGGTAGAGTAGGGTTAGGTAGAGTAGGGTAGAGTAGGGTAGGGTAGAGTAGGGTAGGGTAGAGTAGGGTAGGGTAGAGTAGGGTTAGGTAGAGTAGAGTAGGGTAGGGTAAGGTAGAGTATGGTAGAGTAGGGTAGGGTAGAGTAGAGTATGGTAGAGTAGGGTAGGGTAGAGTAGAGTATGGTAGAGTAGAGTATGGTAGAGTAGGGTAGAGTATGGTAGAGTAGGGTAGAGTAGAGTATGGTAGAGTAGGGTAGGGTAGAGTAGGGTAAGGTAGAGTAGGGTAGGGTAGACTAGCGGAGGGCCTGATTAAAAGCAGAGGCACAGTGCAGTAATAGTCCTGCCATCTGCGACCGCCAACACAATAAGAACCCCAGTCATTAATGAAGCACATGAGTCACAGTGACTGATCACTGCCAAGGCACAGCCACCATCACTCTGCATACAGTACAGTAGTACACAGCCTGCTCTGCTGATAAGATACACACACACACATTGCTTTCTCTCACATGTGCGCACAGACACACAACCACACACACACACACACACACCTCTTCCGGGAGCAAACATGTTCACTGCACACACACATTTCTCTCCCAGGGTACACAAACACATAATATCTGGTCCCATCCCCATGGCACAGAACTCACTATCAAAAAAGGTCCCACTACATCAGTAAATATCACACTTGGCAGCTGACATTTCTATCGTCCTCTACAGTTCCAGGAGAATGTCACAAATCACTCTGCTTCGGGCCTTCATCTAAGGAGCTTTTCAGATGGTTTACACAGTAATGCCAGTGTCAATCCGATTTCAGCCCATCTCTGTATACCAATTGTAGCCAGACATCCTGGAAAGCTGTGTCTAGATTGAACTTATTTGAACATGGTCTCATCGGATATTAGCAGTGTTTATATGTTCCAGTGGAGGCATGTACTTCTCGGTAAACTGACCTCTACATGCTCCAGCTGACAGGAGAGGGGTAAACAGAGATGACAGCGTCTGCTTGTGCTGGTGGTCACAACCAAACCCAGGCCTCCTCCCTCTCCTCCGCCTCTTTGCTGTTTGTAAACATGCTGTCAGGTGTTTGGCTTTGTACCTCTCCCTCTCTTGCGTCTCTCCAGTCTACCCCCGCAGAGTACATTGTACGGTCCACCTCCCCCACCATGAGCCAGCCCACTGCACACCAAACCTCTCCTGGGGGGGTCATGGCAGGCATGGAACAAAGGGGGTCATGCCTGGTTAGAGATGAGAGACACTAAGCAGGTCCGAGGGTTGAGGTCCCCCCCAGACTTCATGCTGTGGACTGGGTCTGCCAGGGTCTCCTAGCTGGCCAGGCCTGGCTGTGTGGAGACTGGGGAACCAGGCAGCTGGCCACAGCACAGAGCAGCATCTGGGAAGCCAGACACAGTGAAACTGCACTGAGAATGGTTTGTTAGATTATTCTTATGTCTGTTTCTCCATTTGGAAAAACTAGGTCGGGCTGAGATCAGAGGCTTGGTTACAGGACAGAAGCAGATGCATTCCCATTCGGTGACTCCTTGTGGTGCTTTCATTGGAAACAGATCTGAAGAGGGAGGAGGCAGTCTCTGAGGCAGTGTGTTCTCTCGCTCTCTCCACCTCTGTGTTGATTTTAACTGCGCCGCTGCGCTAAGTAATACCATATGTACGCATCACGACATCATCATATAGAGAGGATTAAAGTAGGGATCAAAATCCCCACTACTTCGATTTACATAACAAATCATGTAATGGCAAAGATCATCTGACATGCCGATCGCATGCATTAGCCTGTTCATTGTCCGTCCCATCCACACAGTAAAGGCGATAATGTCGCCATGCTAATGTAACTGTAATAGCCAAAAGACATCCAAGATCCAAAAGAGACCGTATGAATGTGTGTGTGTGTGTGTGTGTGTGTGTGTGTGTGTGTGTGTGTGTGTGTGTGTGTGTGTGTGTGTGTGTGTGTGTGTGTGTGTGTGTGTGCATGCTTGTGTGAGTATCAAGACTGTAAGCAAGGAACAGGGCCGAGAAGTGAGTGACTGATCATTGAGATGCAGGTCATGTAGGAGAGCCCAGAGCTCAGGGTGACTGTATTGCAGCAGGAGCCTAAGACTGACAATGGAGGGAAGAAGAAGGAGACATCACCAGGGCTAAGACTTTCAAACTACTTCCTCCAAAAGAAAATCACATCATATGTACACCTGCTTAGAAATGTCCTTGTTTTTGAAAGATAAAACACATTTGTTGTCCATTAAAATAACATCAAATTGATCAGAAAGTGTAGACATGGTTAATGCTGTAAATGACTATTGTAGCTGGAAACGGCAGATTTTTAAAAATGGAATATCTACATAGGTTTACAGATGCCCATTATCAGCAACTATCACTCCTGTGTTCCAATGGCATGTTGTGTTAGCTAATCCAAGTGTATCATTTAAAAAAGACTAAATGATCATTAGAAAACCCTTTTGCAATTATGTTTGCACAGTTGAAAACTGTTGTTCTGATTAAAGAAGCAATAAAACTGGCCTTCTTTAGACTAGTTGAGTATCTGGAGCATCAGCATTTGTGGGTTTGATAACAGGCTCAAAATGGCCAGAAAACAAATAACTTTCTTACAAAACTTGTCAGTCTATTCTTGTTCTGAGAAATTAAGACAATTCCATGTGAGAAATTGTCAAGAACTGAAGATCTTGTACTACTCCCTACACAGAACAGTGCAAACTGGCGCTAACCAGAATAGAAAAGTGGGAGGCCCCGAAGTACAATTGAGCAAGATTAAGTCCTCAACTGGGAGCTTCATTAAATAGTACCCGCCAAACACCAGTCTAGAAAACAATAGTCATTTACAACATTAACAATGTCTACACTGTATTTCTGATCAATTTGATGTTATTTTAATGGACAAAAAATGTGTTTTTCAAAAACAAGGACATTTCTAAGTGGCCCCAAACTTTTGAACGGTAGTGTATATGTGAGTATGTGAGTGAGTGAGTGAGTGAGTGAGTGAGTGAGTGAGTGAGTGAGTGAGTGAGTGATCTGGGACAGACAACTCTTACAGTAAAGGGGTGCGGTTACAAAATAAGAGCTTAATTTACTTCAAGGGAGACTCGAAAAGTATGTTATTTAGTGGATAAAATGCATGGATATTTTACTTGAAAAAGGATCATAGATAAGATCCCGACTCTTCCCACATTCCACCCCAAGCCCAAACCCCAAGCTGCGGATAAAAACACAGCGACATACAGTTTTTGCAAAAGTGGGGATCTGGCCGCCACAGCTGTCAAAGTCATTATGTCACAGCAACCAAACCTCTGGGGCTGGAGAGAAAAGCCATGACAGGAATGTCCCCAGGATTCAGAAGGGACCGGGGGGCTAAAGAGATTGAGGATGGCTTGATTTTTTTGTGTGGCTCCACTCCCTCCATCCCTTGACTGTACCCCTCTTTCTCCCAAACTGCCTCCATGGTGCCTGGCTTTAATGTGCTCGCCTTGGAGAAGACAGCTTGAAACATATTGATTTTTGCATATAATTGCAAATAAGCATAATGAAGTGTCTTGTTGTGACCATTGCGCTGCAGAATGGAAAACAGTGCGTCACTGTGCTCTGAGAGTCTCCTACTGTTCATCTTATCGCTGCAAATCACCCAATTGATTTTACAGCCTCGCTTTGCCCTCTCTTTGCAGAACACGTCAACAAAACACAGGGGAAGCTTAGACAGCATAGGCTACAACATTGGGGCAAAGCAAAAGGTTTGGGCACAACATTTAGCAATCTTGTGCTCCACATAACCATGACATTGTGTATATTCTACAGCTGGAGACCTCTTTCATGGCTGGCTTAGAGGATCATGGAAATAAACGGAGGGGCAGGGGGTTTCTGAGGAAGTTTGGAATTACTGAAAGGCTGGCCCTCTTTTCCCCTCTCGACCCCCAATCCTTTTCAGCACACTTGAAATTCCGGCACCATGCTGCTTCGCTTAAAACTGTCAGCCACGAATATTCCCAAAGCCAGGGATTACTGTCACTCTGTGTAGGATGCTTTTCCCCAGCAGCAACGGACACTTTCCTCTTCTCCCACTCCAGATATGTCCAGAAAGTGACATACAACAAACAATGACATAAAATAATACAGAAAATGACAGGGAAATTAGCTGTGTTTTAAAATGGTATAATCCATCCTTAAAGGATGTTGAGTTGTGTTGTTGTCATGACTCTTTCGGCTGCTCTAGAGATAAGCATTTACAGTATGTCCCTTATCAAATAGAGGCAGCATCATCACTTTGAGGTGATACCATCCTGTTATCAACATTGTCTTTGTAAAGAAGACAGACAGGAGATGTTTGTTTCAGCATCGTTAGCCTCCCCGCAGAACAAGCAAATCACATTCCATTAAATGGTCGATTAGCGAGTGATGCCCCATTAAAAATGGTTTTCCTGAATATCTTCATCAGGTGCCATTGTTGTTACACCCTTTAAAAAAGCGACTTTAAGAGCTGATTGAATGCTGCTAAGCGTCAGTTGTTACAGGGGTGCCGTGAGGTGTTGTAATTGGACACCATAATAAAAAGACAGCACCTCAGCTCCCACGAGGACCTGCGTGGCTCATGCACAGGACACGCCTCCAAGAGAAACAGCAGAGGACATCTCTGACGTCGGCCTCGAAGTTCATAAAGCGCCTCAAGAGTGAGAGTGCTGATCTCGGATCGGGTCACCCCTGTCCACGTAATCTCATCCGTTATGAATGAAAAGGCTAAACTGATCCAAGATCCGCACTCCTACTCTTGAGAGTCTTCATGAACATGGGCACTGGTTTTAAACACACCACAGTACAGTACTCTTGAGAGCCAAGGCAATCAATAAGATAATTGACAGATTAATGAAGTGCTCAAGGATCTCAACATCATTAAAAAGGTGAATGTGCTGTTTAAAATGTTGCGCACGATCCAGATCTGCATACAAACACAACACAAAAAGTTGATTCGGATGTCATTTGATATCATATGTTGTTGCTGGTCCAATCTCATTTGACCTTTAAACCACACAGTATCTCATGACAGAACACTTTGGAACAGGCCCAATACAGATCATCTCAGATCAGCCATACAGCCAGCCCCAGCATTGTGCCAAATCTGCCAATATGCCACTCAGTGCCCGCAAATACAGCATGACTGAAGCCAGCTTCTGTTAATCGCAAACAGACTGAAATATGGGCTGAGGTCAAAGCCAATGGATGGGGGAAAAAAAGAATAGCATAAATTGATTTGCTCATTCATGCCTCTGTCAATTCTCTGCAGGTTGACGTCCATGTAAACAGACAGGGAGTGAACCTGAGAGGAGAGGGCACAAGAAGATGCCAACTCAAACCTATACAGCTTGACTGAGGGAGCAACTATAGTACGCATGCGAGGTAAGAAACAGGGTGGCGACTTCCTAAAGCCATCACAGTCCATTGAGGCCGCGAGCCAACCAGCCGCGCAGTTGTCCTTTACACAGTAAATCCTACCGAAACATCCCACAACAGGCCATCACCTCCGGAGTCATGAACTTTGACTAATCTGTATGATCCTTGGAATAGGCCTAGGTGTGAGTATGAGACAGTTATACACATTACAGATTATTAGCCAGTGTTTAAGAACCTGAAGAACAGCTGTTATATTAGCAGCCTGGGCTTAGCTTGAGAAACATCCAAGGCTGTTGGCCAGGAACTCTCTCTATTGTTCAGGTCAGGTCTGAATGGCTGCATGCAGCAGACATGTAGCAGATGGGACACAGGCTTCTGAATTTCGTTTCTTCACCAAAGTATATGAAAGTTAACGGTCTGTAATTATGGGCCTCTTGTCTGTAAAAATAACGGTTTGGCGATATCGGAACAGACATATCTGTGTGTGTGTGTGAGTGAGAGAGAGAGAGAATGCATGAGAGAGAGGGAAAAAAAGAGAATTAGAAGGCCAAATAGAGGGCTTTGTATATTAGATTTAGTGCAGACACATGTGTTCTTTGTCATTAATATCAGAGACCAGCACAGCAGATCCACAGAGCCCAACACAATGTTAGTTATACCAACTGCAAATCATTGGTAACGCAACTGCAACCCCCAGTTGACAGGTTCCGCAACAGCAAAATGTGGAGTGATAACAGTATTTGATTGTTTGCAGTGATATTCAGTTACAGGAAGAATATATATATATTTTTTAATCGGACAATATTATTGGAGTGGGAAGGAGAGTGTGGTAAACCACCTCTATCTAACCTACTCCTGTTACGTTACTGCCGGAGAAAGCCCTATCCCAACTGACAACACCTCACTAATGACTTAGCAGTGTGGGAGACAGCCTCTGTTTGGGGAATAGAGAGAGAGAGAGAGAGAGTCAAACACAGAACAGGCACAGACGGTAGGAGTAATGGGACATGGCCCTGGGATGTTTTACTTTCCTCTCACTCAAACTAGCCTACCCACACGGTGACCCTGTGGTGGGCATCAACAGTGTGAAGGGAGACTAGGCTATGACGGAGTAGGTAGCCTCTGACCGCCATCCTCCTAATGGTCACAGTTTGGATTCGCGGTTAGGTGATCTGATCCTGGATCTGTGGTTAGGGCTAAGGCAGGGTGTAGTGGGAAAGTCAACAGGTGCGCGAGAAGGGGGCAGGTCTCTCCTAGGAAGTGACACGGCTGGTGGTACCGCCCCATGGAACCTTTCATTTACCCATAATCCTCCTGGTAATAAATGATGACAGCTACAGACGCTCCGTTCCTGGAGAAGACCAATCAAAGTGTCTCCTGCAGATTAGTGTAAACGACTTAACCTTCAGCACAACAAATCCACTGTCACTCTACAGGGTACTCCCCACAGGGAAGGCCAGTTTCAGTTTAACTGTACCTACAAAACCATCAAACACAAAGAGAATTGGCACGCTAGAACAAAAGAATGCTAGCATCAAGTTTGTCAAATTAAATAGGTATGATGGTAAAGTATTTATGGAGCTATGGAACATCAACATCTCCCACTGGGAAAATGTTTGGTTATTAAATTCTACTCCAATAAACCACTTTTTCCCCTTCTTTTTTTACAGTATTAGCTGAACGGTAACTACACAAAAGTTATTATATGGAAATTAAACTACAGGAATGTGTATTTAATAAAATAAATAAGTCAGTATAAACACATAAAGGCAACTATCTTGTTTAATTATTAAAGAACTAAATATGGCGGTCAATGAGAGGAGTTTCCTCTAGATCCCCAGTTAGTCAGTCCAAATAGACCTGATCTGGGAGACAGCAGATCCTGGGCTAAAGTCACTGTACTTCCTAGGGATGGGGATTAAGGTCAACAACCAAGAAATCATTTCCAGTTTGTTTTTGACAGGCTCCACAGTGATGTATGGTCAATACCAGTATACAAGTATCTTTCAACCAACGACCTTCGTGTCAGGGACGAGTTGATTGAATCACATTCAGGGTTCTCCACATACTAGGTTAGCATCATGTGATCATGATTAAAACCAATACACAGCGCAAATGTAATTATTTGTTATTGGATGTGGTTTAATGAGTAGTAGAACAATAATTGAGACTGGCGGATAGTCAATCTTCTAGACCACGACATCACTGGCTTTGTGCTACTGGACGCTAAGCTCACATGATGCGAGAGTGTTGAGGACAATTATTTTTATCCCACTGAACTCACCCCTTAGCATAAGCCACACATTCAATCGTTTTCCGACCACTGGTGGGAGTTGCACACTGCAGTAAGATTGGGATGGATGTCACAGCACTCAATACAACGTCAACAGCTGGTATTCAAGACTAACTCACGCGATAGGGTGATGGTAAAACAAACCATTTGGGGGTTTTAAAAGCATATATTCTCTATGGGAACAGCTATGGGACTTTGGAGGCCCGGACAGCTGGACTTTGAGTGTTCTTTCTTGATGAAATACTCCGATTAAGGGTAAAGCCAGCGGTGTTGGAGCAGTATTTAGAGGGCATGTAAGGCTACACCCATGTTTATAACTCTGACACACAGCCAACAGGACCATTCTAAATGACTGCATCCGCAAAAGAAGGATTTTAGGGATGCCATCGTTTGTCATCCGTCTTCTGACATGTATCAGCTTGTGCCGTCGCATCCCAAATCTCAGTCAGACCTGCTTGTACCAACTCCTGTCAGCATCGTGAATAGAACTGTAGGGGAAATCAGCTTAGTAGCATTCCACAGAGTGCCAACAACAGCCTCTATCCCTTAGCTGAATTCTCACATTCAGGGCTGCCATAGGAGGTCCTCTAACTAACACACAGACGGCCCTGCAGAAACGAGGGGCTGGGGCTCCTTCCATGGCCGCAGGCTGACGGTCCAGCAGGAATGTAGGTCTTTGTGACAACAGAATACAAAATGTTGCACCCTGGGAGAGAGAGCGAAGCCTGTAACCATGGCAACTTAAAAAAAGGGTTTTAATTCTTAAATCGCTTAATAAAACTGGAACCATTTCCATTCTGGAGGAATGCTGATGGCTCCCGCTAAATGGTTTGTGAATCGCTAACATAAGAAGTATTTCAGGGAGATCGTTATAAATATAAAACAAGGATTCGAACACATTGCAGTATTATTGTGTGTGCTTGAAACAGTTCCATAGAAGGACAGAGTATAGGACCTGGGATGGGGCCTGCACTCAGTCCAAGGGTTCACACATTGAGGTCTGGAGAACAGCCAAGCCCCCCACTGTGCTCTGTGAGAGTAGCTTTAGAAGCTTGAGAATAACAAGAACACCCCATTCTGACAGGATTAACACCCAGTCCCACAGAGGGGATTTATCAGAAATTCACCATCACATATCATTCTGGGCTTAATTCAATTTCAATTTAAAGGGGCTTCATTGGCATGGGATACATATGTTCACATTGCCAAAGCAAGTGAAATAGATCAAACAATAGTGAAATAAACAATAAAATTGACAGTAAACATTAAACTCGCAAAAAAGTTCCGTAGGCATCTTCAGTGAAACCAAATGACAGGTGTCGAGCTGCAGTAAGCTGTCAGCCATTGATCAGAGTGATGTTTTGAGAGATGAGCCATATATTCCCCGAGGTCCCTTGAGACCAACCAAGTCAACAGAAAAGGACCAGGAACAGTTTTAACATGGACCACAGCAGTATCACTTAGGAGATGTACAGTGTGCCATCATTGAAGGCATTCAGCATCAAGAGATGTATCGTTGTTTCGGTTTAAACCCAAAACCATTTAACACATTATTCAGGGAATGTCTTATCTAGTTTACCTGAGGCCTGGGAGCCTAGTGACTGCTAAAACACACAGTTACTACACTGTGTGTCAGTATCGGCTGATTCAATAAGACTAACCCAATCTAGTGTTAACTGTGAATTATTAATGTACCTCCCTCTAACACTGGTTAAAGTACAGGCCATTCATCTGAAAGTTCTTAATGTAGCCTAATAAGACAAGTGAAGTCACATGAAATCCTGTTTCAACTGAATCTTTGGGCAAAATCCCTGGACCTCCGCCATTCTGATCACACAATCCACTTCTTAAGACTGTAGATTCAGGGACTCAAGTTAAATCGAGAGAGGGGTATGCCTCATCATCAACAGCAAATGGTGCGCTCACTCTAGTGCAGGGGAAGGCTCGACTCATTGTTCACCAGTCTTGGAATACCTGATGGTCAAATGCCAACCCTTCTATCACCTGAGAGAGTTTAGCTGTTGTCTTGACTGCTGTACATATGTCACGTCAGGAAAAGAAAAACAACAAGCTGGCACTTGACCAACTGTACGAGGCTATAAACAAGCAGGAAACCATGCACCCGGAGGCTGCTTTTCCTGGCACCTGTGATTTTAATTGAGCGTCATTAAGACACGATGCCCAACTTCCATCAACCAATCTCCTTCGCCACTAGGGGTGATAAAATCCTAGACAACTGTTACTCGACCCTCAAGCAAGCATACAAGGCCCTCCTTCGCCCCCCCCCCCCCCCCCCTTCAGCAATCATGGTCATGGATCTATACTTCCTGCATGTCTACAAGCAGAAGCTCAAGTCCCACGCTCCATAGAGAAATGGTCCTCTGAATCGGAGGCTATACTACAGGACTGCTTTGCTAGCGCCGACTGGAATATGTTCCAGGACTCCACCGATAGCGTCGGCGCGAGCTAACCACCGCAGTCAGTCACCGGCTTCCTTAGGAAATGCTTCGGCGACTTTGTCCCCACAGGGAAGGTTAGTTGTTTCCCCAATGAAAAGCCCTGGATTAACAGAGGTTGGCGCTAAGCTAAAGGACAGGGCTAACGCATATCGGTCTATCGCAGTCTATCGCAGCCAACCAACCATAGGCTATGGCACGAATATGTAGAGCCATCAAACAAGCAAAGAGACAACATAGGAACAGGGTGGAATCCCATTATACAGGCTCCGATGCCCGCAGCATGTGGTAGGGGCTCCATTCCATTACGGACTACAAAGGAAGCTGTAGGGCTGGGCAATTATGGACAAAATATAATATCACGGTATTTAAAAGGACGTTGACGGGATTTTACGTTTTTTAAATAATAGAAATTCAAATTTGCTTCATGAGTAGTGGGTGATCCTGGGGTGACAACACATACATTCTAAGTGATTTCAATGTCTTTCTCCATTCTGATTGTTCTATACTGTTCAATTCAACTTCAACCAAAGATCATTTTCTGCATTTCCTGCACTCTTTTGAGATAACTTCCACACTGCCACATTGGGCTGCACGACATTGGCAAAAAATCTAGGCCTTATTTTTTGCCAAATGTTGCAATTTCGATTTAACTTTCGATTTATAACGAAACACTGTTGAACTGTTGGAATTATAATAGTCATTCTAATTCCACTGTTATAAAATTCTAGTGGGCACTTTGAATGCAGGGTTGTTGACATGACAACAAATTATGAATTATTGTGGGAGGGTAGGAACCAAAGTGTTGGTCAGTGTTTCCTAGGGGACCCTATAATGTTTGGCTACATTAAATGTTCTCTCTTAGCTACTTTATGTACTTCATGTAGCTAACATATTCATGTTTTGCCTAATCCTCTTTGGTTTAGAAGATACTTTTGCAAAAACAACATGCTGATTTAGGCCTTCACTATCACTGGTATCAGGTTGTATAGGTAGCTATGTTTACTCTGACTCAGTACATTTATTAGCTAGCTAGCCAACTAACTAGCGATTAGCATTAGCAGCTGACGATTTAGACAACTAGCTGTTTGCAGATGTAAGAAACACAATCTAATAGTGTGCTCCTAGTGGCCGGGTACTTCAATGCAGGGAAACAAATGAGTTTAACAAATTTCAAATCAGCATTTTAAATGTGCAAACAGAAGGAAAATAAAACTCTAGACCACCTTCACTCCACACACTGAGACGAGTACAAAGCTCTCCCTCGCCCTCCATTTGGCAAATCTGACCATAATTCTATCCTCCTGATTCCTGCTTACAAACAAAAACTAAAAAAGCACCAGTGACTCGGTTAATAAGAAAGTGGTCAGATGAATCAGATGCTAAGCTACACGACTGTTTTGCTAGCACAGACTGGAATATGTTCCGGGATCCTTCAGATGGCATGGATGAGTACACCACATCAGTGACTGGCTTCATCAATAAGTGCATTGATGACATCATCCCCACAGTAGCCATACGTACATACCCCAACCAGAAGCCATGGATTACAGGCAACATCCACACTGAGCTAAAAAGGTTAGAGCTGCCACTTTCAAGGACCCAGAAGCTGATAAGAAATCCCGCTATGCCCTCCAACGAACCATCAAACAGGCAAAGCGTCAATACAGGACTAAGATTAAGTCGTAGTACACCGGCTCCGACGCTCTTCGGATGTGGCAGGGCTTGAAAATTATTAGACTACAAAGGGAAGCATAGCCACAAACCCACCAGAAGAGCTCAATTACTTCTATGCTCGCTTCGAGGCAAGTAACACTGAAACATGCATGACAGCACCAGCTGTTCCGGACGACTGTGTGATCACACTATCCGTAGCCGATGTGAGTAAGACATTTAAATAGGTCAAAATTCACACGGCTGCAGGGCGGATTACCAGGACGTGTACTCCGAGCATGCACTGACCAATGTCTTCACTGACATTTTCAACCTATCCCTGATTGTGTCTGTAATACCAACGGTCCAAACACACTAAGACAGTTGTAAAGAGGGCACGACAAAGCCTATTCCCCCTCAGGAGACTGAAAATATTTGGCATGGGTTCTCAGATCCTCAAAAACGTATACAGCTGCACCAGAGAGCCTCCTGACTGGTTACATCACTGCCTGGTATGGCCTCCGACCGCAAGACACTACAGAGGGTAGTGCGTAGCTTCCTGCCAAGCTTTCTGCTATCCAGGATCTCTATACCAGGCGGTGTCAGAGGAAGGCCCTAAAAAAATGGTCAAAGACTCCAGCCACCCTAGTCATAGACTGTTCTCTCTGCTACCACACAGCAAGTGATACTGGAGCGCCAAGTCAAAGTCCAAAAGGCTTCTTAACAGCTTCTACCCTCAAGCCATAAGACTCCTGAACAGATAATCAAAGGGCTACCAGACCCCTGTTTTGCACTGCTGCTACCCTCTGTTTATAATCTATGGACAGTCACTTAAACTCTACCTAAAGCATTGTTGGTTAAGAGCGTGTAAGTAAGCATTTCACTGTAAGGTCTCCCTGTTGTATTCAGCATATGTAACAAATGAAATTAGATTTTGATTAATTATAGAACACTTGTGGATTTATGTTAAGACGCAAAGTGAAAATAGCATTACATGCACAGAACAGCTAGCAGGTGTATTCACATTGATTTTCAACCTCTCCTTGTCCCAGTCTGTAATCCCCTCATCTCAAGCTGACCACCATTATTCTTGTTCTCTAAGTCTACCTGCTACAGTGACTACCGCCCTGTAGAACTCACATCTGTAATCATGAAGGGCTTTGAAAGGATTGTTATGGCACACATCTACTCCATCATTCCAGACACCCTAGACCCACTCCATATTGCATACCAGCCCAACAGATCTATTGACGACATAGTCGCAATGGCACTACACTGCCCTCACCCTCCTAGATAAGCAGACTACCTTTGTGAAAATACTGGTCATTGACGACAGATCAGCATTCCAACACCATAGCCCCCTCCAAGCTTGTCACCCTTTGCAACTGGATAGACTGCGTGGCACTCAACACCATCATCAAGTTTGCTGACAACGATGAGAAAGCCTACTGGAAGGAAGTCAGTTCTACAGCTGCACCACTGAGATCATGGCAACTGCACCACCCTGGATCGCACGGCACTACATAGGGTGGTGCTGACAGCCTAGTACATCACTGGGGCCGAGCTCCCTGCCATCCAGGACCTCTATATCAGGCGGTGTGAAATGAAGGCCCGGAAATGTTTTAAAGACTCCAGCAACCCAAGCCATAGACTGATCTCTCTGCTTCCGCAGGGCAAGCGGTACTGGAGCAACAATTCAGACACCAACTTGCTCCTGAACAGCTTCCATCCCCAAGCCTTAAGACTGCTAAATATCTAACAAAATGGCTACATGGACTATCTGCATTGACCTTTTAATAGGCACACTCAGAGGACTCTACACACGCACACCGACACTCCCTACACACACTCATACAATAATATACGCTGTTCCTACTCTGTTTATATATATCTACCCCTACAACTCCAGTATCACTGCACACTGTAAATATGGGATTGGCACTGACCCTGTACAGAACTTACTTACCTTCTCATGTTAGTCTTTCTTTGTGTTTTTGTTCTACGTTCATAGTACTAATGATATTGAGTACTGCATTGATGGGAAAGAGCTTGCAAGAAAGGCATTTCAATGTACTTGTGCACATTTTTCAAGAGGCTACTAAGGCAAAGGGGTAGAATGTAGGTCTGGGAATTGCCAAGGACCTCACAATACAATATTCATGGTCATGAAAATAAAAGTGCTGAAAACTTGTTCACTCACTATTTGAAAAGAAGGAGAATAAGCTATAGGATAAAAAAAATAGTTTTGGAGCAGGTAATGCCGACTAGCGCTAGCTAACACTACCTAGCAATTTTGACAAATCGATAAGTCTACTTGTATCTAAATAATATCACGATATGTAACTATATCGCTCCACCCCCCCATCACTAGTAGAATGCGGACAATGTATTGTTATCGTCTATCGAGTTGGCATTTAATGTGCAGTGGAGATCTTATTGCATTTCAAGATGACAACTGTCTAAAAGACCAAAGCAAGGTTATTATAGTAAACAAATAAAATAATGAAGAAATACTTTTGAAAAACAAAAACTATACTGAAACTTATCTTTGACTGCAAAACTAACTAAATATATATATATATATATATATATTTTTTTTTTTTTCCAGTTTTAGTTTTTTCCACCTCTAAACTTTAAGGTTTTCTGAATCTGGCAGGTAAACAGAAGATGGCGGCGTGTGGAACAGAAGATGGCAGCATGTGGAACAGAAGATGGCAGCATGTGGAACAGAAGATGGCAGCATGTGGAACAGAAGATCAAATCAAAACTAATTTTATTTGTCACATACACATGGTTAGCAGATGTTAATGCGAGTGTAGCGAAATGCTTGTGCTTCTAGTTCCGACCATGCAGTGATAACCAACAAGTAATCTAACTAACAATTCCAAAACTACTGTCTTATACACAGTGTAAGGGGATAAGGAACATGTACATAAGGATATATGAATGAGCAGCATACAGTAGATGGTATCGAGTACAGTATATACATATGAGATGAGTGTGTAGACAAAGTAAACAAAGTGGCATAGTTAAAGTGGCTAGTAATACATGTATTACATAAGGATGCAGTCGATGATGTAGAGTACAGTATATACATATGCATATGAGATGAATAATGTAGGGTAAGTAACATTATATAAGGTAGCATTGTTTAAAGTGGCTAGTGATATATTTACATCATTTCCCATCAATTCCCATTATTAAAATGGCTGGAGTTGGGTCAGTGTCAATGACAGTGTGTTGGCAGCAGCCAGTGTCAATGACAGTGGTGGCTGTTTAACAGTCTGACGGCCTTGAGATAGAAGCTGTTTTTCAGTCTCTCGGTCCCAGCTTTGATGCACCTGTACTGACCTCGCCTTCTGGATGATAGCGGGGTGAACAAGCAGTGGTTCGGGTGGTTGATGTCCTTGATGATCTTTATGGCCTTCCTGTAACATCGGGTGGTGTAGGTGTCCTGGAGGGCAGGTAGTTTGCCCCCGGTGATGCGTTGTGCAGTCCTCACTACCCTCTGTAGAGCCTTACGGTTGAGGGCGGAGCAGTTGCCGTACCAGGCGGTGATACAGCCCGCCAGGATGCTCTCGATTGTGCATCTGTAGAAGTTTGTGAGTGCTTTTGGTGACAAGCCGAATTTCTTCAGCCTCCTGAGGTTGAAGAGGCGCTGCTGCGCCTTCTTCACGACGCTGTCAGTGTGAGTGGACCAATTCAGTTTATCTGTGATGTGTATGCCGAGGAACTTAAAACTAGCTACCCTCTCCACTACTGTTCCATCGATGTGGATAGGGGGGTGTTCCCTCTGCTGTTTCCTGAAGTCCACAATCATCTCCTTAGTTTTGTTGACGTTGAGTGTGAGGTTATTTTCCTGACACCACACTCCGAGGGCCCTCACCTCCTCCCTGTAGGCCGTCTCGTCGTTGTTGGTAATCAAGCCTACCACTGTTGTGTCGTCCGCAAACTTGATGATTGAGTTGGAGGCGTGCGTGGCCACGCAGTCGTGGGTGAACAGGGAGTACAGGAGAGGGCTCAGAACGCACCCTTGTGGGGCCCCCGTGTTGAGGATCAGCAGGGAGGAGATGTTGTTGCCTACCCTCACCACCTGGGGGCAGCCCGTCAGGAAGTCCAGTACCCAGTTGCACAGGGCGGGGTCGAGACCCAGGGTCTCGAGCTTGATGTCGAGCTTGGAGGGTACTATGGTGTTGAATGCCGAGCTGTAGTCGATGAACAGCATTCTCACATAGGTATTCCTCTTGTCCAGGTGGGTTAGGGCAGTGTGCAGTGTGGTTGAGATTGCATCGTCTGTGGACCTATTTGGGCGGTAAGCAAATTGGAGTGGGTCTAGGGTGTCAGGTAGGGTGGAGGTGATATGGTCCTTGACTAGTCTCTCAAAGCACTTCATGATGACGGAAGGGAGTGCTACGGGGAAGTAGTCGTTTAGCTCAGTTACCTTAGCTTTCTTGGGAACAGGAACAATGGTGGCCATCTTGAAGCATGTGGGAACAGCAGACTGGTATAGGGATTGATTGAATTTGTCCGTAAACACACCGGCCACCTGGTCTGCGCATGCTCTGAGGGCGCGGCTGGGGATGCCGTCTGGGCCTGCAGCCTTGCGAGGGTTAACACGTTTAAATGTCTTACTCACCTCGGCTGCAGTAAAGGAGAGACTGCATGTTTTCGTTGCAGGCCGTGTCAGTGGCACTGTATTGTCCTCAAAGCGGGCAAAAAAGTTATTTAGTCTGCCTGGGAGCAAGACATCCTGGTCCGTGACTGGGCTGGGTTTCTTATTGTAGTCCGTGATTGACTGTAGACCCTGCCACATGCCTCTTGTGTCTGAGCCATTGAATTGAGATTCCACTTTGTCTCTGTACTGATGCTTAGCTTGTTTAATAGCCTTGCGGAGGGAATAGCTGCATTGTTTATATTCGGACATGTTACCAGACACCTTGCCCTGATTAAAAGCAGTGGTTCGCGCTTTCAGTTTCATGCGAATGCTGCCATCAATCCACGGTTTCTGGTTTGGGAATGTTATCGTTGCTATGGGAACGACATCTTCGACGCACGTTCTAATGAACTCACACACCGAATCAGCGTATTCGTCAATATTTCCATCTGACGCAATACGAAACATGTCCCAGTCCACGTGATGGAAGCAGTCTTGGAGTGTAGAGTCAGCTTGGTCTGACCAGCGTTGGACAGACCTCAGCGTGGGAGCCTCTTGTTTTAGTTTCTGCCTGTAGGCAGGGATCAGCAAAATGGAGTCGTGGTCAGCTTTCCCGAAAGGGGGGCGGGGCAGGGCCTTATATGCGTCGTGGAAGTTAGAGTAACAATGATCCAAGGTTTTACCACCCCTGGTTGCGCAATCGATATGCTGATAAAATTTAGGGAGTCTTGTTTTCAGATTAGCTTTGTTAAAATCCCCAGCTACAATGAATGCAGCCTCCGGATAAATGGTTTCCAGTTTGCAAAGAGTTAAATAAAGTTCATTCAGAGCCATCGATGTGTCTGCTTGGGGGGGAATATATACGGCTGTGATTATAATCGAAGAGAATTCTCTTGGAAGATAATGCGGTCTACATTTGATTGTGAGGAATTCTAAATCAGGTGAACAGAAGGATTTGAGTTCCTGTATGTTTCCTTCATCACACCATGTCCCGTTAGTCATGAGGCATACGCCCCCGCCACTCTTCTTACCAGAGAGATGTATGTTTCTGTTGGCGCGATGCATGGAGAAACCCGTTGGCTGCACCGCCCTGGATAGCGTCTTCCCAGTAAGCCATGTTTCCGTGAAGCAGAGAACGTTGCAGTCTCTGATGTCCCTCTGGAATGCCACCCTTGCTCGGATTTCGTCAACCTTGTTGTCGAGAGACTGGACATTGGCAAGAAGAATGCTGGGAAGTGGTGCGCGATGTGCCCTTTTTCGGAGTCTGACCAGAACACCGCAGCGTTTCCCTCTTTTTCGGAGTCGTTTCCTTGGGTCGCTGCATGCGATCCATTCCGTTGTCCTGTTTGTAAGGCAGAACACAGGATCCGCGTCGCGGAAAACATATTCTTGGTCGTACTGATGGTGAGTTGACGCTGATCTTATATTCAGTAGTTCTTCTCGACTGTATGTAATGAAACCTGAGATGACCTGGGGTACTAATGTAAGAAATAACACGTTAAAAAAAACAAAAAACTGCATAGTTTCCCAGGAACGCGAAGCGAGGCGGCCATCTCAGTCAGCGCCGGAAGTCACAAGATGGCAGCGTGTGGAACAGAAGATGGCGGCGTGTGGAACAGAAGATGGCAGCGTGTGGAACAGAAGATGGCAGCGTGTGGAACAGAAGATGGCAGCGTGTGGAACAGAAGATGGCAGCGTGTGGAACAGAAGATGGCAGCGTGTGGAACAGAAGATGGCAGCATGTGGAACAGAAGATGGCAGCGTGTGGAACAGAAGATGGCAGCGTGTGGAACAGAAGATGGCAGCGTGTGGAACAGAAGATGGCAGCGTGTGGAACAGAAGATGGCAGCGTGTGGAACAGAAGATGGCAGCGTGTGGAACAGAAGATGGCAGCGTGTGGAACAGAGAAAAGGGAAAACCAAACCAACCTTAAAGTTCATCTGGACAGCGCCCACAAAGAATCCTACAAACAATTTCTGGATAAAGACAAGGTGAGACAGTCACCAGCTATTAGTAGCTGCATGTCAACGTTAGGACAACCCACTTTAGCAGTTTGCCTGAAAAGGGCAGAAACATGGCAACCTAATTAAAATGAGTAAAAAAGAAAGATAAGAAGCACTGGTTAATTTATTCATCCAGTCTGGCAAGTCCACAAGACCGTGATGAGCCAGCCTTCAGAAATGTAAAACCCCATTTTAAAACTACTGGCGCTGCACGAATAAAAGGGTTGATTGCTTTGCTAATGGATACAGAAAGAGGTATGAAAAATAACCCTGTATGTAGACGGATGGAGCAAGAAAAGGACGGACTGCTTCGTTTATGGGAATATCACCCTTCCTCCAACAAGGCACAGCTTGTGTTGTGTTGCTCAACCTCCATTGGATTTCGGATCCACACACCGGAGTACTAATTGACTGCACACTGGATGCATGGGGCATACCAGAGGAGAAGATCCTACTTGTCGTAACTGACAACGGAGGGAATATAGTCAAGGCTATCAGCCTATTACAGAACAGGCAAGAGAATACCCGTGATCAACAACAACCAGAACAGACCATAGCTTTGAACGGCACGGCAATGAAATATCTGAATGACTGATGAGGGTACATTGGCTTCTCCCTGTAATGGCTTTGCCAATATGCTTCCAGAGGTAGCCACATTGTTGGCAGTGACAGTGACAGACAGACCAAAACAACCGCTTGCCTCTGTTGTGAGAGACTAGAAACCTCAATGCCCATAACAAATACCAGTCATGCTGGCTCTGTGAAAGGAGAAATCGACAGGGACAAACCCTTTGATATCAATTAAGAGAACGTCCCACATTCGGCCTCCATTGCCTTTGATTCATTCAGCTCTGCACTTCCGAGCAGAACTCTGCAACAGAGACAAGGACAGAAAGCCTTCACGGTGTGGATGCCCAGTCCATCGTTCAATATAGTACCAGTATACAGTACCTCCATGAAGTTCACAGAGATAAAACTTGAACAATGAAATAACCAAAACTCAGGGAACCTGCTAGGCAATGCGAACTTGGCAGAAGCATTGGCGCCTCGGGCCAAATTAAATCTTGTGTTTTACCATTCATGGTTTGATGTGATTAGTTCCTCTTGGAGGCTTATGTAACACTTTCCAGTTTAATTGGGAGAGCACTGCTGTCACGTCAATATCTGCCGAGCCGGGCTGAGCTGTGCACAGCTGGGGCCCACCGATCCAGAGTTCTGGAGACAAATCAGTCTCTCTTCATCTCTCATCCTTCTCCCTCTCTCCCTCTTGCTCCGTTTCCCCAGATACCCCAAATTCAATTAAAGCCTTAGAGCAGTGGGACGCAGAGAGAGGGAAAGAGAGAGGGAGAGGGAAGGAGAGAGGGAAAGAGAGGCCCAGGTAGAGCTGCAAGGAATGCTGCAATGAAAGTCAAAGCCAAACGCATCAAGATCGTGACATCATCGCAGGCATATTGCCCAAGGCTCAAGTGCTCAGTATGAGGGCAGGGCTAAGGTGAAATGCAACTGGGGGGAGGGGTGCATTTAATTTCCATCCAGACACTAAGCACAGCAGAACATTCCATTAAAGGAGACAGTGGCGGTGGTTAACTCACAGGGTTACCCGTTTCCATCCTTACCCCACAGCTCATGTCCTTGCTGTGCTCAAAATGACTTATTCTTAGTTATTACAGACAAGGGCATCTTGAGGATACATTGTGTGATGAAAGCATGTCGAACTCACCTCCCTATAGGAGTTGGTTAATAAAGATGGGAGAGGCGAGGCCGTGGACGAGCGGTGGGGTGGGGAGGGTATGTCAAGGCTGTGATTGCATGCGGCTCATCTGCAGTGACATCGTAATTAGCCTTTGGAATATCAATGAGAAATTCATAATTCATGGAGGAGCAATGCAACTGTGAAGCGCCTGCATACAGCCTCCCACAAGGGCTTCCAGGGAAAGCAGTAAGCTTGCAATGAGCTGCATAGCTTCCACACCCAACCACTATGACTCTACAGTGTACTGTGTAGCCTGTGCCACCACCAATACTGCTGCTACCGACTCACGCCAGCAGGGCCTTAGTTCCAATGCAAGGTAATGAAAGAATCTGAATTGCATCATCAAGGGGCACAGTTCAAAAGGAATAAATGCATGTTTACAGCGGGAAAGAGCCAAACTAGAGTCGAAGAATTGCCCCGGAACAGTGTTTGCGTAAGTCTCGTGCCTTTGTGAATTGACACAGACATGTTGTCAGACAAAGGCAGGCAGAATCTCTCCAAAGCAGAGAGCGAACCAAACAGAATAAGCTAGCTACTGTAGTGACAAGAACCATCTCAGTTTCTATAGGAACAGATTCATGAAGTCATCACTTGTCCCTTTGCACATGGAAGAACCTATAGAATCTCAGGTTAAGCAAGTTAAGCATTTTTACTCTAAGTAAATATACGGTGTACGCCATAACAAGACAAACGTGTAATTGAATGTGAGGAGGGGAGTGTACCGTGCTATGCGGTACCGCTGAATATTTCACCTTAGGGTTGTTTACTAACGCAGGTTTGTTTGGTTATCATAAGTCTTTATGTGGCCCCAGTGTATAGAACCGCAACACCATCAATTGTGTTTAACTGCCTTTTGAGACCCATTATGTTGTTTTTTACTGCAATGGCAGATCTAGGAGGAGATGGAGGGAAACGCTGGCACCGCTCTCCTGTCGCAGGCAGCTCCAAAACGCTCACGGCATCGAGTGAATAAATCTTGTGCTCCATCCACTTCAATCTACACAGCAAGGCAAAAAGAGACATGACGGAAAGATGTGCCATCCCACGTCCGATAAGAGGAGAGTCATTTCATTAGTAGGCGAAGGAAGGAGGCTCCTCCCCTCTTTGATTACCTACTTCGACAGAGGATGCACGAGAGTATCCTCACGGCAAATAGCGTGGAAGTGTTTTCGAATCAGCCACAAGCCTTTTGGATCAGCTGTTGGTTTTCGGAGGAGAAAAGCATGCACACATTATCAAACAATTTGTTAAACAACTATTTTTATTTTGGGATTCCACCCCGATGAACTTAAATTTGCCTGATGACGCACAAGTGGAAGAGGAGTCTCATTCCATACAAGATCATTTTTTTCCCACGTTTCCTCTCCTCCTCTCCTTGATTACCTTTGACTCCCCCCCCCCCAGAGGTGAGGAGAGGAGTTAGCAAAACCAATTGAGAATCTCCCAGTGTGTGTCCCTCCTACCAACCACCATATTCTGTATTCTGAGCCATGAGGACACCAGATAAGCTCTTGGCTGTTCATCCCTGTGCTTCTCGTCCTGCAAGACCCAATTACATTACAACACGGGAGGCAGGCAGGCAGGAAGACTGGTGTACGATGGAAAACAATCTCTCCCACATCACCATGTGTGGGATTTCAATTTCATGGCACGAGAGGCAACTGAAAAGGTTCAGAGTTCAACATAAGAAACCATATGTTCAGACTGATAGAGCAATCATTTAGACTGGCAGAAGAGCATAAAGACCACGTTTACACTGAACATACAAACCTAATATTCAAAGAAATTGCTTAATGTAACTGGAACAAAAGGTGACTTTGCAGTTTCATACTTATCCACTCACAACAGAGTGCAAAAGCTCATCATTCTTAAATGAAAGAGACTTGTGTTACGATACAGAAACCTAATCAAATTGTATTGGTCACATGCGTCCAATACCACAGGGCGTAGACTAAACCGTGAAATTCTTGCTTACAAGCCCTTCCAAAACAATGCAGAGTTTAAAAAATAATCATAAAAATACAAATATTAAAAGCAGAAGAGGAATAAAATACACAACAATGGTGATTATATGCCACATGACCAGAAGTATGTGGACACCTGCATGTCAAACATTTAATTCCAAAATCATGGTCATTAATATAGAGTTGATCCTCCCTTTGCTGCAATAACAGCCTCCACTCTTCTGGGAAGGTTTTCCACTAGATTCTGGAACATTGCTGCAGGGACTTGCTTCCATTCAGCCACATTAGTGAGGTTGGGCACTGATGTTTGGCAATTAGGCCTGGCTTGCAGTCGGCCTTCCAATTCATCCCAAATGTGTTCTATGGGGTTGAGGTCAGGGCTCTGTGCAGGCCAGTTAAGTTCTTCCACCCAGATATCGACAAACCATTTCTGTATGGACCTCACTTTGTGCACGGGGGCATTATCATGCTGAAACAGGAAAGGGCCTTCCCCAAACTGTTGCCACAAAGTTGAAAGCACAGAATCATCTAGAATGTCATTGTATGCTGTAGCATTAAGATTTCCCTTCACTGGAACTAAGGGGCCTAGCCCTGAAAAACAGCCCCAGACCATTATTGCTCCTCCACCAAACTTTACCGTTGGCACTATGCATTTGGGCTGATATCGTGCTCCTGGCATCCGCCAAACCCAGATTCGTCTGTCACAATGCCAGATGGTAAAGCGTGATTCATCACTCCAGAGAACGTGTTTCCACTGCGCCAGAGCTTTACACCACTCTAGCTGACGCTTGGCATTTAATATGGTGATCTTATACTTGTGTGAGGCTGCTTGGCCATGGAAACCCATTTCATGAAGCTCTTGGTGAAGAGTTATTGTGCTGGTGTTGCTTCCAGAGGCAGAGGCAGCTCTAGCAGGGCAGAAATTTGACGAACTGACTTGTTGGAAAGGTGACATCCTGTGACGATGCCACGTTGAATGTCACTGAGCTCTTCAGTAAGGCCATTCTACTGACAATGTTTGTCTATGGAGATTGTATGGCTGTGTGCTTGATTTTATACACCTGTCAGCAACGGGTGCGGCTGAAATAGCTGAATACACACATACTTTTGTGTATATAGGTAGTACCAGATCAATGTGCAGGGGTAGAGGACGAGGTAGAACTTGTTCCTTTGATAAGGGCGGCAGGTAGCCTAGTGGTTAGAGCGTTGGACTAGTAACCGAAAGGTTGCAAGATCGAATCCCAGAGCTGACAAGGTAAAAAAAAAAGAGTTGTTCTGCCCCTGAACAAGGCAGTTAACCCACTGTTCCTAGGCAGTCATTGAAAATAAGAATTTGTTCATAACTGACCTGCCTAGTTAAATAAAGGTAAAAATAAGGTGCCCAACATTTATATTTTCATGATGCCCCCTACCCCCGCTAAACAGAAGATGCCATATTTCAGTATTGTCGACCATATTTTCCGCCGTGGCATTTTAATATGAGGGCCGCATACACAAGGAACATGGTGTGTAACCTGAATATGTTGCACCTAATTGGTGTGCCTCGTATATACTTGCTAGCACCACCCCCCACCCCCACTGCAATCCCATTAAAACCCTGCATCGCATCACATCTAGACCCCCCCCCTCTCCGGAGAAAATGGCAGCGCAGATCAGTGGGAGACAGAACTCAGAACTCTGCAGCACGGCAACCAACAGAGGCCGACACACACCCCCTTCCTCCCCCAGTCCTCCTCCCCCTGCCCCTTGGTGTAACCATGGCGACCCCAGATAGACAGGCCATCTGCAATTCCATGTGGCGCTTTGCCAACGAGCTCATACAGGGTTCAAATGCATGTGCCCACCTTCACATGCCTGGTGATTACACAGGACTACTAGGCTGACAGAGGAGGAAGGTGAAAATGGGACAGGAAACTCCAAGGACGTTCAGAGTGAAGCTGGAGAGAATTACCAGGGTGCCATAGAGGTAATGAGGTTGAGGTAATGATGAATGACAGGAGTGAGCATCCTGACAAATTCACTACCAAGGTGGCATATTCTCTCTAGAGAGTAATCACACATGAGCAGTAGCAGACAGTACTAGGACTGTCTGTGATTCATTCATTGACACACAGTCTAGACACAGAATGAAAGTGTTTTCCTGGTTTGAAGAGCTCTCCACTGAACCCGTACAATCATGAGGACAGAAGAAAATAGGGGGGGAAAAACATCAGCTGATTGGGAGTTACCCCCTGGCCTCCCCACAGTGATGTTGCCTGTGTCAACCAATCAAAAAGGCTCCTTTCGGATTCTCTAACGAGTCAAACCACAAGCAAGCAGTCGCCATGAAAGATTAAATTAGAGGGCCATATCTGCAGACGGTGTCGACTGAAGTCTTTCACAATCCCTTCATTCAATATTTTCTGCACAGCCAAGCTAACCCTGAGGGAGAGGTTGCCATGGCCACAGTCTGATTTGAAGCATTTCTGAGCTGCTGGTCTATGGAGTGTCATGGTGATGGTTTGGAGAATTACAGAATGGTGTACTCTCACTCTCCAAAGGCCCCATTCACCCACAATACATAGAGAAATATAACACACTAAAAATGCATCTTCATCTGAACGAGATAGAAAGGGACAGCACATTTCAGATCCAATACGAACAGTTCACTTATGAAAATGTAGTGAGGTAATAGGATGAGAAAGCTCATTTTCACAGTAGAAAGATTGGTAACAGGATTCATGGTGGTGGGTTAGTGATCCATGGCTCTTGCTACATCCTTATAGTTAGATTCCCTGTGGCTCTGTCTGGGATGGCCAATCAAATCCCACTCATCCTGCTTGGCCAACGACCGGTCATCAGAAAATGTCACGGCCAAATCATAGTCTATGTCCAAGTGACTCGTCCATCCTCACAGTGTAGTCTGGCTGATAAACCAGACACAGCTCTCGCACTCCACCACGACTCACAGTTCACCAGAATCTACTAACTACCATAGAGAAAGGCATCTAGACCGCTTCAGTAGGGGAGAGCGGGGTATGTTGAGCCACATTCAGCATCAAGGGAAATACAGTATGATTTATTACAAAGATCTCTACATATATTTCAGGATGATGCGTATCCCTGGAAATAATCAGAATTCAGGTAAACATTACAGTTTTGGGTATGAGGGTAAATTGAGCATAGGAACAGGGTAAGTTGAGCCAATCAAATTAGTAGGTCAGTTCTCCGCATTTGAGGCTACTAAACTCATGAAACTGGTCTGAAAATATTCCTGGTATGTTTCTCAAGCTCAGAATCTATGTCATCAGACACGACCTTGTGTGCCCTCTGCTACTCTGTCACAGACTCGCTTTGTTCGTTTTCCTTTTTGTCAATGTACCTCTTCAGTGTCGGTCTATTTTTTCAAACCTCAAGGGGATCTAGTAGACCCTGAATTGTTTTATGTCTGGATACACGGGGCATGATGATGTCTGCTCTGTAACAACAACAATACACTATTTTGGAGTTCACATGCATGACAAATAGCAAAAATACTATGCATACTATGCATAAAACTGACTAAATGTAATCATCATTGGCTCAACTTGCCCCTGGCCAAATGGCACAAACAAAGCAACGACTGACTATATTAGCCCACACAGCTACAAGGACACGCGTCCATGCTAGCTTTAGGACCTCATACTGTAGCATTTAGAGAACCCAAATGATCTATAAAAACAGTCTTAAAACAATCTACTTTGGATTAGACACGAGCATCATGAAACCTAACAATACATTCATTTACCTTTGTAGAAGGTTTTTGAGACTTTACCTATTTACCACTTTTCCCATGTTGTTGTTTCCTTCACAGACTACGTGGAATAAATATTTTGGTCACATCATTCATTTTGTGTATGGTTTCCTAGAAACAAGGGGTGGGTCAACTCACCCTTTGGCACAACTTACCCCACTCTCCCCTATTCGAGCACTGCTTTTCTCTCATGCAATCCACCCATCTCATTTGAACTACATGCAACAGGAAACACGATACGCTGTGAGGCTTCTCTGTAACTCAACTCTTGAATGACCAATTACACAAATTTTTCTCACCAAGCGGAGAGGAGGTGCGAGAATGGCAAAGTGGAAACTCCAGAAGGTGAACATGACATGGCATGCTCACTCTATTCTCTGTCTGAGTAAGCAGCTGGGTGTAGCAGGCTATGAGCCCTATTGACACGGCCCTGGGTCCGTATTCATAAAGTGTCCCTGAGAAGGACCCCCCCCCATTCATTATGATCTACAGTGCCTTGTAAAAGTATTCATCCACCTTGGTGCTTTTCCTATTTTGTTGCATTACAACCTGTAATTTAAATGGATATTTTTGGGATTCCATGTAAATGGACATACACAAAATATTCCAAATTGATGAAGTGAAGTGAACAATTCTAAAAAATTCAAAACTGAAAAGTGGTGCGTGCATATCTATCCCCTTTGCTATGAAGGCCTTAAATAAGATCTGATGCTACCAATTACCTTCAGAAGTCACATAATTAGATAAATAAAGTCCAATCAATCCAAGTGTCACATGATCTCAGTACACAGTTGAAGTCGAAAGTTTACATACACATAAGTTGGAGTCATTAAAAATCATTTTTCAACCACTCCACAAATTTCTTGTTAACAAACTATAGTTTTGGCAAGTCGGTTAGGACAACAACTTTGTGCATGACAGAAGTAATTTTTCCAACAATTGTTTACAGATTACACAAGTTTACACATTTCACTTATTTTTCACTGTATCTCAAATCCAGTGGGTCAGAAGTTTACATTCACTAAGTAGACTGTGCCTCCTATAGATGAATGTACGTTGGTGCGAAAAGCAAATCAATCCCAGAGCAACAGCAAAGGACCTTATGAAGATGCTGGAGGAAACAGGTACAAAAGTATCTATATCCACAGTAAAACATGTCCTATATCGACATAACCTGAAAGGCCGCTCAGCAAGGATGAAGCCACTGCTCCAAAACCGCCATAAAAAAAGCCAGACTACGATTTGCAACTGCACATGTAGAAAAAGATTGTACTTTTTGGAGAAATGTACTCTGGTCTGATGAAACAAAAATAGAACGGTTTGGCCCTAATGACCATCGTTATGTCTGGAGGAAAAATGCATGCAAGCTGAAGAACACCATCCCAAACGTAAAGCACGGGGGTGGCAGCATCATGTTGTGGGGGTGCTTTGCTGCAGGAGGGACTGGTGCACTTCACAAAACAGATGGCATCATGAGGGAGGAAAATAATGTGGATATATTGAAGCAACATCTCAAGACACCAGTCAGGAAGTTAAAGCTTGGTTGCAAATGGCTCTTAAAAATGGACAATGACCACAAGCATAATTCCGAAGTTGCGGCAAAATGGCTTAAGGACAACAAAGTCAAGGTATTGGAATGGCCCTCACAAAGCCCTGACCTCAATCCCATAGAAAATTTGTGGGCAGAACTGAAAAAGCGGTTGCGAGCAAGAAGGCCTACAAACCTGACTCATTTACTCCAGCTCTGTCAGGAGGAATGGGCCAAAATTCACCCAATTTATGTGGGAAGCTGGTGGAAAGGCTACCTAAAGTTTGACCCAAGTTATACCATTGAAAATCAATGCTACCAATACTAACTGAGTGTATGTAAACCTCTGACCCACTGGGAATGTGATGAAAGAAATAAAAGCTGAAATAAATACTTCTCTCTACAATTATTCTGACATTTCAACTTCTTAAAATAAAGTGTTGATGCTAACTGACCTAAGACAGGGAATCTTTACTAGGATTAAAAGGTCAGAAATTGTGAAAAACAGTTTAAAAGTATTTGGCTAAGGTGTATGTAAACAGCAGACTTCGACTATATACACACCTGTTCTGAAAGGCCCCAGAGTCTGCAACACCTCTAAGCAAGGGGCACCACCAAGCAAGCGGCACCATGAAGACCAAGGAGCTCTCCAGACAGGTCAGGGACAAAGTTGTGGAGAAGTACAGAGTAATAAAAAATATCTGAAACTTTTTTTTTTTTAATTGAAAGAATATGGCGCCACAACAAACCAAAACACGCAGACCAGGCAAGGAGGTCATTAATCAGAGGCAACAAAGAGACCAAAGATAACCCTGAAGGAGCTGCAAAGCTCCACAGCAGAGATTGGAGTATCTGTCCATAGGACCACTTTAAACCGTACACTCCAGAGCTGGGCTTCATGGAAGAGTGGCCAGAAAAAAAGCCATTACTTAAAGAAAATAAATAAGCAAACACGTTTGGTGTTCGCTAAACGGCATGTGGGAGACTCCCCAAACATATGGACGAAGGTACTCTGGACAGATAAGACTAAAATTGAGCTTTTTGGCAATCAAGGAAAACACTATGTCTGGCACAAACCCAACACCTCTCATCACCCCTAGAAGCATGGTGGTGGCAGAATCATGCTGTGGGGATGTTTTTCCATTGACAGGGACTGGGGAACTGGTCATAGTTGAAGGAATGATGGATGGTGCTAAATACAGGGAAATTCTTGAGGAAAACCTGTTTCAGTCTTCCAGAGATTTGAGACTGGGGCGGCAGTTCACCTTCCAGCAAAACAATGACCCTAAGCATACTGCTAAAGCAACACTAGAGTGGTTTAAGGGGAACCCTGGAATGGCCTAGTCAAAGCCCAGAACTCAATCCAATTGAGAATCTGTGGTATGACTTAAAGATTGCTGTACACCAACGGAACCCATCCAACTTGAAGGAGTTGGAGCCGTTTTGCCTTGAACAATGGGCAAAAATCCCAGTGGCTAGATGTGCCAAACTTATAGAGACATATCCCAAGAGACTTGCAGCTCTAATTGCTGCAAAAGGTGGCAAAAAAATATTTTGCATCTTCAAAGTGGTAGGCATGTTGTGTAAATCAAAATATACAAACACCCCCCAAAATCTATTTTAATTCCAGTTTGTAAAGGCAACAAAAAAAAAGGAAAAATGCCAGGGGGGGTGAATACTTTCGCAAGCCACTGTATAAGGCAAGACTGATCCTAGACATTTTAATACAGGCCCTGCTCTAACATCAGCATGGCGGGTCAGTGAGAACTAAGGCTGCTGGTCTCCATATTGTAGCTGCCAGACCAGGACCAGAACCAGCTCCCTCTCAAAAGAGCCCCTTCATCATGTTTCCACTCATTAAGTCACTGCTGAAGCAAGCCCTTGTAACCATTAATCTGACAAAAAGGCCTGCTGGAGCTGCTTAAAATGCCCTTGCTTCCCATTTCAATGAATGATTGTGTGCGGACGGTGGTGAGAGTGTGTGTCTTCAGGACCAGTTAGCCTAGCTATGGTTAGCGCCAGTCATACAGGTCACTAATGTGTGGTGTAGCCTTGGTGGTCTGTCCTGCTCTTGATTCTCAGGCTGGGAATTTCAATAAACCTTTATGTACATGGCATGAGTACCCATACTGAAGACATTTGATAGAATGGGAAACGGAAGTGTTATACAAGCTGATATCTACAAACAGGCTAATATTAGAAATGGAAGGATCCGTTTTTGCTACATTAGGTCAGATTTTTCTAGTAATAGACATGAGAACTAAAGACGAAAATGTTTAGCGATTGTAAACACATCAAACCACTGGATAGACTAATGATCTCATCTAGCATTTTCCAACATCTGATTTACACATTTGTGCTTCAGTAACAAATGACTGATTATAATAAATGTCTCAGGCTGAAAGAAAGGGGGAAATACAACTTCAGAGATGGAGTAGAGAGACGGGTTACATAGGATAGTGGAATTAACAGACCTTCAACACACACACATCATTGTGAATGGATGAGTCTACCTCGGACCTCCTCTTTCAAAAAGGGGGGGGGGTCATATCCCAAGGACACAATCCCTACACCAATCTGAGTGTTAAATGCACCCTAAAAAGAAACACCAATATTACATGAATGTTATACACTCATTGGCAAGCACAAAAATGGATTGCTCCTAGACAGTGAGTCACGTGGCAGTGGCTTGCTATATAGAGCAGGCAGACAGGCATCCAGTTACTGTGCAATTGAACATTAGAATGGGCAAAACGGGTGATCTAAGCGTCTTTGAGCATGCTATGATCGTCGATGCCAGGCGCGCTAGATACAGTATATTAGAAACAAAAGACACCCCAGATACAGTATATTAGAAACAAAAGACACCCCAGATACAGTATATTAGAAACAAAAGACATCCCAGATACAGTATATTAGAAACAAAAGACATCCCAGATACAGTATATTAGAAACAAAAGACATACAGTCAGCGGCAGTCCTGATGAGAGAGGTCAAAGGAGAATGACAAGAATCATGCAAGCTAACAGGCGGGCCACAAACAGACAAATAACGACACAGTACAACAGTGGTGTGAAGAACGGCATCTCGGAACGCACAACTCGTCGATCCTTGTCACGGATTGGCTGTGGCAGCAGACGACCACACCGGGTTCCACTCCTATCAGCTAAAAACAAGAAGAAAGCGGCTCCAGTGGGCAAGTGATCACCAACACTGGACAATTGTGGAGTGGAAAAACATTGCCTGGTCTGACGAATCCCGGTCCCTTTTGAGTAATGCTGATGGCAGAATCAGGATTTGGTGTAAGCAGCATGAGTCCATGGACCCATCCTGCCTGGTGTCAACGGTACAGCCTGGTGGCGGTGGTGTACTGGCGTGGGGAATATTCTCCTGCTACTCGTTAGGTCCCTTGATACCAATTGAGCAAAACATTTCCGACAGCTTGTAGAATCCAGACCACAAACAATTCAGGATGTTCTGGAAGCAAAGGGAGGTCCGACCCGGTACTTGATGGGTGTACTTAATAAACTGACCACTCAGTGTACACTATTATGGGACAACCATATCCATTTAACCATCACTCCATTAACTCCTGTGGGAAGGAAGTGTGAAGTACGATGTTTAGGGTTGCAAAGATGACGATAACTTACAAAAGTTAACTGAATATTCAGTAATTTTGGATATTAACATAACATTTATGACAATCTATTGTGACTTGTTATTTATACTAGAATAACTTGTAAAAAATGCATACATATATAGCATTCATTTTTTATATCGGTGTCCACATTGTCCATGAGTTTCTAGTAGATAGACCATATGGTTTTAGAGAAAATAGCCTAATTAATGAAAAATGCATGGCATTATTTTCAATTAACTCTGCAATCGTCCAACTATTGACTTTTCTTCACAACTGCCACTAGTTTGATGCCAAAAAACAGAAAACAAACACAAAGACACTGTAAAATATATATTTTTAAAATTAATGCTGAACCCTTATATTAAACACCAATGGTATTCACTAAGTTGACGATTCATGTTCTACACCGTTGTCATTCTATTTTTGCACTTTAAAATGATATTATTTAATTATTTTACATGTGATAGGGCCAGAGATAATTACAGACACCTGTGATAATCAGAAGTATCCAAAAGGGAAAGGGGATACCTAGTGAGTTGCACGACAGAAAGTATTCAACCGAAATGTCTTTTACGCATTTAACACAGCCCCTCTGAATCAGAGACACGAGATGTCTTGTGATGGATTACATAAAATCCTTGAAAAAGACCAAAATTCTGGTAGTTTACCAGTAGACTTGAAGTTTCAAGTAATATACCCTCCCTTTGCAACCCTAACGATGCTAGAGGATAAATTATATCAACTGAGATATAGGGCTACAAATAGAGTTTACCACACAGCATATAGAAACAAGCATCCATCTTAATCCTAGCCCAGTGATCTAAGTCAATGTTATGGAGCAGAAGCTAAAGCTAGACAGGATTGTCTGTGGCGGTTCACAGGATTAGTGCCAGGCAACAGCAGCAAGTCTCTTCCCCTTCACTGTGATTAGTAGTACATTCATGAAACAACATGCCGCTGATGTATAATGCATTATGGCTTGAGCGCAAATGAGCTTTTGCTATATTAAACATCCACACAATTTGCATTTACTGTGATCTTGGGGTCTTAAGAGCTGTGTAAATTTAGTCTTGTCTGAACGAGACCTAGGTGGGCCTTGAAGAAACCGTATGGCCCAATAAAAACGTAATAATAATAAATAAAAAATAAAGAGTTGGACCGCAGAGTGAAGGAAAAGCAGCCAACACGTAACCCAGCATGTGGGTACTCCTTCAAGACTGTTGGAAAAGCATACCAGGTGAAGCTGGTTGAGAGAATGCCAAGTGTGTGCAAAGCGGTCATCAAGGCAAGGGAGGCAGGAAAATGAGGCAGGAAAATTATGTGGATATATTGAAACAACATCTCAAGACATCAGTCAGAAAGTTAAAGCTTGGTCGCAAATGGGTCTTCAAAATGGACAATGACCACAAGCATACTTCCAAAGTTGTGGCAAAATGGCTTAAGGACAAAGTCAAGGTATTGGAGTTGCCATCACAAAGCCCTGACCTCAATCCTATAGAAAATATGTGGCCAGAACTGAAAAAGCGGATGCGAGCAAGGAGGCCTACAAACCTGACTCAGCTACACCAGCTCGGTCCGGTGGAATGGGCCAAAATTCACCCAACTTATTGTGGGAAGCTTGTAGAAGGCTACACGAAACATTTGACCCAAGTTAAACTATTTAAAGGCAATGCTAACATGCTGGTACACAGCGCCAGAACAGTGTGCCTAATGGATATTGAGAATATGTATAAGAGGTCATTTTTTTATTCTAGTGGAGAAGTGATAGGTAGGGCACACACAGAGGGTAGGGTACACCCGCATACACACTAGGAGCTGGGAATTGCCATATCACGATACAATATGTATTGCAATTCCATACTGTGATTTAATTGAGATTCCATGGTCTCCCTATTTAAGAAGACTGAGAAAAGGCTATGAAGGAGTTTTGGTGCAGGTACAGCCAACTAGCGCAACAATAATATTGCGTAATTGTCAGAACGATACAATATAACGTCAAAAATAATATTGTGATATGTAACTATGTTTTCCACCTATCACTAATACAGAGAGGATGAGAGTGTGTGAGAGACAGAAGGGATAGATATACAGTAGACAGAAGAGAGAACCATGCGGAACGTTCCACATTAACTGCCAGGACCTCTGTTTTCTCCGGTAACATTCCAGTAAGGTTTAGGTGTCTGGAGTTAATAGAGCTCGACTGTTTCTCTCATCCTGACAAATGAGAATGGGGCTCTCTGTCTGTCAATCCCCATTCCTCAACTACATGTTACCCAAACAGAGATCACAGCCAACAAGACAACCACTGCCATTGGCACCTCCAGTATGAACATCCATCCCATGACATTTTTGGTCACTTGTCCAAAGTCATGTTGTAGCTGGCCAGAAATCTTTGGTTACTGATATGAACACATGACTCTATATGAGGTTCACCTCATGTGTTTGGAAAGCACAGCTCCCTTGTATGACTCACGGTAGTGTTAGCTCTGGGCTGGTCAGATCAGGTCTGCTCTCAGTTGGTGCATACTAAAGGGCTTCATGGGGCCACAAAAGAGTGCTCATCAAGGTGTGACGAATCAGCCACAGGGGACAACAGTTTAGTTCCCAGCCAGAGGGAGCACTAAGTAGGCCACAGCAGGTTATGTGACCCACTCTAATGCTCCTTTTGTTTCCCTACAATACAATACCTTGTCTGACGGGCTGGGAGTTTATACCAGGGGAACAGGAAAGGGATCGATTTTCACAGGAGTGGTTGGGTTGTTGCATGCAGATCAGTGAAATAGGAAAACATTTCTCACCGATCAGTCACTATGAATATAAATCCCGCCACAGATTCATATTTCATTGCCTGAACTCGATGCTCCTGTAATGAAATACACAATTGTGATAATCTAATTGTCTAGGAAGGGTAGGCTGACATTGGGCCAGTGGGACTGACAATCCTAAACATCTTGAGCCTCTCCAGTGGAGAGAACGCAGCCCGTCTCACTGCAAATAGGAACGATTCAGCGATCATGTTGCCTTATTACTGCAGTGATCAAATTCATCACCATCAGTGCTGCTGAAGCCAAGCACATTTGCATTTAAATCTGTGCAGTCCCCCCCCTTCCCCCTCCTCTTTCTTGAAGCTCAGAGTGAGAAGGACCAATAGGCATAGTCTATTACAGGAGGGTGGGGGAGGGGACTGCAGGAAGTTATTGACGCAATTAAGGGCGTCACGCTGCAGGCCCCGGGCGTCGTGATTCTGACGAAAATACGCTCTTTGTCTTTATCAAACTAATGTTTTTGCATATTTTCAGTGTGGAACTTGTCTCTGTTTAGGGGGCATAGGCTAACCAATTAGAAATGGCACTAGGAGTTTGCAAAGTAGCCTAAGCGGAAAATATATGGGACACAATTATTCCAAAACTTCAGCTCGTTGCTGGAACACATATTTTCCTACTTCAATCAACCAGTCCATTTTGAATTTGTGATAAAACTGTCGTCATTTGGCAAGGAATGTAGATTGTGTATGCCATCAGTTAGATACGTTTATAATAGGCATTGCTGTAGGCCAAACGGGAGTTTGTGTGCACACTTAGCAAGCATGTGTGGTGGGAGCGGTCAGAATGCAGAATGCAATTTAGTGAATGAGACAAGGAGAGGAAAGGGAATTTAGGGAGAAGAACTTTGTGATGATTGTATTGGTTTATGTTTTGTTGTGCCCCACAAATACACATGTACTACTCCCATAAACTCAAAGCAAATTAACATGGTCTTCAAGACATAATTGTATATATTTTTCCCCAGGACAAAAATTTCACTTGCACATTCCAGCAGCCAAAGCACATTCCTACAAATCGTTATGAAGTATATGAAAAAAAATCTAAATAAATATATATATAGTTAAAAGATCGAGCTTTGACGTCTGTTAGTGTACACGATTATGATCAACTCAGCGTTTTTTTTCTAAGAGTAGCTATCTAGAACCTTAAAGGGTTATTTGGCTATCATCCCCATAGGAGAACCCTTTTGGTTGTAGGTGGAACCCGTTTCGGTTCCAGGTAGAACAATTCCTACAGAGGGTTCGGGAACCAAAAAAAGTTTCTCCTTTTGGCACAGCCGAAGACTCTAAGAGTGCAGCTGCCTCCATGTAGCAGTCATAATACCCAGCTAGGACTACCCATCGCTGCATGAGGGCCACTACCCAATTGTGGGAACAGGGTAAATGTATGAGAACACCATCCAACTAAAGACTCCTTCGTAGAAGTAACTCACAGAGAGAAAAGTGTTACCACTACAGTGTAGCATAATCACTACGACTACACCCTTCCCTTTTTAATTAGAGCGTTTTAGCTTCGGATGAAGAAACATGTCGTCTCTCCCTCCATATTCCTCGTAACTGCCCTCCTTCTCCTTCTAAAATTAGTCTAGGTGGCAGCTCATTAATGTATGGGCCCCAGAGTTCACACTCACATTTGGTTAAAACGATGCAAAATTCTATAATTCAGAGACAAAAAAAAAAACTTCTGAATGAGCTTCAGGCATGAACGACTGCATGACCTGAAGCTCTTGTTCATGAGCTGGGAAGCAAAATACCTCCTAAAACAAAAACCAACCACTCAGAGAATGAAATGACTCATCCCCTACCCAAATGACACTGCATTTAGCTAGCCTAGCATTCATATCCTAATTTTAAAAGTCACACATTGCCTGTTAGCTAAATGCAGTGTCATTTGGGTAGGGTGAGTGATTTCCTTCTCTTAAAAGAGTAAATGGCTTTTGGTGTGACATTAAATTAGGATATGAATGCTAGGCTAGCTAACTCATGACATGTCAATGAGAGTTTTCCTGTCCGTTTTTCCTCAGTGTACAGTAGAAGAGCACACAAGAGCACTACACATTAGTGCCAAATGACGTATATAAACCCAGGATTGCAGATGCAATGTATTGATGAGAGGCTTTGAAGTTACCGATCAGCCATATTGGCACTCCCCAGATTAAGCAAAACTGCATGGGAATGAATGGAATTCTACAGTATTTCAATTAAATGTTTCAAGGACAAAATTACGTATTTAAGTATTTTGTCGTTGTAGTGGTGACAGAACTTTATTTGTATGTTTCGCTCACATAATACAACTTAAAAGTATGCATTAAGGTGAAATAATATCATAAACATGGAAAAAACAAAATATAGACATTCATGAATTCATTTCTATAGCTTCCGGAAAAAAAGTTACACTGGTGGGTGAGTGCCAAGATGGAGGCAAGGTGGCAGCAGCAGCCTCTGTCATTCATTTAGAGTATACAGTGCATTTGGAAAGTATTCAGACCCCTTGACTTTTTCCACATTGTTACATTACAGCCTTCTAAAATGTATCAAATATTTTTTTCCCCCTCAATCTACACACAATACCCCATAATGACAAAGCAAAAAAAAAATTACGTTTTGCAAATTAACAAATATCACATTCACAGAAGTATTCAGACCCTTTGCTTTGTTGAAGTACCTTTGGCAGCGATTACAGCCTTGAGACTTCTTGGGTATGACGCTACAAGCGTGGCACATCTGTATTTGGGGAGTTTCTCCCATTCCTCTCCGCAGATCCTGTCAGGCTCTGTCAGGTTGGATGGGAAGCGTTGCTGCACAGCTACTTTCAGGTCTCTCGAGAGATGTTTGATCAGGTTCAAGTCCGGACTCTGGCTGGGCCACTCAATAACATTGAGACTTGTCCCGAAGCCACTCCTGCGTTGTCTTGCCTGTGTGCTTAGGGTCGTTGTCCTGTTGGAAGGTGAACATTCGCCCCAGTCTGGGGTCCTGAGCGCTCTGGAGCAGGTGTCATCAAGGATCTCTCTGTACTTTGCTCCATTCATCTTTCCTGACTAGTCTCCCAGTCCCTGCCACTGAAATACAACCCCACAGCATGATGTTGCCACCACCATGCTTCACCGTAGGGATGGTGCCAGATTTCCTCCAGACGTGACGCTTGGCATTCAGGCCAAAGAGTTCAATCTTGGTTTCATCAGATCAGATAATCTTGTTTCTCATGGTCTGAGAGTCTTCAGGTGCCTTTTGGCAAACTCCAAGAGGGCGGTCATGAGCCTTTTACTGAGGAGTGGCTTCCGTCTGGCCACTCTACCATAAAGGCCTGACTGTTGGAGGGCTGCAGAAATGGTTGTCCTTCTGGAAGATTCTCCCTTCTCCACAGAGAAACTCTGGAGCTCTGTCAGAGTGACCATCAGGTTCTTGGTCACCTCCCTGACCAAAGCCTTTCTTCCTAGATTGCACAGTTTGTCAGGACGGCCAGTTCGATGAAGTCTTGGTGGTTCCAAACTTCTTCCATGTGAAGAATAATGGAGGCCACTGTGTTCTTAGGGACATTCAATGCTGCAGAAATACGTTGGTGCCGTTCCCCAAATCTGTGCCTTGACACAATCCTGTCGCGGAACTCTACGGACCATTCCTTCGACCTCGTGGCTTGGTTTTTGCTCTGAAATGCACTGTCAACTGTGGGACTTTATATAGGCAGGTGTGTGCCTTTCCAAATCATGTCCAATCTATTGAATTTACCACAGGTGAACGTCAATCCAGTTGTAGAAACATAAAGGATGATAAATAACAACAGGATGCACCTGAGCTCAATTTCGAGTCTCATAACAAAGGGTCTGAATACTTATGTAAATAAGGTAGTTCTGTTCTTGCTTTGTCATTATGGGATATTGTGTGTAGATTGCGGAGAAAAAACAACAAATATTTAATACCTTTTAGAATAATGCTGTAACGTAACAAAATATGGAAAAAGTCAGGGGGTCTGAATACTTTCCAAAGGCACTGTATATAAATAATTCATTAGCCACAGTGAAATGTCTCCCTGAAAAGCCAATCCTCATGGTCTGTAGAGGAAGTCTCACAGCATGCTGCGGGAACAAGACTGTTCCCTGCACGGCAGTTGGGAACCTGCCAATGTTTCTCAGCAGCTAGCGTCAAACACGTCCATATTGTCGGTCACAGGCTTCCATTTCAAGCATCTCTACTATGAAGCTCCATTCATACCCTTCGAATGAATGCTCTGCGTGTCTATTTCCCTCCATCATCACTTCTTCTTCCCTCTCACTACCCATCGCGCTCCCTCACTCCCAGCAGGAAGAACTGTGGTCAAAGGATATTGCTAGTTGGACTATTCTCAGGAAAATAACATAGTTTTGATCCAAACTCCACCCTGTAGTTCAAGCGCTATATCAGGGTCATAGAGTATACCTTTCAGTAATACCACAATTTCAGAGGAACTCTAGGAGAAAACAAACGGTACAGAACAACCAATCTGTTTTTGTCCAATTCAACAGGAAGTGCTGGGATTTACATGTCTGTTTGCTAAATCTCAAGGTCCTAAATTAACATTCACATCACTTTCAATAAGCACCCATTACCATTCTCTAAAACATCTTCAAACAATATTGCAGTCTTCAGAACATCAGTCATTCATTATCAAGCAGATTACATTTCACATGAAAGGCATCAATCTAGGACTATTCTGAGCTGTGATTTTAGGCTAAAATATTGCATTGCATACATTGGCTGATTTGGATCACAAAGCAAAGCAATCTCAGAGAGAATCTTTAATAACCACAGAAGTAAATAGGCTGGTAATGAAAAGCACAATTTATCATGGCAGATCTCTGCCCATTCAAACATCACAAATGGTCCCCTTTCCCCAACCATACTGTATAGGGTGGGCATACTGTGACAAGCATTTCACTACATCCGCAATGACATCTGCTAAATATGTGTATGTGACCAATACAATTTGAATCATTTTGGGAATCATCAGGATTTAAACTCAGAGGAGGCCCACACAGATTTTTTTAATGTTGTTTTCTTGTCAAAGGCAATTTGCATTGGCACTTATTTGAAAACATACAGGTCCACTAAAATTTCTACATACATTCTATTAAGTTTTAGACGTTCAAGAGTTGCCTGAAGTGGTTTTTTTTTACTCAAACCTCCCGCGGGACAGTTGGAACGAGATCAAGTCCACGGGCTGTATTGTTGCCCACCCCTGTGGCCAAGACAGACCAGTTGGTCTCATACCTTGGATTTTATTATATATAACAGTGTGTTAGCGTATGAACCCAGGAAGTTTAGTCCTGATGTATAAATGTGTATCTCAATAAACTAAACACAATCCATACACCCACTTGGGTAACACTTTACAGTCAGGGTGTTTTCACATGTGGTCTAATGAAAACCTCACTTTTTTTTTTTCATGCATTGAAAGCAGTAACTCTCCTCAATGTCCTCTTAACATTCCATGACTCTAGGACCAATACAATGTACTCAAAATACAGTAGCTTCTGAAGTTTAGAAAGAATATGTTTGTTAATGGTAAAATGTCAGTTTTGGAGATAAGAGGTTTTCACCCGACAACGACTATAGTCCTCTTTAAAAGTTGCTCTTATCTTTTTAGTAAGGCTTTAAATTACACAACAACATCCAAAGAACTAGAACAGTAACCTTGATTAATCACACCAACAGCTGAAGTCAGAGATGTTCAGAACGCCGGTTAGAACCCAGACATTTTCCAGCACTTATCAGTCTTGGCTCATTCATGCATTCAGCACCTTGAAGTTTAATACAGTAACCATGCCAACCTGTAACCCTTAACAACAGACTGCTCTCAAGAAGGGGGGGGGGGGAAAGAGTCCTTCCTTTGATGTATTGCTTTAATGGCAAAGCTATAAAAAGACGACAAAAGGATGCCACCATTTACACCTTTAACACAGTGCACTATAAACCAATTAGACAGACAGCCAATCAGAACTCACAGAGACGTCGAAGACCTCTTCTGTGTCGTCCAACATGCGTATCTTAATGGAGACGTGGCGTCCAGGGGGCATTGTTGGAGGCCGGTGGCCAGGGTCCAGGGTGCTGATGCCCAGGGTCTCCTGGGCTCCAAGACGCTGGGCTGCTGATGCTCTGTGCTCGGGCTCCACCATGGTGCTCTGTTGTGCTACCGTACAGCCTGCAGGGGAGGGAGAAGAACCGTCATATACACACACACACTCGCAACAAAGTAGGTTCCGTCCCTGTCCCTCACTGGGCTCGAACCCGGGACATTTTGTACAACACACACACACTCACATGTGCGTGCGTACGTACGTGCGTACGTGCGTGCGTACGTGCGTGCGTACGTGCGTGCGTACGTGCGTGCGTACGTATACACACACACGCACACACACCAGCCAAATGCTGCAGTCTCCATAATAGCAAAAATGTCATAAATGTTAGATGCACATTTTCTCCTCTCCTTCGCTCCTGACTACATGTGCTGCCACAGAAATAGAGAGAATAGAAAGGGTGTCCCCATTCAAGTCAACGATGGCATAAACGAGTGGATGGGCAGCCATTACTAGTGTACCCCATAAGAGCAGAGCAGGAGGTAAAAGCAGGAAGTAAAAGAAGGGCGTGTAGTTTACCCATCAATATGGGTTGTAACTTGATGGAGTACAGCCACAACCGGAAGGGACTTTTCGTAGGAGGTTGGGAGAGCATTTCAGCTAACCCTAATCCTTAAGGTTATCTAATTCCCCCAACCTGCGACCAAAAAGTCACGTCCGGTCATGGCTGTATTCCACCTAGTCAGAACCATCAAAATGTGCTGTGATTTGTTCATTTAACTGAACTGACATTACAAAGAACATACATCCCATTACATGGGCCACATCAGTTTACATAATTTGAATGAACATTCTACTTTACCATGGAAATGATTGCATCACAATACCAGGCAGCCATTGCAAGAGTACTCATGGGTTTACAGGGTCAAATCGTTAGGGTTAAAGGTTCCATGACATTTCAATGTGTGCTACTGCTGCATTTTGGGAGGGTGTTGCCTATGCAACCAAAAACTATTTTGATAGTTTCTTGTTTCAGCAAGGAGCAACAAAGTTTCATCATGTTGTCAAGAGTCCATGTTACCGCAGAAAAGGACTTAAGTGCACAAACGCCCGGCCGTCCCATCTTCTGTTGGTAATTATTTGTATTATTTCACAACGGTCTTCACCCATAACCTTGGGTTACATGGTTATAGCACACAAACACCCACCTTGGGTTACATGGTTATAGCACACAAACACCCACCTTGGGTTACATGGTTATAGCACACAAACACCCACCTTGGGTTACATGGTTATAGCACACAAACACCCACCTTACATGGTTACACCCACCTTGGGTTACATGGTTATAGCACACAAACACCCACCTTGGGTTACATGGTTATAGCACACAAACACCCACCTTGGGTTACATGGTTATAGCACACAAACACACACCTTGGGTTACATGGTTATAGCACACAAACACCCACCTTGGGTTACATGGTTATAGCACACAAACACACACCTTGGGTTACATGGTTATAGCACACAAACACCCACCTTGGGTTACATGGTTATAGCACACACACACACACCTTGGGTTACACACACACACCTTGGGTTACATGGTTATAGCACACACACACCTTGGGTTACATGGTTATAGCACACAAACACCCACCTTGGGTTACATGGTTATAGCACACAAACACACACACCTTGGGTTACATGGTTATAGCACACAAACACACACACCTTGGGTTACATGGTTATAGCACACAAACACACACACCTTGGGTTACATGGTTATAGCACACAAACACACACCTTGGGTTACATGGTTATAGCACACAAACACACCTTGGGTTACATGGTTATAGCACACACACACACACACACACACACACCTTGGGTTACATGGTTATAGCACACAAACACACACCTTGGGTTACATGGTTATAGCACACAAACACGCACCTTGGGTTACATGGTTATAGCACACACACACACACACCTTGGGTTACATGGTTATAGCACACACACCTTGGGTTACATGGTTATAGCACACAAACACACACCTTGGGTTACATGGTTATAGCACACAAACACGCACCTTGGGTTACATGGTTATAGCACACAAACACACACCTTGGGTTACATGGTTATAGCACACAAACACACACCTTGGGTTACATGGTTATAGCACACAAACACGCACCTTGGGTTACATGGTTATAGCACACAAACACACACCTTGGGTTACATGGTTATAGCACACAAACACGCACCTTGGGTTACATGGTTATAGCACACAAACACCCACCTTGGGTTACATGGTTATAGCACACAAACACACACCTTGGGTTACATGGTTATAGCACACAAACACGCACCTTGGGTTACATGGTTATAGCACACAAACACGCACCTTGGGTTACATGGTTATAGCACACAAACACACACCTTGGGTTACATGGTTATAGCACACAAACACCTTGGGTTACATGGTTATAGCACACAAACACCTTGGGTTACATGGTTATAGCACACAAACACACACCTTGGGTTACATGGTTATAGCACACACACACACACCTTGGGTTACATGGTTATAGCACACAAACACGCACCTTGGGTTACATGGTTATAGCACACAAACACGCACCTTGGGTTACATGGTTATAGCACACAAACACACACCTTGGGTTACATGGTTATAGCACACAAACACGCACCTTGGGTTACATGGTTATAGCACACAAACACGCACCTTGGGTTACATGGTTATAGCACACAAACACGCACCTTGGGTTACATGGTTATAGCACACAAACACGCACCTTGGGTTACATGGTTATAGCACACAAACACGCACCTTGGGTTACATGGTTATAGCACACAAACACGCACCTTGGGTTACATGGTTATAGCACACACACACGCACCTTGGGTTACATGGTTATAGCACGCACACACAAACACCCACCTTGGGTTACATGGTTATAGCACACAAACACACACACACACACACCTTGGGTTACATGGTTATAGCACACAAACACGCACCTTGGGTTACATGGTTATAGCACACACACACGCACCTTGGGTTACATGGTTATAGCACGCACACACAAACACCCACCTTGGGTTACATGGTTATAGCACACAAACACACACCTTGGGTTACATGGTTATAGCACGCACACACAAACACGCACCTTGGGTTACATGGTTATAGCACACAAACACACAACGTGGGTTACATGGTTATAGCACACAAACACACACCTTGGGTTACATGGTTATAGCACACAAACACGCACCTTGGGTTACATGGTTATAGCACACACACACGCACCTTGGGTTACATGGTTATAGCACACACACACGCACCTTGGGTTACATGGTTATAGCACACACACACACCTTGGGTTACATGGTTATAGCACACACACACGCACCTTGGGTTACATGGTTATAGCACACACACACGCACCTTGGGTTACATGGTTATAGCACACACACACACACCTTGGGTTACATGGTTATAGCACACACACACGCACCTTGGGTTACATGGTTATAGCACACACACACGCACCTTGGGTTACATGGTTATAGCACACACACACACACCTTGGGTTACATGGTTATAGCACACAAACACACACCTTGGGTTACATGGTTATAGCACACAAACATGCACCTTGGGTTACATGGTTATAGCACACACACACACGCACCTTGGGTTACATGGTTATAGCACACACACACACGCACCTTGGGTTACATGGTTATAGCACACACACACGCACCTTGGGTTACATGGTTATAGCACACACACACACGCACCTTGGGTTACATGGTTATAGCACACACACACACGCACCTTGGGTTACATGGTTATAGCACACACACACACGCACCTTGGGTTACATGGTTATAGCACACACACACACACCTTGGGTTACATGGTTATAGCACACACACACACCTTGGGTTACATGGTTATAGCACACAAACACACACCTTGGGTTACATGGTTATAGCACACACACACGCACCTTGGGTTACATGGTTATAGCACACACACACGCACCTTGGGTTACATGGTTATAGCACACACACACAAACACACACCTTGGGTTACATGGTTATAGCACACACACACACACACACACCTTGGGTTACATGGTTATAGCACACACACACACGCACCTTGGGTTACACCTTGGGTTACATGGTTATAGCACACACACACACACGCACCTTGGGTTACATGGTTATAGCACACACACACACGCACCTTGGGTTACATGGTTATAGCACACACACACACGCACCTTGGGTTACATGGTTATAGCACACACACACACGCACCTTGGGTTACATGGTTATAGCACACACACACACACGCACCTTAAGTTACATGGTTATAGCACGCACACACAAACACGCACCTTGGGTTACATGGTTATAGCACGCACACACAAACACGCACCTTGGGTTACATGGTTATAGCACGCACACACAAACATGCACCTTGGGTTACATGGTCATAGCACGCACACACAAACACGCACCTTGGGTTACATGGTTATAGCACGCACACACAAACACGCACCTTGGGTTACATGGTTATAGCACGCACACACAAACACGCACCTTGCCCGTCATTGCCTGTCGGAGGGGCAATAATGCAGTTTATGTCACGTCTGTCAACCGTTAAACTATTCATTGTACAACTTGAGCATTAGGGAGTGGGACCCCCCAGCCCCCTATCCCGGAGGGGGAAAAAGAGGAGAGGAGGTGGGTAGGTTACATAAAAGGAGATGAAGTCCCAGGGGAGAGAGTTCACAGCTTGTGTCAGACTAGCAACGTAATTGCAAATGAGGTATTTGCACTCTAAGCTAATGGGTGATAATTGTAGCCTTTGGGAGAAGCAATTAGTCCCTCTCTCTGTCAATGTGTTGCTTGATTTCAAAGTGCAAAGTCACTCGACAAAGCAATAACAGGGATAGTCCCTAAAATGAAAAAGTAGAAACAATTGACTCTTTGTAAGTTACTTTCAAACTATTTGTTTGGACAAATGACCTGTGGCGTTCCAGTATATAGGCAGATAGAGTGAGTGAACTACAAAACAGTAGAGATAGTAAGGAGCAGCCGAGCGAGAGAATGTCCCAAGTTCACAGACATCCAGCTGCTAATAAGGACATAACATCTGGGCTTGTGTGGATCTCCTCATTATGTATGACAGCACGGTTTCCATGGAGATCGCCATGCATGGCATATTAAATCACATGCAACATGCAGATAGTGTAATTAGGCATAGGTGGACATGTGTGAATGAGCAGTGCCTAAATCAGTTCCTTTCAATGAATGACTAGCTCTAGGTGATGGAATGTGTTTTGACCAGTTGCAGGATCATTTGGTCTGGGTTGAGGCAACAGGAGCAGGTCAATCCACCCCCATCTCTCAAGCCAACCCCAGAGGCCCTGCTTAATTCTCTGTTTATCACACATTCCAGCATGCTGATGTCATGTTGAGAGCTCACCAAATGGGTTATTGGAGCGTGGTGGTGGGGGCAGCTCTCATTCAGACAGTACAGTGGTGGCTCGCTGACTCTTGAAGAAGTGCACACGCAATGTTCAAAGTTCGGATTCAAATTAAGCTGAGGATTGCATATCAAAGACATTTGAATTTGGCCGACCCATCAAGAGCGGGGAAAATTGAGGCTAAAACTGTTGATCTGTTCAACGACCGTATCTGTTTATTTCTAGCCTCTTAGTCCCCCATAGAGCTGATCAAATAAACGGTTTGTTTACAGTGTGGAGGCAGTGCACCATTACACACAATGAATATTTAACACATCATCATCATCATCATCATCATCATCATCATGGTTGGAGGTTGCTGAACACGCTGCCACACCACACAACTGACCTTGTTTAGAGCAAATGCTTTAATCAGCTGCACCTGTCCATAATATACACTGCCATGGCCTGGGTGAGGGTGGAGTGCTGTTAGAATGTTCCAGCAAAGGGGTCACACGAGTGGGAGGGAAGACACCATTCACTTGGGGAGATGAAAGCCGTTGCCACTGCTGTCACAAGGGGCATAGCGATACTCATGCAGTCCAAGCACGGCTGTGTTAACGTCTCCTTCATGGTTTCTCTTGAAGGGGAAGTCGTCTCCCTTATTGTTTTACAAGCTACCACACTATGTCAAATGTGCATTGGGATTTTAATATGGGACTGAAAACCCTTGGCTCAGAAGTATCCCATAAATACTGTAACTAAACACTCCAAACAACAGAGAGACCCAGGGCTATGAGAGAGCAGACAATGATTATTTCAACTGATGCTTACCCTTCCCTGCCCCCAAGCTCATGAATCAACGGCCAGTCTGCCATGTGTCGCCCTACAGTATGTGGCCCTCTGAATACGAATGTAGTCTTTGACGAGTGTGACTCAGTCACAGCTCTGTTACTATTATGTTGTTACTGTGGAAGACAACCAGGCTGGGACATATTACTGGTATGCCAACCCAGCCCAGGATACTATTGCGTACAATGCCAGGGGAACATATTCATACCCCCAGTGTTCACAGGGTGATTCACCCAAGCTTGGAACTTGTTGGCTTGAAATTCCCCACAACCATGTAAGATAGTGCTGTGGCTGCTGGCAGGCAGTTTGGGCTTTAACAGAGGCTCCTCTGTCTGTATGCAGCAGAAGCACACAGAGTCCTTCAGAGCAGTCCAACACATGCAGGCACCATTTCTGCAACTGTACAGCTGGATTTGATTACAGCCAGCAGAATGGGCTTGAGGATGGGGTAGTTCAGCCAACTGTCTACCTGAGTCGTGCCGAAAACCCACTCCTATTTCCACTGGACAGCAACTTGCTTCAGTTCCACAGACATGTATACCTGGGTGTGGCTTGCATATTTTAACCTATGCATTCAACTGTATGCAGAACTTCAATTTTAAATGTATATACCATTATACATTACATGTTAAAGGGGGTTTGTATGATTGAATATGATTTCAAGAAATATACCCATAATTCTGAAATTATGTAGGAGCCCAGATCTGGGCAATTAACCAAAACCCCTCTACAGCTGTGGTTCCTACAAGAGGATCAATCAAATAACAGAACATCAGTTTGCCTTTCCTGTTTGACAATCCACAATCCAGATTATTAATGAGTGTACTTTATGGGGGAGGAGCGATTGCTTGACAGTTCAGTGAGTCATACAATGTAATCTTTCTGGAAAAATTACACAAAAAAAATCTAGTCTTGACGCAGGCATATATGGATTATCAAATTGAACCAATTTGGAAACGTACAGGAAATGTTTGCACACCCAAAACAAAACAAATTGACAAGTTTAAAAATATATATTTCATTGTTGCCTATTAAGAATGCAAGACGTTAACTGGATTAGTTATTGAAAAGTCCTCATGACATTTTGCGCACATAGCTACGATAATGCAGTCTTGAGGAGTACAGTAATCCTTAAAACGTTACTGTTAGGCTACCACGCGTGGTGTGACACAAATACATAACCTCGACTCAACTGACCAGCCACTAACTACCCTCAAGGGTAACAAACTAACAATGGAAAACGTACTCTCACTGACGACGTTTCAATTTCAATTGCAAACGAGGCACGGCTATGTAACTGCCGTATATCCAACACCTTTATGCCAACAATATTATATACCGGCTATGGTCTACGGTCATGAGATGATATCCCATTCAATGTTGGTGTAGTTACGTCTGATTTAGTGGATGACTATTTGCCGGTTTTTTTTAACCACCGCTCTTGGTTGTGAGAACGACTGGGCAAAAACACGGTTAGCTCTTCCACCAATGTACTACTTGATTTTAATAACAAATTGTTATATCGGCGACAATTAGCCTATATGGTGAAGCATACTGTTATTCTTTAAAACGGGCTACACGGTTACAAAAATCCAAGACAACTGGGGATAGGCTACTTCTACGATTTCTCTAATCTGCTGAAACAAGTTGCACACTGCCGTTTTGCACATAGGGAAATGAATGGTATAAAATCTTACCCTGTTTTAAAAATGTGGATAATCCACGTGTATAATTCCCAATTTACAAAATATTTTACATCCACTTCCAGACGCAGTTCAGGCTGCTTGCGTGGAGCCAAATGGAGTTCAGATGCTGGTTGTACCGCCGAGAAGCTTCTTCATGGTCGCCATGTCGGACGACTGTGTGTGGGGAGAGACAGGATTACATTGAAACCAGCGGCAGATCCTCTCTTGGCTTGTTACTCCAACAAAAAATGAGGCACAGTGCCTCCAGCTATTGTGCAAGGAATTGCACCTACTTGCAAGGCAATCCTTGCCAAAGACATGCTACAACCACATAGCTCCATCTAGCTGTAAAATATGGGGCATACATTAGGCTACAGCCCTAACAAGTAATAACCCAGCTCTAACCTTAACCCTAGCTTTTTTTTCTTCTTCAACGATATCAGGGTGGGCAGTAAAAAAAAACGTCTAAAGTGCATGCTGCCACCTACTGTGCTGGAATGTACGATCAATCATGATTTATCCAATTCTGTACTACCATGAAAATACAATTCAAAACCAAATAAATCCATACTAACTTCTACCACACCCTCCCCCCAACCCCATTAAACTATCATGCTATATCCACAATTAGGATTGTTCAGCATGTCAACCAATATTTCAACAGTAACATCTGTTACCCCCAATATGTATTGTGCAGTCTCCACAATAACCTTCAACCTGGCATCTCTGCTTTCCACAACTCAAGTTTCATTGATAACCTTACCAATAAAAGCTATGAAGTCAACTTTATGGGGCGGCAGGTAGCCTAGTGGTTAGAGCGTTGGACTAGTAACCGAAAGGTTTCAAGATTGAATCCCCGAGCTGACAAGGTAAAAAATCTGTCGTTCTGCCCCTGAACAAGGCAGTTAACCCACTGTTCCTAGGCCGTCATTGAAAATAAGAATTTGTTCTTAACTGACTTGCCTAGTTAAATAAAGGTAAACTAAAGTTCATTATCAAAGTGTCCTTTGACACCGCACATTCATGAGTGCAGCTCCAATCCAAAGTCAAAATGTAGAATCGACTTTCTATTTAGCAACGAAGCCTCCTTCACTCACGCCGCCAAACTTACCCTCGTAAAACGGACTATCCTACCGGTCCTCCACTTTGGCGATGTCATCTACAAAATAGCTTCCAACACTCTACTCAGCAAACTGGATGCAGTCTATCACAGTGCCATCCGTTTTGTTACCAAATCACCTTATACCACCCACCACTGCGACCTGTATGCTCTAGTCGGCTGGCCCTCGCTACATATTTGTCGCCAGACCCACTGGCTCCAGGTCATCTATAAGTCTATGCTAGGTAAAGCTCCGCCTTATCTCAGCTCACTGGTCACGATAACAACACCCACCCGTAGCACACGTTCCAGCAGGTATATCTCACTTATCATCCCCAAAGTAAACACCTATTTTGGCCGCCTTTCCTTCCAGTTCTCTGCTGCCAGTGACTGGAACGAATTGCAAAAATCGCTGAAGTTGGAGACTTTTATTTCCCTCACCAACTTTAAACATCAACTATCTGAGCAGCTAACCGATCGCTGCAGCTGTACATAGTTCATCTGTAAATAGCCCACCCAATTTACCTACCTCATCCCCATACTGTTTTTATTTTATTTACTTTTCTGCTCTTTTGCACACCAGTATCTCTACTTGCACATGACTGCTTTGCTTTATCTTGGCCAGGTCGCAGTTGCAAATGAGAACTTGTTCCCAACTAGCCTACCTGGTTAAATAAAGGTGAAATAAATCAAATACAAATTTTAAAAAGTGTAAGATCTCTGACCAGCCCTCGAAACCATGCCAGGACCATCAGAAGCACCAGCCCTGACAGTAGGTCCACTTACTACAGGTACATCCATGTATGCTCCATCAGTCTGCACTGTTCTACTAGTCATGACTAATTCCATATCTCTGAGCCTCTCTAGCTTCTCTCTGCACCGGGCATCCACCAAATGCTGCACTATGTCCTCCCCCACAATTACAACACTTAACCTTTACATTACTTCCACATTCACTGTAAACATGTTCCCCTCCACACATCCTTTCTTTCCTTTACACTGAACAGCTACATGTCCCATTCTTCGCTATTTAAAACCCCGAAAATGGGGATGGGACAAATTCTCTGACATTGAAACTAAGGAATCCTCTCTGTACTTTTACAGGCAAAACCTTCTCAAACCTCAGCAACACTGATAAGCTTTCACTCATTTGACCCTCTTTCCTACAGATCCTCCTTTTGGCCTCAATCACTCTGCCTCCTTTCACATTTTCTTTAATATCATCCACGGACATAGATATTGGGAGTAACACTAGCTCTAGTTTTTATTAACTTATTTATGAACTTCAGTGTATTTCAGAGTTGAGTAGAATACAGAAGTGTTTACTGTCAGGTGGATTTCCAATAGGCCTAGCTGTGGGATTTATTGAATAAAAGCCCTGAGCACAGGACTGCTTGCCTGGCTACCCAGACTCCTTGCTCCGGCCAAACACAGCAATGATTGAGACAGGTGGGTCCACCCCAAAGTGCCACATGTCATGATAACACTCACCTCTAGATCAATGAGAGAAGATTTGAAATAGAAAAGATGACAGCGTACACATTGATGGATTACTTCATGGAGCAAAAAAATCTACACCTATTTTAATAACCGAGCCTTTTCTAAATTCAAAACGAACCACCTGCAACTGGACATAGACATTTTAGAAGACACGCGTTTGGCCGAATCGAGAACGAAGATAGTATCGCCAAATTAAGGTCGGTCGTAAATAATCTGTGCTAGGCCAAACAGTACCTATCCTGTAACGGGAGAATCACATTAGCCCGTTACAAATCTGTAGCTAGGCTCATCACATCCACCTACCTGGTATGAAAATGTAAAAAAAGGAGTGCATAATCATTAAATACATAGGCCTAGTAATCTAAATGATAATGGCTTCGCATGAAGTCACACATATTAGACCGATGTAGGCTACCTAATGAAAATGTTAATATTAAGTAGTATACATACTGTATATATATATATATATATGTCAATAGCCTACACTGATGTTAAACAATGGTAACTTAGTCTAGCAACACTTGCTGGCATGGTTTCTTCACTGTTTTCAGTTGTCATGTTCTTCATGTACGCCCACAAAAACTGTTTAGCTGGTCAGTCTGTCCACTACATAACTACATGTACTTACATAGTGGTGATTAAACTGTAAGTACCATATGAATTACCGTGTAAATACAGAGCTATTAGCGTTGTGCTGTTACTGCAAAGTGGGACCAAATCCCACTCTCTGTTCTCCCTGCACACACATCCATTGATAGTAAAACGTAATGTCTCATCATGGATGCACTTCATCAGGGTGAGAAATAAGAATATTCAGGGATGGCGATGGACTGAACACAGAACTATGTTTCCTTACTAGGCCCAAAGTTGCACCTGTCAACGTTAAACTTATCCAAAGAGGATGATATCCAACAGCGTTCCTTGGAGTAAATCTAAATGGTCTGAACTGGCTTTCTCTCCTAGTCCCTTCCCCTATCTGACGAGCCAGAATCGGTGAGATCAATATTCGACTTAGGGGTATTTTGCACTCACCAATCAAGTACCTGGACATTAATATATGGTGGAGGAAGGAGATGAGGAGAGGGAGACAACTGAGACTATTGAGATGTACCCCAGCTTTGGAGTGCATTTCATGGAGGATCCACTGGAGGGAGCATTGCTCACTGGACCAGGGGCTACGCAACTGTTCTGCAGCCTGGAAGGAAAACTAGAATGAAGAGAAAGACAACTGTGATATGAAGAAGAACAGTACATTTTCACTATTATACCATGCCATCAAAATAGGCGAACCCCATTACCTCAACAATTAACTTATGCAGATAGACACAACTTCAATATCCCCTTTCCTCTGGTCTCAGCACCATCACTGTCCCACCTCTTCACACTTTTTTCATCAAGTATCAGATCTGTTGGCAAAGCAATGTCTTACTTTTATTGTCAGTAAATGTTTTTAACGGGCATGTCCTAGTCAATCACAGTTGGCCCTTTTCACTCGTTGCTCCATTTTGTGAGTAAACCCACATGCTGTTGTTGTGGCCAGGCCAGTGAATTAGTTCAGCCGTCACCATAGCAAAGAAGGGAGTTGTAATTCAGATCATCAAGTTGTGTCTGTCAACAGCTGTTTTCATCATTAGAGAGCTTGCTGCCAAGGGTGAGGAGGCTGCTGAATGCGCCACTGTATCTGCATATGAATGGACTATTACAGAAATGCAACAACATCTTCCACTGGCCACTGCTATCTTTGGTTTTATATGACAGTAACGATGCACGATTATGCATTGCCTTGGTATAGCACTAGGTCTCAAAGGGCTTTACATTGTGGAGGATAATAGAGACATCAAAAACGGCTTACTGTCGGTGCGTTGTGCATGTTATCTCACAGAGATATGTGTAAAAGGTAATCATCGAATTATAGAGACTTATTTTTAGATCTGTTAGCGGCATAGGGTTCATCGATGAAAGAACTGTCTCCTTCCTCTATGCAAGACATACAGTGCAGTACTCCAGTTTCCCTGCATTCCTGGTTTCTTATTCAGGAGATCTCCGCTCTGCTTTCTGGAGAGTGGCCTGAGGCTTTGACTGGGAACGGTTCCTCCGTGCCGCCTACTCCTGCATGTAGCTGGGGCTGGGGACAGGGATAAAATATATGGACGCCTTGCAGTCTCTGGGGTGGAAGGCTGGAGCTGAGCTTGTTTAATGCCTTTGCAGTTCGGCGTTCGCCCACCTTCTCCTTGAATCCATTGGCAGGAAGAGAAGTCTCGTACTCCTTGTGTTCTGTGGGATTGAGATGTGGAAATCACACTCTGTGCCTTGGCAGTGTCAGAACAGAACCTCTCCGGAGACATTTTCTTGGAACTAAGGCAAAGATGAACATTTCAGAGAGAGACCATAAAGAGAGTGAGAGCTATAGCGAGAGAAATAAAGTGCAGGAGAGAAAGTGAGAGTCTGTTCTGCTGTGGACCAGGCATGTAATAATTTTATGCCTCAAGCAGTTTGAGCCAGGATCTTAGCTCATATAGTCATCTCCTCCGGTCTCCTGCTATCCCTGGCATGTGACAGGCAGGCAGTCCAGTGAGAAGCTGTGCAGTCCAGTCCACTGCAAGATTGTAATGAGTTTCCCCTCTCCATTACGCCAGTCGTTCACTAAACCTACAGGGCATATCAGAGGCCCTCAGTGGCCCTCAGTGTTCAGATCTTCACAAGAGTGTTGGAACCGTCGAAGAGTGACTCAGATGGAGCAATCTTACACAGACTTGAATGTGTTATAATGAAAATACAAAGACATAGCACAACACTGTGTATGTCCTCTATAGTTTTCTATTGTGTAAACATCTCACTCATTTGGCTTCTATTCTTCAGAACACAGAGATTACAATAAATCAGCCCGGTGGCGATGCATTCTGATAGGTTTGCCTTGTGATTCATTGATATTTAATGGAAACATATGGTCCCAGATTTTGCATTTCAATGAGGTGGTGACAATCATTAATTTGTGCACCAGACAGCCAACAGCAGAACTAGAACACGAAGCGATGCTCACAACAACAAGGGACTAACAAAGAGCTGGACACAGATTCCTGGTAAATACATCAGGTGAGGCAGTCTCCTAATAAGGGGGTAGCTGATAAGAAAAATGCCTTTCCTCGTAACATGTGTAGGCCATTCTACTGCACCTGCTGAAGTGAATGGGGTTTGCTTCCTTATTAAAGGTGCGCTGATGTATCTGCAGACCCACAGGACGCTGCATTGTTTGTTCAGCTGCTACTGCGAGGAGAGAGGCTGCCTCACAATGGATGGGAGACCAAACAGGAAATCACACACTGCAGGGATCCGCTATTATAAATGTCCCAATTATGTCTAGAAATTGGATTTGCTGGTTATGTATGATGCAAAAGCAATATGCAAGTGCTTCCAGTGCATCAATAGTATTGTAGAAACTTTCTTCTGCCTATTAGTTTGTATGGTTGACTATGAAATAAAACCGAAATATTCATAACCCACTGAGTGACTGCGTTAGTGACTTAATCTTTCATCAAATTGTATGTAGAGTAATAGTGTAGTATATTTGTTAACTTACATTGTTATGCAGTTGTTTCATATGCATATTCCCCACATACAAACACACTACAGTTTACTATAGAATGCTATAGTATTTATCATAGAATTCTGCAGTAAATTATAGTAAACTGTAGTACAGTATACTGTAGAATCCTAAACTCCACACTGTAGTATCCCTCGATCATGTAGAGCTTATGATATACGTTTGAAGTATATTGTAGAATACTATACTACATACTATCCCTTGATCATGAGTAGTAGGGGAGAACCAGGATGAAATGAACACTTTTTGTTTTTTCCTTAATTACTCACAGATCAGAGGAGCAAGAGAGACCATCTTTGATGAAAAACAACTTATACCTCTACCATTAGCAACTGTAATTTCATTTTCAGGGTAAATGAGTTGAAATGAAATAGAACGAGAACAGAACTACTGTAACGTTACCTTTGTACCTGACGGTGGGGCGGGAGTAACACCGCCTTGGGGCGGGAGTAACACCGCCTTGGGGCGGGAGTAACACCGCCTTGGGGCGGGAGTAACACCGCCTTGGGGCGGGAGTAACACCGCCTTGGGGCGGGAGTAACACCGCCTTGGGGCGGGAGTAACACCGCATTGAGACGGAAGTAACAACTAGCGAGAAGTGCACAATATCTGTCTTATCTCCATGTGACCGGTTTGTAATGCTTGTTATTTTCAATAAACGTACTGTCAGACATAATTTCACGCTTGTGTCGATTAGTGCTATAGGTTCGGAATTTCTGAAAATAAACCATGTGCCAACATGGCAATATTGCGCAACCACAATATGTTTTCTTACAATATTAAAATCAGGCTATGGATCACATAATAGCTATATAAACCATACTTTTCTCATCTCACATTAAAGGGAATGTAGTAGGAGATATTTTCTTCACAATTTCCAATGACTATTCACACTTAGCCCTACCAATCAGGTAACATTTTTAATTCTCTTCTCAAACGTCAAACTCATCCCGTTTATTAAATTTCCATGGCTTGACACAAGGTAATAGACCCCCCAAATCATAAAATATATACATTTTTAATCACTAACCTGTGGATAAAAGCTTATGAGAAGGCATTAAGGCATAAATCCAATGTCATATGTCATTTGCAAACATTCCGTCACTTGTTGATATTTTGCTAACTTTATAAAAGCAATAGGAGACAATAGCCTGTGTTTAAACTTTTTCAACTATTTCATTTTATTCCAGGTCATCAGTTAACATGATGTTACTTTCATCCCACCCGTCTCTCTTGTAACTTCTCCCAGTTTTTATACTTGCATCGCGCAGAACCACTTTTTGTTGATAACTCATAAAATATGGTCAGGCTGGGCTGTTTTTTTTGCAGGGAGCTCGTCCTCCACATTATGCACATTCTGACGTCACCATGTCATTCTAGCTTCTGAGAAAATTTTACTTTCGTCACGTGTTACTTTCGTCCCGTTGTTTTTAAATTTTCACCTAAAATGACAAACCCAAATCCAAATGTCTGTAGCTCAGGACCTGAAGCAAAGATATGCATATTCCTGATACCATTTGAAAGGAAACACTTAAGTCTGTGGAAATCTGATATTAATGTAGGAGAATATAACACATTAGATCTGGTAAAAGATAATACAAAGAAAAAACCATCCGTTTTGAAAAAAAAATCAATGTCATCATTCTTGAAATGCAAGAGAAAGGACATAATATAATATTGAAGTTTATGTGAAATGTAGATTTTGCAGTGTGTGTGCACAGTTTCAGATTGATCCAGTGAAGCATTGCAATACTGGACAATATTTTGTATCAGGTCTGCCAAAATGTGCCAAATTGGTGAATTGATACATTTTCAAGTACATAACTATAAAGAACATACAAAAATGATATGCTAATACAAAATTTAAATTGGCCCACTCCCAGGAATGTCATACATGATGGATCATTAGCTTATACACTAACTTTCACACATCTAGATGGCTGGGCATGGTGGGTGTGAAGCCAGAGTCAGCAGGGGTTCAAACTGTAGAACCCAGTTCCCTACATTTGAATATAAAAATGGATTTTATCAAACAAAACTATGCTACATTTTTATCTCTGGGACCCTCAGGATGTCAGATCAGAGCAAGATTACTAAATGTAAGTACATTATTTACCTTCAGAGGTGAATGTATCAAACCAGTTGCCATGATAAATGTTTTTGTTGTTGTGCACTCTCCTCAAACAATAGTACGGTATTTTTTCACTGTCATAGCTAAATCATTATTTGATTTGGGGGGTCTATTACCTTGTGTTAAGCCATGGAAATGTAATAAACGGGATGAGTTTGACGTTTGAGAAGAGAATAAAAATGTTACCTGATTAGTAGGGCTAAGTGTGAATAGTCATTGGAAATTGTGAAAAAAATATCTCCTACTACATTCCCCTTAATGTGAGATGAGAAAAGTGGCAGATCGGGCGCAGTGAACGCTGACACGGTCGCCAGGTGTACAGTGTTTCCTCTGATAAATTTGTGCGGCTGGCTTCCGGGGTAAGCGGGCATTGTGTCAAGAAGCAGTGCCACTTGGCTGGGTTGTATTCGGAGGACGCACGGCTCTCAACCGTTGCCTCTCCCGAGTCCATACGGGAGTTGCAGCGATGAGACAAGACTGTAACTACCAATTGGATACCATGAAATTGTGGAGAAAAAGGGTTAAAATAACTGTAGTATACTAAATTATTGATTGTAGTGTTTTTGCCTGACTGTAATATACTGTAGTGTTTACTGCAGGTTTTTGCAGACATGACTGTAGTGTACTATAGTATTCACTGTTGTGTTCTTGCAGACATGACTGTGCTATACTATAGTATTCACTGTTGTGTTCTTGCAGACATGACTGTGCTATACTATAGTATTCACTGTTGTGTTCTTGCAGACATGACTGTGCTATACTATAGTATTCACTGTTGTGTTCTTGCAGACATGACTGTGCTATACTATAGTATTCACTGTTGTGTTCTTGCAGACATGACTGTGCTATACTATAGTATTCACTGTTGTGTTCTTGCAGACATGACTGTGCTATACTATAGTATTCACTGTTGTGTTCTTGCAGACATGACTGTGCTATACTATAGTATTCACCGTTGTGTTCTGCAGACATGACTGTAGTACACTGTAGTATTTACTGTGTTCTGCTTGAGGTTTTCCCCTCATTAAACAGTAACTGATATAGTCTGGTAGTTGTGTCATTTTAGCTAACCCTAGTCGGCAGGTCTTACTGCAATATACTACAGTTATGTCAGTGAAAACACTACAGTAAAGTCTACAGTATACTACAGTCATGTCTGTAAAAACACTACAGTGAATACCTCAGTCATGTTTGCAAAAACACAACAGTGAATACTACAGTATTCAGTGTAGTGTTTTTGCAGATTTCAGTCCACAAAAACAACACAGTGAATACTACAGTAAAGTCTGCAAAAACACTACAGTGAATACTATAGTATATAAATATATTAATACCATAGTATTTAGACCATATTATATACTATAGTATTTTTTCATGTGGGTCCACTGCTGTTTCAATCTCTCCAGCCACAGTAACACCTCCTGTCACAATGTTCCTCCAGACTGCCCCCCACTGTTACAGTTTAACTGTACGTCTGGGCACACACCTCCAGATAGAATAGCTGGATGTTACCTCCAGCCTAATTGTGCATGTTGCTAGGCTGTCAATTTCACTGCTGAATATTCCTCCCATTCAATTTGAATTCCAATTGCAATATCCTGGTTGCTTGTATTCTATCACCAGCGTTGCCCTTGATAAAATCAGGAAACAATCATGCCAAGCAGGGGAAGATTTATTATGGTATTTAACTATCAAACAATAGCAGATATATTCTTTTGACTCTATCTGTTGCAAGTGTCGCTTCATTTTTGATGGGGCAATAATCTCACCTAATCTCCAAATATTGCATCACTTTTTGGAGAATACAATCAACCAATGATAGAGCTGAGGCGGTTCGACTCGTTGGTTGACCTGAACTGTCTCAGACAAGGAGCCAATTACAAGTAGCCAATTAGTACTGTTCCATGCATTAGCTGCTACACTATTCACAGCATGGATCATGCATTTATGTTTTTCTTTCTGATTTCTTAAACACAATAACTTAGATAGATCAGTAGAGTTCTGTGTATTCATTTAATCAGGTAAACAACAGATCTCCCTTGCTATTCCACCCACATCTGGCATCTGTGAAAAACAAGTGATGCATTCCTGGAATGCACTTAAGGAGAGGAGAAGGAAAGATGGGAGGAGAGTTGTTACAGCTGATCAAGCAGAGAGGGAGGGAAAGTATTTGTGGAAAGAGGCCATTAAAAGCGGGCAGGAATGGGGAGTGGAGAAACCCTCTATCTCCAGAAGCGAGCCTTGCAGCCCCCCTGTGGAGCTCTCTAAACCAACACAGGACCAGGATGGCAGCGTGAGCACCATGTCACATGCTCCATTAAGAAAGCTCAAACACGGGAGAGGCCCTGCCAAAAGCCTGCTGCTCCTCCCAGTGCCGTTGAGTCGATATCATCAGAGAGACGGATCCACATTCATATTCTATTATTTTACTCTGTTGCAGTGACAAAGGGTTGGGGAGTTATCTTCGGGGTGCGTGGGAAAAGGAATGTTTGACTCAGCAGAACAAAACTTTAAAAGTATCAAATCAATATTATGTAATATGTACTGTAAGCTATTAACTTGCACTTCACATGGCTCGTCAACTTTTTGGGATATTCAGAACTTGATTTTTACTCAGACCTGTTACTCAAATCTGTCTACTTAAACCAGTTAGTAAACTGGAGGGACAAACTTCCCCCTAGTTAGTCATTGAACTTTTCTCCAGGGTACTACTGCATTAAAACGTACATATCTTCTATCTATTCTTATCTACGCCACAAGGGCACCATACCTGTCCTTCTACTCTGACATTCTGAATTCATATTTCCTGTCATGTCGCTGATGTAATTCAGCTTGAGGAGGGGTTCTTGGGACCAGAGTGTACCAAATGTCATGCATTTTCCCCATAGCACTTGTAAATGTGAAGAAAGATTGGTCTTTGCTCTTTCCACACCATGAACCACATATACAGTAGTTCCTACCCGGCACCTTCCTCATATCTTTCTGAAACTTGTAGAGAATTGGCCCTCTTTTAAAGGGGCAGTCAGGCAGCCTCTTTTCAGACAGAAATGGCCCATAGAATGTTGCCTTGGTGTGGAAGTTGTCTTGTACCCTAGAATGACAATTCTATTCTATTCCAATGTTTGGTTTGAATGGGCTGTTGCTCAGGGCACTATAGGCTTGGCTCTTTACTAGCTCTTTGTTTTCTACATGAATTATACATAATATTCAATGTTCCCCCAAGCATGATGCATTTACAGTAACTCAGTGGAGGAAACATAGGAAGTCAGTGAATAACTAGTCTGAGATCATTACCCACTGGGCACACACTGGCTGAATCAACGTTGCTTCCACGTAATTTCAATTCAATTACGTTGAACCAACGTGGAATAGACGTTGAATTGACATCTGTGCCCAGTGGGTAGACACTAGCAATCTCCCCAAATCAATCTCTATGGATCTACAAATAGGCTTACCACACTCTTAGCAAATGCTCTGAAGAGATGCCGTTATGGCAGTGTTCAAGCTTGCATGCTAGATGCCAGCCTTGAAAATGGTAAAACATGGATTTGTAAATAAGAAATGACCAACTACATGTTTTAAATTAGGAATTTCTCCCTGCTGTTTCCCAAGATCATCCCCCCACACACTCCCTCTATCCACTACCACAGCTGCAAATTAGACTGTGAAATTGACAACTCATGTGTTGCCATCTGGTTGCCATGACACTTAGTCATTAGGGCCTCATGACAGTCCTACCCGGGTCTGTGCTTTTTATCTCTCCCTCGTCGTCTTCCACATCGTTCCCTTTCTGAAAGGCGTGAAACTTCAAGGGGGGTCAGTGTGGGGAGTAGGCACTAGGCATGAGGTGGGGGTGGTCTGACTGCATTGGAGCTGGATTCCACCTGAGGTACTGTACTGTATGAGGAGGAGGAGTAAACACGTTCACACATTCAAGCTGTGAACGCCATCACATGCTCTGTCCAAGCACGTGTTTGGCTCTACACTTTACAGTGATTGCCTAGTCCAGCGAAAACCGTCCTTAGCTGTTTAGTCTATGTTCGATTCCTATAATAATAATAATAATAATGGGTAACTGTATGATGCTATTTCCTGATCTGATGTTTGTCTCTCTACATCTAACCCCATTACCATCCATGATCCTGAACCTGTTCAGCTACTGAGAGTTTTATTCTCCACAGAATAAATGCTATTCTTTAAGTAGGGGTTGTGTGAGAGAGTTCAGGACCACTAATCAAATCAAACGTTATTAGTCACATGCGCCAAATACAACAGGTGTAGACCTTACAGTGAAATGCTTACTTACGAGCCCCTAACCAACAATGCAGTTTTAAAAAATGCAGATAAGAATAAATAAAATAAAAGTAACAAAGTAATTTAAGAGCAGCAGTAAAATAACAATAGCGAGAGACTGTACCGGTACAGAGTCAATGTGCAGGGGCACCGGTTAGATGAGGTAATATGTACATGTAGGTAGATTTATCAAAGTGACTATGCATAGATGATAACAACAGAGAGTAGCAGTGGTGTAAAAGAGGGGGGGCAATGCAAATAGTCTGGGTAGCCATTTGATTAGATGTTCAGGAGTCTTATGGTTTGGGGGTAGAAGCTGTTTAGAAGCCTCTTGGACCTGTACATGGCACCCCGGAACCGCTTGCCATGCGGTAGCAGAGAGAACAGTCCATGACTAGGGTGGCTGGAGTCTTTGACAATTTTTAGGGCCTTCATCTGACACCGCCTGGTATAGAGGTCCTGGATGGCAAGAAGCTTGGCCCCAGTGATGTACTGGGCCGTTCGCACAGCCCTCTGTAATGCCTTGCAGTCAGAGGCCGAGCAGGTGCCATACCAGGCAGTGATGCAACCAATGCTCTCGATGGTGCAGCTGTAGAGCCTTTTGAGAATCTGAGGACCCATGCCAAATCTTTTCATTCTCCTGAGGGGGAATAGGTTTTGTCGTGCCCTCTTCATGACTGTCTTGATGTGCTTGGACCATGTTAGTTTGTTGGTGATGTGGACGCCAAGGAACTTGAAGCTCTCAACCTGCTCAACTACAGCCCCGTTGATGAGAATGCGGGTGTGCTCTGCCCTCCTTTTCCTGTAGTCCACAAGAATCTAATGCTCCACTAATCAATCAATGTAAGGCTTAAGCCTCTTATGTGTGGTCCTTCCCTTGCAATCTCCATCCCCAGAGAAGCTCGAGACAGTATTCTCTGATATCCTGATCCATTGCTCCGTGAACATCTTGACTTCCCAGTTCCCAATGTGGGGAACATGTGTTTAAAGGGGAGGAGAGAGAGCCTTCTCCATAGACCTCACTAAAGTTCCCCCAGTCACTGAGGTAAAAGCAGGGAGGAGAATGGCGTGACTCATGCAGCGCTCCTCTTCATCTTGACAATTGACATAAGGACAGGATATCAGGTGGAAGAAACATGTCACAGAGTGCCACAGCTGCAGCGAGAGCCAAGAACGCCTCTGGTCTGAAGCTGAACAGGTAACCATGAGTCAGCTCCCATTTAATTCATACACCTACACAGCTTAGGGCCGCTCTTTTCAAGCGTTTTTAAAGGGCTGCTGCTCAACTTGATCAGATAGATCAATATTTCCCACAAAATAAATGTGCTACATCTGTGTTCAGTTCTGAAAGCTAATAAAATAATCTGGGAAAAAATCCCCACAAAAAATCAGTTTAGTGCCAAAATGACATGTGCCACCAGGCCTTTTTCATTATATTTCATTATATATATATTTCATTATATCACAACGGTTTGATTTGTCTTATCTTAGCAATTTCTTCTCAGCTAGCTACATAGCCGTCTTTGTATCAAAGATAATTGCGTAATTATCGTATTTCGCCGTCCTAACGTAGTCTTCACTAGCCAGCTAGCTAACGTCCACTGATTAGCTGCACTGAGAAACTATTACTATTACACTCAACTGAACGACTTGATTAGTTTAGTGTTAGCTACCTACATAGCTGTCTTTGCTGTCTTCGTATCATCGTATCATCGTATCCAAGATAATTGTGTTGTTTAGGTTTAGAGTGTGTAGTCTTAGAGTGATTATCTTAATTTACCGAGGTTAGCTAGCCAGCTATTTGTCGTCCTTAACGTAGGTGACTAGCTAGCCAACAGCTAGCCAACGCTAGCCAACGTCTTCTGTATAGAACTCAACTACCCGGTCGCATTCACAGGTTGTATCACTTTTTCACTTCATTTCATTACAGTACAACGGTTTGATTTGTTTGATCGTAGCTAGCTACTTAGCTAGCTACATAGCCGTCTTTGTATCAAAGATAATTGTGTAGTCTAGAGCGATTTTCTAGGTTCGCTAGCCATCTATTGTCGTTCTTTTAACGCAACGTAACGTAAACAACACTGCTAGCTAGCCTGCTAGCCCCGAATAGCAACACTGCAGAAACTATTACACTCAACGGAACGACTTGATTAGTGTAGTGTCAACAACGCACCCACTGCCAGCTGGCCTACTTCAGCAGTACTGTATCATTTTAATCATTTTAGTCAATAAGATTCTTGCTATGTAGCTTAACTTTCTGAACATTCGAGACGTGTAGTCCACTTGTCATTCCAATCTCCTTTGCATTAGCGTAGCCTCTTCTGTAGCCTGTCAACTATGTGTCTGTTTATCCCTGTTCTCTCCTCTCTGCACAGACCATACAAACGCTCCACACCGCGTGGCCGCGGCCACCCTACTCTGGTGGTCCCAGCGCACGACCCACGTGGAGTTCCAGGTCTCCGGTAGCCTCTGGAACTGCCAATCTGCGGTCAACAAGGCAGAGTTCATCTCAGCCTATGCCTCCCTCCAGTCCCTCGACTTCTTGGCACTGACGGAAACATGGATCACCACAGACAACACTGCTACTCCTACTGCTCTCTCTTCGTCCGCCCACGTGTTCTCGCACACCCCGAGAGCGTCTGGTCAGCGGGGTGGTGGCACCGGGATCCTCATCTCTCCCAAGTGGTCATTCTCTCTTTCTCCCCTTACCCATCTGTCTATCGCCTCCTTTGAATTCCATGCTGTCACAGTTACTAGCCCTTTCAAGCTTAACATCCTTATCATTTATCGCCCTCCAGGTTCCCTCTGAGAGTTCATCAATGAGCTTGATGCCTTGATAAGCTCCTTTCCTGAGGACGGCTCACCTCTCACAGTTCTGGGCGACTTTAACCTCCCCACGTCTACCTTTGACTCTTTCCTCTCTGCCTCCTTCTTTCCACTCCTCTCCTCTATTATTATTATTATTATTATTACATTTTCCTCCTCTGTCTCTGCTGCTAAAGCCACTTTCTACCACGCTAAATTCCAAGCATCTGCCTCTAACCCTAGGAAGCTCTTTGCCACCTTCTCCTCCCTCCTGAATCCTCCGCCCCCTCCCCCCCCCTCCTCCCTCTCTGCAGATGACTTCGTCAACCATTTTGGAAAGAAGGTCGACGACATCCGATCCTCGTTTGCTAAGTCAAACGACACCGCTGGTTCTGCTCACACTGCCCTACCCTGTGCTCTGACCTCTTTCTCCCCTCTCTCTCCAGATGAAATCTCGCGTCTTGTGACGGCCGGCCGCCCAACAACCTGCCCGCTTGACCCTATCCCCTCCTCTCTTCTCCAGACCATTTCCGGAGACCTTCTCCTTACCTCACCTCGCTCATCAACTTATCCCTGACCGTTGGCTACGTCCCTTCCGTCTTCAAGAGAGCGAGAGTTGCACCCCTTCTGAAAAAACCTACACTCGATCCCTCCGATGTCAACAATTACAGACCAGTATCCCTTCTTTCTTTTCTCTCCAAAACTCTTGAACGTGCCGTCCTTGGCCAGCTCTCCCGCTATCTCTCTCTGAATGACCTTCTTGATCCAAATCAGTCAGGTTTCAAGACTAGTCATTCAACTGAGACTGCTCTCCTCTGTATCACGGAGGCGCTCCGCACTGCTAAAGCTAACTCTCTCTCCTCTGCTCTCATCCTTCTAGATCTATCGGCTGCCTTCGATACTGTGAACCATCAGATCCTCCTCTCCACCCTCTCCGAGTTGGGCATCTCCGGCGCGGCCCACGCTTGGATTGCGTCCTACCTGACAGGTCGCTCCTACCAGGTGGCGTGGCGAGAATCTGTCTCCTCACCACGTGCTCTCACCACTGGTGTCCCCCAGGGCTCTGTTCTTGGCCCTCTCCTATTCTCGCTATACACCAAGTCACTTGGCTCTGTCATAACCTCACATGGTCTCTCTTATCATTGCTATGCAGACGACACACAATTAATCTTCTCCTTTCCCCCTTCTGATGACCAGGTGGCGAATCGCATCTCTGCATGTCTGGCAGACATATCAGTGTGGATGACGGATCACCACCTCAAGCTGAACCTCGGCAAGACGGAGCTGCTCTTCCTCCCGGGGAAGGACTGCCCGTTCCATGATCTCGCCATCACGGTCGACAACTCCATTGTGTCCTCCTCCCAGAGCGCCAAGAACCTTGGCGTGATCCTGGACAACACCCTGTCGTTCTCTACTAACATCAAGGTGGTGGCCCGTTCCTGTAGGTTCATGCTCTACAACATCCGCAGAGTACGACCCTGCCTCACACAGGAAGCGGCGCAGGTCCTAATCCAGGCACTTGTCATCTCCCGTCTGGATTACTGCAACTCGCTGTTGGCTGGGCTCCCTGCCTGTGCCATTAAACCCCTTCAACTCATCCAGAACGCCGCAGCCCGTCTGGTGTTCAACCTTCCCAAGTTCTCTCACGTCACCCCGCTCCTCCGTTCTTACATTTACATTTACATTTAAGTCATTTAGCAGACGCTCTTATCCAGAGCGACTTACAAATTGGTGCATTCACCTTATGACATCCAGTGGAACAGCCACTTTACAATAGTGCATCTACATATTTTAAGGGGGGGGGGGGGTGAGAAGGATTACTTTATCCTATCCTAGGTATTCCCAAAGAGGTGGGGTTTCAGGTGTCTCCGGAAGGTGGTGATTGACTCCGCTGTCCTGGCGTCGTGAGGGAGTTTGTTCCACCATTGGGGAGCCAGAGCAGCGAACAGTTTTGACTGGGCTGAGTGGGAACTGTACTTCCTCAGTGGTAGGGAGGCGAGCAGGCCAGAGGTGGATGAACGCAGTGCCCTTATTTGGGTGTAGGGCCTGATCAGAGCCTGGAGGTACTGAGGTGCCGTTCCCCTCACAGCTCCGTAGGCAAGCACCATGGTCTTGTAGCGGATGCGAGCTTCAACTGGAAGCCAGTGGAGAGAGCGGAGGAGCGGGGTGACGTGAGAGAACTTGGGAAGGTTGAACACTAGACGGGCTGCGGCGTTCTGGATGAGTTGTAGGGGTTTAATGGCACAGGCAGGGAGCCCAGCCAACAGCGAGTTGCAGTAATCCAGACGGGAGATGACAAGTGCCTGGATTAGGACCTGCGCCGCTTCCTGTGTGAGGCAGGGTCGTACTCTGCGGATGTTGTAGAGCATGAACCTACAGGAACGGGCCACCGCCTTGATGTTAGTTGAGAACGACAGGGTGTTGTCCAGGATCACGCCAAGGTTCTTAGCGCCACTGGCTTCCAGTTGAAGCTCGCATCCGCTACAAGACCATGGTGCTTGCCTACGGAGCTGTGAGGGGAACGGCACCTCAGTACCTCCAGGCTCTGATCAGGCCCTACACCCAAACAAGGGCACTGCGTTCATCCACCTCTGGCCTGCTCGCCTCCCTACCACTGAGGAAGTACAGCTCCCGCTCAGCCCAGTCAAAACTGTTCGCTGCCCTGGCCCCCCAATGGTGGAACAAACTCCCTCACGACGCCAGGACAGCGGAGTCAATCACCACCTTCCGGAGACACCTGAAACCCCACCTCTTTAAGGAATACCTAGGATAGGTTAAGTAATCCCTCTCACCCCACCCCCCCTAAGTTTTAGATGCACTATTGTTAAGTGACTGTCCCACTGGATGTCATAAGGTGAATGCACCAATTTGTAAGTCGCTCTGGATAAGAGCGTCTGCTAAATGACTTAAATGTAATGTAAATGTAATGTAATGCCTATTAGTGTGGTTTCTAGCTATAAGCTAATATGACCCCATTCCTGAAACCCAGGACTCTCAAGAACCCATATATGCTCTCTGTTTCCCTGTATAATGCTCACTACTCCTGCAGGACTCCAAGTGGGCTGTCATGTGCCTTTTACTGAAAAGGGAGTGTGAGAAATACATTTTTAAAATTAATTCAAAGCATACTTCCCACAGACTGATATTGGCAATTAGTCTACCTGATTGGCATATCTTTGTGTAATTTATATCTGTTATTGAGATAAAAGGCAATGAGGCCCAATTCAAAAGTTTCCTTCAAACAATTTGTACACATTTGTTTCCTAAAATAGAGAATCAAGTAGCTTGATGGTCCCTGTTATTACTATGTGTGTGTTAGGGCAGTAAAGAAAACTCCAATTTTAAAATGACCCAATTACTTTTAACAACACTGAACGGCATTATATGGTGTGTCCAAGTTGCTTTTAGTACAGTTCTTCTGAAGTATAATCACATCCCCGAACATGTATGGCCCCCCTGCAATTCACTTTAAAAAAATCTGTCTCTCACAAGAACATAGTTGAATGGCCCCACTTATTGGAGTGCCTCTCACTCCAATAAGTTCACATAGAACTAGTCTCACTCACGCTGGGATGTATTGTGTTAAACACACTTTCATTGTTTGTGTGCCAAATGAAACAGTGTCACCATTTATTTAGGGAGAGAGAGAAAGTGTAAATGGTCACATACCAAAATATTAAACTAAACTGGTAACCCAGGCAAGGTCTCTGTATGAGACATGCTTTTGATATAGCTATAAGATCATGTATCTGTATATAGGGCTCCAAAAATATATATATAGTTGGTAGAACTGGTGCTCCCAACTTAAAAAAGTTAGGAGAAGTACATACAATTGAGAAAATAAGATGTTTTAAATTGATGGAGATACAGCTTTTAATGGGCCTATATTAATTCTAGCTACTTTTAAATCACATGTTGTGCCCTAGAAACTAATATGCAACCCTGGAAAGACATGTTTTTATTATAAAAGTTACAATGTTGATACAAATACCTGTCATTGAAATCATTTGTGTAATATTCGATTTCTACATTGTGTAAAAAGCACTGTTTCCATTACCATTGAGATGCATTCCATTGAAAATTGTACACTGTCATCGACGTTCTGAGTGAAGACATGCGAATCTAATCCATTCATTCATTGCTATGATCATTGAGCTCCTGAAGAATCTATGCCGTTTTCGTTTTTTCTGTGCCCCCAAATGTTTATATAACCTGGTAACTTTACCAGTGTGTTAGCTAGCCAATGACGTAACAACGTGACTGAACACGGTATTAACGGCACGCGAGTAGTTTTAAAACAGCTCAAGACATGGTTTATGAATCTAAAATGCGGGCCGCCAATGGCGACACATTCAGGGATCCAGTTGCTGCGCCAAAGGAGGACAAAAAATGTAGCGCCGGTAACATGGGTCACAACCTTTGTACAGTTAGGCCTAAAGTCAAGCGGCTTTTCTCTGTAGTAATGGTGCAACCTCCACAGTTACAAATCTGTGTGCATTTCTTTCTCTAGGGCACTCAGAAACAGCAGTACAGCAAGCGAAGCCTAATCGTTACGGCCAAGATGGTCACACTTTAGAGCCATGTCTGTATAGGCTATATTATAACTATGTCTTACTGGGACATTTAAGGACTGTTAGAGGAGTGAGTGTCTCCAGGACCCCCAACAGTGACCTCATCTGCAAGTAGCCCTGCATCCTGCTTCATTTGTGTCAGTTTGACATGCCTTGCCCCAGCAACACAGCATGGCCACAGACAGTGAATGCTCAGTAAAGTCTCTCTTCAAGGGACTTAATAGACAGCAGAGCAGCAAACTGGAGGTGTGTGGTGGCTGTTGACAGATGTCTCAGGCGGGGGTTGATGCTACCAGAAACATCTCTGGATCTATTAGCAGGTTATTCCCCAGAAATGGATCTCCCGCATGTGTCTGACTGCACCAGTGATTCGAGTCAATCTCAATCCCTAAAATTAGCCACAAGACAAACCAAGGGCGAAGCTAAACCGATACATTGGGGAGCCCGCCCTTTATCATTTCCTTCAAGTGTTTAATCTTTCAATCCAATTTTCAGTGCCTCACCCTCTCTGAGATGAGGGACTACTTCTACATGAAAGCAACCCCAAAATTGAGGCCCTATATCATGAAATGAAAAAAGTATAACTTGAAATCCTTGAGGGAACATGATCAACAATTCAAAAATGTCAGTGGACAATGCAACCTCGTCAAATTTATCGGATCTAAATTAAAACTCAACTTTAGACAAAAAAGGACCTCCACACACTATTCCATCGCATATTGTTTATCTGTAAAAGCATTGTATATCTGTAATCATAATTCCATTCTCTTCAAACAACACCCCACAGAATTATGTGTTAGCTGGCCCTAATCCTGGACCCCACCCCCTCTCTCTCCCACTCTTTTTTGTGTGTCTATGTAGGCCTCTGGAGCGGATCCTCGAGGGCCCTGGGGGGGGGGGGGGGAGCCTATTCTGTTCTGTATACAGGCAATAATCGGCAGTCAATGGATGAAATGAGCCTATCATGATCAACCAGCTTTACATCACTGATGACATTTGCCAAGATACAATATGGATCAAGGGAGGAGTTACATGGTCCCAGGACAGCAGAAGACAGTGTGATGTCCTGGGTTGTCAAACAGAGGTTAGTGGTTCTCTGGGGCTAGTACTTCCTATTTGACCGACCATGTCACAGTGGCTTTAGGAAACTAATTGATGTAATCCATGACAGTGGCGTGTACTAGAATAATGGCAACGCTCACACAGCTTACATGGCACAGCACATGGCTGTTTTCTACAAGCGTGAAGTCCATTTCCACTGAGTGCAAGAGAAAACAATCAGCTTTACAAACATAGAGAAGCGGTGATATTAGTTGAAATTAACACCTCTGTGACGATTCTGTGGAATTCAGTTCGGAGGTGGTTGGCAATTGAAATCAATGGCAATTTGAGAGCATCGACTATTTTTTCATGACACTATTGGCTTAATGGAGACATGCAACATTGGGCCCAGCTACTCAATACAGTGCATTCGGAAAGTATTCAGACCCCTTCACTTTTTCCACATTTTGATACGTTACAGCCTTATCCTAAAATGGATTCAATATGTTTTTTTCTCATCAACCTACACACAATACCCCATAATGGCAAAGCGAAAACAGGATTTAAGAAAATGTTGCACATTTATTAAGCGAAAACTCAAATAACTTATTCGCTTTCGTTGCCCGGGCGGTGTGTTTGGGATCATTGTCATGCTGAAAGACCCAGCCACGTTTCATCTTCAATGTCCTTGCTGGTGGAAGTTTTTCACTCAAAATCTCACGATACATGGCCCCATTCATTCTTTCCTTTACACGGATCAGTCTTCCTGGTCCCTTTGCAGAAAAACAGCCCCAAAGCATGATGTTTCCACCCCCATGCTTCACAGTAGGTATGGTGTTCTTTGGATGTCATGTTTTGTCTTAGATTGTCTTGTCATTTTGCTTTTCCCTCTGTTCATTTTCCCCCTGCTGGTCTTTTTAGGTTCGTTCCCCTTTTTCTCTCTCCCTTCCTCTCTCTCTTCTCTCTATCGTTCCGTTCCTGCTCCCAGCTGTTCCTATTCCCCTAATCAATCATTTAGTCTTCCCACACCTGTTCCTTATCTTTTCCCCTGATTAGAGTCCCTATTTCTTCCCTTGTTTTCCGTTCCTGTCCTGTCGGATCCTTGTCTATTGTTCACCGTGCTGTGTCTGTGTATCGCCCTGTCGTGTCGTGTTTCCCTCAGATGCTGCGTGGAGAGCAGGTGTCTGAGTCTGCTAGGTTCAAGTGCCTTCCCGAGGCAACCTGCAGTTCTTGATCGAGTCTCCAGTCTGTTCTCGTCATTACGAGTGGAATTATGTCTTATGTTTGTAGAATTACTTTACTGGATTAAAGACTCTGTTTTCGCCAAGTCGCTTTTGGGTCCTCATTCACCTGCATGACAGAAGGATCCGACCAAAGAATGGACCCAGCGACTACAGACGTTCGTAACACTGCCGTCGAGATCCAAGGAGCCATGCTCGGCAGACACGAGCAGGAATTGTCTGCTGCTCGCCATGCCGTGGAGAACCTGGCCGCTCAGGTTTCCGACCTCTCTGGACAGTTCCAGAGTCTTCGTCTCGTGCCACCTGTTACTTCCTGGCCTGCCGAGCCTCCGGAACCTAGGGTTAATAACCCACCTTGCTACTCCGGGCAGCCCACGGAGTGCCGCTCCTTTCTCACCCAGTGTGATATTGTGTTCTCTCTCCAACCCAACACATACTCTAGCGAGAGAGCTCGGGTTGCTTACGTCATTTCACTCCTTACTGGCCGGGCTCGAGAGTGGGGCACAGCTATCTGGGAGGCAAGGGCTGATTGTTCAAACAATTACCAGAACTTTAAAGAGGAGATGATTCGGGTTTTTGACCGTTCAGTTTTTGGTAGGGAGGCTTCTAGGGCCCTGGCTTCCCTATGCCAAGGTGATCGATCCATAACGGATTACTCTATAGAGTTTCGCACTCTTGCTGCCTCTAGTGACTGGAACGAGCCGGCGCTGCTCGCTCGTTTTCTGGAGGGACTCCACGCAGTGGTCAAAGATGAGATTCTCTCTCGGGAGGTTCCTTCCAGTGTGGACTTTTTGATTGCTCTCGCCATCCGCGTCCATCCTGTCTTCCATGTCTCCTGTGTCAAGCCCTTTCTTCGCACCCCGTTCGTCTTCCCTCCCCCCCTCCCGTCCTTGTCGAGAGCGCACCTATTTACAAGGTACGTAGGATCATGGACATGCGTTCTCGGGGACGGGGTCACCAATACTTAGTGGATTGGGAGGGTTACGGTCCTGAGGAGAGGAGTTGGGTTCCGTCTCGGGACGTGCTGGACCGTTCACTCATTGATGATTTCCTCCGTTGCCGCCAGGATTCCTCCTCGAGTGCGCCAGGAGGCGCCGGTGAGTGGGGGTACTGTCATGTTTTGTCTTAGATTGTCTTGTCATTTTGCTTTTCCCTCTGTTCATTTTCCCCCTGCTGGTCTTTTTAGGTTTGTTCCCCTTTTTCTCTCTCCTTCCTCTCTCTCTTCTCTCTATCGTTCCGTTCCTGCTCCCAGCTGTTCCTATTCCCCTAATCAATCATTTAGTCTTCCCACACCTGTTCCTTATCTTTTCCCCTGATTAGAGTCCCTATTTCTTCCCTTGTTTTCCGTTCCTGTCCTGTCGGATCCTTGTCTATTGTTCACCGTGCTGTGTCTGTGTATCGCCCTGTCGTGTCGTGTTTCCCTCAGATGCTGCGTGGAGAGCAGGTGTCTGAGTCTGCTAGGTTCAAGTGCCTTCCCGAGGCAACCTGCAGTTCTTGATCGAGTCTCCAGTCTGTTCTCGTCATTACGAGTGGAATTATGTCTTATGTTTGTAGAATTACTTTACTGGATTAAAGACTCTGTTTTCGCCAAGTCGCTTTTGGGTCCTCATTCACCTGCATGACAGAAGGATGCAAATCAGCATTCTTTGTCCTCCAAACACGACAAGTTGAGTTTTTACCAAAAAGTTATATTTTGGTTTCATCTGACCATATGACATTCTCCCAATCTTCTTCTGGATCATCCAAATGCTCTCTAGCAAACTTCAGACGGGCCTGGACATGTACTGGCTTAAGCAGGGGGACACGTCTGGCACTGCAGGATTTGAGTCCATGGCGGCGTAGTGTGTTACTGATGGTAGGCTTTGTTACTTTGGTCCCAGCTCTCTGCAGGTCATTCACTAGGTCCCCCCGTGTGGTTCTGGGATTTTTGCTCACCGTTCTTGTGATCATTTTGACCCCACGGGGTGAGATCTTGCATGGAGCACCAGATCGAGTGAGATTATCAGTGGTCTTGTATGTCTTCCATTTCCTAATAATTGCTCCCACAGTTGATTTCTTCAAACCAAGCTGCTTACCTATTGCAGATTCAGTCTTCCCAGCCTGGTGCAGGTCTACAATTTTGTTTCTGGTGTCCTTTGACAGCTCTTTGGTCTTGGCCATAGTGGAGTTTGGAGTTTGAGGTTGTGGACAGGTGTCTTTTATACTGATAACAAGTTCAAACAGGTGCCATTATTACAGGTAACGAGTGGAGGACAGAGGAGCCTCTTAAAGAAGAATTTACAGGTCTGTGAGAGCCAGAAATCTTGCTTGTTTGTAGGTGACCAAATACTTATTTTCCACCATAATTTGCAAATAAATTCATTAAAAATCCTACAATGTGATTATCTGGATTTATTTTTCCTCATTTTGTCTGTCATAGTTGAAGTGTACCTATGATGAAAATTACAGGCCTCTCTCATCTTTTTAAGTGGGAGAACTTGCACAATTGGTGGCTGACTAAATACTTTTTTGCCCCACTGTAAGTATGCAGACCCTTTGCTATGAGACTCAAAATTGAGCTCAGGTGCATCCTGTTTCCATTGATCATCCTTGAGATGTTTCTTGATTGGAGTCCACCTGTGGTAAATTCAGTTGATTGGACATGATTTGGAACAGCGCACACCTGTCTATATAAGGCTCTACAGTTCACATCAGAGCAAAAACCAAGCCACGAGGACAAAAGAATTGTCCAAAGAGCCAAGACAACGCAAGCGTGGCTTTGGAACAAGTCTCTGAATGTACTTGAGGGGCCCAGCCATAGCCCGGACTTGAACCCGATTTAACATCTCTGAAGAGACCTGAAAATAGCTGTGCAGCGATGCTCCCCATACAACCTGACAGAGCTTGAGAGGATCTGCAGAGAAGAATGGGAGAAACTCCCCAATTACAGGTTTGCCAAGCTTGTAGCGTCATACCCAAGAAGACTCAAGGCTGTAATCGCTGCCAAAGGTTCTTCAACAAACTACTGAGTAAAGGGTCTCAATACTTATGTAAATGTCATATTTCAGTTTTTAATTTTTGTATACATTTCTAAAAATCTATTTTTGCTTGGTCATTATGGGATATTGTGTGTAGATTGATGGGGGATTTAAATATATATATATATATATTTTAGAATAAGGCTGTGGCGTAACAAAATGTGGAAAAAGTAAAGGGGTCTGAATACTTTCCAAATGCACTGTGTATCCATTGGAAAATGTTATAAAGTCTCCCACATGAAAAAATAATATTGTGTATAATATGATAGGAATAGTGTAGTATTCACTGTAGTATATTTGCGGACTGAATTCTGAAAGAACACTACAGCGAATACTGTAGTATTTAAAGTTTAGTACACTGATCAAAAATATACACTCAACAATTTCAAAGATGTTACAATTAAATCAGTCAATTGAAATAAATTCATTAGGCTCTAATCTATGGTTTTTACATGACTGGGAATACAGATGTGCATTTGTTGGTCACAAAAACCTTTAAAAAAAGGTAGGGCATGGATCAGAAAACCAGTCAGTATCTGCTGTGACCACCATTTGCTTTATGGCGTGTGACAGATTTCCTTTGCATAGAGTTGATCAGGCTGATTGTGGCCTGTGGAATGTTGTCCCTGTTCAAATAGTACTGGAAAGATCTGCTGATGTGACAATACTGGTCAAATGAAGATCCTATATCTGTATATAATCTAGACATCATATAGATGATATTTCTATGGCATACCAAGAAAAGTAAACCTGGAACTGCAACTCTCACTGGTCATGTCCAGCATGGACTCTCTCTCACACACACACACACACACACACACACACACACACACACACACACACACACACACACACACACACACACACACACACACACACACACACACACACACACACACACACACACACACACACACACACACACACACACACACACACACAGCTGTCACTAAGAGAGTGATGCAATGATATAGGCATCCCGAGATATGACTTGACATTGTGGTCCTTCTGTAGCTCAGTTGGTAGAGCATGGCGCTTGTAACGCCAGGGTAGTGGGTTCGATCCCCGGGACCACCCATACGTAGAATGTATGCACACATGACTGTAAGTCGCTTTGGATAAAAGCGTCTGCTAAATGGCATATATTATTATTATTATTATTATTAATGCTGGATATTGGTGGAAACTGGAACACGCAGTCATGCATGTCGATCCAGAGCATCCCAAACATGCTTAATGGGCGACATGCCTGGTGAGTACGCAGACCATAGAAGAACTTGGAAATGTTCAGCTTCCAGGAATTGTGTACAGAACCTTGCAACTAGGGGCTGTGCAATATCATGCTGAAACATGTGGTGGTGGTGGTGGTGGATGAATGGCAAGACAATGGGCCTCAGAATATCGCCATAGTATCTCTGTGCATTCAAATTACAATTGATAAAATGCAATTGTGTTTATTGTCCGTAGCTTATGACTGCCCATCCGCCACCATGCATCTGCTCACAATGTTGACATCAGCAAACTGCTCGCCCACCCAATGCCATACATGCTACCATCTGCCCGGTACAGTTGAAACTGGAATTCATCCGTGAAGAGTACACTTCAGTGGCCCTCAAAGGTGAGCATTTGCCCAATGAAGTCGGTTACAACGCCAAACTGCAGTCAGGTCAAGACCCTGGTTAGGATGATAAGATGAACTTCCTTGAGACGGTTTTTGACAGTATGTGCAGAAATTATTTGGTTGTGTAAACCCACAGTTACATCAGCTGTCCAGGTGGTTGGTCTCAGACCATCCCGCAGGTGAAGAAGAAGAATGTGGAGTTCCTGGGCTGGTGTCGTTACACCTGTTTTGTGAGGCCGGTTGGATGTACTGCCAATTTCTCTAAAACGACATTGGCTTATGGTAGATAAATAACCATTCAATTCTCTGGCAACAGCTCTGGTGGACATTACTGCAGTTAACATGTCAATTGCACACTCCCTCAACTTGAGATATCTGTGGCATTGTGTGACTAAACTGCACATTTTAGAGTGGCCTTTTATTGTCCCCAGCAGAAGGTACACCTGTGTAATGATCATGCTGTTTAATCAGCTTATTGATATGCCACACCTGACAGGTGGATGAATTATTATCTTGGCAAAGGAGAAATGCTCACTAAAAAGGGATGAAAAACATAATTGGGCACAAAATTTGAGAGAAATGCGTGTGGAAATTTCTGGGATATTTTATTTCAGCTCATTAAACATGAGACCAACCCTTCATATGTTCTGTTCATATTTTTGTTCATGGTAGAAAAAAAAGAGCAACATATACTATAATAATTACTGTAGTGTTTTGCAAACTGTAGTATACTGTAGTATTTATTGTAATTTTTGTGTTTTATCTTTGACAGAAGTGGGGGACTTTCTACTTGAGGAAACCTACTGGAGAAATACTACAATAGCACATTTTCCATAACCTGTAGGTAGATAGGTACAGTAGGTAGGACTGGGTTCTGAACAGAATGTTCAGCAGTTCTGTTCTTTTCTCTAACCTGTAGAAACACAGCATGGGGGTATATTCGGCATGTAGGTTTCTCACTCACAGGTGGCACAAATTGGGATATGGGGAGAGGAATGGGCAGGGTATATGCAAATTGAGCCATGGCGAACCTATAGGCCTTCAGTGTGTGACAGGTTGGTGTCAACCTGTCACACACTGAAGGCCTACCGGTAGGGTAGGAAAGACGTTTAAATTTGATATCCAATTAAGGCAACATTGTAATGAAAACGTTTAGCCCGAAGTGTTGGTTAGTAGGCTATTTGTGATACGCAATTGATATCATGCACTGTTTGCATCTGGGGTGTAGACATGGATGGGCCTGGGTGGACAGAGGCCCACCCACTGGGGAGCCAGGCCCTGACAGACTGATGAGGTTTAAGCATTGTTGTACACCTAGACCATCAAATTGGTGTATTTCTTCTATAAACAAAAAAAGTGTGTTGGAAAATATAGGATTTTTCACACAGGGTGCTGTTCCTTTGCAAATGTATGTCTTTGTCAAAAAAGAAACAGGAAAAAAAGTATTTTTCAGACATGGTGCCTTTCCTTCGCTGGGTGGGCCATTTGGGAACTTTTTGGGGAAATGTACCCACTTCTCCAGGCACCACTACACGACTGCAAAGGGTCGATGGAAAGACAGCAGTCACACACAGCATGATGTTAAAAGGATAAGCAGTCCATAAACTCAGACATAATAAGCCAGTAGGTCCCAATCATAAGAATACAAAAACACAACCATTAAGCATTTCCCAATCAAAATGTACAACTATTACTTCCCATTGCAGAAAAACATTTCACGTTTAGCACACAAAGTAACAGGTGACCTAAAGTTTAAAGTGGAACTGACAATGTTTTAACTACTTTGCAGATATGAAACATAGACAATCATAATATCAGTTCCCAGTTTATGTTACAAAACCAACTTCATAAGAGGTTTTAAAAATAGGTCCTATTTGACTCAACGTTCCATGACATACACTAAGGCATTGTTGGCAGAATAGATGGATGCAGTTCAATGCATGATTAATATAATTCAGCAATTCATTTCTTGGTAGTCCAAAAAATATTGTTATCAGGTTGTAAATCACAGCTGGCCTAGTACATTGTTTTCTGCCTCCATTTGGGATGCAGTGTTTCAGATTCAATGACTCAATATTCTGGACAAAAATGGATGAATGTAACTAAGGCTGGGAATGTCAACACAATAAAACTAGCAATGATCACAAGTCTGTCATAATGTGGTTAATAGGCTAGCATATATATATTTATGTTGGAAGCTAAAAACACAGAGCCTAACGTTAGCTAGATAGCTAGCGCTCTGCTAGGAGGATGTCATGCCATTGGAAGAGTGGGTGAGGGACTGACGTTTTCCACTCGTATCATCTTTCGGTGGCTATTCACAGCTGGAGATGCAGGTGTAATTTGGTTAACTACTCCGATTTCAGAGCACTCTCGTTTGAGTGTGCTAGTGCGCAATACAAATGATGAATTTACGAATGCGCAACACACGCTGAATATGACCGGTGTCAGTAAACGTAGGCAAAAAAGTTATAGTTAGTCCAGAATGAATGTTAAAAGTTATAGTTACTTTAAATCACATGTTAACACCTAACCAGTTCTGCTACGGCGAGTAAAATGGTCTGAGTGAGGTGTCTCATTTGTGTCTGGAAGCAAGCTAGCCAGCTTTAGCCAGTTAACTTGGGTGCTTGGTTGGTAGGTTGGTATAAGCATGCATTGGCAGGCAAGCTGCAGAAGGACGAGGAGGCCACAATTCCCCACTGTTTGTCAATGCAATTGTGACGGCCAACTAGCTGGAAAAGTTTGATGTTCCTTCGTTAGATTTAAGCTCATCTTGCTCTGGCAATATTAGTTATTGATCTTGTTGTTGTTGATATGCGCTCTCTCCCTCAGTTATGCACACCTGTCCGTGGTTGTTGGATCAATTGGACTGTAAAGTTCCCAAATAGAAGAAGACTCCCATGGTGTTTACTAATGTGAAGAAATCTATTCAAGTGTATTTTGTGACTTTTGGCGAATGCGTTCTAATGATCTCAAGTCGCTCGGTTGCAACTGCCTGTAAACACACAGTCCAGTTCAAAGTGAATGATGGTAGGCCCGTGTGGCAATTTGCTTGTTTGTTTAAAGGCCTACTATGGCGTTGATTGGGTATAGCGCACCGGTCTATGTAGACTCTGGTCCTGGACAAGACAGATGTTTTTATTCTGTTTTATTTACTGCAGTGTCTATTAATTATCCAAACGCACAGCCGTGTGTTTTTGGACGATTACTGAAAAAATTTCACAAATGTCTTAGTATAAGTAATTCCCAAACATTTTAAGAATTTATGAAAATGGTTGCTTGTCAGAAAATGTTTTTTTAAAGTGTCATATTGTCCCTGGAGGCATATATGAACACCTTTTCTATAAGATTTCAGGTTACTAAAATGCTTTCATTTCCACTTTAAATGTAACATTGTTTCACACACAAGTTATTTTAAAAGAGATGGCTAACAACCTCAAGCGTGCTACAATAAAAAAAAACACAGTTCCACTCACAAGATGATGATAATTTGAAAGTTAACTTGAAAAGGGAGAAGCAAAAACATTAGCAACATCCTCTTTGATAATACATGCTGCAAACTTGACGACACCAAAAGCTAGCTAGACTGTGGGTTAACTACAGCTGGCTATTGCACAGTGGCCTGTTGGCCTTCAAGAAGGCAGAAGTTTCCATTAGTTTTTGTAAAAACGGTCCCACCCATTAAATCCAAATTTGATTGGTTGATTCCTCTGTCACTCCAACATTTTGCCCTAATACAATTGAATGGCAGATGCCTGCTTCTGATGGCCTAGCCAATGGCTGACTTAGCTAGCTAGATTTATCTCCCCAGAGACCAGAAAAGAAAAATCCTGATTGGATATTCTTTTGTCTTGTGTTAACCCTTTCCTCTCCAACAAAAATGGAAGAGATTAAATCAGAACATCATTCAAAATAATAATATAAGTATCATATTTATTATATCATTATTACATAAATCCTTATCCCTTCTCTGAAGGTATATAAGGACCATTGTTCCCCACTGTGTTTGGGTTAGTAATAATATGTAGAGTAGCTCTATTTGCCCTCAGTATGTCTTTTTACACCGTTCTGAATGTCTAAAGAATCCATATGTTGTTCTGAAACATGAATACAGAAATACTGGACATTTTGAACTGTTATTATGGTGGTGATTTGACTCAATTACAATAATGGTCTGGAATTGGACTGACATTTTTCTAGTCTTGGTCTTGACTCAGTATCGACCCCCCTCCGGTCTTTGTCTTGAATTGGTCTCGCTTTAGGTGGTCTCGAACACAACACTGGTAAGTACTGTAGTATTCTATAGTAAACTGTAGTATTTTTTTATGTGGGTTAGGATGAAATCTATTTTATTGGAGAGATCAAGAGAGATTTAGTGAGACTCGACTTTGAATTGTTTAAAGCTCGGACTGAAAATAAAATCCAGGAAATCGAATACCACTGAAGTTTGTGGGCAGAGAATATTTTCTTCCCACTTCTGAGGCCAATATAAAGTAGAATACGGAAGAGATGTCATATGAGGTTTGGGTTCAAATTCCTTTGAAGTCTTCATAATATACATATTTTTTGTATCATCAAAGAACACAAAAGCACAACCCCCATATAAACAAAGAAGAAAGTAAAGTTGAATTCATCAAGCTCTTGCTGGAGCAATCAACAATGGGTTCTTGTAATTCATAAAGGGCCCGATTCTGACTTAAGGAAATGATGCTTTTCTTATGCACGCCTTTCCTACGCACTTCTCAGTAGTTGGTATTCAGACTTACTTCATAAAGGTGCGTAACACGCTTTGCAGGCGTGGTTCTCATTCCATGGGGTTTTCAGTTTTCATTCCATAGGGTTTTCAGTACATTTATCTTAAGCCATACCTTTAAATACGGTGTACCTTTTAGTTTGAATTTTGTCGACACTCAGTGGAATATATTGAGAGACCAGTTCAGAATATTAGGGATCAGTGAAAGAAAGCCATCTAAATATACACATATTCTTCTCTGTTTCAGCACTAGTTGGTAGATTTAAAAATACTCTGATATTGTACACTATTTCGGGTTAGGAAAGTATTTATGAAACATAAACAGGTTTGGAGAGCCTTACCACATGAAATAAAGAAAACATTGGCTTGATTCATGTGGGAAATTGCCACATTCAATTCTTGAAACCATGGAAATGTTGGAAGATTATTGTACATAGAATTATAATAGGGAGAATAGTGTACAATTGCCTGCACTAACGATGGATCTGTGTGATGACACAGCCAAGTATTACGCCATGCATCGGGATCAAACTGTTACGGCTTGGTCTGCACTCAACTCCATAATGATTCAATTAGCCTACATTTCTTTATTCTATCAACTGTTACTAATTATCCCCTGACCTTATTCATGGTTTCCTTGCGCATAAAGATGGTGGAATTATTAGGGAATTAATTCCAGGTCAGAATATGGAATGTCTGTAAACACACCACTGACAGAACTTCATTCATTCAAACTCCACCCAGAAACAAATAGCAGGTGAATAGCATGCTATTCTCATGCTTAAGTTCGAGGTCAGAATACGCATAGAGAGAAAAGTGCATCAAAAGGGAATTACGCTCCATTTATGTGCATTTAACTGGGGTCGGAATCGGGCCCAAAATGACTGCCTGTTCACTGTGTTATTTAGAACTGCAATTGGATTAGAAACAGAAACAATTTCCTCCCAAATAGATTTCTCTCTCCCAGAACAATTTAGAGAGATTATGGCAATGGCGGACAATGCATGTCCCTCCAATAAGTTCATAAAGAAATAGTGTCACTCAAGCTTGGATATATTGTGTTAAACACACTTTTATTGTTTGGGTGCCTAATGAAACAGTGTCACCATTCATTTAGGGAGGGAGAAAGAGTAAATGGTCACATAAAAAAATATAAAATTAACAATGAAAAATGGTAACCAGGGAAGGTCTGGTTCCCCGTGGCAACAACGACATACAGTTGAGACAGTGTCCAGACCCAGACGTGTATGTGTTTGGTTTGCACGTTTCCACAGTCTATTATAATCTCAAACGATGAAGTCCTTTTTAAAATTTACTAGCCATGCATACAGTTGACAATTCCACATGTGTTGAGTCAGTGTCTTCCTAGGAGCTGGCACTTTCCATACAAAATATTTACACTACCGTTAATTATAATTGTTATTCATCATCATCATCATCATCATCATCACTATTATTAGCCTACTATGAATTTCAATACTCTGAATACATAAAGAGTGGGATGTTGAGACAACGTCGCATCCCATTTCATTGTGATACCCAACCAAAAAAATACAATGTACAGAATGATGAGTGATGACATCTTCATTCCTGAAAAGAAGACCGTTTCTAGAGACAAGAGTCTGTTGAGATATTCAAACACTGAAAGATGGAGTCCTCCTTGTCCCATCCGAATGAAACTGTTACAATATTCAGGAATCTGTTGTCAGAACCTCCTGAAACTATAACAAATCACAGGATATGTGACAGACACCTCTGCTACACTTATCAAAACAAAATAGGAAGAAGACAACATTGTTTCAAGAATGACACTGACTTTTCCACCATTTTCTTTCCATTCCTCAAAACAACTAAAAAGGAAATTAGAGGGGAAAAAATGGAGGTGCTTTCAAGTCACCTCTTTGGTTATGTCCTAGTGATGTGCAACAACAAAAAACATCCCCTTGGATGAAGGTAGGTAGGCCCTCTCTTTCTCTGTACAGGAAAACTTAGTACGCAAATCAATTACTCATCAATGTTTCAAACAAGTTGATCAGAGGGATTATCTCCTCCCCTCTATCTGCCGCTCTGCGCTGTCATGGTAACTTAAAATGGAGAAAGAAGGCTCCAGCTTGATGTGCTCAGAGAAACTGGGTCATATCAACAAGACCAAAACAATGTCAAATAAACATTACTGAGGCCGATCGCAGAAAACATAAAGACTACAAAACCTGTAATTCTGCACGGACGACTCAAGACATATTTTTTTTCTCCGCCAGAGAAAACAGGATAACATAAGGCGAGTGCACTTTTCTTTATTCCGGTTTGTCAGTTTCTCTTGCGCAAATCCTTTGCATTCCTCATTTCATTCTATTAATTATTAACATATCATTATTATCAATTACATCATGACTGATTTTATGCACCAATGAGTTAAAATCCACCACAGTTCTACCATGAGTTTATTAATCATCCATGTTGTTGGTGTGAGTATAATCCTCCTCTCGGTGTACAGTATCTTGGTGTATGCAGACTTCCTCTCTCCCTGTCCCCCTGGCGTCCCCTAGGCTCTGGGGCTATTGTATATTGCAGGAGGAGCAGCATGGGTCATCCTTGTCTGGCTGGGCGGCGTAGTCCATCTGCCGAACTATCTCAGCGAACAGTTCGTCCACCATGGTTTTGCTCTTGGCCGAGGTCTCCATAAAGGGGCAGCCCCACTCCTCGGCCAGAGCCTGGCCCTCGCTGGCCGACACCTCCCTCTCACTCTCCAGGTCCACCTTGTTCCCCACCAGGATCACTGGGACTTTCTCGTACCTGCAGACGACACACAAACAGATGGAGAAAATGATCAGAAACCATCTTGTGACATGAATATATGGACAGTCACTGACTGTCAAGGCAGATCGGAATGACACACATGAGGAGATGTGATTTGCTAAAATGTTTAACTGAGATTTAGGGGTTGCTGTCCATGAAGATCTGACTAGTTTTAACAGTACCTGACGTCCTCTCTGCACTCTCCTAAATGTACAGTTGATAGGCATAATTGCAATCTAGAATGAAAGCTTCATTGGCACATCAAGATTTTGTCAATAAATCATGCCAGCCATAAATAATTACATTAAATCCGTGTGGCACATTTCCCTGAAATATATAAACTAAAAGTCCTGGCAATCACAGTTCTAAGAGGTGGCTTGTCGCGGAAGAAAAATCTATACTGCCCAAATGCTTTATTCCTATTACTATCAGTGACAACTCGAGAACTTAACAAGGCCAGCAGTCAACAGGAAGTGGGCAAAATCACCCACAATCCCTTAGGGGCAGGAAGAGACAATAATCCAGTGAGCTTTAAACTCTCCTCCAAATTGGTTGAGTGTTCCCACTGAGGAACTGGGCTACTTGCACAAGGGCCAGAAAGACAGTGTTACATCATATTTTTAATGAAGGACCTTAAGTCTTGAACGTTGTATAATACTAACACTCTCAATGAAGAGTACCACAAACATTTAATGGACATGATTCAAAATGTCTGCATTTATTGGTCAAGCCAAAGAATCTGTTTAATTGACAACATTTCAGTAAATTGGAGACTTGCCGGGAGGATCTGCTGATATTGGCGTGGTGCATCCAAGGAATTAGGCATCTCTATTTTGGACACGTCACAGAGAATAAAGGCTCCGCTTTTATTTCTTATCTGCAACTAGGAGCTCCCTCACTAGTGATAATATTAACCAGCACACACCCGCTATGAACCCCACTCAGAATGCCTCTCTTCTCATGTTATTGGGCACAAACAGATCACAGGAGAATCATGCTCCTTGACACCTTTCAGCATCAAAGGTTAGCCTCCCCGTATGAAATATTCATGCCTCCTAAATTATTTAACACTATTTGACGGGGGGGGGAAAACACCCGTCCTTGATCGCTATGGTAACAGGTACACAAGGACACTCATAGTGTTGGAGGCTGGAGAGATGGAGAGAATCAATGACTGTAATACTTTCTTAAGTAGAGGAAACTGAGCTTCTCACGGGGGCGACGGTCTGCAGACTCCAGTGCTAAATAAGCTTAAACTGGCAAAGAATAAGGAGCTCAATTTGATCTGGTACTGAATATATTATCCAGAGTGAACTCTAATCTCTGCCATCCCCATTCTGTGGGCAAGCCAAGAACTACAGGGATAAAACAGTAGACAACAGGGGCCTGTGAGCTACTGTGTGTGACTGTGAAGCACAAGACAGTTGACTACCAGTTAGTTAGCCACCACACAGCCTTTCACAGTACAGCTAGAAAACAATAGCCTTTTCAACCCAAAACTTACAGTCCGTCTGTTGTTCAAACAGCTGAAACAGCCGTCGACTGAGGAGAAAATGGCATCGATAGCATTCCTGACTCCAACAATTCATTGGAGGCCCCTGATAGCAATGGTGCTGTTTTGGAACACATCTTTGTGGCGAAAGTAAAAATATGCAGTCAAACTATACACTCCCTCTCCGTGCTCAATGAGAGGCCCTAATCATAGTGGTGGGCGTGTGGAATGGAGGGCCGGGACAGGCTCTGTGGTGGCTGTACTCGCTAAAGAGAAAACCCACATGGGACATAGCGTTTAGGGAGGTAATGACGGTCCCCTGCATGGGTGGCCGTTTCTATTTTAAACAGGGCTGTGGTCGCACGGCCGTCGCTACTAGCCCCCGCTCATACCGAGGCCTGGGGCCACCGTCACGAGTTCGCATACTGCCTCGCCACCTCCAATTACAACCTGCTCTCCACACATTCATGGGAAGGCATGCCCCATGAGGAACCCTGCGGCCCATGGAACATGGATAAAAGTGGGATGGGAGTGTGTGTTTATGCTAGAGCAAGTTTGTGCGTCTGTGTGCGCGGTAAGTGAGCATGTGTGCTTCTGTGTGTGCACTGAGACAAGAGCAAAATTAGCACTATTTCGGTAAGGGATTGAGCCTGGCTCTAAGACTCAGTGAGCTCTGATGGAAAATGATTTCTGATCCTCTGAAGAGCTTATAACACAGCCTCTGTCCTCGGTGCTATTGTCACAGCTGTCTGCTTCTCAGCGCTCTGAAATGAAAATTAAATCCTATAGCAATGGGACTCACTGTAAAATCCACATGAAAACCACCCCAAAGAACCCCAGACGATCGTGACGGATGATGAGCTAGAGAAGAGAGCAGTGACGGGAGAGAAGAAGTCAAATGGAAACATATCCAGCCATCCATTCTATCCAATAACAAAATAACAGACTTGATAGGCTACCTAACTGTCTCACAGCAGAACAGCCACTCCGACTCCGTCATGCAGGAGGAGTGCAGGCGGCACAAAGAAAAAACTTGTCATCTGGTGCCAAAGGAGGAGAGGGGCTATAAATAGCTGTAATAACAGAGGGGAGACCTGCAATCTCAGGAGGTGTGTGAGGACGGCTGCCACGGATACCAGAGCCTCACAGGGACTTCGCATGAAGGGTGTTGGGCACAATGGCCATTCGGAGTCTGGGCCTGGTGCTGGGTGCAGGAAGTGAGGATGGGAGTGGGCAGAGAAGGTCCAGGGTAGCTTAGCTTATCCTCAACTGAGGTTTGAGCCCGTCGGTTATGCATTCTCCACTCGGAAGTCGTGAGCAGTAGTCATCAACACATATCAGCGGCCCAGCATGCCAACATTCCCTCCCACTGTCTGTATGTCTGTCTGTCAGTCTGACTACATGCATGTGGCTGAAACACTCTCGCCTCAAAAACAACCAGCACATTTCTCCTAGACACCCCTATGTATAATGCATGATGCATCCCCTGATAGAGATCTGGGCCTAGCTGAGGGAGGCAGGGAAGCAGGGACGGAGCAGTCTGGTGGTCTCTGGGCCCGGCCGCTGGGTTTATCGGGCCCCACCTGAGAGACAGTCAGCCAGCCTGGCCTACACGGTGAAAGAGGTCTAGCCAGGTCCCTCCACAGTGAGATGTAGTCTGTCCTGAGTCTCCTGTACCTCAGGCTGACGGTGTATCTGTGTCTCAGTGAGTCCACACACTGCTGAGGGGTGGGTCTGTGTCTCAGTGAGTCCACACACTGCTGAGGGGTGGGTCTGTGTCTCAGTGAGTCCACACACTGCTGAGGGGTGGGTCTGTGTCTCAGTGAGTCCACACACTGCTGAGGGGTGGGTCTGTGTCTCAGTGAGTCCACACACTGCTGAGGGGTGGGTCTGTGTCTCAGTGAGTCCACACACTGCTGAGGGGTGGGTCTGTGTCTCAGTGAGTCCACACACTGCTGAGGGGTGTGTCTGTGTCTCAGTGAGTCCACACACTGCTGAGGGGTGGGTCTGTGTCTCAGTGAGCACACACTGCTGAGGGGTGTGTCTGTGTCTCAGTGAGTCCACACACTGCTGAGGGGTGGGTCTGTGTCTCAGTGAGCACACACTGCTGAGGGGTGGGTCTGTGTCTCAGTGAGTCCACACACTGCTGAGGGGTGGGTCTGTGTCTCAGTGAGTCCACACACTGCTGAGGGGTGGGTCTGACTGTAGCTGACTCGGGAGGCTGGATAAAGCTGAGTCAGGGGTATAAATGAGCTCCACCACAGTCCAAGGGAGAGGACGTTTAAACACATCTCCAGCTCCTGATCTCAGAAAGGCTGCATCGCCCTAATGTCGGGATGTGCCAAAAGGATCCCTCTGCTATTTGGGAGGATGACTCATAAATGACAAAAGCAGACAACAGCTGAGATATTACTTTGGGCTCCTTGAAACAATCTCCTTGGATCCTTCCGACTGTCTCAAGGTAGCAAAAGGATATCCACTCCTTCCCGTTTCCTGTAAAGCTTTCCTGATACTATTCTCAGAATATGACAAGACGAGTTTGTCAAAAACTGAAAATATTCCAGTTAGAAATGAAGGGAGTGACAAATGCGAGACATGCATTATTGTCATTGCTAGATTGGAGATGTTAGACGGCCCACTTATGCTCCTGTCTGCAGACTGCATTTTTATGGGTGATTTGGTGCTTTTCTTCACAGGACAAAAATACACCCACATTAGGCCCCCCTCAAACATTCGGTCATGGTCTGATGAATGACCTTGTTCCTCTTCCTGGAGGAAGAGGGCGAAGAAATTAACCAAACAATCCTACAAATTATATGAAATATCATCATCACTAAATCTGAAATGAACACTGACTGTGTTTAATCTGAAATGTGTTTCCACCCCCACCCCCCATGCTGGCTGAAGAGAGGGGAGAGGAGAAGTACAGTAGCTAAGATTAGATTGGGCTAATTTATGGGTTTTATAAATAGAAACTGGGGCTCGGAGTGACACAGTCAGTCAGTTTCACCCTCTCTTCCCTGACCTCTGGGTCTACATGAAGATTACAGTGGCTCACGCTATGGAGCATGAGCCCATGTACATCATAATGAAAGTGAATGAAGCTCTCTTCAGCTCTCCATGGGATGGATCCCCTGGACACGCACATGAAGATTGCCTGCATCCTATATCTAGTATCACCCATTTACCACAAACAGTGGCAGGATCACCGTCTGTAATTGGAAATGGTCACCAATAAAACGTATTAAACGCAGCAAACACATGACTTTTTATTTGGTAACACGTCCTCGTCCTGGCTCTATCACTTATATTCAGGATACGCAGAAATGTAAGCTTAAAACCTCCGAAAGAAGAAATGTGTGCTTGAGGCTGCTTGTTTCTCTGTTGCTCTAGTCATCACATGTTCTTTTCTCTCCCCCTCAGTCGTCATCAACAATAACAGCTTCAGCATCAAACATTAATGTCACTCTTAACAACAGTGCAATTATGTATATTGTCACTCTGCGACACACTGCCTGGCTGCCAATGCAGACTGGCATTATTTTCCGATTGCCTTGCCCTTTATGCTCTGAGTAGCTCTGCTTGATGATGCTCAAGCCAGGCTTAGACAAATAGACAAAGTAAGAGTTCCCTGCGTAAGTATTTATAAAAGGCCCTGCTGCACTTGATCTGGGTGAAACAAATATGTGGGGGGGGGGGGGGGGTCTTGACAGGGGGAACATTGTTATTGAAATTCACATGAAAATGATGCATCTGTGGGGTTTTGACAAGTTCACTTTCTATCAAATAGGACAGTCCCCCATCTAATCACACGGGTGTTATAGAAATATGCAGCCTGCAGGACAGAATTCATGGCGTGTTAGTCTGTGACTTTGAGCAAGGGCTTTGACAATAACATAAAGATTAAGACCAAAGTAATTCACCCGAATGCTGTGCAAGGAGAAATTAGGACTAGGCTTGGGTTGTATAGCGTATATACCATATACCGGGGTATTCTAAAATAGCCATGGGATGTTTTTTCAAGACCATCAATACCGAAGGACACTATTTCCATTTCTTTCCCGCTACTTTTTTAAAGTAAACACCTGCAGTCAACTTGTGCAATGTGTTAAGAGATACAGAAGGTCGCATCTTTCACTTTACCTGTCACATCATTTTTCATTATAGCACTTACTAGTGGTACCCAGTCACGTGGTGTTTGCTCACAAGCACACAACAACGAGAGATCGGAGCCTTGTAAATCTCTCACTGTTGTCCAGCATGCTCCAGGTGATCTAGTTACAGTATGGAAGTCACAGCTAAATGTTTGCCAGCTAGATCTTATATAACTATTAAGTTAGCAGTCTAAAATGTGCTAAATGCTCTGCAATTGTATGTTCGGTTTGCTAATTTAGTAGCTAGTTAGCTACCTAGCTAAGTGGTTAGCTTCTTCCAAAATCACACTTCGCTTGGCGGTAACAGCAGAGAATTCCCTCCTGGATCAAGAGCCTTAATGTTTAATATTTGTTCTGTGTGTGTAGCAAACTTTGAGTAGTATTAGTAGTAAATAGTTTCAGTCAGAGAATGTATAACATTTTTTGCAATTTGCTCATTATCATCTAGTTAGCATTCTCTTTGGGATTTTACATGTTCTTGTTAGCATTGCTAATCATCAGACTACAAAGGCTTAGAGGGGTTTGAAAATAGCGCCCCTTGTATTCAGTGCCGGTATTACCGAACATCCCGGTATGGCACACGGTCGGTATGAAGGTATGACAATCTGGATACTGCCAAAGCCTAATTAGGACATTATTGGACAACCATATACCCAAGGTAATTTTAACCAATCGACATTCGGCACATGGCAAACTCCTTTAAGGTTGACCTGATTGGTATGTTCTGCAGTACTAGATCACTGCAACATAGGATAAGTCCCGCCTTCCACCATGAAAATACTGTGCGAACTACATAACCCTCTGTGATAGTCTCATAATGACCCTGTGACCATAACATAGGCTAAAAAGATGATGGCCCTCAAACCATCACGGTCACCTAATAATCCCCAGTTTACAATTGGCTCATTCATCCCCCTCCTCTCCCCTGTAACTATTCCCCAGGTCATTGCTGCAAATGAGAACGTGTTCTCAGTCAACTTACCTGGTAAAATAACGGATAAATACAACATTTTAAAAAACTATGTCACCCAGTAGGTAAATCATCCCCGTTCCTCCTCCCTTGCCATGCTCTTCATCATATCTGGGTGCACTGGCACATCCTGTGCCACCCATCAGTCAGCATCACCTGTGCATGGCTAACTGTTGCTGAAGCAAGATGATGAGCCCCCCCCCGGCCGTCATGGGGGGGCAGGGGGCGAGTGGAACTAATAATTTGCCCCAGTGGCCTCTGTTACTGCCGCCCTGTGCCACTGACAGGTGGAAGACACTGATGCGCCCTGACAGGTCTCGAGACAGGCGCGACACACACCAGCGCCTCTGACTTGGGCGGGCGCCGGGACGGCTCCTGTGTGAGACAGTAACGAGGACAGGAGAGGCTAAGTGAACAGCAGTGACAGCTGCATAATCCACAGGGCAACGTGGATTTGGCCATGGAGCCCTGGAGGAGGGACATTGGGCATTGGGCCTCCTTGGCCATGGGGTCCTGAGGAGAAGTCAAGGCTGCTGGCTGGGCTATGCGCCAGAGCCCCATTCCACTTTCACCCATCTGCAGGTTGGGAGGGTGTAGTGACATTTAGCAGTGCCATAAAACGTATTTTAATATATTCTCCACTCTTATTAATACAGTCTTAAACATTGTTATACTCTTCAGTAAAACAACTGACTGACTGCTCTAAATCATTCAACTAGACTCTTTGACAGCATTATCTTCCTTTACAAAATGATGGTACATTTCCTGGTTTACTGCTTGGACCTGAATGTAAGTGTAGACAGCTCTAGTGTAAACCACCAGTAGATTGTAAGCTTGTAAACATTTACCTAAGTGAAGAGAGCATGTTTTTTTTAACCCTAAACAAAGAGTGGACAGTCAACACCATCTGTGGATACGGTGTTCTTCTTTTTAGTGGTGCCGTCATACCTGCAGATAGATATCATCAGAGGAAGCCATGGGAAGAGTTGGCCATGGCCACGGTCTTGTCTAGACCCCCCAGCACTCCAACTGAACCGCTACACTACCCACATTAACTGTAAACACACTGTTCAACTTTAGAGAACATGGTTCCCATGCTCTTCTCTTCAAACTGTTTGGGATGGGAGAGATTTAGTCACCCTTGGGTCCCCACAATCTCAGAGGTAGGACTGGAGGACATCGCACTAGCCCATCAACCGTAACTCCATAGTACGATCGTTAAAGTAGAAATTGCAATACTGTACATGTGTACTTGCTACCCTTTACTGTTGTTAAACCTGTGTAATAACATTGCAAATAACCAGTAACAACCTTTTATTCACGTGTTGTTGTTGCTTAGTAATGGAGAACAGAGGTTTTTGTTACACAAGAAGAAATGCAATGTAATTACAAAGTCATAACATGTTGATAAATGTGTAATTACAGCGTGATTACACACTGTATAGGGGAAACTATCATGCAAAGTGTTTATCGTGATTTATTGTACATGTCGCCATAAACGTGCATTGCCTTTGTTCCTGTGGGGCTGTGATGAGGTATTGGATAGTCTGACAGTAGAATAGGTAACATGGGTGGCATCCACATGCTCCCCAGCCAAAACATTTCGGGAAGAGGTTGTTCATAATGTTATGTTATGTTAGGACATTTTGTGACGTTTTGTTCATTTTGGACTTCGGGTAGGGTTTTTTCGGGCTGTTCGGGCACACAGCATTATTCCTGGATACAAGCCGAAGTCTACGCCCCTTCGTCGAAGATTGGTCAACAGTAGGGATTCTTCAATAAAGTCTTTGTTGTCGCACAACGACAGACGACCTGTTTTCATGTAAAAAATAAAATATTGAGAAATACTGCACCAAAACATCTTAGAAGTAAAATTCTCCCCGGGAAAAACGTCAAAATGAAAGACAGATTTCTTCAGTTATCTTAGGTTAATTCGGACTGTTTTGAGGAAGTGTATACTGGCTACGGCATCTCAAAACGGACAAAACAGTACCACTTTTTTCTTGTTTTTCAAGCAAAGGTCTTTTAAGGGAGTATTGCTAGAACACTCGTTCGCATGCTGACGCCTTTAGGGAGTTGACACCAGACTTGAGGAGAGAGGAGGCAGTCCCTGGGTGTGTGTCTGATTCCACACACCACAGCTGGCCCACACCTGGTGCACACACACACTAGGGGATGACGCCCCGCCAGATAGGCAGCATCGCTCCCTCCCCTCCAGATTCCCTCACATACCTCTCCCTGTACTCACATTTTTATGGGGAAAACACATGCTGACCTCATTCTTTCATCTGGAGTCGTACATTTATTTGAATGGCTTTAAATGCAATCCAAAGTCCAAGCGATCGTGAATTTATTGAAACAAACACACACCAAGATAGCCAGGAAAAGGAACTTGTGAATTGGTAAGATAGCCAGGAAAAGGAACTTGTGAATTGGTAAGATAGCCAGGAAAAGGAACTTGTGAATTGGTAAGATAGCCAGGAAAAGGAACTTGTGAATTGGTAAGATAGCCAGGAAAAGGAACTTGTGAATTGGTAAGATAGCCAGGAAGAAGAAGAACTAAATTGGTAATGGCAATGACGATAGTAAATATTAGAGAGAATGCAATTTCAGCTACAGAGATTTCTACTTATTTGAAGTCAGATCACTTGAGAGGCCATGTTCATACGGAGCGATGGATGGCACTGTGTAACATGTCAATGGGAGGATCCAGCTGAAAAGTTGAGGAGTAATTTGGTAGTTTTGTGTTGTTAATCTATTGCTCCATTGTGAGGTTTCTCAGTGAGCAGAGAGCCTTGTCTCTTTGTGGCTCATCAGACTTCCTCCATTCACCCAGGCAGATACACTGACACCTCCAATGAGTGATGAACCCACACTGTCACAGCTCAGTGTGTAGTGGAGTCCCACTTCACACCAACTCTAGAAGAGGGAGTCACGAACATGTGAATGTAGCCAAGGTTTGACGATAATATAGCATTTATATGGCGGAGTGTGGGGTCTTAACGAGGTCACCAGGTCTTGAGTGTGAATGACTCATTCATGTTGTCACTTTTTAAGTCTGCCACAAATTAGGCCACTGCACACTCGACCTATATGAATTACTTTGGTATGCTAAGGGATAACCGAGTTGTCTGGATAGCATGTCACATTGTTGTAACTTGATTGTAAACATGTTAGGACAATGCTGGGACAATGAGAGATGCGGCCACTAAAGATGACCTCATGTCTGGAGCATCCCTATAATAACAGTGCTTATCATACGTATGATTCCTGTTTGTTCAGTGTTTTGTCTTCCTTTCCAAACAGATTGCATGTTTCCAATGAAAAACATCACTTCCTCTCTTCAGAAACCGACTTCTCAGTGTGCTCCTCCAAATTTAGCAACTCCTGCCAGCCCCCCTTGCTTTAGCTGTATTTTGAGGGTTTGTCTGTCTATTAGAATCAGGCCTTTGTTTCTCTCCGCAGAGTCACTGGAGCTGTGAATCCTGGGTATTCCAGCTGTCTGTTTCACTGGGGTTGCAGCATCTAAGCTCAGCCAGCATACAGTCTTGTGGACAGCCCATCAAACACACAGAGCAGAGCTGCATCCAAGGTAGCCAGACAGACAGTGTCTATCTCTCCACTGTAATAAAGTGCAGGGGAAAGCTGGTCTCACATCTACTGGTGGACAAGGCCTGATGTGGTACAGTAGTACAGTAGAGTCTAACTGAGGAGAAATAGCACCATGGCCTTGAAACTAAAATGGCTGTAGAGCTACAGGCAAAAATAGCAGATGACCAACCAACCATATGTCTCCAATCATGCTGAATAAGACACAGGCATGCCGTAAAGACAACGCTGAATATATCATTTATATTGTTTGAAGAACCCAGTTGCATTGCCTTTAGAGAGATTAATATCGGCTAGAGTTGGATGATACAGGACCACTTGGTTGGATTTAGCAGTAGTAGGCCTATGCAGGGTCAGAATGCTTGAATAGGCTAAAATAGGCACTATGCCTGTGTGTTGTGTATCACCACAGGACACATCCTCAACATGAGTGTTATGTGAGTGTAGATTCTGCACAAAGGTGCTTCTTCATAGATTGTGTAGTAGGCCTACCATTACATAGATCAATTATGTTTTCTGTCAATGGGGTATATGATAGGAGTCAGATTAGATGTGCTCGTGGGAAAATGCAAGCAGGAATTATCATCCACGTCTATGCATGTTTACAATGAGACGTTGCAGTTCTGACATAGGCCTACTGGAGGCCTTCCATAATACACGGATTTGATCCAAAATCACTCACCTTTTCACTCTGATGATCTGGTCCCTCATGGGTTTGATGTCTTGGAAGCTCTGCTGGTTGACAAGACTGTAGACCAGTATGAAGCCTTGGCCATTTTTTATGTAAAGGTCCCGCATGGATGCGAACTGTTCGGTACCAGCAGTGTCAAGAATCTCCAGAACAGAGGGTGAGGAATCCACCTCGATTTCTTTGCGGTAAAAATCTTCTATGGTCGGGTCGTACTTCTCAATAAACGTCCCGGTCACAAACTGAACAGTGAGGGCGGATTTCCCGACCCCACCGCTGCCGAGGACCACCACTTTGTACTCGCGCATTGCTCCCTTGTTATTTGATGATTTCAAGAGATTGTCGAAAGCTATCACTCTCCGCGCGACATAGAATAAAATATATCCGTGCAAATGGCATTCATTCGTGTCCCATTTTGAACGGATATAAAAAATACAGCCTTGCTTACCACCGCTCAGCAATGGCAAATAAAAAGCTGAGCACAAAGACTCGCTGCCCGAAGATGGATTTCATTGTAGAAATTCCCACAGGCACACCAGACATTGATTACTAGGCTATGCGCATCGAAACGACTGCAATTTTTTAAAATGTGCATTAAAAGGTATCAAAACGCTGGACAATGTGAAACGTGTGGTTTTTCATCTGCTTAGCTCACCATTCTATGCATCACAAAAAAAAAAAACTTGCTCCAGCGAAGACATTGGAGAAAAGGACGGTTCCTGATGGATTCTGCAAGACTTGCGCGTTTTATCTCAATAAATGTTGATAAATAAATACAAATTTAAGAGTTAAGCCTATTAATATAAGTTTCCTTGCTTTTTCACCATCTCTTTCATCTCCCCGTTCCTTATGCGTTCACGAATACAATCCTGACCGCCATACTCTCGGGTGGAGACCCACCGCCGCCGTGTAATCAACCGGTCCCCTCTCGGCTTCCGTACCAACGAAAATGAGACGGGTCTTTCCCACCAGACAGATGTGCAAGGAGTCCAATGGCTACCAATATTTGCTGTTAACCTCACTCATGACTATCTGAATGCCATACGGAAACAGCCAGTCAAATAAAGGGTTGGATTTCCGTTCATGTGCAAAATTTCCCATCATTCGGTAACCGAAGTGACATCCTCTGAGCGCTCACCCAATCACAGAAGCAGCTTGAGGATGTGTATCCATGAGGAGGAAAGTGCGCGCAGATGCTGTTGCTATGGTAACGCTGCCAGCAGTGTAGCAGCATCACTTGCATAAGGAGAGTATAAAAGCAGATTATAAACTAGCCTGGTTGCCTTCTCTGGTTAGCTATTAGATTCCACGCCTCTCTTTGGCAAATGATAAGTGTGGCATATTAGTTGAAGACTGGTACCCAGACTACTTATAAACTGTCATTTAAACAAACAGCAACACAATGTGCGATCAGAGGAACCTCTTCTAGCAAAATAACTTATTGGACTAGACTGTATAGGCCTATACATAACTAGACACAACGATGTGTATGAGTCAATGTCTTTGCAATATCTGCTTGTGTTATCAGATGCAGATGTGCATAAACAGACTATTCAATAAAAATTGAATATATTCAAAAATTGAGTATTTTTTTTGCAACAATTTACCATATTCATAACAAAATATCCAATAATTGATGATATTTCCAGAGAATGGGATAAGACTAAAACTAACACGTGCATTGCATTCCTGAGATGGTGCATTTTTATTATGTAGGCCTTTGAAATCATGTCCTCTGCATATATAAAGACACCAAATAAAATGGCTTATTATTTCCTATGTGAATCAGCAAAACAAAGGCATCACAAACTTGGCATTTACTTAAACTTTTATTTGTTTTTTTTTTTACATTAGATTTTACACAAAACAAAACTACTGTATATATATATATATATATATATATATATATATATCATAAAAGAGCACATAATTATGCACAAATAAAACATAAAAAAATTGCCACATGAACAGATTCAAAATGAGTAAGGGTTTGTACTTTTCCCCTCTGTTAAAGAGTACGGCATTACCGATGGAACCATATGTGGCACTGGCACAGCAGTTTAAACACAACTCTGCAGTAACTGTACCACAGCCATTTAGAATGGCACCCGCCAGTTTTCTCATCATCAAGCTTTTCTCAGTAAAGTGTTTGACTGCACTCTTTACAATCTACCATTTTGGCCTCAAAATGAAAATGTCTGTAGTGAGAATTAAAACAGCATATTTCACTAATTGCAATAGACTAAATACAATCCTTATATTTAATGAACCCTAACACATAACAACTTAAGAACAATACATCAAAGGTAAGGCAACGTTCACTAATAAGTTTGTCTGCTCAGTTTACCAACTGTTCAGAAAGTGCTTACCCACAGGGCACACACTGGTTAAATCCTCGTTGTTTCCACGTAATTTCAACAAAATTACGTTGAACCAACATGGAATATGCGTTCAATTGAAGTCTGTGCCCAGTGGGTAGGTATCATGTTACCATTGGGTCAGTAAAAGTGAACACATTCTGACTGTTCAACTCTTTTGATTGGGTGGTCTAAAATCTCAACTAACTTTCAGGTACAGCTGTATCTAGCTATAATAACATTGGAAACATTTAGCAGAACTTGAGTTGAAATTACCATTAAAATTAACATCTGTTTTCAAAGAGCATTTTTTTCGTTGTGAAAGACGCCTTCGGTGAACAATTGAAATAATTTAAGAGTATCACTGCCAGACTAGCCATACCCATGACTACATGTTTAACATACTTTTTCTGCAGTGTAAAAATAACTTTATTCTGGGAACAAAGTGCAATTCTAAACAGCTGAACAACCATCAAAACACATCTTTTTGAGTTTCCCCTTGCCTTTATGAGTCTAGGGATGCTTTGTAAGAGGAGAGAGCTCATTTTTGGTAGAATAGATTAGAGCATGTATTTAGGGACATTTAAGTGTCATGGGTAGGCTGTCAAATGCAAAAGGAATATACTACTGTAATACAAAGGCATTATGATACTGAAAATATTGTCGTATATAATTTTGCCATAAAATAGGAAATGTTCAGATTCTGGCAATACAATCTAGTGTGTTACAGTGCTCTAGAAAACGTAACAATTACATCATTTACAAAAATACAGAGCTTCCGTCATTGCAACTTTAGGTTGCCACAGAGACAAATTAATATAGTTATGAAATTATACCGTACTACAATGAAAAGTAAATTTACTTAAATGTTAATTTTTTTTGGTAGACTGTGACCTATACAATAAACTGTTTTTATACATAATAAAAGCAATTCTACAGCCTTGCTCGTACTGCAGTGTGTTGTCCTGTATAGGTGACAAGGCAGTGACAAGGATGAGATGTGGAAGCTTGCCATTGGTAGCTCCAACATTCCATCCCTGGTCACAGACGGCTTTTCATAGGCTAACGTGACAGGACAGGTCATTTGAATAACCGCCAGCAGAGCAAAACTCAGCTTAATAAATTACATTCATTTTAAAATAGAATACAACATTGTTCTATAACTAATGTTAAACAAATAAGTAAATTCCATATATTTCCATCAAACAGAACATAAAAATGAACTTTTCTGAAAAGAAAATGAAAAGTAATGAAATAGGACAAAGATGGTAAGAACATGGGTCATTTTAGTTTTCTGTGGATTGTCTGAGTTGATCAAACACCATGACAATATCACGATACTGATGAGAATTGCTACGCATACTGATTTCACTCACACAGAAAATGAAAAGGGAGAATGAAAGACTGTGGGAAAGATTTAGTTTGCACCTGTGTGAAGTTTTTAACGGTTATTTTCAAGAGCAAATAAAACATAAAAGGTTAAGCAAAAGGTAAAATAATGTTACATGTTGATCATTGTAAATAGTTCCATGTTTCTAGCTTAGTTTTGCCTTTTATATCCTACTGTAAATAACTGGTGTAGACTTTGCACAGGTGCATTGGTGGGTAAATCGGTCTGTGTTTGTAAGTGCAGTTTGTATATACAATGAAGCTTTGACAAAAACACATGTAGAGTTATATGAGTTTCATTGCACAATGTGATTAGTTATGTGACTACGTCCTACTACTAAAACATTTACTGTGATACATTCTACTCGAAAGACGTTAGACAGACTATGATAACAACGCATTAAACACGAGGATATGGTTGTAAAGACGGTTGTATATAAAGACAAATGAGTTACCAACATAGAACCACAACACATATCCGGTTCTCCAAACTCATCTCCAATCACTTTTTAGTTGCAAACTACTTTCAACTCATTAAGAATTAAGCTAAACCATTTTACACAATGAACAATCACTGAACTTCATGCCAAAGCAGCCATGTTCCGATCTGCCAGATATTGAAACTTGAAAGTAAATGAAAGGTTAAAGCACTAAAACTAACCCAGTGTACAAAGACTACCAATGCACTGAATTCACCTCACACAAACAGTTGTTCATTGTATTTATCAAGGCCGTGGAGTACGTTGAGAAACTGCAGGGTTTTCTACTCAAAGTTGAATATTTCTCACACAGAGCCTTTTCAAGATGCTTGTTATGTACATTACTTTAGGCACTTCTACAGTTCAAATAAGACAGGATTAATAAGTGACCTCGAGTCACCGCAAGGTGTCCTTGCACGTGTACGTCAGCCTTTTTAACAAAAGATCACCACGTCTTTCCTTTTGAAGTCTTATCATTCTGCTCCCTCTTTAATGTCTGTGGCCTCTGCACTATGACCACCTAACCCCTCACATGTCTGTGACAGCTTGGCAGACACTCACTCAGCTTTTCAGTTCCTCTAAGGTGGCTTATTTTCAGCCCACCCATCACTCTGCTAGGTCATTGGCACAACATCTGGTATATGGTGTTTATTTGATGGGTGCCAAGACGAGGCTCAACTAAAACCTCGAACGAAGAGACATTGAGAAAACAGTGCACCACAGACAGACACTTGGAATCCGTGGTAGCTAGATTCCGTTCTCATTTCTGGAATTAGTGGCTGATTATATCACTGCCATAAGGTACATTAATTCATTTTCTGCTATTATCATTGGGTTTGCTGAGGCTCACTCAGTTGGTTATTCCTCCGTAGAGAGGCCAAGGCACACCAGGAGGGGGAGCAGTGATCCTGTACTCAGAGAATAACCACAAGGTAAACAACAACATGCTATCCTCTGTCACATTCGTCCTTTACAAGAGCAAGAAGGACACTCACAAGCCAAATGCAATTTGTATACGGTGTATAAACAAGAGCGCTTTCCAATGGTCTTTGTTTTAAATACAAGCAATCAAGCACTTAGATGCACAATCATTTTCTGCAAAAAAAATACATTTGAATTAGATGAGTGTTGTGCACTTTTAACAAAACATTAAAAAGGAAATAAAAGTCATCGTTGAATACCTTTATGATTAAATCTTCACAATCTCCAATCATGTGTGTATACATATAATAAATCAGTCATTTACATATCAGTAACGATATTATTCCTAGCAATACAGGTATATAATTTGTATATTTTAACATAGCTCAATGTTCTACATTTCCTCAGTAATCTTCTTCTCAGCATGCAGGTTGCTGTAGTTCTCGTGTGGAGCAAAAGTAGTATTTACAGAAGGGCTGTTTAGGGCCTCTAAGGGGAGCGTCTTGACACTCTGTTCCTTTCTTGTAGGTTACTTGAGGATGATCTGTTTTAGAAGCAGAGATTGAGAAAGACATCATGTTACTCAATGGTGGCATTCACAATGAACGTGACCGATTGCCCTTAGGTCCAAGCAACAGTGCCAGTACATTCTTGGATGACAAACACAATACAATATAGTGTTGTTGAAGAGTCATGGCGGTAAATGATTAAAGAATAAGGGTTCTTATTTGCAGAAGTAGAACAGTAGCAAAACTGTGACCAGTATAATCATATAATGCTGAAGAAACAAAGAAACTAGTAAAAATACATTTGAATCCCACATGTAAAACAAAGAGAATTTGGTTGATGTTAGGAACCTTTTAGATAAGATTCAGAGCTGAGGCAGTGGTCTACATACCAAAGTTATTGCTAAAGCTAAAATGCTGCAAATCTCAATGACAAAAACAAACTGAAATAGTACACTATGCATTCCATGTTAATACCTGGGAGAAATAAAAGACAAATAAATCAAGCAGAATAAGCTGCAGGAGAAGGCTGGTGGTCGGCAAGTATGTTTTTCCCGACCCAAACCACAGCCCCCTCCTCTCCTGCTGGAAAGAAAGAAGCACATCACCTGACCTGCCCCCCAGGTAGAAGAGTCTAAAAGGGGCAACAGAGGGCAGTCACAGGCACAGAGCTGTCACAAAATCACACACATCCATAAAGACATACAGTATGACCTTCCTGTGATGATAACATCCATGTATGAGCTTCCTTGGTCTTTCATTCATTCAGTTGATCTCTTTAGTCTGAGGTGCTAATTTAGGCTGCTTCAAATCAATATATTTAGTTTTCTTCTTTCCCTTGCTTGACAGAATTATAGTAACGCCTGAATTAAATTAGGGGCACTTGAAACTAAATAAAGCAAAAACATGCGAAAAACAATGAAGGAAATTATGCAACACAACACAACTACTATTTGCAGATGGGGGATCTCTAAATAAGTGCTTTCTGTCATTACTATATTTAATACAGTATCTACAATAATGATAGTTAAGCTTGCTAATAAAGGCAACAGGCAGGAGAGAAATATTCTATGATGACAACTGTCTCCTGCTGCCATGACGAGCACTTATTTAGAGCTCAGGGATTCATGAAAGAAAGCTTTAAAAGGAGCAAACCTGATTGGCTGGTGCTGTTGCTGCGTAGGGGACACTTGTGGCAGGAGTAGTTGCTGCAGAGACAGTAGCAGGCGTAGCACTGTACATCATGGGTACTTTTTCAGGAAGGGAACCATGGAAGCAATGAACAGGTAGGTGGAGCATTATGATAACCATAGCAACGTTTTTTTTTGTCTATATATTTTTTTGCATGGTGAATACAGTAAAACATTAGTAGCAAGCCATCATTAGGTTAGACCAGCAGATGGCATGCAATCACAGCGCAAAGCAAGAAAGCATTGGATAAATAATAGAGGAAAGCTGATTTAGTTTAGGAAATTTGTCCGATATTTGTCCGATTCCCAGAGAAGATTGTCATTTGATACTAAAGGTGTCCAATTACGACATTCAAAAAGTATGTTTTACATACCCTACAGTATCGCATCATTAGAATGGCAATTTTCACCGTCGTGTTAGAAATAAGTTCCTTATTTTATACAAATAAAGGACACGTCATTTGATGTATTTGATCTTTAGGAAAGACCAAGACACTTTAGATAACATCTCTGGGAAACGAATCAAATGTCCTAATCCACAGAGCAGCAAAGAACTATAAATATCAACCAGCAGTGATGTCCTGTGTTTTGAATATCTGCATTATTTACAACGGTGAGAATATCACTGCAGAGAACAAAGGACATTCAAAAAAACAAATTAAATCCAAAGTGGGTCAATGGGTGATGATGAAGAGATAGAGTATAAGAGTATAAGAGTATAAATTGAAGCCTTGAGCTTTGTCAGGGACATGGCTAACAGAAGAAAATGCCCAAACATATTATAAAATACACTTTCTCACATGTGATCTCAAATGTGCCGGTACCTAACATATATAATCCACCCTTACCCCCTGACCCAGAGACTGTTTATCCAAGGGCACATTGGAATAACAATAATCTTTTAAATGAACAGCGAGAGCATTTCACCCATATTCTCCATTCATTACAGGTGATATCAGAAAAAATAAGCAAGGGACCTACCAATGCCGGTAGCAGGAGACATGCAAAACACTGACCCTGTGTGATTATGCAGTGGAAAGTGAGTGGAGGACAATAAGGGAGGAAAAACAGGTTAGCTAGAGTTTTCAGCATGCTTTTACACATTCTAAACCAAATACAAGCAAGACATGAACCTCTCAATGGAAACCAAGTTTTTAAAGTTTTTTGCTTGGTGAGCACACACAGAAACAAGCCCATGAGAAACAATGCGTCTTGGGGAGTGTAGTGTGTGGGTGTACGTGTAGAGTGTGGATAGATTACTGTTTTCCAAGGAGGGAGGCACATGCTGAATAAAATAGCTCTAATCGACTGACATGGGCATCAGTGCTAGGGCAACCAGGCAGTACAGTAGTTAACTCAGCAGTGAGACAAAGCATCTAACAAGAGTGCATAGTGGCTGTTGCTGTTTGATTATGGCTGTCAGAGGAAGGCCATGTTGAGAGAAAGAGCTAATGGTATAATAATCCAGTGTCCTACTTAGCCATGTACTGTATCACAGCAATGTAGGCCAATGGCCTGAATTGAATAGATTTGATTAAAGCAGGTCTCCTTCAACTAACCTGGATGATGTAATCTGGAAGCACTGATATATCTGCCTGCCAGGACATTGAGCTATTAAGTATGTGACAGCGGCATTAAACGTGCATCATTTAAAAAAATCAACAACTCAAATTATAAGGTGCTGCATTAAATCATCATAGCTAGCTAGCTACATAGGGCCACGAGGAAAGCACAAAAAAAACAAGGAAAGACACCTGACTGACAATATGCTACTTTTTAGACTACATGATAAATAACCAACCAAACATTAGCAGGGAGGGAATTAGAAAGGACAAGTCATATAGGGGCAGTTGGCCCACTCAGAGCTGGGCTGTACCTGGGGGATAGAACGCAGACGTCTGCTGGAGCTGTGCATTGGCCAGAGCCTGCTGGTAGTGCAACATACTGGGGTTGAAGAAGGAGCTGGCCCCGTTGCTCTTCTCCAGTGCTTGTCTCTTTGGTAGGGGCTGCAGGCAACCATGGGGGAACGCCTGCCGAGTACAAACGACACGTTAACACAACCAAAACACTTATCAGTAGTTCTATTATAAACATCCACTGGCTATGAGCTTTATATGTAGATTATAGTACAATCATTGCCAAACAGTAGAGCAAAACTGTATACAACTACTAAATGACAAAATAAAGGTATTTATGATGAAATTAGAAAATGGCTAAAACTTCATACTGTTAATTAAACACATTTTAAATACCTATTCAATTACTGAAAGATAACTGATGGTGAAGGATTTTGTACACATACTAGATGAGTCTTAAGAGGTTGTAAAAACAAAAAATGCCAAAATTAAATTATGTGAGTTGCTACAGTACAATTAATAGCTACATGCAAAGCAAAAGGTGAAAGGTCAAAGTACCAGGTCTACAGTTGCCTCGAGGGGTCGCTTCATTGCTTTGGCAGTCGACTGAGTCTTTTAATAGCAGGCAGCGAGCACATGATGGCAGTGGGCCAATGGGATTCAAGCGTATTAACATACAGGTAACAGCAAGCAGAGGTGCGTCATGGGGACAGCATTGCATTGTGGATAGGTGAGAAGGAGAAAACAAAACAAAATAATCGGAATGCAGTTTACCACCACATACAAAACAATAGGCATGCACAATAAACAAAATTAACTGATTCAAGGAAATATACGACTGACTCCTGAATTAGTATGTAAGCGTCTACTATACTCGTTAATAGCTTAATCTAATAGGATTTACAATTACAACAATACTGTGCAACAACATTGGGACTAAGGTTATTTGCTATGTAGGAAACACAACAGTAGTTAATCAATAGTTGTTCATCATTATCAATACATTATCAATTTGAATATACAGTGTGGACTACTAAATAAATGTAGTGATAATGCATTCATTGACCTACAATTGCTTTAAAGGACCAGAATTGTACATGACACACGTCAATATGAAATGGAGACAGAAGGTAACGCTAAAGGGCATTTTAGCTAGGCTACTGTGAGAGGTCATCCTTGGGAAATGTATCTCTACCGAGAGATAGGCGTGATTCATGTCATCTTGTGTGTTTTAATGACATACTAAATAGGGAGCAGAGAGAGAATGTTATAACCACTGCATTGATGATAACCTATACACAGAATGTGGAGCTCTGTTTATTATGATATTAGGCAGCGAATTTGCCATTTTTGTTTCTTGGCACATTTGTCACAAGAACACATTTTCCTGTTCAAAGTATACCTTCACTACACTACAAAATCCCTCAGCATTACAGACGTATCAAGGCCCTAACGTATTTACCAACTCTCTAGCAATAATATCACTGAAAAACCATGCAAAAAATGACCACACAACTGATGATAAAAATACATGGAGGAATGGAAAGTAGCAGAGCTAGGGTGGAAGATACAGCACATTCTAAGAAAGGCCATGCATGTTGTTGTTTTTTAAGTGCAAAAATAAAAGTCTCAATGTGCTATTACGGGAATTGCGTACATTTGATTTGAGTAATGTTAAATGTTGAATCAGCTGTTCGAAGGTTGCTGGTGAATCTATGGACGTTTTTCTTAACCCATAGTAATTAGCAGATCCTTTATTCTTAGACTTGTTGGAAGTTTAAGATAAAGGCAAAACCAACAGTAGGCAATAGATGGCAATGAAACAAGACAGTAGCTATAGAAACAGGGTTAACTTTGCAGTAGCTGGCAATTTGAAAATATATTTTCAAAAAGCATGGGAAGCAAAAGGAGAGGGCCAAAGCGAATCTTTAGTTAAACAGCTAGCTAGGTAAAGGTTAGCGTCACATGTCACATAAGGAGATATACAGTGGGGTCCGATATGATTGACACCCTTGATAAAGATGAGCAAAAATGACTATAAAATAAATAATTCAAATACTGAGCTACACTGTATGCTCAAAAAGTGTAGGCATTCTATTGTTTTACACTAATGCTCAGAAAAAAATGTATTTAGTTTAACAAGTAATACATATTTTTCTCAAAAAGGTAGGGCTAAAAATGATTGACACCCCTGTTTTCAGTACCATTCAAAACCTCACCTTGCGAGGGTAATGACACTGAGCCTCTTTCAGAAAATGTTTTATGAGTTGCAGAACATATGGTAGGGATAACTATTCCTCCACAGAGAGATCTTACAGATCATTGATATCCTTTGTCTGAGCTTATGTGCTGCCCTGTTTCCAGTTCGGAGGCTGAGATGGCCATTTCAAAATGTTCATTTTGTGGTCAATTAACAACTTTGTCGATTTGAATGTGTGCTTGGGGTTTTTGTCTTACTGTAAGATCTACTTGCGGCCAAGTTTCAGCATCCTGGCAGAGGCAACCAGATTTTTGGCAAAAATATCCTGTTACTCTGTAAAGTTTATAATGCCGATGACCTTTACAAGGTCCCCAGGACCAGTGGAAGCAAAATAGCCCCGTAACATCAAAGATCCACCACCATATTTTACAGTAGGTATGGGGCTATTTTCTGCTCATGTACTCTCATTTTGACGCCTAACCCCCCACTGGTGTGTGGTCCTTCTGTAGCTCAGTTGGTAGAGCATGGCGCTTGTGGGGTCACCAAATGAATGTATGCAAATGACTGTAAATAAAAGCCATTCTGGCGTGGTCACAAATGTTTAAATGCCTGGAAAATGACATTGGCACTTGGATTGGAACCGGTGCTTTGGTCAGATGACATGAAAATGGAGCTCTTTGGCCACACATACCAGCAAGCCAATAACCCCAAGCACACATGAAAATCCACAAAGAAATGGTTAATTGGCCACAAAATCCACATTTTTTCAGTCTCCGGACTTGAACCCTATTGAAAACCTGCGGTGCAGTCCATAAGCGCAGATAAATGATATCAAGGATCTGGAAGGATTCTGTAAGAAGGAATGGTCGAAGAACACTCCCAATGTGTTTTCTTAAACAATTTAGAAAAAGGCTCAGTTCAGTTATCCTGGCAAGGTGAGGTATTGAAAGAAATTGAAAACAGGGTTGTCAATCATTTTGACCCCTACCTTTTTGAGAGAAAACAAATTATTACTTGTTAAACAAAATCTCTTTCTCTGAGCAATTGTATTAGTATAAAATAATATAATTTCCCAATATTTTTAGCATAGAATATAGCTCAGTATTTGAATGACTTTTGCGCATCTTTATTAAGGGTGTCAATCATTTCGGACCCCATTGTACGCAAATGAATGGTTATGCTATGTAACCGTTTAAAGGCAACTTGAGGGCTACTGCATCCTGGGCAACTGTCATTTCGAGTCTTAAGAGCGTATATTAGATGTAACAGTCTTTAATGTTTAATGAAGCTACTTAATACATAAAAAATAAAGCGGTGCTCCACATTCTATGATGTTGGTTAATCAATCAACTCAGGGTAATGGAATAGGATTAAGATAGTAAGCCTACTGCTGTGAATGTAGAATACATTGTATTGAAAATAAATAGGACAAGTTGCCCTTAAGTAAGAAGTACAGTAGCTATACTAGCCAATAGTGTGTGTTCTAAGCTGCTGTCCACGCGTCTGGACGGAAGCATCTTACCATGGCTGCAGCTGCTGCCTGGGCTGCCACGGCCGATTGGTTGACCTGGTGTTGAGAAGCTTTGATTTTGGCCTGTAAGTGTGCAGGGGGGTGGAAGTACTTGCACTTCTCCCTGGAGCAGCGCGACTTGATGTAGTCCATGCAGACGGTGACCGTGTTGTCGCTGGTGTCGATCATGGGACTGTCGCTGGGGTGGGCGAAGCGGCAGTCAGTCTCGCCTCGTGCACAGTTCCCCCGCTGGAATTCGCGACACACCTACAGCACGACAACCACACAGGGAGGGAGGTTGAGGACGGTAGAGCACCCTGGCAATGGATCCTGTTTGACCCACTCAACAGGTATTCCATAACGAATGTATATATACAGCATATATCAGACAGTAATACGTCCTTGATCTTGTTTGTGTGAAAGTGACTCGATACCTCCAGTTTGTCTGTGCGCAGCAGCTTCTGTGAGGGGGAAGAGGAGGACGAGTTGGAGCTCTGGACTGTGACACCGGGGCTTCCAGGGACCATCACTGGGGTACTGGGGAGCATCTCGGTGGGCATCAGGCTCATCCCATGGCTCATAGAGGTCATGGGTGTAAGATATGGAGAGTAGCTGAGACCAGGGTTTGTACCAAGCCCCTGGTTCATATTGAACGTAGGCTGTGAAATAGAAGGGACAACAGTCAGTAAAAACACTACTACACACCTGAAATGAAGGATCTGAGTTGTGTGTATAATAAACTGTACTTACTACTGAATATGAGTAACTTACTACAGGCTGCATGCTAGTGCCTGGGATCATGAAGTGCATCTGCTGGGCCAGCATGGCTGCTGCCGTCTTCTGCTGGATGAGGTTGTTGCGTCCGTTAATCTCTAGCTGGGTTTTTAAATGCGAAGGTGGATGAAGGTACTTACAGTTTTCTCTTGAACATCGACCCTAGAGTAAGAACACAAAAAAAGCCAACCCTTAGATAAAGAAAAATTCCCTGAACCTTTTACTGCAGTGGGCTAAATCAGTGTCACACAGTGTTCCTAGGTAGTCTTAAACAAATCTACTTTGAAACAAAAGTATACACCTCTCACACATGGTTATGAGCTTTAAAAAAAGAAGACATCTGTACCATGTCAAATATAGAGTTCAAATGTATTACATTTTGAGTTTGCATCCCAATACTACACTTCATATACATCACAAAATTGTTTGACATAGAAATACCAGATTTTCAGCTTTAAAAAAATCTTTGTTAATTATGAAAAATATTAATAACATTCCCCCCATGAGGCCACTAGGTCATTTGACTGCAGGAAAGGGCTACCCTAAGCCTAACATGAGTATGCACAGGTTTATTTGATTATACATATGTAGGCCTATTCTTCATAAATGAAGCATTAATACTGGACAGGGTCACTAGAATTCATTGACAACCAAATCAAATCAAATCAAATTTTATTTGTCACATACACATGGTTAGCAGATGTTAATGCGAGTGTAGCGAAATGCTTGTGCTTCTAGTTCCGACAATGCAGTGATAACCAACAAGTAATCTAACTAACAATTCCAAAACTACTGTCTTATACACAGTGTAAGGGGATAAGGAACATGTACATAAGGATATATGAATGAGTGATGGTACAGAGCAGCATACAGTAGATGGTATCGAGTACAGTATATACATATGAGATGAGTGTGTAGACAAAGTAAACAAAGTGGCATAGTTAAAGTGGCTAGTGATACATGTGTTACATAAGGATGCAGTCGATGATGTAGAGTACAGTATATACATATGCATATGAGATGAATAATGTAGGGTAAGTAACATTATATAAGGTAGCATTGTTTAAAGTGGCTAGTGATATATTTACATCATTTCCCATCAATTCCCATTATTAAAATGGCTGGAGTTGGGTCAGTGTCAATGACAGTGTGTTGGCAGCAGCCACTCAGTGTTAGTGGTGGCTGTTTAACAGTCTGATGGCCTTGAGATAGAAGCTGTTTTTCAGTCTCTCGGTCCCAGCTTTGATGCACCTGTACTGACCTCTCCTTCTGGATGATAGCGGGGTGAACAGGCAGTGGTTCGGGTGGTTGATGTCCTTGATGATCTTTATGGCCTTCCTGTAACAACGGGTGGTGTAGGTGTCCTGGAGGGCAGGTAGTTTGCCCCCGGTGATGCGTTGTGCAGTCCTCACTACCCACTACCCCCTTACGGTTGAGGGCGGAGCAGTTGCCGTACCAGGCGGTGATACAGCCCGCCAGGATGCTCTCGATTGTGCATCTGTAGAAGTTTGTGAGTGCTTTTGGTGACAAGCCGAATTTCTTCAGCCTCCTGAGGTTGAATAGGCGCTGCTGCGCCTTCTTCACGACGCTGTCAGTGTGAGTGGACCAATTCAGTTTGTCTGTGATGTGTATGCCGAGGAACTTAAAACTAGCTACCCTCTCCACTACTGTTCCATCGATGTGGATAGGGGGGTGTTCCCTCTGCTGTTTCCTGAAGTCCACAATCATCTCCTTAGTTTTGTTGACGTTGAGTGTGAGGTTATTTTCCTGACACCACACTCCGAGGGCCCTCACCTCCTCCCTGTAGGCCGTCTCGTCGTTGTTGGTAATCAAGCCTACCACTGTTGTGTCGTCCGCAAACTTGATGATTGAGTTGGAGGCGTGCGTGGCCACGCAGTCGTGGGTGAACAGGGAGTACAGGAGAGGGCTCAGAACGCACCCTTGTGGGGCCCCCGTGTTGAGGATCAGCGGGGAGGAGATGTTGTTGCCTACCCTCACCACCTGGGGGCGGCCCGTCAGGAAGTCCAGTACCCAGTTGCACAGGGCGGGGTCGAGACCCAGGGTCTCGAGCTTGATGACGAGCTTGGAGGGTACTATGGTGTTGAATGCCGAGCTGTAGTCGATGAACAGCATTCTCACATAGGTATTCCTCTTGTCCAGGTGGGTTAGGGCAGTGTGCAGTGTGGTTGAGATTGCATCGTCTGTGGACCTATTTGGGCGGTAAGCAAATTGGAGTGGGTCTAGGGTGTCAGGTAGGGTGGAGGTGATATGGTCCTTGACTAGTCTCTCAAAGCACTTCATGATGACGGAAGTGAGTGCTACGGGGCGGTAGTCGTTTAGCTCAGTTACCTTAGCTTTCTTGGGAACAGGAACAATGGTGGCCCTCTTGAAGCACGTGGGAACAGCAGACTGGTATAGGGATTGATTGAATATGTCCGTAAACACACCGGCCAGCTGGTCTGCGCATGCTCTGAGGGCGCGGCTGGGGATGCCGTCTGGGCCTGCAGCCTTGCGAGGGTTAACACGTTTAAATGTCTTACTCACCTCGGCTGCAGTGAAGGAGAGACCGCATGTTTCCGTTGCAGGCCGTGTCAGTGGCACTGTATTGTCCTCAAAGCGGGCAAAAAAGTTATTTAGTCTGCCTGGGAGCAAGACATCCTGGTCCGTGACTGGGCTGGGTTTCATCTTGTAGTCCGTGATTGACTGTAGACCCTGCCACAAGCCTCTTGTGTCTGAGCCATTGAATTGAGATTCCACTTTGTCTCTGTACTGACGCTTAGCTTGTTTAATAGCCTTACGGAGGGAATAGCTGCACTGTTTGTATTCAGTCATGTTGCCAGACACCTTGCCCTGATTAAAAGCAGTGGTTCGCGCTTTCAGTTTCACGCGAATGCTGCCATCAATCCACGGTTTCTGGTTAGGGAATGTTTTTATCGTTGCTATGGGAACGACATCTTCGACGCACGTTCTAATGAACTCGCACACCGAATCAGCGTATTCGTCAATATTCCCATCTGACGCAATACGAAACATGTCCCAGTCCACGTGATGGAAGCAGTCTTGGAGTGTAGAGTCAGCTTGGTCTGACCAGCGTTGGACAGACCTCAGCGTGGGAGCCTCTTGTTTTAATTTCTGCCTGTAGGCAGGGATCAGAAAAATGGAGTCGTGGTCAGCTTTTCCGAAAGGGGGGCGGGGCAGGGCCTTATATGCGTCGCGGAAGTTAGAGTAACAATGATCCAAGGTTTTACCACCCCTGGTTGCGCAATCGATATGCTGATAAAATTTAGGGAGTCTTGTTTTCAGATTGGCTTTGTTAAAATCCCCAGCTACATTGAATGCAGCCTCCGGATAAATGTTTTCCAGTTTGCAAAGAGTTAAATAAAGTTCGTTCAGAGCCATCGATGTGTCTGCTTGGGGGGGATATATACGGCTGTGATTATAATCGAAGAGAATTCTCTTGGAAGATAATGCGGTCTACATTTGATTGTGAGGAATTCTAAATCAGGTGAACAGAAGGATTTGAGTTCCTGTATGTTTCCTTCATCACACCATGTCCCGTTAGTCATGAGGCATACGCCCCCGCCACTCTTCTTACCAGAGAGATGTTTGTTTCTGTCGGCGCGATGCGTGGAGAAACCCGTTGGCTGCACCGCCCTGGATAGCGTTTTCCCAGTAAGCCATGTCTCCGTAAAGCAAAGAACGTTGCAGTCTCTGATGTCCCTCTGGAATGCCACCCTTGCTCGGATTTCATCAACCTTGTTGTCGAGAGACTGGACATTGGCAAGAAGAATACTGGGAAGTGGTGCGCGATGTGCCCTTTTTCGGAGTCTGACCAGAACACCGCCGCGTTTCCCTCTTTTTCGGAGTCGTTTCCTTGGGTCGCTGCATGCGATCCATTCCGTTGTCCTGTTTGTAAGGCAGAACACAGGATCCGCGTCGCGGAAAACATATTCTTGGTCGTACTGATGCTGATCTTATATTCAGTAGTTCTTCTCGACTGTATGTAATGAAACCTAAGATGACCTGGGGTACTAATGTAAGAAATAACACGGGGCCAAGGAAAGCCAAGGAAAGCATCAAAGACCTCCAGTACAAAATGACAAAATGACACAAAAGACCACTGCTGGAAGGAACATGGCCTTCGTGAAAGTTTCTTCTTGAGGGTCAACAATTTCCATGTCCTCACCGTGCATTACCCCACTCCTCTCAGACCAAGACCATTCAGCTCACAGGACAGGACACCGCGATAACAGGGGAACACAATCACGGTGACATGAATCACGCCTTCACACTCAATATCTTTTTCTGTGGGGACAGGTAGTGAGGTCGTTTTGATCATGCTATTGTTATGGCATAGAGGCAGTACGATTGACAGAGAGGATAACATTGTTCCCTATGACAAAAGCACACAGGGGATGGATGCCCGCAGAGTAATGGAACAGAAAACTGTTTGAAACACTTTTTTGTCAGAAGTGCTTCATAAGTGCTTCTATGATCAGGGGTAATCCACAGACACACTATGAGTCATTTATGAGAATAATAACGTACAAAGTTTATAGATAGGCCAAAACTTTTAATTTAGCAGGAAATCAGTGGCCTACAGCCTACACATTAAGAGGTGGTCACTGATCAAGTAATGGATTACTGCAACTCGCTGTTGGCTGGGCTCCCTGCCTGTGCCATTAAACCCCTTCAACTCATCCAGAACGCCGCAGCCCGTCTGGTGTTCAACCTTCCCAAGTTCTCTCACGTCACCCCGCTCCTCCGTTCTCTCCACTGGCTTCCAGTTGAAGCTCGCATCCGCTACAAGACCATGGTGCTTGCCTACGGAGCTGTGAGGGGAACGGCACCTCAGTACCTCCAGGCTCTGATCAGGCCCTACACCCAAACAAGGGCACTGCGTTCATCCACCTCTGGCCTGCTCGCCTCCCTACCACTGAGGAAGTACAGCTCCCGCTCAGCCCAGTCAAAACTGTTCGCTGCTCTGGCCCCCCAATGGTGGAACAAACTCCCTCACGACGCCAGGACAGCGGAGTCAATCACCACCTTCCGGAGACACCTGAAACCTCACCTCTTTAAGAAATACCTAGGATAGGATAAGTAATCCCTCTCACCCCCCCTTTAAGATTTAGATGCACTATTGTAAAGTGACTGTTCCACTGGATGTCATAAGGTGAATGCACCAATTTGTAAGTCGCTCTGGATAAGAGCGTCTGCTAAATGACTTAAATGTAATGTAAATGTAGTAGTAGGCTCGTGTTCAATAGGCTAATTTTACCTAATGAAGGATGGCTGTGTAGGATGATGAACAGAGGACAAGAAAGCTAGCTGTGACCCACTGCACTATTGCTAACTAGCCGTAGGCTTTAAACCTACCAGCTAAAAGAGGCTTACGGGAAAAGCTGAATGGTCAGAAAATGTCTCTGAGCTTGCCAATGTAGGGAATCTCTTCACACTGACATCCCATCCTCTTTGTTATGGAACAGTAGAATCCAAAGTCCATTCACAACTATTTAGATGTCAGCCTGATAGCGTCCTCTACTCCGCTCTGCTCACTTGACCCGGCAGTGATTTTTAGCCCGACCTCAAACCCATTGCAAAATATTTTTTGCACACAAGTAGAGTAGCTCACTTCTGAGTAGCAGGGACCTGAAATAGACAGCAATCTGAACTTGAATTACACTAAATAATATTTTGCTGGCAAATCATTAAAGCAGTGATATCACTGTCAGTCAAAAGAGTGAATTAATGAGAGATTAGCTGTCTATGTCCTACATATTCAAATGAGGAAATCCTTCAATAATTCATGTCAATGGAACTAATTTCATAAACAGATTAGAGCTACTGAACTCATTTGTGACTCTCCCCTGAGATTTATATCAATTATTACCAGGGAACGCCCACATGGACTGCCACATAAGGGAATGACAAACCCTTTTGGAAAGTTGCCATATATCAAAGTCAGGGTGTGGATCAGGGTTAAAGTCGAGCTATTGCGTAATGCAATTTGGCCTGACCTCTTTGCCTACCAGTCCTGATCGATTGTGGCCCCCAGACGAGCTCATTCGAATAACAACATTTAGCTAAAGTAAAACACAGCATAGTCTACTGCAAACTCTGCATTTCCTGTGCTAACTGAGTCATGCTGCTTATTCAATGAATGGGAAGCAGACAGTGCTTTTGTCAGCTTTCGCTGTGGACACACACACACACACACACACACACACACACACACACACACACACACACACACACACACACACACACACACACACACACACACACACACACACACACACACACACACACACACACACACACACACACACACACACACACACACACACACACACACACACACACACACACAGACTTCCATTATATCAATGGAAGTCTATTCCACATTAATGAGACACAGATGAACTGTTTATTCAGCCAACAAAAGAGCTAAAACACAGTTCTGTGTTCTTCATTAACAAAGGTTCCAAGTCCTTTAGGGATGCATGAGTTCAAATTGGCTTTCTTACCCAGGCCCCTCATCTACGTGTCTTCCATTCATGGCAAATGAGAGGGTCTGAATTATTTAGAGATGTGAAGAGCATACATGCAGCTGTGACAAACAACACAGGCTCCCTGTTCACTGCTCACAAAACACAGCCATGCATCTAGTCTCTGAAGAAGAGATAATGTCATCAGTTTGACAAATAGGCTTTTTTAATCTTTCTCCTTGACACCCACAGCATCTTCAATGGATACTTTTGAACAATCAGTATAAACTGAGTAGGCAGGTACACTTAAAGAGATCTGTGGAACTACAACCATTAGCCCAATTCCTTCCCCTTGAAGGTAGGTACAGTAATAGCCTTTATTCCTAGGTGCACAACTCAAAAAGAGCTTTAGTCTGTACTCTGGCCTGTCCCAGATAGCTCATGTTATCTATCAACTTAAGGCTCTATTTAAGCCACAATATCCTGATACCCCAGCCTTGTACTCAGTTCTTTCTGCTGGCTGCTATAAGGTTCTGGTCGCCCCAGACATCCTGGAGTCTGATGCCAGGCCAGGAAGCTGGCAAAGTGGTAACAATTGCTTTCTGACAAGAGAGCAGAACCTACACACTGGTCTCTTATCTGCGCTTAAAGGAGCGTAATATCCTTCTCAGGTGTGAGAGGATGATAGTTGTTCCTTGGCCAGAATTGGAGACCGCCAGACATCAGAATGGTTTAAGGTTTACAGAGAGCTGCAGGTAGCCTAGCTCAAAGTGTCTGGTTTAAGTATCAAATCACAGGTTAGGCTATTTCAAAGGCTATTTCACGTGACAACATTTAACGACAGTAACCTATATGAAGACTAGAAATTATCCCAACAAAATAGTGAGACATAGAAATGGGATCTACACTTATACTCTTTGTGCAATTCACAATCAGCAGTTAGAATGTTCTATGGCTCTATAGAGTAATGGGCTGATTCATTAGCGTAGCACTTAAATGAAGGAAAATGCTTTGTGTCGGTGTAACGTTCCGTTTCGAACGCAGCCAGAGGAGGTGTGAATACTGCAGCAGGATAAAAGGATCATTGTTCAGTGAGTGTTAAATGCCTCATGGGAATGGTTTGTGGTGGGAGAGCTGCATTTTGTCCTCCAAGCATGTGGATTCGTTTGGTTGAGAGCTCATCGATGTGTCAGGTAGCCTAAGTTGACACAATGAGAAACAATAATGGGAAATCCTCCACTGGCTCCATAAGTTCTGTTTATATCCGTTTGTGGGACACTTATCTGGAGCTGATCGGATTTATATTTAATAAAAGACAACATTTGGGACAACATTTCAAAGTCAACATCTAGGCCTATTTAGAGTGGTCTGTGTTTCACTTTCACAATCTCTCTCACATGGCTACTCCTTGTCAATAAACACACAGCCTCAGACCATTCATTGTTTACTTACCTCATATTCCCCGGGGTAATTAAGTAGCCTGTTTGTGTCTCCTCTAATAATCCTACAGATGGACTATAACAAAAACTGCTGAGAAACTAGAAATTAATATGCTAATATACATAGCTGAGCTGTTGTCTCTTAAGCCTGGCTTTCCACTGCAGCGAGAGTGCTAATTCCAAACACACACACACACACACACAAACTCTCCCCTTTCCCTCCTCCTGTTTTCCTGCTCTCCCACATCATATCATCTGCAGTGAGCTCCTGCAGCTAGGCCACACGCTCACCCACCCAGCTCTCACACTAAACCCAATACTGCACAGCCCACAGCCTAACCCACATCAGGGGGGGGGGGGGGGGCAAAGGCCCACAGCGCACTGTGTGCCACTTCAGCAAACATCAACAGCAACCTACACCACCAACTGCCATACACCGTAATGTAAAAGAGCACGAGAGGCTCTTGCTGCTTCACTGATTCTGATTTTGAGCTGCAGAGCAGCTTCCTATCAGCTATTCTCTGGCTGCTATAGCCCTGCTCAGCTCCATCTCTCTCTCCAGGTGGTAGTGGTGAGGGCTTTGATGTCATGAACAGGATGCTGGATGAGCCTGGAATGTGAAAACCGTGTGAGTGTAGCACCTGAACCAACAATCACCAACTGCTCATACTCGCATGCATGAAGGCATCTGCACTCTTAAAAACCCCGAAGGGTTCTGCGGTTGTCCCCACAGGAGAACCCTTGGAAGAACCCCTTTTTGTTCCACGTAGAATCCTTTTCACATAGGGTTCTACATGGAACCAAAAAGAGTCTACCTGGAACCAAAAAGGGTTCTTCTATGGGGACAGCCACAGAACGCATTTGGAACCCTTTTTTCTAAGAGAGAAGGCCTACAATAGCTATCCCCTAATGTGCTCTTTAGATTATCTGATCTCATGGCTTTGTCTGGTAGGCTACATAGCCATGCCCAACAGGAAGTAGGTAGAATAAAAACACAACATGCTGGCTTGTGAAGTCTAAATATGGTTCCAACTCCTCACTAATCAGCCAGATGTTGAACTCATTATTTACACTTGAACTTAGGATACGTCCATTCTCATTGTGGTTTAATGTAATGAAAGGTCTGGTATAATTTTCAGCTTTTCTGAAGAAGGCATATTGATCCTCTGAGTGCCTAAAACGAACATCTTACCATAAACTATTTTACACACAGAGTGGAGAGTGGAATGGGCACAATGTTATCCAAGATCCATTTACAAGTGTGTGTGCCGTATTCCTTTCCAAGAAATGCTTTAATTGACGCGAATAATATTGACGTGAATATACATTATTCAGGTTAAGAGGAAATGTTGAATCAATAATCAGTGCTTAGGCTAGTAGGGAGTATAAATAACCAATGATAATGACGTTAGCAGCACAGAAAGGTCTTTGGGAGACGCATGCAAATGGTAAGCATACCATACTAGCCTATAGATTTATGTAAATTGAGTGAGTATAGGGAACAGAGGAGGTACTGTCGATGTCTGGGGGAATTCTGGGTCTGAAGCCATTAGGCTTAATACTCTAGTGTTTTCATCTGTACAATGCATGTCCTTTCATGGCATTCAGCTCTTCTGCTCATGTATTTCCTGGTCCTCAACACACTAAAAGGGAGCACATGGTTCTATGGGGCACGGCAGGCTCAGCTGCTGTTTAAACACTAACAAAACTGCCGTGAATGAGGGAGAAATACAGGAAATCAGAAATAATGACCCTGGGTGATGAACAGGAGCCTCAATTCGCTTTACTTCTCAAAGGAAGGTGGAGCAGGTGCCGACTGCTGAGGGAACGGGGTGAATAGGGGTGAGGGCGTGATTTAGCCCCCCCTCATTAGAAGAAAGGAGTGTAGAGATCTCATGTACTGTAGCTCTGATCTCTTCATGAGGTGTAGAGTCGTTCTCTCTGTCCGTCTTTGGTTCTGTTACTTTCACCTGGTGGGTTGGTGTGACAGCCGTGTTCCTACTGTGAAATGTTAAGCATTGGTGGAGTTCCATTCCCTTTCACACGTGGACTCGACCCCTGGTCCACCCCTCTGTTGGCTCTAGCCCTCAATGCACAGCTGTTGTAGAAGAATGGCAATGGTGGAGGCCTTCTTAATACAAGAGGGCAGTGCTGGATTTACAGGGGTAGAAACAACTTTAAAAAGTTATACCACTGTTTAGAAATAATTCCAGCTCTATTAACAGAATAGGATTTACACCGGCTTTAGAGAATTTAATTTCACAACGATGCATTATTCATGTTTCACCCACCTAATGCCAAAGTCACCCTTAATATGAGGCAGATGTTCAATGATCAATTAACATAATATAATATTAATATGTCATATCACACATTGTCTCAGGTTACATTATGAGAGGAGAATAAATAGTTGCCTTCAACGTTAGGCTATTTGGAGGAGATATCACAGAATAACAAGAGAAGATTTTATGTTTTCCATTGGAGTAGCCTAAACCCTCCACATCAAAAACAGGAAACACAATACATGATCTACCGGGCAATAAAAGTACAAGCTCACGAAACAGAGTGGCCATTTTTGTGATGTACTGTATCTGGTGGCAGCTCGGTTCATAAATCTTTGTTAGCGCGGCAGCAGACATGGAGCGGATAAATTAGACTAATCCCAGTATAACAGCATGTGCTGTGCTATGCTGGCCACCCCACCCACACACTGAATGTTAAACACCACGCAATAAACAAAACAGCCCGAAATGCTGGGGAGTGGCCTGAGCATAAAAGATACAATTCATATTTGCTCCTCAGTACTGTTTGGGATACAGGTTAAGGGGATTAAAAGTGATTCTGAGGACAGTGCGTGTATTGTCTTTTTGACATGTTATAAGCCTATAAGCTTTTGTCCCGTACCCAGAAGCAGAATAAACATTTGTATTGCTCACCACACTTCACCATTCTGGTGTCAGCCTTGTTTAACCACCTGAAACATGAAGTCTTCAAGTCTCATTTCCTCCCAAATGTGTCAGGAGGGAATTAGAACTAGATTCAGTTTCACACTCTGAGCTATGTTGACAGCCATTCAGTAGGCATGGAATGCGTGTCCCATTAATATTCCTGCTGCTTTCAATATCTCTCAGGGATGTCATCTAGGGCTGGGCGATATGGCCAAAAAAAATCCTATTTTGAGTTTTTCAAAATTATGGTCAATTTACGATATAATGCTTTCTCTAAATAATCTTTATTGTACAATTAAAAGATAAAATACACTGCATGTAAAACAATCAGCAATAATGTAATGAATTTACAGCTTGTGAAATTATAAGCAAAATATAGCCTTCCACATCATAAGACCTACTGTTATTTTAATTATTTCATCAAAATATTTTAACCTGCTTTAAAAAAAAAAAATCCCTGATCTGGATTTTAAGTTAGTCTATGAAAATGCCCTTTTTGTTACAAATTTAACCGGAACTACGCATAATGCACTTTCACTAATAATGACTAACTTCTTGTAGCAGGCATTTAAGAAAATGAGCACAGGTCTCATAAACAATCTTTCAAATTTGGCTTGGCACCTAAAACACCTAAAATCTAAAACAATCTCTCAAATTTGGCTTAGCACCTAAAACCCTCACAAACTTTTACAGATGCATCTTGTCAGGCTGTACACCGCCTGGTACGGCAACTGCACCGCCCACAACCGCAGGGCTCTCCAGAGGGTGGTGCGGTCTGCCCAATGCATCACCGGAGGCAAACTACCTGCCCTCCAAGACACCTACAGCACCCAATGTCACAGGAAGGACAAAATGATCATCAAGGACAACAACCACCCGAGCCACTGCCTGTTCACCCCGCTATCATCCAGAAGGCGAGGTCAGTACAGGGGAAATCAAAGCTGGGACCGAGACACTGAAAAACAGCTTCTATCTCAAGGTCATCAGACTGTTAAATAGCTATCGCTAACACATTAGAGGCTACTGCCTATATACATAGACTTGAAATCACTGTCCACTTTAATAATTGCAACACTAGTCACTTTAATAATGTTTACATATCTTGCATTACTCATCTCATAGGTATATACAGTATTCTACACTATTCTACTGTATCTTAGTCTATGCCGTTCTGAAATTGCTCATCCATATATTTATATATTCTTAATTTCATTCCTTTACTTAGTGTGAATTGGGTATATGTTGTGAAATTGTTAGATATTACTTGTTAGATATTACTGCACTGTCAGAGCTAGAAACAATAACATCTGCTAAACACGTGTATGTGACCAATGCAATTTGATTTGAAGCACAAGCCCACGTGCTAGTGAGTGGCCAGCTAATCTTTATACACTATGTACAAAAGTATGTGGACACCACTTCAAATTAGTGTTCTGATATTTCAACCACGCCCGTTGCTGACAGGTTGGCACATTCATAGGATGCCAACTTTCCAACAGGTCAATTCGTCAAATTTCTGCCCTGCTAGAGCTTCCCCGTTGCTTTAATTGTCAAGTGGAAACGTCTCTGAGCAACAACAGTGGTAGGCAACACAATCTCACAGAAAGGGACTGCCGAATGCTGAAGAGCGTAGCGCATAAAAATCAAGTGTCCTCGGTTGCAACACTCACTACTGAGTTCCAAACGGCCTCTGGAAGCAATATCAGCAGAAGAACTGTTCGTCGGGAGCTTCATGAAATGGGTTTCTATGGCCGAGCAGCCGCACACAAGCCTAAGCTCACCATGCTTAATGCCAAGTGTCAGCTGGAGTGGTGTAAAGCTCGCCGACACTGGACTCCGGAGCAGTGGAAGCGCGTTCTCTGGAGTGATGAATTACGCTTCACCATCTGGCAGTCTGACGGACTAATCTGGATTTGGTGGATGCCAAGAGAACGCTACCTGCCCCAATGCATAATGCCAACTGTAAAGTTTGGTGGTGGAAGAATAATGGTCTGGGCTGTTTTCATGGTTCAGGCCCCTTAGTTCCAGTGAGGGGAAATCTTAATGCTACAGCATACAATGACATTCTAGATGATTCTGTGCTTCCAACATTTTGGCAACAGTTTGGGGAAAGCCCTTTTCTGTTTCAGCGTGACAATGCCCCCGTGTGCAAAGCGAGGTCCATACAGAAATGGTTTGTCGAGATCGGTGTGGAAGAACTTGACTGGCCTGTACAGACCCCAGACCTCAACCCCATCGAACACATTTTGGATGAATTGGAAGGCCGACTGCAAGCCAGGCCTAATAGTCCAACATCAGTGCCTGACCTCACTAACGCTCTTGTGGCTGAATGGAAGCAAGTCCCTGCAGCAATGTTGCAACATCTAGTGGAAGGTCTTCAAAGAAGAGTGGAGGCTGTTGTAGCAGCAAAGAAGGGACCAACTCCATATTAATACCCATGATTTACCCATGATTTTGGAATGAGATGTTCGACGAGCAGGCGAGCAGGTGTCCTCATACTTTTGGTCATGTGGTGTATTTCAAGTTTAGCCAACTTGGATCTATTTGCTAGTTAACAAGGCAGAACAGTTGAATTGTTATGAACACACCCGTCTCTCCATTTCCAATTGTTTGTACAGCGTGCTAGCCTATCCACTTTGTTCAGATGTTGAAATCAAGTGGCCTACTTTATTTCTCAGATTGAGAATGAGTTGCCAATTGCTTATACAATTGTGTTTTATGCTTATTGCACATTTATAAAACACAGACTAGACAGCTAGTATAGCGGTACGTGGTATCGCAATGCCATCCGCCAGAATCAATGTTCATTGATACTCCTGTTTTAGTAGGGTCCATGCAATCCGGGATCCTTGGGATGTCACTACCCCATTGAAGTTGACATTTAAAATGGTTAAGGTTAGGGTTAAGTAAATGTTATGGTTAAGATAAGGTTGGGTTTTTGAGTAGGGATGTGCCAAGGATCCAGGAATTGCAATGACCATTTTAGTAGGCTCTGCTCTTCGCACAATCTGAGGAATTGAGACATACAAAGGGTATAGTTAAAGTTTTTATCTGTATCAAAAGAGGTCTTAGGTGATGGACGCCCCCACCTTGGTGGTGTAGAGCAATGTTGGAATTTTTAAGACATTTTCTACAATTCTACAAATTGGAGCTCCATGGAGCTGAGAAATGTTTGCGGTTTTAAAGCACATTTCCTGCAAATCTACATATTTTGCCATGGAGCTAAGAGAAGAAAAAAATCAGTTATAAAACAAATTTCCTGAAATTCTATACATTTTGCCAATGCTATGATATTTTGCTCAAATATAATATCAAAATCTATATTGCTAAATGTATTGTTTTTGGAATTTTCAATTCTCCCTGACTTTTGGTGATTGTTAGTTCTCAAAGATGATATTATTTAAAACTATATCTGCATTATATTTTCTACATAAATTTATAGCAGGTTTTAATAATTTAAGTCAACATTGAAAGCATCCCCCCAAATATATATATTTTTACACTGTTTGGACTTAGGCGACCTGAAAAAACTCTTAGGCGGCCAGTCCAAGGATTTCAATGGCAGAATAATCCCTACGACAGTAAAATAATGTATCAATGTGTTTCAGTGTCTATATGACGATTCTGTCAACAAATGGGGCGGGTCAATGCAATAGTCCGGTGGCCATTTGATTAATTGTTCAGCAGTCTTATGGCTTGAGGGTAAAAGCTGGTCCTAGACTTGGCGCTCCAGTACCGTTTGCCGTGCGGTAGCAGAGAAAACAGTCTATGACTTGGGTGACTGGAGTCTCTGACAATTTTATGGGCTTTGCTCTGACACCGCCAAATATGTAGGTCCTAGATTGCATGAAGCTTGGCCCCAGTGATGTACTGGGCCATACGTACTACCCTCTGTAGCGCCTTACGATCAGATGTTGAGCAGTTGCCATACAAGGTGGTGATGCTACCGGTCAGGATGCTCTCAATGGTGCAACTGTAGAACTTTTGGAGGATCTGGGGACCCATGCCAAATCTTTCAGTCTCCTGAGGGGGAAAAGGTTTTGCCGTGCCCTCTTCACGGCTGTCTTGGTGTGTTTGGACCATGATAGATTGTTGGTGATGTGGACACCAAGGAACTTGAAACTCTCGACCCGCTCCACTACAGCCCTGTTGATGTTAATGGGGGCCTGTTCGGCCTGCCTTTTCCTGTAGTCCACAATCAGCTCCTTTATCTTGCTCACATTGATGGAGAGGTTGTTGTCCTGGCACCATACTGCCAGTTCTCTGACCTCCTCCCTATAGGCTGTCTCATTGTTGTCGGAAGTCCAGGATCCAGTTGCAGAGGGAGGTGTTTAGTCCCAGGGCCCTTAGCTTAGTGATGAGCTTTGTGGGCACAATGGTGTTGAACGCTGAGCTGTAGTCTTTGAACAGCATTCTCAAATACTGCCCTTCGCTTCCTTGGGCACAAGGACTACTATGGAGCTTATTAAGGAGTTAACTCATATGCTGTCTGCCATCCCTGAGAACCCTGCTTACCTCCTCCGGAGAGATATTCTGGAGATCCTGGTACCTGTCGGGGCTTTCTTTCTCAGTGCTCGCTTATTTTTGAGTTACAGCCATCTTTGTTCCCTTCGGACTGATCGAAGATAGCGTGTATTATTACGCTAATGTCGGGAAGGGCGCTCTCCTGGGCTACGGCTGTTTGGGAGCAACATTTCACCCTCTGTTGTCATCTGGAGGAATTCATGGTAGAGGTGAGGAATGTATTTGAGTCTCTGGAATCTGGGAGCGAGGCGGCCAGTAAACCTCTTGATTTAACTCAACTCCCATAGTGTGGCAGACTACAAGGTTGATTTTCGCTCGTTGGCCGCCAAGAGTTCCTGGAATCCGGAGTCTCTCTTCGATACCTTTCTTCACAGATTATCCGAGGTGGTGAAGGATGAGGTCGAGAATTGCAGGTGGATCTTAAAATGTATGGACGCTTAAGGGAACGTAGGAGTGAGAGGAGGCTTGGCCTCGGGCACACTCATTCACCCGCTATGGGTCGCTCACTTTTAAAGGAATCCGGAAGTTCCTGAAGGCTGTTTTCCTGAGAGGATTAGAAGCCACCTGAGCTCCCTCATGAATTATCAACGATGGTTGAGTTGGATTCTCTTGAGCCTATGCAATTGGGAAGAGCTAGGTTATTGGTTGGGGAACGCTCACGTAGGTTGAATTCCAACTGTTGTCTGTACTGTGGAGGGGCAGGACATTACATACCTACCTGCTCTGTTATGAAACCTTTGGTGAGTCAGACTGGGAGTTCCCTAATTCCCATCACCCGCACACCTTTCTTTGGTCTCCCCACAGCACAAGCACAATCTAAGTCTCTGAGTGCTTATTTACTCTGGGGCGGATGAAAGTTTTATGCATACTACTATTGCTTCTGAGCTAGGTATTCCCATTCAACCGCTCTCGATTCCCATGATTGCCAGTGCACTGGACGGCCGCTCAATAGGTGGAGTCACGGATTTCCAGTAACCACAGTGAGACCATACAGTTCCTCCTCATTGCATCTCCCTATGTTCCTGTTGTCTTGGGGTTTACCTGGCTTCAAAAACATAACCCTGTTATGGACTGGACCACAAGCTCCATCATGGGTTGGAGCCCATTTTGCCATTCCCACTGTCTTCAAGCAGCACAGCCTTTCCCCAGACGTCTTCCTCAGGGTGTCAGCAAGGCTTTGGATGTTTCTGTCATTTCCACTGAGTACATGGAGGAGTCTCTGGCTACTGGGGCCGTCTGTCCGTCTGCATCTCCTGCAGAAGCAGGGGTTTTCTTTGTGGAGAAGAAGAACAGATCCATGGTCTCCCAGTGGACATGGTTTCCGACCGGGGTCCTCAATTCTCATCTATGTTTTGGAAGGCGTTCTGACCTCTTATTGGGGCATCGGCCAGTCTATCCTCCGGATTCCATCCCCAATCGAACGGACAATTGGAGCAAGCTAATCAGGACCTGGAGACAACCTTAAGATGCATAGTCTCAACTAGAGGTTGACCGATTAATTAGGGCCGATTTCAAGTTTTCATAACAATCGTAAATTGGTATTTTTGGATGCCGATTTTGCTGATTTTTCTTTTTATACACCTTTATTTAACTAGGCAAGTCAGTTAAGAACACATTCTTATTTTCAATGACGGCCTAGGAACGGTGGGTTAACTGCCTTGTTCAGGGGCAGAACGATCCAATCTTACAGTTAACTAGTCCAACGCTCTAACCACCTGCCTCACGAGGAGCCTGCCTGTTATGCAAATGCAGTAAGAAGCCAAGGTAAGTTGCTAGCTAGCATTAAACTTATCTTGTAAAAAAAATCAATCAATCATAATCACTAGTTATAACTACACATGGTTGATGATATTACTAGTTTATCTAGCATGTCCTGCGTTGCATATAATCGATGTGGTGCGCATTCGCGAAAAAGGACTGTCGTTGCTCCAATGTGTACCTAACCATAAACATAAATGCCTTTCTTAAAATCAATACACAGAAGTCCAGGTTAGCAGGCAATATTAACCAGGTGAAATTGTGTCACTTCTCTTGCGTTCATTGCACGCAGAGTCAGGGTATATGCAACAGTTTGGGCCGCCTGGCTCATTGCGAACTAATTTGCCAGAATATTACGTAAATATGACATAACATCGAAGGTTGTGCAATGTAACAGCAATATTTAGACTTTGGGATGCCATCCGTTAGATAAAATACGGAACGGTTCCGTATTTCACTGAAAGAATAAACGTTTTGTTTTCGAAATGATCGTTTCTGGATTCGACCATATTAATGACCTGAGGCTCGTATTTCTGTGTGTTATTATGTTATGATTAAGTCAATGATTTGATAGAGCAGTCTGAGCGATGGTAGGCACCAGCAGGCTCGTAAGCATTCATTCAAACAGCACTTGCGTGCGTTTTGCCAGCTGCTCTTCACTGTGCTTCAAGCATTGAGCTGTTTATGACTTCAAGCATATCAACTCTCGAGATTAGGCTGGTGTAACCGATGTGAAATGGCTAGCTAGTTAGCGGGTTGCGCACGAATAGCGTTTCAAACGTCACTCGCTCTGAGACTTGGAGTAGTTGTTCCCCTCGCTCTGCATGGGTAACGCTGCTTCGAGGGTGGCTGTTGTCGATGTTTTCCTGGTTTGAGCCCAGGTAGGAGCGAGGAAAGGGATGGAAGCTATACTGTTACACTGGCAACACTAAAGTGCCTATAAGAACATCCAATAGTCAAAGGTATATGAAATACAAATCGTATAGAAAGAAATAGTCCTATAATTATAATTGTTTTCCCCAGTGTATTTATCCCTATGTTTCCTGTCTCTCTGTGCCTGTTCGTCTTGTATGTTCCCAAGTCAACCACCATTTCTTCCCTGTTCTCCTGCTTTTTGCTATTCTCCTTTTCCTAATCCTCCCGGTTTTGACCCTTGCCTGTTTCTGGACTCTGTAACCACCTGCCTGACTGTTCTGCCTGCCTTCACCATGAGCCTGTCTGCCACTCTGTACCTCCTGGACTCTGAACTGGTTTTGACCTTTTGCCTGTCCACGACCATTCTCTTGCCTACTCCTTTTGGATCATTAAACATCTTATAATCCAACCATCTGCCTCCTGTGTCTGCATCTGGGTCTCGCCTTGTGTCATGATAAAGACGTGAAAAATATATATTTTTGCTAACGTATGATGGGGGTCCCTGGGTCGCCGGTTTGCCTGGGAGGGGATCCCTGGTCAAGAAAAGTTTGAAAACCCCTGCAGTTGACAATGAACGCATGGCCTAGATTTCATCTTTCCAGAAAGTGCCATAGCTAGGCTATTTGGCATATGGTGATTACACCTAGTAGGCTAAACATGTAGGCTAACCTAGGTAAGGCCCAACGAATTAAGTATCCATCCAACTGAATTTGATATTTCCTATTCACTGCCTTTGCATCAAGTGGTGATAATGTAGTGCTGAGCTGAGCTCCTAATCAGCTGAGCTCCTAATCATATGTGATAGCCCACATAACGTCTCACCCTACTTCTCTGTAAGTTAAGAAGCTATCGAGCTTAGCTCCAGGCATCAGCAGCACTGTTCACTTCACTGCTCTCTCTGTCTTCAGAGGCTTCCTCTGACCCAGCTTCAGCACAGTCTCCTGGGACCAGCCCACAGGAAACAGCTCCTCTCAGCCATATCATGAATGACAGCCAAGCCCCAGCCAGTCAGCCAACACAGCAGTGTTGGTTTAGGCCGAGAGCAGTGGGAAAGACAGGGCCTGACGCCCATCCCTATTTCTGGCGAGGAAATCGGCAGGTCAGTAAGGCAAAGGACAGCTTCTCATGCAGACGATTCGGAAAAGATGGGGGAAATCTGTGGACAACACAAGTTTCTGTCTGCCTTTCCTCGTCAATTTGCAGCCAGTCATGAGAAAGTAGTTACTGTCATGTATTTGTTGCTGCTGGGGAAAGTGGAATCACATGCACAAAATGAGGTTAGGCATGTTAGGGCAGGAGGTTGAATCAGGAGAACAGACATGTGACATGCATAAGAGATGCTGCCTCACCAGTTGTTCAGACTTAAGCCTAAGCTCCAGTCAGTGTTTTATTGAAACGGTTCACCTCCAAAAGTACTTTAGTTAGAGGTTGATAAGGGGTACTTATGAAAACAACAGAATAAATCCACAAGCTGAACAAACACGTTTTTTGTTCATATGATATTACATCAAAACTGTAAAAGTGGGCCAACATGGCTAGCCTATCATTCAGTTTACTAAAGAACACATCAATATGTTTTAGGGAAAATGTGGGCTAAATCACAGCGGAAACCACTGTCAAAGTTGAGCCAATAGGAATGTCAGTTACAGACAACACTCGAGGAACTCTTCTTAGACAAGAGGCTATTCAGCAGAACGAATCGTGACATAATCACATGACTGAGGCATTTGTATATTTTCTAACCAGTCTCTTCCCATCCCCCTTCCATCAGCTAACAACAGAGCCTCTCTCATTCTCTCTCCTGTGTGCTCTGAACAGTCCATATAGAAATCCTAGGCCTACATGTTTTAGGCTGAGATGTATCACTTAATATCATCACAGATAGTGGTTGATGCAAGCACATGAAAATCCTGATTATGAATCAATATTTCACTTGAACTGCAGCAGGAAATCAATTCACCTTAGAAATGAACAAGTTAGCATGCATTACAGTATCCCCTTTCAGGACAGAGGCTGGACAGACTCAGTTGCTATAGTGATGTGCAGAACAGAAGTGATGACATTGAGCCTAGTGTCATTAAAATCAGTTGAAGTGCAGTCTATGAAACCCTATAGTCTAAAAAAACCCTCATTACAAGAGCAACTGTGACATAACAATAGAGACAATATTGGGTGAAATGAAGCGTGTGTGGGTGGGTTGAGCCAGAGAGGATTTTAATCCTGTTTGCCGAGGGCATTAATGTACCCTAGCCCACCACAATATTTCAGAATAAACAACTGAAAAGTTAAGCAAATCATTTATTTTTGGAGCAAGAGTATTACACTCAATATACTGCCCCCAGTTGTAAAGCCTCTTCCACATTCACCTCAAACTAAAATCCATTGCAAGTCTCTGTTCTGAAGGAACCTATGAGTCTTGAGCAGCCTTTCCCCCCCAGGTTCTAATCACCAGCCTCGTGGTGTGATGGCTCCAGTCTCCGAGGGCCCAGTAAGTAGGCTAAGACATTAGATGCATGGTTGGTAGATACAAGCCTTGGAGGACAAGCAGCTCAATGACTGCACTGTTCTGGAAGGAGCTTGGGCAACAGTGTGTGACTCTTTCTAAGATTAATGGCTGGGCAACTAGTGAGGCCCTAAATGTCCTGCCATCCATAGCAATAACAAAAAGTAACTTGCAACACTATCGCCATCTCCATTAACGGCTTGAGGTGAAAATTCAATGGGCAAAATCAAAAGCAACCCATTTTCACCCTCTTAATAAAGGACTCAAACCTATAGAGGCACTTTGGAAAAATGGGTTCTTTGTATCAATTCCTCTTGATGGTTGTCGGAACACCAGCCTTGACCGAAAGGGACCAGGCCCTTTGGCCAGCGGAGATAAGGAGATGATTGAACATAAGAATAATCCACGGGGGGAGGGGCAGTGAGAGCTTCTCTGTGGATTAACCCAGGCCCAGCCACAGACAGCCAGGGCCACTGAGGTGAGAGGGAGAATGCATCAGCAGTAATCCCACTGGAAGCCAGCACTAGGCTATAGTTTATATACACCCCATGGGGGATGTCAATTTTGGATTAGAATAAACAGAAAAAACTGTACCTGGCACTGGGATGTCTAGTGGGATGAGAGAAACAGCAAACTGCAGAGATTTTCTGTCTCTATTTCCTAACAATAAACAATTTAGTATCTCTTTATCTGTGTTGGCTCCTAGGTCGGCCTAATACAGTTCTCCCAGCACACAAGGCAAAGAATCATGAATCTAACAGAAGAATGGTGCATGACATTGCTTACCTTTAGCGAGTCAAAGCAGGCAATAACTCTTCCGTTTTCAACCTGGCAGCTCTTTGGTGGGTGTGCAAATTTGCATTCCTCATCACTCCTTGAGCAAGTTCCTCTCTGAAACTGCCGACAAACTTCCAATGTCAGCCATTTTGTGTCTCTTATCGAAGATATATTCAGAGCCATGTTAAGAGGTTCCAATTGAACGCTGCAAGTTCAATATATCGGTTGACTCTAACTCAAAAATGGCCTCACGTAAAAAAGTTCACAACTTTTGGCTCTGTTTTATTTGTGTTTGAAAAGTTCTCAAATCATATGTAGCAACTAGACAGGCCCTCGCATCATAAGCCGGGAGGAAGGCTAATCGATTAATGATCAATCACTCATCAATCAGATTGCACCTATGGCAGACCTCTGAAAAGGTTGAGGGGCTTTCTCTGTGACACCCCCAAGTGTCTCTCCTCCTCCACTGACAAGAACACTCTCAACAATAGTATTTCAAGGCAATGGAGCTCGTTGATAGAATATTAACGAAGATGTGCTTGGTATTGACTTTGCCAACTTCTAATTTGTCAGCTCTTTGTGCTTTGACAGTTCTCCTCTCCACAATAATGCTTTCCTCTTGGATTTCTTAGTCACTGGAGTTGTTCAGAAATGAATTGGAGGCTACTGAAGATTTGCAGCTGAGGTGTCCCCTGTCACAGCTCAGACCTGGCCTTAAAGGGAGCGTTGGCTTTCCATGCACATATGGACCACAGAGCAGGTTCAAGTTGGAGATGTTGTCTGAAAGGCACTTTCTGTTGGTGATCTGGAAGATAGGAAAGAGTTAGGTTAGCCTAGTTCTTTTATAAATAATGTATGTTAGTGCTCTTGTTATTACTATACTATTAGCCTACTTCCATTTTATACTGCTCGAGTTGCTATGGGCTCTTTTCACAAACTGAGGCATGGCAACAGCATAGCTTGGGTTAAAAATATCTTGATGAATTGTGTCAAGCAATCAAATGTGTTTTTAAAAAATGATGTAGGCTACTCTATGATAGGACCATACAGTATGAGTAAACCACCTCCATTACATCCCATCTAATGGACATACACATCCATCTATATGAACAAAATAATTGTGAAAATCATTTAAAAAATAATCAACCACTCAAGGCAGGATCTAATTTCCTTTTCTCCCAAAGGACTTTCAACTTCTATGGAAAGATACGTAATGAATAGGCTAATATCAATTGAGACCTTTTGCAATTAGCCTAGTCCTAACTCATGTTCAGATCTGGTAAAAGGCAAGTCCATTTGGGGAAAGTGAATACAAAAAGGTGTATGAAATGTAATTTGTCCTCCTGAAATAATACCTGTCAACTCTACATATCAATTGCACAATACCATTAATGACATAATTACAGTCTACATCAGTTAGTCTACAATAAGAGCTAAATAAACAGCATGAGTAGAGGGAGGCATGCAAATTTGCAAATGCCAAAATTACATAAGGGCTATTCTTAAAAGGCTTACTATGTCTGACAATATAATATGATCCTTATTGGCAGCCTGGGTAAATGTGCGTCTAGGATAACGCTGATGAGGCATGATAGATTATAGGACACAGGTAGGGAGGTGCCTATAACACTCCTGTGACCTCTCCATATTAGTCCAGTCCCCCCCTCAAACTGCTAAACTGTCATTTGAGGTGGTGGGGTATTGTTCCCGTGGGATAATGTTGGCCTACGCCATAGTCCTGTGCTAAAATCCTACGAGCTAGGCTATTGCAAATGTCAGCCTGTGACGTGGGCCTGTGTCTTAATCGACAGCCACCCGCACAGCAGCCTTCTTCCTACAATCAGAGTGATATATTTGACTGATTAATGCTTCTGACCTTGAATCTGTATTCGGCCTTCGGTTTATGAAATTTTAATTCCATGCACTCTATGTTCGGCACTGTATTTATCCCCGGACAGCCTTTCTATTCAGACAGACAAGTCCAATACGACCACATTATAAATATGCTTGGCGGGAGCCAGAGCTGCTGGGGGTACACTAGGAGAAGGACCCCAAACAGTGTGAAGGCCTTGGACACTGAGTCTAATAATAACATGCAGCGATATCAATTTTGTTGACATCCTGGATGGAAGGACAGAATTCAATTTTAGCCTCAATGTCAGCATGATGCAATGTGGCATTCAACAATTGAAGGGGGACAGAGAGGTAAAACCTACAGAGAGGTAAAGCCTACAGTACAGGGCATGTCTGCTATTCATTTTTACATTGTCCTACACCCACATTTCTGACTCTATTATGTAAGCTTAGACTACTGAATGCATTGTATTACGCTACATCATAAACAAATGGTTGAAGATAAATTCAATTGATACCTAGGCTACCTACAAGTCCAGTTAATGACTAAAGTGCAGCAACAATATCGTTCAAATTCTAGCTGATGGCCTTGGGGGAAAAAGTAGGACATCACGTCAAAGAAAAAAAATACAATTTAATTCAACATCCTTTTCTCCAAGGTCAGAAATGCATGTAATTGGGGTAATTGTGATGTCTGGTACTTTGTGAAGCAACTTTAAATAACTTGTAATTAATAAATTAGAAGGTAAACTTGCACATCTCTCATGAGAGGTATTATTCTACTGTAAACAGGAGTCCTACAATCTTCTGTATTTTCTGTATAAATTTCGTAAAAGTCAGCATGGTTTTGTTGTTATTGGCAAAACATATCAGGGCAACAGAAATATAGAAATGCAACACTATCACTCAATAGTTTGCCCTTTAGCTTAGTGTGGGAGGCTCTGTACTGCAACACTTGTGAATTCAGTAACAAGGTTGTCAATGTGTGAGAGAGAGAGAGAGAGAGAGAGAGAGAGAGAGAGAGAGAGAGAGAGAGAGAGAGAGAGAGAGAGGGGAGACTCATCCTGTTTTGCAGTAGCCCTGGTTTTGATTCTTGTTTATACTTATTCCCTATAAATCAGTTGGATGCCCTAAAGGCAGCTGTAAAATGCAAATTAAGGGAGAGCCTTGAATAATCCCATGGCCCAGAGAATGATACTTTGGTGAAAAAATAGCCTACATTTCCTACAGACTGAACTCATCATGAAAATATTGTTTCCAATTTGACATGTGAGAGGTCTTGGCAAATGTATCATTACTTTCATTAAGGGAGTTAAATTATTAGCTGCGTATACAAATGAAAATAGGTCTAGGTCAATCTATAGATGCGGTAAAGAGGTCAACGGAACTCGACCAAAACAGTGGTAATGCCATGGAAACGCATGGGAGAAAGATGCCGTGGGGGGAAAGATCCCGAATCTCAATACCCCCTGCAAAATGAGCCTACGTTTAGGTTATTGTTGATATATGTTGTATTATACTGTGATTAAATTACGATTCATTGTTCCAAACATATTGCTCACCATATATCTTCTGCAGAAGGACAAGAGAGAGCCTTGACAGAACAAGTTTTGATCAGTCATGGAATTAAATGTGCTGAAAACAAATTGGCTATATATTTTAAAAAGATGAAGGACAAGCTATGAAGGAAGAATAATGGAGTACAACCAACTAGCACAAAAATAATATTGCAATATTGTCAAAACGATACAATAAATCGTCCTAAAAATATCCTGATATGTAACTGTATGGCCTTGTTCCTGTATCTCTACCTCGTTATCGCATCTATGGATTCATGGCCTAGTTTGGTCAGTGTTAACCCTGACATTCTGTTTTGCTCGCCTGGGATGAACAACCAGCTCTAGGGCCTAACAGTTACAGAGGTTACTATTGTAAACCATCCAGCTTTCAGCCATGGGCAATGCAAGCAGCAATTTATTGAATCAGAAAGCATATGCACTTCATATTCTAATAGTCTTCAACTACCAACTGAACTGGCACGACCTTAATTATCTTCTTCATGTTAGTTACTAAGGCTCAATTTGCACTGCTGTATGAGAAAATATGCAGTACTTATCTACAGCAGTCTAGCCACCAGTGAGACCAAACAAATGTGAGAGGAAAATAGATCCTTCCTATCAGTGTGCGCTGTAATTTAGTTGGATTCAGGGGGAAAAAAACATGTAACCTATAACTTCCAAAACAGTTGGAAATAGCACAGGCTGGAACTACTGGTTTTGAGTCAAAATAGAAAAAGAAATGGTTATTCATGTAGGGCTGTAAAGTACGGAATTGAATGTTGCAACGTTAATATGGAACCTACAACATAAACATTTTGTAGCCTAACTTAAAAAATGTGTCAATAGGATAGTACAGAAGAAAACTGTCCCCGGGCCCAAACTCAAACTTTGAATTGGGAAGGGGGATTAGGAAGACCTTTCCATTTTTCTATTTGTGACAGACCCTCTCAAGTTACTTTTCTTGGTGGTTTTTTTTCTGTGTTAGATTTGATGAAAAGTTAACACCTGGTGCATCAGAGAATAAATCATGCTTATGAGATGTTGGCCCCCAGTCCTCCAGAGCCATGTACATAAAGAAAACACTCTTATGAACCTTGTGCAAACACACACACTTTTGGAAGTCATTCAGACATACGACAGACAGACTGGGTAAGTGGTGAAACGCCACAGGAAATTGCAGAGCAAGCGTAAAGGGAGCACCTTGTTCTTTGCTGGCAGTGTGGGAGAAGTAAACTCTCAACATTAACCAGCTAAATGTACATAATAAAGAGGAACAACCAACCAAAAGCAAATAGAAGAAGCAGTAACTGCAAGAGGAGCATGATCAGTGAAGCAGATTCTAACCACCTCTACGAGTGAAGTCCCCTATCTCTCCCTCTCACCGCATGGTATGCAGCATAATGCAGCAAATTCCTTTATGAACTAGTCAGGAAACAGAGCAGCCAAGGGAAAAAATCCTCTTACCTCATGCAGTGCTGGAGCTCCTCAGTCTCTCTAACATCCACCACAGAGTCTGTGTCGGTAGTCCGACTTCTTCTAATTACTTTCTGTCTAACGATAATCACCATGTGTATATTTTTCATTCCCTTCTCAGTGCTGTGTGCTCAGGCCCATGCCTAGACAGGGATTTTCTTTCCACGACAGTGGAGGAAAAGACTGTCTGCTTAACTCTCTAGCTGAAACATTTCCAGCCACCCCCTTCCTGCCTGCTCCTCCGCCTCCAGGAAGACCCTCCCAGCCCTCTCTGGCCAATAGCAGATCAGGCACGGATTTGCTGTGTACTGGCTGCAAAGCTCAGACAGACAGACAACCAGGCTAGCTGCAGATACTCTAATGCAAACCTGTATGCTATTTCAGATCATCTTGACCCAAGTCTTAACATAATTCCTCCTTTGGTTTGGAATTATTATTGTTCACTGTTATAAACAAATTAATATAATCATGTACAGATATTGATAAACAAAATAGTGGATGTGTAATAACACATAAGAGCCTACTTTCTCCACTATGCTTTCTCAAGAGGACAAAAATAGTTATAATGATTGCACTGAAAATTGCATGAAGATAAGCAAACAATTTGACATTACACATTATGAAAACAAGCTAGCTATCTTTCTCTCTATGTAACCTGTTTCTTTAAAAATGAGGTATCACAATAAAGGTCGTTCCCCCTTCTTTGAATCTGAATTTTAAAAAGCAAGTGACATCAAAGTAACTTATAATGTGATCTGAGCTTATAGCTAGCTATCTACACTGTACCAACAATAAACAAGTAACTTGGCTGAAGTCTTGGGAGCTAACGTTCACAGTAGCCAGCCATCAGTAGTTAGTAAGCAAATAGGCTACGGCTGGCTATATAACGTTAGCCAACGTTAAGCAAAGTCCGTGAACGAGCCACCATCACAGCTAGCTAGCTAGCTAGCTACTGCATCTGGAACTTTGATAGCTAGCACACGCTATCATGAAAACAAAGATTTTATATTATATGTACAAGATAATCGCGTGACCGCTCTAACAATGAAAATACGTCCTCAAAGATGGAATGCGGCGGGAGGCGATGTCATATAGGACCATTCTAGCCAATGAGGGCAGATACGCGTGTGAACAACAGGCACAACTCCAAAATAAAGTCGTTTTTTAACTTGACGAAATGCCACGTGCGTCCACTTTTATAATGCTGCATTCGTAACAACCTAACCATTAAGAAACGTATATTCGATCAAATAAAACCCACGTAGCAAATTAGCACTCATTTTTTTGTCGTTGACCGAATTCGACACTCTCATTGACCACCGTACCTAAATGTATTACTTCATGGTCTTGTCTTCGTGGATACATTTTGGGGTGGAGTAAAGCCTCGCTTCGCCTCTTACTCTCTGATGACAAACATAATATGCTAGTTTCTGACTGCATGCACTCCCATTTAAGTCTTCGGGATAACACTTTATTATTAGGTACTTTTCCTAACCTGCAATACATGACACATCATATTTGGGTACATAGCGAGCTAGCTAGGACACTGACAAGCTGAAGCTAGCATTTCTACCTGCTTACCTCATCATCAGGACGACTCGTTCCCCAGCGCAAGCCACCAGTCACGCAGCCAGGGTAGAAAGCACCATGGAACAGAGAAAAACAAAATGTGGAGAGGACAGGTGCTGTTCAACCTTCAACGGTCGACTTAATTATTGTTGTATTACCTAGCTATATATGAGCTATAACCACTTTCAGAAGAAAGTAACTGGGTGTTTGATTTATCTTCGTTACTTTGTAGCTAGCACGGATTTGACACAACAAGCAACAAGCATTTGACAGCTCGTTCTACGACTGCCAGTTTGATTTATTTGAAGGGGTAACGTAATGCCACTCTGTGCCAATGTGCGTACGAAAATTGGAACATCTAGAAGATTCGTTGGAATATAAATATACGTTGAAGATTAAAAGATGAGGCACGTTATTATTTGTTTTTAAAATACCCAATTTTTGGTTTTAAAAAAACGTATTTGTGAAATGGAAATCTACAGATCTCCCCACAGCAGCTTGGTACGTTCCAAGCGAATGTCAGGAGGCTCCAGAAGGGCAAGGGTTTGCTTGTTACCAAGGGAACAGCAATGGAACCGTGAGGAAAATTACCGGGATTTTTAGTTTATTACAGGGTTTTAATACAAGGATTTCGCACCCAAAAAAAATCAAGCCAGCGTTCTTCCCCGTTTTCTGGGATGTAAAAACACTTCATTTCGTGTTATTCATCTGTTAGTCATAGTATTAATCACTAGAGATTGAACATAAAAAATAGACCTTGTACTATGGGATGTTTCAAAAGCATCAAAACGGATTTATTGCATGAAATTCGTAGGTGAATAAATCAGAATAGAGAAATCCATGCCACAAGAAGATAGGACTTTTGACCTTTCAATAATATTTTCACACTGATTAGATCTGAATGTACATATTGTAGTTGAAATCTTAACCTTTTCTTCACAAGGATGCTCTTTTTTCACTCATAGTCTGCCTTGGGCCATAGGGGAATAAAGAGCAAGTCAAGCGTCCTCCTGACCCGGCATAACACTCAAGGTCATCACAGAATAGATCTACAGCAGGCCATAGAAAACCAGAGCCAAACCATGTGGATAAGATAAAGGCTGCACCTTGTTGATTGATGGGATGTTGTGTCGCTGCCTCTATAGGTTTATCAAATCAAATACAACAGGTAGACCTTACAGTGAAATGCTTACTTACAACAATACCCCCAAAAATACAATTAGACCTGAAGGTGGATTATCCACATCTAGCCTACTGAAACGGATCATAATTATTCATATAAATGATTTACAAACAGACACACACATTATGTGACATTATAATTCATTTTCATTAATGCCATCATTTATTAGTACATAATAATATAATAATAAATAATCATAACCCTCACAAGATTATAATTGACAGATTATAAAAAGACAAATAGCTAGGCCTATGCCGAAATAGGTTTCAGAGAGGACGTGTAATAGATTATCAGTCAGGCAAATTGAGTAATGAAATTATCTGGTAGATTGGCTATAGGAAAGGGTTTAGTATGCATTGTAAACTTGTTAACCTTGGATAAGTGGCCATTGAAATCTATCAACCCTGTACTTTTCCTGTGACATGCATGCGTAGCCACTGTGTGGCCATTCTGTTACACATGCATGCAGGACACACACCAGCAGCTGGACATAATGTATCAATCCTAACATTGTTCTTGAAGATATCACAACCTAATGAGGTATCGAATTAGCCAACCTATGAATCTATGGAAATCTACAAGGCAGAACACCACATATACGTGTGACATTTCTAAAATGATCTGAGGAATATTGTGAGGATTTATATATATATATATATTATATATTATTATTATATTATTTAGTGGGACTCTGGCTTGTTAGGACATTTACACACAGCTGGTCCATTTCTAGTCAGTAAGTCACAGGACGTCCTTGTCATTATTTAATCTCTTGTGACAGACCGCCTATATTCCGTCACATAACCATGGACCATCTCTTTTCCCTGTCATTTATTGAGTGCCAGATATGGGATTATGGAGGTATTTAAGGAGACAAACACATTCCTTCCACTAAATTGAAAGTGGTATCTGTTGAATATTGTTGTAGGCATCAGAAAAAAAAGGACCCGACTGGAATGCCAGACTGGTGGTGGGGGGAAGCCTGCTGACCAGGCTCCACTACCTTGGCTATTCCACAACATGGCACCCTCCATGCCAACCATGTGGCTGGCAAGCAGAGGTGGGCAATACAGCAGCGCAATGAGCTATCAAATGATACAGCCATGTAAATTCTACTCTGCTGTAAAGTGGTTTACTCACAATGAATCTGGAAATCTGACGGAAGTGTTTCCAGCATCTATTACCGTATAGTTGATAGGGAAGCATAGTCTAATGAAGAGAGTTCTAGTTTTGGATGAGGCACAGTGCTCATGTGGTTCTTTCTCTGCTAATTGGTCTGGGAGGAGACTTGGAATTACCAAGGGGACTGATCAAACATCTATACAGTGTTTCAGTGATAATTAAAACGTTTATTGATGGTTTATTAATTAACTTGATCAACAGCAGCATTTGGTCACAGCCAACATCAAAAGACAATATATGTATTTTTGTGTGATGGTTTGTATGTTTATTTGCTATAGAAAGTAGCAGGCTAAATTATTTATGAAACCTCTAGCACTATGACTTTCCATTCATTCCATCCTAGTGCCTTTATTAAACTCTAGATTCAGATGTCACATTCATTTGATACAGTTGTGAGATTAAATATTGACTCACAGGAGAGGTCCAATCTTTGATCTTGTCATATTGACTATCCCCTTCAAAAAGAATGAAGCAGAGACATCAGAGCTGTATGCGGAAAGGTCACAACCTTGCTCCCTTCTAGACTGGAGAAATGTCACAGTCAAACAGACTGAGATATGGAAGCATGAGAGTGGAAACAGCCACCCTTGGGTTATTCTTTGGACTTGTTGGGGCATCAAATGGAATAATCCTTCCTTAGTGTGCTACGTTGGCATTTTCAAGCTAATTTACAAGATAAAACATTGTGGAAAATCAACCAATTATTTGTCATTAAATGTTCAAACAATAAAAACAAATTATACCATCTTTTTGAATGACTGATAATTGAGGTAATGCCTTTTTCTATCATCAAATCAAATTGTATTGGTCACGTACACATTTTTAGCAGGTGTAATTGCGGATGTAGCGAAATGCTTGTCACAGTCCTAGTTTGATAGTAGCTTACGCTACACACCCTGGAGATGTTTGTATCGAAGTATAGCAGCAACCTTGAGGCATTCTTTATTCAACAGAAGTCATGGTTGTGCTGGATTTCTTTGACCTTAACCATTATCTCTTTGTTCAATTGCTGAAAATGTTCACAGTTGATGTGTTCAAATCAATAAGATCCAAGAAATTCAAGCAATACAACTCTGAGACGAGATTACTGGATAAAAGGGTAAGGTCCTACGAAGTCTATTCAAACCTGTGTGTCTCTTTGTGTTTGTGTGATTTTGTTTTCTTCTGTGTGTGTGAGATAATGTGTGAAAGACTAAGAGTGAGATACATACAGTAGACTGCTAGAGATGAAGGAAGAAGTACTGTGCATAGAAATAGGAATAGAGGACAACACTATCTCTCCAGCATTTGCATCAGACCTTCTGATTTATCCTGAGCCGATCTGAAGGTGGGCAGAAGGTCACTGTGAAAGGGATGGCTGTCTAGCGCCCAGGTCCCTCCTACACTTGTCGGTGCCTGTCAGCACAGCCATAAACATCACTTCATACATCTGCCTACTGCAGTCATTGCCTGTGATATAAACTTCCCAGTCTTCATTGCCTACAGTATCTTATATTGTTTGATACTGCTCAGATGCGAGGAAAAAATATGTATTATACTATCAGGTTTTAATATAATATTAATTCCATCAACTTACAATACAATTACATTACTTTTCTGCTCTCTTCAGAATCAGTTTCTGATATTAGGCACCATCTAGTGGTTTAAAAAAGGACCACTTTAATAATCACAACAATATTCTGTATTTGTTGTACTTGCAATGTGAAGTTATATGTTTAAAAACTGCAGCAAATCTAGTCAACGATTACTTTAGAATTTAACCCATGCATCACATGTAGATGCAATTCTGCAATATTATTTATTCTTGCCAGAACATAAGGCACTGACATTTTTACAAAAATGGGTTGGGATGACTTAATAGCTTGACTGAAAATGAAAAACAAAATCAAATCTATTTTGGCTCAGTGTATTTGAAATATCAAAATATCTTCATAATAATGTATCAATCATATTGCAAACAGATGCAATTTCAGTATATATCCTCTAGATGTCATGCTCCTCCTGTCTGTTTTTCAGGACTACATGATCAACTCGACCATCATCAAAGAATCATTCATTATCACCATGGAATGTTTTTTTATTTTCTATTATCAAATGCATTGAAATGTCCTATCACTATTCCTTTTGCATGAAGGGAGGATTCACCGGACAACTGTTGGCTTTCTGTGGTGTGCACACTCTTTTCACGCCACTTCGATACAAAGTGATTTTTGTAGCAGGTTAGGAGAGCATTTTCGCTAAGTCACTTCGGTATCAAAGTGGCATGAAAATAGTATTTCCCCTCTGTGGTAGGCCTATTCGGTGGCTGCAACCTGGTCTCAGAAAATGTCATATTATTATGTATGTGAATACGAGACACTCCATTTAGTATGATATGTTTCGTATGGTATGTATTCCGTTTCGTATGGTGTTAAAAATTACAATTCATATTATATGTTACGAATTTGAAAAACGTACAATATGTTACGAATTCTAGTTAGCTGGCTTGGTGACTAATGTTAGCTAGGCTAGGGCTTAGGGTTAGGTTAAAGGGTTAAGGTTAGGGTTAGGGCTAACTAAAAGGGCTAAGGCTAGGGTTGGGGAAGGGTTAGCTAAAAGGGTTAATGTTATGAGAAGGGTTAGCTAATATACTAAGTAGTTGTAAAGTAGCTAAAAAAAGTAGTAAGTAGTTGAAAAGTTGCTAAAGTTGTCCGTAATGAGATTTGAACTCGCAACCTTTGGGATACTAGACGTTAATGTTGTACAGGGGAAGGATTAGCTAAAAGGGTTCAGGTTAAGGTTAGGGGAAGGGCTGGCTAGCATGTTGAGTAGTTGCAAAGTAGCTAAAAAGTAGTAAGTAGTTGAAAAGTTGCCGATTAGCTAAAATGCTGAAGTTGTCCGTGATGAGATTCTCCCAACCATTGGGGTTGCTAGACATTCGCGTTGTACGCCCAACCATCCACCTTATATTGTTTTTGCCGTAAGTAGCCATCTAATTTGATTCTCCCGGATTATGTTTACAATATTATGTCTAGTCTATGAGACCAGGCTGTCTAATAAGGAAATGAAAGGACATTCTATGTGATCATTCTTAGTTGAACAATAACTTAGAGGTGAAGGTATGTCTGCTGTTTGTGTCCTCAGTCAAGCAGACAGGGGTGACACATCTTCCAGGTATGTGGGATCAGGGAATTCTTAAAAACAACAAATGCAGTTAATCACAATGATTTACATAAAACATGTCAAAGTAAGATGTTGCACAATTTGGTTTAATGTGTATCCTAAAATCACCCTCAATGAGGTTGTAACGGTATAATTCTCTACTTTCTATTTAAACCCACAAATCTCAAGTAATCTAACCATTGTGTCAAATCACAACTGTACTGTCTAAATCACTACTACTGATTCTTGTGGGCTTAGTTAGAGTAGATCTTTGATACCTTTAAAGCTGCAAGGACACCTAATGCATTCTGCTGAAGAACTAATGGGCGCGCTACACATTCTTTGGGGGAGGGCTCTGGGATGCTGTTCAAACTGACTGCTGCCTGAAGAATCAGGAAATTCAGAAGTGACACACACATACTGGAACAGCATTGCAGCTAATAGTAAGAACAGACGCATTTTCCTCATCCAATTTCTTTCTATGATTCTCTATTTCTTTCTATGATTTTTATTGTAAAAGCATGAGAAATCTCCACTTGTGTTTGTCTTAGGACATTTTGTTGGCTCACACAACACAACCATGGCTAGCGAAGACAGGGATAATAAGACTCCTGAATGTTTTCCAGTGGATGACTACATAAAGAGATCCTACCTTCCGATCATGTATGGGATCATATTTGTAGTGGGGCTTGTGGGTAACATCACCTCAATCATCATCTACTTGGTCAGGCTGCGCCCATGGAAGAGCAGCAGCATCATCATGGTGAACCTTGCCTTGGCAGACCTCCTGTATGTTCTGTGTCTGCCCTTTCTGGTCCACTACTACATCCACGACGACTGGATCATGGGCGAGGCCATGTGTCGCATTGTTCGCTTTAGCTTCCACTTCAACCTGTACGGCAGCATCCTCTTCCTCACCTGCCTGAGTGTGTTCCGCTATGTGGTCGTGGTCCACCCGCTGAGGGCAGCCCAGGTGCAGAGGACGAGCTGGGGTGTGATCGCCTGCCTGGCTGTGTGGTTCATATCTGTGTTGGAGATTATACCCATGGTCCACATGATCACTGTGAAGAAGACTGAGAACAATATGACGTCATGCCTGGATTTTGCTAGTAATGATCCAGAAGAGGTGTGGGTCTATGGCTGGCTACTCACTGTCCTGGGCTACCTACTCCCCCTAGTGGTGGTGTGCCTGAGTTACATCCGTGTTGCATGTGAGCTGGCCGGTGGGCCACATGAGGGCCGTCCGAACAGGGTGCGTGCCCGCAGGATGACTGTGCTGATCCTGGTTGTGTTTGTGCTATGCTTCACACCCTTCCACATCCTCCGTGCCCTGCGGGTGTACACCCAGATGGAAGCCCAAAGGCCGTTGCCCTGTATGCTGCTGATAGGGGTCAATGCAGCCTACACCATCTCCAGACCCCTGGCAGGGCTCAACACCTTCTTCAACCTGGCTCTGTACACTCTGGCTGGAGACAGGTTCCACCAGGCGGTCCTTGGCCTCCTCCGCTGGAGACCGCAGTTTCTCAAGACCAAGAGGCCCATCATGGTGGCAGTGATCGGCCAACCAGGCAGAAACAGTATGTCACAGGCGAACGTGCTAAAGAGCTGAGTCAAAATACTACACAACATTTTGTATACATATGCTTGATTTACTTCATTTCAAAACACAGAAGTCTATTTTTTGGTGTTGACAAAAATAACTATGTCCTTTTTACTACTTACTAACTTAGTAACTTACAAATGCACTGCTCGCCTTTGAGTAACTTTATTAGGTGCTGTCTTTCTAGGGTGACCATGTTTCTGAACGTTACTGATATTGTCGAAATGTTTGTGCCATAAAACTGGTTCTGTCAACTGCCGTGCAAGATAAATCACAGCAGGGTGCTCTTATCTTGAGTAGACTGGATTCAGTAGGGAAATGCTAGGTTTCTGGGTCAGTCTTTAATTGACAATACATTGCATTATAACAAGCTGTACAATCATACAACATATAATCATGTTAAGAATTAAACGTGTTAATCGCTGTCAGTAAATATTGGACTTGTATTTGATTTGATTGAACCTTTATTTGATCAGGGGGGTCATACTGAGACCAATGTCTCTTTTACAGATGAGCCCTGAATTACATCAATTACAGAACATACACACATCAAAATATAAATACAAAACCTCAAGCAGAAAGAAAAACATCTTCATCAAATGCAAAACACATTCATCATTAATAAGATCCTCAATCATCTTTCTGAATTGCCCTCGAGGCACCAGGACATCACATTTAAGAACAGCGAAGACTTACAATGTTGGACTTAAATATTGTCTCAAAACATTGGACCGAGGATAGAACACTGTCATCTATGATCTAGCTATAGAGTCATAGATTTAATAAGAATGTCAGACTTCGCTGCAGGTGATTGCTTAGAACAGATGTGAACCTTTTCCTTTCATACGGCTGGCACTCGAGTGGGGCACAATTAGTAGAAAAGCTCAGAAAGCTTTCACAATAGAATAATAATAATCAGTTATTTAGGGAAGAAATAGAGTATATATGTACGACAATGGGTTTTACATGACATTATATCCTGATAGTGTAACGATCCGTTTGTGGAGGTGGACAACTGTTTCTTCACATCAGCCAACAGTAAAAAAAATCAACAGTGATTTCACATTTCACTAAAGGTGCCTGTCTGTACACAATAATAATCCAGACATCTGAACTTCCTCAAACAAACCCAGCAGGATTGGTACCACAAAGCAGGAGCATATAAAATAATACAGTACATGTTATGTTACCTGTCTGAGAAGCTATTCTCCTTGTTTGTGGGTATGAGTCATTTTCCTTCCTCATACCACAGCTAGGAGGAAATAAGCGGGATCTATCGGGAGTAGACTAGACAGCAGAGTCTGTCTGTCTGTCTGTCTGTCTGTCTGGTGGTTCCTGTCTGGTGGTTCCACTTTTTTTTGCAATAAAATGAATGAGCTTTTTGAAAGAAGATGAGTCTTCATTCATTCAACTTATTAACTGCACTATGTTGAGAGTCAGGGCAATTTCCTGCATAGAGAGAAGCTTGTATTAGGCAGGTAATAGTCCAATCAGTGTCTTGTAAGCAGACCAATATTCCCATCCCTTGTCACTGCTGAATAACAGCAAATGAAAGAGACTGATGATTGTACAGTGCATATACCTGTATATATAAACTGCTATTTCTGGACCAGAACATTCTGAATGATTCTCCCTTGTTCCCTTATTTCTCCCTTAGTAATAATCTCACTATAGCAACAGGAAAGGAACTTGAATATTTCCTTTAACAAGTAGTGTTCTTCTCAATGGTCCTCTCCTTTCTGCCTAATTTTCGTGTTTTACAATGCATATAATATATCTCATTGAAATGTAATCCTCAGGAGACAGACACACACATGAAGTGAAACACATCCATTTTATACCACACTTCATTGTGATGCATGATTATGAAAATATTGGTGGAGAAAATACAGGCCAACATCTTGCAAACACAACCAATGCTATTCATTCACGTAAACAAGTTTAATTTCGACAGTGCATGACCTACTGATGAAGATAGATGTTGGACGCCTGGTCACCTGACTGGGACTGTGTTTATCTGGGCTGTTTGCTAATGCGGACGAAGCTAGTGCTTGTATTGCATTTTAAAGGTCAAGACCTCATGAATGTGGTTAAATGTCGTTGAATAACCTTCCAAATGTCTATGGCTTCATACCAATGATTCCAGGCAGAAAAGGGTCATGTTTGTTCAATGCATTTATTTCTAATATCTGAAGTAGTATTCACCCAGCCTTGCAGACCTGACAAGAACATTGCTGATAAAGTATAACACATCAAATGGCATCAAGACTGTCCTTTTCATACACAACAATTCGAACAGGAACATACAGATACATAAATGTAGAAAGTTCTCCCTCGTGTGATGGTATTATAACCTTTTTCCTTTTAGACAAACTCCCTTGTTTGCAATAAATAAATGCAAGATTACCTGTTTTTCAAAGATGTGCACTTAAGTTGAGTGGCAGTTGAAGTTCATTCAAATCACTCTTTCACAACATGGCATTTCACAGGGCTGTGGGGATGGCAGTACAATATCTAGTGTGACATTCTCTTTTTAGGCTTGATTTCACCGCTATATTTACACTGAGGTCTGATAAGGATAATAGGTTTGAAATATTCATTTCAGACTTTTCAGACTTTGCGTCAATATACACATCACACTACCGTAAATTTGAGCAGATAACAACTGCATGAATATAAGCTGTTTTTTCATCAGGGAGATTGCTTCACAGCACATTCCACCCCCCCCCCCAAAAAAATAATTGGTGGTTGGTTTGAAAATGCTGGGGCAATGTATAAACATGGTGCGTTGGCTCACTGAAATTGCAGGCAAACTTGTGATCAATATACAATAATGGTACGCACGCACACACACTCCAATAGTTGTATAGCTTGAACAATTACTTATAACAAAAACAAAAAACAGTTTCCTGCAAACAGATGCTGCATATTCCTGAATGAAAAATCATTTTCAATAGAGCTTTTCCATTTAGCAGGTTTTCTAGTCCAAGAGCAGGCCTAATCTGGATTAGGGATACCAACCCAAACTGTGATAATGGTTACTATTACATTACAGTCAATCAACTAACTGGATACAAACTTACTTAAACAACAAAAACTTCCACTCATCGGTTAAGGTTAATGCACCAAAGCTGTGCTCAGTGATCAGACAGACCAACATCTTCTGAAAAAATCAAGTAAACACAGGATAAATGTGAAAATGAAAGCAGCAGCAAATTCATATTTTTATTTAAAAAAATATTGTCATTGGAGAGTTGAAATGTTCATAACAGAACAACAGATCAGAATAGCAAATCCATTATTTAATCTAACATGACATCATCATCACAGTAAGTAATTCAACCATAACAATTAGATGAATCTCGTTTGATACTTTCAAGTTTGTTTAATGTTCATTCAGAAGTTACCTGTGTTTTGAGAGGGACAATCAGACATGAAACTAGATGTGGTACATTTCATCTCCTTCCTACTACAGGAAACTACTGTATTCTGCTACCGTGTCATCTCAGGCTGTTATTCTGGTAGCATTAGAACCCCCCTCACAGCCCACAAAGCCGTTGGCGTGGGCTCCACAAACATGTTAAACCACGGAGTGTGACGGGGTGAGCACGAGGGCCGAATGCTGATCACCTCATTGACAGTCAGTCCACACACCAACCACACTGACCTGGCTCCTCAGTCCTCACCTAGAGCATTTACCTACTGGTTATCTTTACCTTCTGGAGAAGACTACTTACACAATCCAAGCTTAACATTTTTGAAAAATCTTCCTTGAGGAGTTCTTTCCATTTGTAATGTGAAAGCTGAATGTGTTAAGTCTGGTCAGGGCAGAATAGAAATCAGGCGGGTTTTCTTCAGGGTAATCCTCTCTTTGTGAGTTTATGATTGACTTCACATTCCAACACACAGATAGTGGATGAACAGAAACAGCAGTTCCTCTGAGTTGAAACTTGAACGGTGTTGCATGTAGACAAACGCTACTGAATATTGCACCCGAGAAAACATTTTTGCACCATAATCAAAACATCTGACATTATCTTGACTGACTACAACTACACTATATTTGTTTGAGGGAAATGTAAATATAATTGAAACTGCCATGATAAAATGAAACTAAATACATTATCTTATTTCTGAGAAGTTGTCAATTTGCAAGGTCCCGTTAAGAAAACAGTAGCTACGTAAACAAAGACAAATATTTTCTAAGTCGGCGTACTTTTGGCTCTCATCATTTCTTTTGGAATTAACTCTCCATCCTCAAAACGTCTCTCAGATATAATATGGACTGGACACATGACATGCGAGAATCAGCACATTTATATTGTTTTCTGTTGAACTACTATATTCCTGCCAGTCGCAACAAAAAAAACACTGATTGATATCCACCCCTTGACATTGAGTCCCAATAAAAATGTATTTGCTAGCAGCGTCTTTTGATTGTGTCTTCTTTAAGCTTAATTTACTGCCTTTAAAGAGTTATCATAATCTACATGATAATAAATAACCATGACTAAGAGGCAGGAAAGCAAAGGAGCAGCAAAACAATTCATTACAAATAAATACATTAAACCATCCATTTGAAGATTTAAGACACCAAAGGGCACTCCAAGGCAGAGCTTCTGTGAAACTGACTCACAGACTTGGCAGTTTCATAACCAGAAAGAAACTTTAGCAGAGCGCTAGGATCACACTGAAGCTGAGAAAGAGATAAAGATAGAGATAGTAGACAGAAAAAGATAGAGCGATAGAGAGAGATGGACAGAGGCAGAGAGAGAAAGAGTACCATGTGAGATGATTCTGGAGGTGATCACCAGTGACCTCTCTCTGTGTGCGTGGCCAGGATAACACCTCACCAGCGGGCCACCTGGCTGGTGTAGTCTTCAGTGGTCGTGGCCAGGTCGCCTCCGCCCCCGTACCCCCGGCGTCTGGGGAGTGAGGCCCTGCTCTGCTCCCTCTGCTCCCGAAGCCATCGGCGCTCCTCACGCCTCTTCAATCGCTCCGCCTGGTGCTCGCGCTGGCGGGTGTATTGGAAGCGCTGGAGGAACAGGTCCTTGGCATACTCGTACAGCTGCACGTCCAGATAGTTGAGCTCCTCGATGCGACGGCGCACAGCCTCGCTCAGGTCCACGTTGGCGGCGCGCGTGCTGTTGATCTGAGTGAAGGCGGCGATGAAGCGCAGGCTGAACGTCCGCTCAAACAGGTACTGCGTCTTGCGCTGGAACTCTGTCAGTCCGTAGAAAGCCATGTTCTTCAGGTTGTTCATGGCACTGCCCAGCAGGATGTGGTTGCGATCGCTCTCGTTCATGGAGGACAGGTTGTAGCAGCCTACCAGGTTGAGGTCGGCCAGCATGCGCACCTGTCGGTTGTTGGCCAGGTTGGACGGACAGTCCATGAACTCGGTTAGGGTGACGCCCGACCAGTCGTCCCCGCTGTAGCAGGTGGGCAGTTCGTCCTGTGTGGGCGAGCGCCCGTCACACATGTGCAGGGAGGTCTTCCAGGTGGCACCTCGCTGCACGTGCTTCCACTCGCTCAGGTAGCGGGAGACGGGGTCACGCAGCATGGTTATGTAGTAGAAGTCCCTGCAGCCAAAACAAACACAGTCAGAGAGCTACGAACACATCAACATCACACAGGCCCACGCAGCATTGTACTGACAGATGGTGACTTTTTTGACTGGGTATCGCACTTCAAGGTTGGACGCTAATTACCAAACTGAAACTTTAGAGAGATTATCAGGTCTTTTTCCCTATTGTCCTTGAACACATAAGTGATTTATCGTGTCAATGGTAGGGGAATATCAACAGAGTTATGGGTGTTTTTACAACTCACCTGAGGTTGTACTATTTGATCATGAGCATGTCTAGTCATCAGAAATAACCTGAAGCAAAAACCTAGTTGACCAATGATGGATATAAAACCTATCAGATCCATTCCTCAATGTTCTGAATTATCGGAATGAGGAGAAAGTGTTTTTGACAGAAGTCTTTTGCAGTCCTAATCAAGTGCTTTACCCATCAGTTGTCTACCAAACGAAGCTCTATGTTTTAGAGGAGAAATTCCAGTAGCACTTTGGAGAGGAGAGCTGTTAAATGAAAAATATTATTTGTATACACATCACTGCCTCTCCTACAGAGAGGGACTATCTCCTCAATCATTGTAAGCCTAGGGACAGCCACTGAACATAAAAAAAAATTCAATTAATCAGTTTCCTGCAGTGCCAACTTAAGGACATTCAAAGGAGAGGAGCTCAGTACAGGCTACAGTAAAATTGGAGAATGTGCTGGAAAAATGCATAGCAGTAAGCAATGTAGTACAGAGTGAAAACATTGTCAAAAAGATGTTGAGAACATACTCTGCAACCTACTCAATAAAAATGTATGTAGGCAGTAGGAATCATAATAAAACGATATGTAGGCAGTCAAAATCATATACAGTACTACAATTCCACGATACCTAGTTAAATAAAGGTAAAAACTTTTTTTTTTAAATACACGAGCTCCAAATGGCAAAACATACATTCAAAAGTTTAGACACACCAACTCATTACCAGGTTTTTCTTTATTTGTACTACTTTATATAATGTAGAATAATAGAGAAGACATCAAAACTATGAAATAACACATATGGAATCATGTAGTAACCAAAAAAAGTGTTAAAAAAATGTAAATATATTTGAGACTCTAACAAGTAGCCACCCTTTGCCTTGATGACAGCTTTCTACACTCTTAGCATTCTCTCAACCAACTTCACGAGGAATGCTTTTACAACAGTCTTCAAGTTCCCACATATGCTGAGCACTTTTTGGCTGCTTTTCCATCTCATTTGGGTTGAGGTCAGGTGATTATGGAGACCAGGTTATCTAATGCCACACTCCATCACTCTCTCCATCACTCTCCTTGGTCAAATAGCCTTTACACAGCCTGGAGGTGTGTTTTGTGTCATGGTCCTGTTAAAAAAACCAAATGATAGTCCCAGATGGGACTAACCAGATGGGATGGTGTATCACTGCAGACTGCTGTGGTAGACATGCTGGTTAAGTGTGCCTTGAATTCTAAATAAATCATAAAGCACCCTAACACCATCACACCTCCTCCTCCATGCTTCACGATGGGAACCATCCATTCACCTACTCTGTGTCTCACAAAGACACGGCAGTTGGAACCCAAAATCTCAAATTTGGACTCATCAGACCAAAGGACAGATTTCCACTGGTCTAATGTCCATTGCTCGTGTTTCTTGGCCCAAACAAGTCTCTTCCTATTATTGGTGTCCCTTTGACCATGAATTTGACCATGAAGGCCTGATTCACATTGACTCCTCTGAACAGTTGATGTTGAAATGTGTCTGTTACTTGAATTCTGTGAAGCATTTATTTGGGCTGCAATTTCTGAGGCTGGTAACTCGAATGAACTAATCCTCTGCAGCAGAGGTAACTCTGTGTCTTCCTTTCCTATTGCGGTCCCAATGAGAGCGAGTTTCATAACAGCGCTTGATGGTTTTTGTGACTGCACTTGAAGAAACTTTAAAAGTTCTTGAAATTTTCCAAATTGACTGACCTTCATTTCTCTTTGCTTATTTGAGCTGTTCTCGCCGTAATATGGACTTGGTCTTTTGCCAAGTAGGGCTATCTTCTGTATACCACCCCTACCTTGTCTCAACACAACTGAATGGCTCAAACGCATTAAAAATGAAAGAAATTCCACAAATTAACTTAACAAGGTACACCTGTTAATTGAAATGCATTCCAGGTGACTACCTCACGAGGCTGGTTGACAGAATGCCAAGAGCGTGTAAAGCTGTCATCAAGGAAAAGTGTGGCTACATTTAAGAATCTCAAATAGAAAATATATTTGGATTTGTTTAACACTTTTTTGGTTACTACATGATTCCATTTGTGTTATTTCATAGTTTGTATGTCTTCACTATTATTCTACATTATATAAAATAGTAAAAATAAAGAAAAACCTGGTAATGAGTAGGTGTGTCTAAACTTTTGACTGGTACTGTATGAATGAAATAGTCAAAATAAATAAATACACCTTTGAAGAGAGACCTGATATAATGTTTTCTTCACTTTACATTGCAAAGAGGGCTGTCTATTTACAAAAACTCCACAGCTGCTCTATCAACACAAGGCTTTCTGACAACTTCAAAGGAAAAACATCACACTCCCAAACTCCAGGTCGGTATGTCAAGGCAGCCTGAGGTACAGAGCAGTGAAGGGCTGGGGCAGGTGTTGGCTGGGCAGGCCTCCCCTAAGGTGATGTCCTCTGAGTGCCAGTGAATATTTAATGGGGCCGCATTCGGATATGACCCGGGAGAGCAGACTGGCCGGATAAAGTGGGATGTGCCGCTGAGACTTCACACTGATTCCAAAGCTGCTCGGCTTTTCAGGTCCTCCACACACACACACACACACGCACGCAAGCGCGCACACACACACACACACACACACACACACACACACACACACACACACACACACACACACACACACACACACACACACACACACACACACACACACACACACACACACACACACACACACACACACACACACACACACACACACACACGCACGCACAGGTAAACAGACGTATGCACATGCAGGGTTGTACGTACGCAGGTATACACGCATGCACACACTCATGGCCCAGTTTTTTAACCAATGGTACAGTCTCGTGTAGTCATGGTTTTAGGTATTCTGAGGAGGATGTCCTGTTCCTTGTATTCTACAACAAATTATATTTCTCCTTTGTCAGTTCTGTAAAATCTGCACTTGAAAAATAAGAGTGCTGCGATTATGACACTGTCATGACCATCGTCACAGTCTGAAAGGATACACCACAAAGTAACATTCAAGAATCTAGAAATATTTGTTGACTGTCTACACTTAACTGATTGTGTGTCACTGATCTAGACACAATACCTCATAATGCCAAAGTAGAATTTTGTTTTTACATTATTATTATTATTATTATTTATTTATTTATTTTTATTTTTTTTACAAATGAACAACATATGAAAAGCTGAATGTATTGAGTCAATAAGTATTCGACCCCTTTGTTATGGCAAGCCTAAATAAGTACAGGAGTAAAAATGTGCTTAAACAAGTCACATAAGAAGTTGCATGGACTCACTCTGAGTGCAATAATAGTGGCTAACATGATTTCGGAATGACTACCCCATCTCTGTACCCCACACATACAATTATCTGTAAGGTCCCTCAGTCGAAAAGTGAATTTCAAGCACAGATTCAACCACAAAGACCAGGGAGGTTTCCCTGTGGTTCACAAAGAAGGGCACCTATTAGTAGATGGGTGAAAATAAAAAAGCAAGACACTGAATATTTATTTGAGCATGGTGAAATGATCAATTACACTTTGGATGGTGTAGCAATAGACCCAGTCACTATAGGAGAAAACTGAGGATGGATCAACAACATTGTAGATACTCCACAATACTAACCTATATGACAAAGAGATAAGAAGGAAGCCTGTACAGAATAAAAATATTCCAGAACATACATCCTGTTTGCAATAAGGCACTAAAGTAAAACTGCAAAATAAATGTGGTAAAGTAATTACCTCCTGAATACAAAGTGTTATGTTTGGGGAAAGTCCATCACAACACTTAACTAAGTACCACTCTTCATATTTTCAACCATGGTGGTGGCTGCATCATGTTATGGGTATGCTTGTCTTGGGCAAGGACTAGGGAGTTATATAGGATAATAAATAAATGTAATAGAGCTAAGCACAGGCAAAATTATAGAGGAAAAATGATTTCAGTCTGCTTTCCAACAGACACTAGGAGACAAATTCAACTTCCAGCAGGACAAAAACCAAACACACAAGGACAAATATACACTGGAGTTGCTTACCAAGGCAACATTGAATGTTCCTGAGTGGCCTCGTTACAGTTTTTACTTAAATCGGCTTGAAAAATCAATGGCATGACTTGAAAATGGCTGTCTGGCAACGATCAACCCCCAACTTGACAGAAGTTGAAGAATTTTAAAAAGAATAATAGGCATATATTGTACAATCCAGGTATGCAAAGCTCTTAGAAACTTACCCCAAAACATTAACAGCTGTAATTGTTGCCAACAGTGATTCTAACATGTATTCACTCAGGGGGTTGAATACTTATCTAACCAAGATATATGAGTGTTTCATTTTGAATAATATATTTTTTTAAACATATAATTTGTCTTCCACTTTGACATTACAGAGTATTGTGTGTGGATCATTCACAAAAAAAAGGACAATTAAATACATTTTAAAGCCACTTTGTAACACAACAAAATGTGTAAAAATTCAAGGGGTGTGAATACTTTCTGAAGGCACTGCATATATTAAGACTCCCTGAATATTAGCAACATAGAACAGCAATATTTATGCCTGTTTTTCTGTGTCACCAGGCAACACATGGCATCTTCACAGTAATAGCATATTATTATTAAATGACACTAATGTACGTAATACAAAAACTTGTTTGTTCCTTATGCATCAATTACTTAACAGCAATGACACGATCAATCATGATTACCATGATTATCACTAAATCAAATATTGTTGGGAAATGGTTTCAGAGAGTATACCCTAACACTCCAATCACCCCCATATGATGTAACGATGTGCCATGGCGTCAGTATGTATGGGTGCACGAGAGTGCAGTGTAGTGAGTGGGTGGTGAGCAGAGTAGAGCACCCTCTCTCTCTCTCTCCCGCCCGTGGTGAGTTGGCAGTGTGTCTCAGGCAGTAAGCTGTGATTAGAGCCCCGCTGGCAGCAGCTGTATCCTGGCTCTTCTCTTCATACTGGAGTGGATCGCCCAGCTCCGGCTACAGCCGACAGACACATCCTCATTAGCCTGTATCAGGGACACAAACACATGCAGCAAGTGTTGCCTGAGCACGCCAGCACGCTCAAAGGTCATCCGTGTGCACCATCAGTGTCACGGTGCATCGGCATCAAAGTATCGAGAGAGAAAGGAGACTGGCCCTGCACGCCACAGAAGGACTTTAGACAGGGGGGTGAGTCGGCCCAGCGAGCTACCGCCCATCGTCCTGTTTTAATAATCATTTCACATAGCCGTTATCCGCAATCACAAGTGGAGCTGGCAGTTGCTATCTTGAATCTTCAGAGATAATAATTGGAGCTTGTTCATATGCTGATGATTTCTCCCTGTTGATTTGTTTACGCGTGATTGGGTAAACAGAAAATGATTAAAGGTCATAAAACATTTTTTTAAATTTGGCGTCGTTCCATAAAGCCCCCAGGATGCAGACAGAGACACATCCTGTGCCAAGAATTTCCAGCCCACTTAAAGTGTTTAAGTTGAGAGGCCTGCTGAACCCCAGTTAATCATGGATCAATAATGGATGTGAAGCATATTGCATCTCAGTCAGCTCCAGAATGCCTACCTCTAAGAAGCTGCAGCAAGACCCAACTGGAGCGGAGACTAACGACAGGTCATTAACATGGAAGAGGACTATAAGAGCATGTGAATTCCAATAAGGCTGAGAGGAAGGAATGCGGCTCTGGATGTTTATGGATGTTTAAACTTTTATAGAAACTGTGCACTATGCACATGAGGAAGACATCATATTTACGGACTCTGATGAATATCTGATTAAAATGTCTGATTTATCTGTCTACTATAACTTCAAGTCCAATCACTATGAACACAATATGCTCCAATTTCTGCTATCGCAATCGAGAATTTGAGAGATTAGAGAGTTATTTACTGGCAAGCAATAGTGGCTTTACAGTAGCTGAGGACCTACCAACACAGTACCTCTCTCTTTTAGGATTTCTTCCTAAACCAAGCTGGATAAAAGCAGTATGAAGGACATCAGCCTCTCCGAAAGACTGGCACAGCACCACAGGAAGAGTGACAGAGACTTGCCCCTTCTTCCTCCATCTCAACCTCCTCTCCCATCTCTCCACACAGGGACCCATCTGTGCAGACGGTAAACTACTATTCATCCAAGCTAGTGTCAGCTCAACAGCCAACTGGCTTTTAATTGCCTGTAATTAACCTCAACGACATGATGGCAGCCCGCAGCCCCTCCATGATGGCATGCTACTAAAAAAGAAAGTATACATTTAGCCCAAGATACATGGTCTTCACTGAAGGTGAGGGAATTGGCTTCACAAGTCAACCAACTTTACAAGCATTTCGCAATAACATCTGCTAAACACGTGTATGTGACCAATAAAATTGGATTGGATTTGGAACGGGAATCTGTGAAGTCTGGGCAGAAACTTGTAGCAGATGCCTGCAGGTAGAACCAAACTACAGATCTGTCTGCTAACTGTGCAGAACTTTGCTATAAACTGCTCTGCTACTAAATGTCTACCACTGTGTGCCTGCAAATATGTAAGGCAAACCTTGTCCAGAAACTTCAGCACCAAAGCTGACTGATCTCGTGTCAGGGAGAACTATGGAGTGGTGTTTGAAGAAATTGCCTCTGATATCTTTCCCTTGAGGTTCTCCCTCAATCTGTTCACTTGCTATTGTGCCATGTCTGGTTTACAGTTGCTTTAGAAAAGCTTTGATCGCTTTGTTTGCTAGCTCGATGTGGTCTGCTGGAATTAGATAGGGGATGTGTAGTGTATGCTGAGACAAACTTTATGTTCGGCGGCTGATTAGACTTGCTCGACACCTATTTGTGCCCTGCATCATGCAACAGAAATGAATATGCAACAAATTCCAGTGGACTGCGCTTGAGGGGCGCGCTGCGTTTCATCTTGGACCTGGCAAAAACCTCAAACCTACTGCTCCCTCCGTCTAAAGCTTGCTGATCAGACCACTGAGGTATAATAAGGATCAGACGATGCTTTTCAGGAGCCTCAGAAGTTCACAGTCTGCCCAGCAGGGTTACAAGGGTCAAATAACTCTCTGTGCTGATACCTTTTATTCAAAGGTCTCCGTTTATTAAAGAGATGTATCACAGAGAAAATGATAAAGCTTGACAAAAGCAAGCATGAACTAGTCTGTGCTTTAAATCATGTGAAAATATTCATATTTGTCTGTCCCCCTAGACATAATTTTTTAAAAGCATTATATCCGACCTTCAATATGCATCGCAGGTCATGCTTTTGGGACAGACACTTCCAGTGACTCGTTTAACATCCATGTTGTCGTGTCTTTGGCATCATTAAACTGAAGATGAATCTTTATCAAATAACTCTCTGTAATTATTATTAGGCGATTAAACTGATTAATCATGTAACTGTAATTAACTAGGGGGCACCAAGGAAAATATTCAGATGACAAAGTTATAATTTTCCTAATATAACTTTCAGATATTTTAATATTTGATCCTTTAGTCTTCTGATTAATGACGTATTCTTTACCTCACGTTAGTCTCATTCCAAACGTCGTAAATTGTTGGTTATCTGCACAAACCCAGTCTTCACTATGAGTCATCCATACATCAATTGTCTTAAAATAATTGATTTACTAACTAAGTAATTCACATAAATGCATAACAAACAGTGGATAGTTACAAGGAAATGATAAAGGAGTTTCCCTAGTGGGATAAACCGGCATCGCAGCTTGGTGTACAAAAGGGAAGTGGGGGTTCGACTGAGATAAGGAAACACACAGTTGATAATTATAACAATTGAAATGCTAATCCTTTGCACATGAACGCTCACTCATTCGGGAACAATTGCAATCAATATATATATTTACGCTCAGTGTGTCGTCGGGATCTCTGTTGAAAAGTTTGTTTCTGTTGGAGAGTTTGTCCGCTCTCTCTCTCTCTCTGTCGTGGTTAGAATAGATAGTTCAGAGAGACATTCATTCATGTCGTTATAGGATAGATGTTTTGGCGGTTGTCGGTCTTTGCGTTCAATGATACCGAATTCCTAGCTGCAGACTAGTAATTAATATCAAAGACTTGTTCTTATTCTGTCGGTATCGATAGTCTAAGAGTTTAACCACGTGGTATGGTTAAAAGATTCCGCCATCTACTCAAACCTTAAGCTCGGTCTCCTCTCAAACCTTGGCCCTCTCGTTATCGAGGTAAGCTAGTCTCAATCTTAGTCCTCTCATAATTGAGAGAAACATGGTCTGTTGAGAAATTCTCAAGGTGGGGGTTTTATTCGGAAGAGCAGAAAGGGCTGTCCCTGGACACCAGACCATAACCGTGCTCATGGGCGGTCCTCTGATTTATTTAAACTCCAAAGGGAATTGGAGTTTCCTTCATTAAACAGTCCAAAATCACATTACACAATATGTAATTGTATTTGTATGTTTCTATGTTTTGGTTGGTCAGGGTGTGAGCTGGGTGGGCATTCTATGTTACATGTCTAGTTTGTCTAGTTCTATGTTTGGCCTGATATGGTTCTCAATCAGAGACAGGTGTTCGTCATTGTCTCTGATTGGGAACCATATTTAGGTAGCCTGTTTGGTGTTGGGTTTTGTGGGTAATTGTCCTTGTTACTGTCTCTGTGTTACTTTGCACCAGTATTAGGCTGTTTCGGTTTTCATGGTACGTTTATTGTTTTTGTATTTCATTCGTGTTTACTTTGTTTCATTAAACATGGATCGCAATAGCTACGCTGCATTTTGGTCTGACTCTACTTCACCTTAAGAGAACCGTTACACTCACTCATTCATCTTATACAATAATTAGATGTAAGCCTCATATCTGAGGCTAGTGTATAAACAGCGTTATGGTAATGTGGTCGTATTGACTCCCATGAGTTTCACAAAATTGTACCAAATGGACCAGTTCGTAGCTGGATTCTTCACTGATCTTTTATACCTTCTCCAGAACATAAATGTTGTTTGGACCTCAAGTTCTGTGAGGTGGAAGAAATTCCTTTGTTCTCTCTATGAAAACTCACTCTCTCTCTATACTGTGGCCATGAGGAGATAATCTCCTCCGGGAATTTACAACCTGAGGTTGCAGCAGCCTGAGTGTAGGAGACAGAGAGAGGGGGATGTTGCTCGCTGTACCTAAAGAGTGCAACGTCATGACAAAGTCATTGGAGCAGGAGTGTCTGTGTAAACTTGGCTTATTATGCAAGTGTCATTGTCAGTATCCTGTCAATAAATCGCCTTAATGAGTTTGACTTTACTCAAACCAATCCAGTACATGTCCACAGAGCAAGCACTGTATTATAGTTAGAGGTGACCGTTTCCATTCCCAGTCCTTTGTCAATATACAAGAAGACTGTCCAATGACAAGGGTTTCACCTGAGGAGATGTTCTTCCTGTAGATTTACACCTCACTTGACTCCTGGCCTTTCCTTAGCTCTCCACTCTGCTTCTCCTCCATGGCCTACAGACATCAGCGCTCCCTCAGGATTCCCAACCTTTCAGTGCTCTAAAGGTTGTCAGATTAATCACGCTTCCGATTCCAGTCGTCAGTCTCTTCCACCACCTCCTTCACTCTACCCCCTCTATCTCTCTCTTTCCCTCTCCCTGTGTTTTGCTCTCTCCTCTCTCTCATACTGATATTAACAACTGTGGAGCTTCTGTTCATACATTTTAGTGTTAGATCTGGTTGTTTAAAAATATTAAATTGCAGTGAAAAAAAAGTCTCTGTATGTAGCCTAGTGTTGACAAAAAAAGAAGCAAAACTCCAGCAGACGGTTTGATTTAAAGGGGACAAACTAATTTAGTCTGCTACTGTATGCCTGCCTCACCCGAGATTGCAGCTCGCTATATCTGAAATCGCTATAAGGGAGAATGTGATCCAGTGCAAGCTGTTTCAGGAGAGGAGAAATCAATTCCTAATAAAGAAACTGAGCTGACGGTTTGGGACGGTGTATTAGTTCTATCACACTGCCCGTAGAGAGACGATTATTTACTCTACTTCATTACTCATATTAGCAAGTTTGATTAAAAAAACAGTCACTCATTTGGGTTTCATACACCTGAATCAACAACCCAATGAAATGCAGAAGTGAAGGAGATACTTGTCAAAGAAGAAATCCTTGGCTATTATTCTCCTCAGTGAATTGCCACTTAACAAAGTAATGCGGACATAAGGTTCCGCATGCAGCCAGTCAGGTCCAACATTAGTGGCACCCTTGACAAATATGAACAAAATAGACTGTATAAAACAAATAACACAAGTACTGAGCTATACTCTATGCTCCAACAAAAATTGGGAAATTATATTATTTTATACTAATACAATTGTCTAATAGTGTTTTTGGTGTTTTTTTTTACCCAATACATGACTGGGGGGTTATACATATGGAGCATACTAATTCAGTTGCTCAGAGAAATAGATTTTGTTAAAAAAGTAATTGCCAAGGCAGCAGCTACTCTTCCAGGGGTCCAAACGCATTAAGGCACTTACATTACATATAAAACAAAAGATAAAACAATACATCATATAACATTATTACACCACTACATAATTACAATACAACATGTATAATACCACCCTACAACAATATGTGTGTGTAGAGTGCGTGTGCCTGCGCTTGTGTGTGTATGCGTGTGTCTGTACCTGTGTGTGTGTGTGTCTTTTCAGAGTCTCCGCTGTTCCATAAGGTGTATTTTGACCTGTTTTTTAAAATGTGATTCTACTGCTTGTATCAGTTGCCTGATGTGGAATAGAGTTCCATGTAGTCATGGCTCTATGTAGTACTGTGCGCCTCCCATAGTCTGTTCGGGACTTTGGGACTGTGAAGAGACCTCTGGTGGCATGTCTTGTGGGTTATGCATGGCTGTCCCGAGCTGTGTGCTAGTAGTTTAAAACAAACAGATCGGTACATTCAGCATGTCAACACTTCTTACAAAAACAAGTAGTGATGAAGTCAATCTCTCTTCCACTTTGAGCCATGACAGATTGCATGCATATCATTAATGTCCCTCTTTGTGGCACCTGACCACCCTACTGAACGGTCGTCTAGGTGCGACAAAACTAGGGCCTGTGGGACCTGCCTTGTTGACAGTGTTGTTAAGGCAGAGCAGCGCTTTATTATGAACAGACTTCTCCCCATCTTACCTACTGATGTATCAATATGTTTTGACCATGACAGTTTACAATCCAGGGTTACTCCAAGCAGTTTAAGTCACCTCAATTTGCTCAGTTTCCACATTATTCATTACAAGAATAAACTACGGTTTAGTGAATGATTTGTCCCAAATACAAAGCTTTTTAAAAATATATATATTTAGGACTAACTTACTCCTTGCCACCCATTCTGAAACTAACTACAGCTCTTCGTTAACGATAACGACACTGAGCCTTTTTCTAAAATGTTTTATGAGATTGGAGAACATAATGTTAGGGATCTTTGAACATTCCTCCATAGAGAGATCTTACAGATCCCATGTCTGTGCTTATGTTCTGCCTGCCCTCTTCAATTCAAATGACAAGCTTTCAATGGGGTCCAAGCCCAGAGACTGAGGGTCAATGCAAAATGTTGACTTTGTTGTCAATGAACCGTTTATTTGTGGATTTTCATTTGTGCTTGGGGTTATTGTCTTGCTGGAAGATCCACTTGCGGCCAAGTGTTTGGCTAAACCAGGTGTTTTGACTAAAATGTCCTGGTACTGTGTAAAGATCATGATGTCGTTGACTTGAACAAGGGCCCCAGGACTAGTGGAAGCAAAATAGTTCCATAACGTCAAAGATTCACCAACATATTTTACAGTAGGTATGGGGTTCATTTCTGCAAATGCATCATAATTTAGACTCCAAACCCACCACTGGTGTGTGGCCAAAGAGCTTTGTTTTCATGTCATCTGACTGTAGCACCGGTTCCAATCCAAGTTCCAATGTCATTTAGCAAACTCCCGGTTTATATTCGTTGGATGACATGAAAATAGACCCCTTTGGCCAAGCACACCAGTGGTGGGTTTGGAGTCTAAATTATGATGCTTTTGCAGAAATGAACCCCATACCTACTGTAAAATATGGTGGTGGATCTTTAATGTTAAGGGTCTATTTTGCTTCCACTGGTCCTGGGGCCCTTGTTAAGCCTATCAGTCCTGAGAGCCCAGCAAAAATGGTGTTTTCATTTATCTGCATGACCAGCTCTCATGAACTATGCCCAATACCAGGAACTTTTTGCAAAGAAACCTGGTTACCTCTGTCAGGAGGCTGAAACTTGGCAGCAAGTGCATCCTTCAGTATGACAATAACCCCAAGCTCACAATCCAAATCCATTGGCGACAACATCAACATTTTGCAATAGCCATCTTAGTCTCCGGACTTAAACCTCATCGAAAACCTGTGGTTTGAATTGAAGAGGGCAGTCCATAAGCTGATATCAAGGATCTGGAAAGATTATGTATGGAGGAATGTTCCAAGATCCCTCCCAATGTGTTCTCCAATCTCATAAAACATTTTTGAAAAAGGCCATGTCATTATCCTCACAAGGGGAAGGTGCTGTGGTACTGAAAATGGCTGCCAATCATTTTGACCCCTATCTTTTAGCGATTAGTTTTTATTACTTGTTAAACAAAATATCTTTCTCTGAGCAATTGTATTAGTATGACAAAAAATATAATTGTTCATTTGGTTGTTCATGCAATATATTTTGTTTTACTTATTTTATACAGCCTTTTTCGCTAATCTTTATCAAGATTATCAATCATTTGAGACCTGATTGTATCTAGTATCCCTTAGACAGGCTACACTACCATTAAGCTACAATACTGCATTATTCTCCTCGTCTACCCCTGACCGTCAGGCTCACCTGCTGTGCTCTCCTGTCAATAGAGGGTTTCTGTGCTCCCTATCCCCACAGCATCAGCCTCAGTTACTTCACTACCCCCTGACATGATCTGAGTAGCATGTATCTGAGTACCAGATCATGTCAGGCCTTAGCCAGGCAACAGCATGACATTATGGAGATAGGGGTATGCCACTAGTGCCGCCCCAGGCTAAACTGCTGCTTCGCTCAGCCTTAAGAGCACTCATCCTCCTCGGCCTGCAAACAACATTCTAAACGCGCTGGTGCTCAGCAACATAGAGTCTTGGTACCAACTCAACGTCTTTCGATATACATAGAAAAAGCAGGGCAATGTTCACAGTCGTGTACACATCAGATGGCAGATTCTATAAAGGGCAAACAATGTCCTCGTGGTTCCGTCATCTACATCGTCTCATTAACGCGGGAGTGGTATCCTGTGGGAGAAATGTGCTTCCAAGCAGTGAGGAGAGCACTGCCTCCTCACCAGGTTAGCTGCATGGAGGAAGACACACAAGCCGCGGTCTTACAGCTAGAAAGTGAAGGAAAGAAGAACCCGGTGGTGCCGCGTCTTTGCCCTGCTCCAAGCATCTCCCTGGGGATTGTCTGGCCAGAAGCCAAGAAATAAGTTCAGTAATAACGTAGCCTGGGGTTATTCACTATAAATACTGCCCCCTGCTCCGCCACACGATACGGGTCCCTGCTCAAATAAATCTTCTGCTGTTCAGCTAACGTGAGGATACAGTTTTTTTTTTGGGGGGGGGGGGACTTAGCCTAGCGTAATTGGTGACCTTCAACATCGCTCTCATATTCTGCTCTTCAGACCCATGAGGTTAATGACGGTGTTACAGTAAGACAGAATAAGTGCCCTTCCTAAAGTGTCTGATAATTTCAGGAGAAACCAGGGGAACAATAGGCTACATTGTATTCACAGTTCTGTGATAGATACGCAGCACAAGAAGCAGTGCATGATTTCAACATTCTCATCTGAGTCAATGACAAGCCACAATTATGTTTTTAATCGCTAGCCTATTTATGGCAGTCAGGATGACAGACATCAGATCTGTTGCTGTTTGCCCCTTCTGATCTTCCACTGCCACACCGGTGGCGTAATCACTTCCACTCCCAAAGAGAACACACACACACACACACACACTGAGAAGAGCACTGAACTGCAGCCAGACCAAACAATGCAATTACATCACAGGCTTTGGAGAAAGTTTCAATTTCCACTCCCTTGAGAAAGGAAGAAATAGCCTAACCTTCAGGGAGAAGTGTTCTCCACCAGGAACTGCAATCTTTTATCATTTCATCAGTTTCAGCCTGCGGTATTGCCAAGGACAGATGTTGTCAGAGTTTGCTATTTCTCTTCTTTAAGTAGGTGAAACAGTCTAGCAAATGGCACTACAACAGAATCAGTACGTAAGCCTACGCTGTTATAAACAGAATAGCTACAGGCTTGTACTGTGTGTGGGAAAACTGGTAGATATTTTATTTTTCTTATGATTGATCTTAATTGCTGATGGTAGCAAACATACAGTACAATGTTATTTTTTCTATCCCTGCTTTTTATCAAATGTATATCAATGTATTTGTTTCCACTTAGGCTCATCCACTGACAAGATAACATTAGCACTCAAACCTCCCTTCATCTCTTCAGTAATGGTTCACTACTGTGCCTGTCAATTTGGGCCAATTATTCCAAGACCTTCATGACCACAATCAAGGGGCAAACTATCCCTCGGTATTGTTCATCTGGCATGATTACAGTGTAAGTACGAAAGGCTTCTCTCATGGTTATTGAAGACAGAAGTAAACAGAGAATGGGCATAGGAGACATGGTCTAATCATTAGAGCATACAGCAGAATCGAATGAATTTCAAACTTGAAAGATTCATTTCCTCACTATCATTCTCATTTCACAACCCAAATGACAAAAATGTGATTCCCGCCCTATGTAGCAGGTTGACGTTTATTGTCATTCAGTCTTATTCTGAAGGCAGGACTGAGCGATTTCCCCTTAGATAGGCTAGCTATATTGTAAAAAAAATATGAAAACAAAACATTTGCTTAATTTAAGGTCAGGGTTAGGTGTTAGGGTTAGCGGTGTGGTCAAGGTTAGGGTTAAGTTTTAAATGGTATTTTATGACTGTGGCTGTGCCAGCTCAACCTGGACTCAGTGTAACCGATGTGAAATGGCTAGCTAGTTAGCGAGGGTGCGCGCTAATAGCGTTTCAATCGGGTGACGTCACTCGCTCTGAGACCTTGAAGTAGTTGTTCCCCTTGCTCTGCAAGGGCTGTGGCCTTTGTGGCGCGATGGGTAACGATGCTTCGTGGGTGACTGTTGTTTGTGTGTAGAGGGTGCCTGGTTCTAGCCCAGGTAGGGGCAAGGAGAGGGAAGAAAGCTATACTGTTACATCAGGGGTAAACATAAAATAGTAACACTAAATCCAGGACCTTCCAACTAGTATGGTATGTATTCATTTGAGGATGTCCATTTTCATATATGCCTGACCAACCACCCTACTTTTGGTTTTGCGTAACTATCCTTGTGTCATATGTAACCATACCAAACGTAACATAGAGTATCATACTCATTTGTGTGTCCCAGATTGACATTTACTATGTTACCTCTAGTCTATGAGACCAGGCTGGCCAGCTAGTGACCACTCTGCTCTGCAGAGCTGCCGAACAAGATTGATATTAAAAAAGCTAACCTGCTTCTATGGGATGAGTTATAACTTACATCTCTAGAGGAGTTTGACATAAGTACACTGTCTGTCAATATATGAGCTCTAACCATGTGTGCATAGGAATACTACGACAACATATTGTATCTATACCTCCTCTGGTCTATAGGAGGTAGGGGGTATTAAAAGCATGTATTATCACGACTCATAACTAATGTAACCAGGGAAACAGGGAGGCTGGTATAAAAGTAATAGAGCCCGCACACTCATAACACTCATAAGCGCCCCTTTAAACGTAAACTCTGTATGTATAGACTGTCCTAATTGGTTCTTGTACTAGACCTAGGTCAATAAATATGGGTGTGGTACACTTCAGGTGAAATGACCTGGTGAAGATCCTTGCAGGATCGAAACGTTGTTTGTTTGTGACCAAAAGTACGTGGTGGAGTTTATGAGGGATCACACTAAACATGGAGGCTGCACCATAGAAACAGATCCATGCTGTTATGGTAACAGCAAAGTGAGACCCAGCTCTCTCCAGCCCTAATTTTATTAAAGGAAAAATCCACCCAAAACCTCACATTTCTTCAATTTAGTGTTAAATAACATTAATATGTGAGAAGGATATTTTTTGTGAATAAATGTTTCATGTCGACGTTATAATGAGGCTGATAGCAACACAGGAATCGTTATTGGAATCTGTTGCAGCTCAAGTCGACTACAAAATCCACAATACAATTATCTCTATGGGCTAGCAAGCTAGCTAGCAAACGAAGCTACACACAATAATCGCCAGGACAATATCAGCATGTAAGGCAGCTAGTTAGCTGTAAAGTTGCCTAAACAAACTGCACTGTACATTTAGGAGTGTACAATGTCACGTTATTCAACCTGCAGATTGATGTGCCTCGCAGAGTCGTCTGACATTCAGCAGCGTGAAGATGATTGGGCGACATTCAGCAACGTGAAGATGATTGGGCGACATTCAGCAACGTGAAGATGATTGGGCGACATTCAGCAACGTGAAGATGATTGGGCGACATTCAGCAACGTGAAGATGATTGGGCGGCATTCAGCAGCGTGAAGATGATTGGGTGGCATTCAGCAACGTGAAGATGATTGGGTGGCATTCAGCAACGTGAAGATGATTGGGTGGCATTCAGCAACGTGAAGATGATTGGGTGGCATTCAGCAACGTGAAGATGATTGGGTGGCATTCAGCAACGTGAAGATGATTGGGTGGCATTCAGCAACGTGAAGATGATTGGGCGACATTCAGCAACGTGAAGATGATTGGGCGACATTCAGCAGCGTGAAGATGATTGGGCGACATTCAGCAGCGTGAAGATGATTGGGCGACAGTCTGCTGGGTGGGAGTGATACATTCCTTTATTCATTGGATTCTCCTTTTTCTCCTTTTTATAATATCTCTGGCAACGGCACAATGCACTCAGGACTAAAGAGGCAGACAAACAGAGAGGCAGACAAACAAGAAAAATGTTCAAGGCCTTCAGTTAAATTACACATTTCTCGAGGTAGGAATATCGCAAAAAAAAAAAGATCAATGGTTCATTCCAGAGAAGACATCCTCCCGAGTTACGACATTGGCTAGAATTGAATTCTAGCATGTATGAGACACGTTTTCGCGATCTAAAAGTCGTATTTGTAGCAAACTCCAGTGTAGTGAGAGCAACTTAATCACGGTGCTATGTCATACCGTCTGGGTATCTGCCTGATTGAACGCCATTATCTCAGATACACATGAAAACACGAAATGACCCAGGGAATCAATATAATACCACTCAGAAATTCACAAAAACAATATAACATTCAAAGTGGGTGAACCTTTCCATTAATAAACGTGGCAAATCTTTGTAGTGTTTACTGCTACTCTGGAGAGAAAACATATCTGGGAGACATTGTTTATTTCATACAGACTGTAGCATATTCAAATCTTGATAAAACCAAAGACTGATAAATTCGCCCGGACAACTATCCTGCATAACACAGATGCTTCACTTATGAGGTTTAAAAAGGAACTGTACATTATTTATAAAGTAAGATACCATGTCTGACTTGCTCTCCCAGAGGATAACTACTCTTGACACAGTTTGTATTTACTTCCATACTTTGATTAACAGTATAACTGTGAGAGGCATCCTATTTGTGAATAGTCATGGCAATCTTTTGTCTACGTAAATCGGCCATTTTTCCATAAAATGTTCACTCTTTTGCAGATGTCTTCCACATGGTCATCAGTGAAGATCCTAATGCTATGGCCCATACAATAGCAGTCATAAGCCAGGAGTCTGTAAGGTTTTCATTGCATAAAACTCACATGCGAATGAAGGCAATTTTTCTCCTCCATTAAAAATCCATAAATGCCTCAGAGCCTAATAGCATCTTAGAACTAAAAGACTGAGCCTACAGGTTTGAGATTCAATTTTAAGATTACTACACTTATACAACTGGAAGTACTATTATAAACTCAGCAGCATTGCTTTTTCATTCCAATTTTGAAGAAAATTACCAAATGTGAACTCCTCCAACTATTTGACTATCAAGTTCTGATTAAGACAACCGGATGGACGCTAAATTAGATAAAGATCATATAGTGAAATTGGTACAGTTCCTCCACTGTATTTACAGTGCTTACGAGGGCATGTTCTTAACTGACCCATGAGAGTCTGTGGTAAATTGATTTGCATCACTCTCTCCGGATCTTTCTGCCAAGATGATTTCCCACCATGGCCACAGGAAGTGACCCCAGTGAGTATGGGATTTAATGCTTAGCAGAGTGGCATAATGTTGTTCTCTAGCTAATCCACCACAACCCACAGTTTCACCCTACACCTGTTCTCGGCTTACACATCCCAAACCTGGCCAATAAAGCTACAGTATTGCTACAGGGAGATGTGGGATGTGAGGATCCCATTTTAAGAGCGGAAAATTGCTGAGTGGGCTATGCGGGGTTCCTTCAGTGCATGCTGCTGCTCTTTGGTCATTAATGTAATGAAGGAAACCCAGAATGAATACAGAGGTGTGACCACATCACATTTGTGGCCAGTTATCAGAGTTCAATACTGTCTGCCGATTCAGTGGTATGTGAGGATTAGGGCTGCCAAATTATGGGAACTTTCAATAAATTCCCTGTTTTTTTTCAGAAATCCTGGTTGGATTCCGGAATTTACTTCTTATTCCCTCCTGAATCCGGAAAACCTCAGACCCGGACTTCGGGAAAACCAAGGAATTTATAGATAGTTCACAGAATTATGCAACCCTAGTGAGGATACAGAGGACAGTTAGAGTCGTACAACATTGTATCTACTGTATCTGTATCTGTAAGACACTAAAGATTGTTGTATGAGAAGGCATTAACCAAGACATTTTTTAAAGACTGGTGAGTAAAAATATAGATCTTTAGATTCAGATGAGTGTGTAGGAGTGAGGAGGCGACTCTCTGGTGCATCTCTCTCTACATCTTTGCGACTTCCCTTCCCCTCCTCCCTCAGACAAAACGAACCCGGGACTGGAGACATGCATTATTTGTAACCAATATCGTTCCCTAATGGGGTCTGTTTTCCCCCTGGCAGCCCATAATGTGGAGTTTTCGGAGTTTCTCTGCATCTTGTTCAGCTTTCTGATGGTGACGGAATGGGGACAGTGTGTCACCTGGGAAGGAATAAGAACGAGGGGGTCTTTCATTTACTTGTCAGAGAGCTTGCATAGACGGCATTTGACATGGTGCGCATACTGAAAGTGCTCATACTGGCTGATATCAACAAGGAGAAAAACTGCCCTTTAGCCGAGAAAGACAGATTCCACCCCCTTCCGTCTTGCTGTACACCAGTGTCAAATGGAATGCCATGTTATCTCTATAGAACTACTGTAAATAGTTTTGTAAATAGTTTTTAGAACAAGTATATTGAAAATAGCTGATATTAGGACACTGGTCACATTGTTCCCAGTCTAAATTCTGAAAGAGGTGACTTGTGAAGAAGATTATGTCATGTTTGTCATTTATTGTCATGTCTTGTCCCTGTGCTCCCCATGCTATTCGTTTCCCTCTGCTGGTCTTGTTTGGTTCTATCCTTCTCTCTCCCCCCTCCCTCTCTCACTCTCTCGCTCTCTCTTCTCTCTGTCGTTCCGTTCCTGCTCCCAGCTGTTCCTATTCCCCTAATCATCATTTAGTCTTCCCACACCTGTTCCCGATCCTTTCCCCTGATTAGACTCCCTATTTATTCCTTTGTGATCCGTTCCTGTTCCGTCGGTTCCTCGTATTGTATTCACCATGTTGTGATTGCGTTTCGCCCTGTCCTGTCGTGTTTTTTGCCGTGATTGTGTATCACCCTGTCCTGTCGTGTTTTGTGCCTTCATCAGACGCTGCGTGTGAGCAGGTGTCTCAGTCGACTACGGCCTGCGCCTACCCGAAGCGACCTGCAGTCTGTGGCCGCTTCTCCAGTTGTTTTCCCCTCTACAAATCTAGAGGATGTCAGTTATTCCGTTTTGAACATTATTAAACTCTGTTTCTGTTAAGTCGCTTTTGGGTCCTCTTTTACCTGCATGACAGAAGGAACCGACCAAGGAATGGACCCAGCGACTTCAGACGCTCGTTACACTGCCGTCGAGTTCCAAGGAGCCATGCTCGGCAGACACGAGCAGGAATTGTCTGCTGCTCGCCATGCCGTGGAGAACCTGGCCGCTCAGGTTTCCGACCTCTCTGGACAGTTCCAGAGTCTACGTCTCGTGCCACCTGTTACTCCCTGGCCTGCCGAGCCTCCAGAACCCAGGGTTAATAACCCACCTTGCTACTCCGGGCAGCCCACTGAGTGCCGCTCCTTTCTCACGCAGTGTGAGATTGTGTTCTCTCTCCAACCCCACACATACTCTAGAGAGAGAGCTCGGGTTGCTTACGTCATTTCACTCCTTACTGGCCGGGCTCGAGAATGGGGCACAGCTATCTGGGAGGCAAGGGCTGATTGCTCTAACAGATTCCAGAACTTTAAAGAGGAGATGATTCGGGTTTTTGACCGTTCAGTTTTTGGTGAGGAGGCTTCTAGGGCCCTGGCTTCCTTATGCCAAGGTGAACGGTCCATAACGGATTATTCCATTGAGTTTCGCACTCTTGCTGCCTCTAGTGAGTGGAACGAGCCGGCGCTGCTCGCTCGTTTTCTGGAGGGACTCCACGCAGCGGTTAAGGATGAGATTCTCTCCCGGGAGGTTCCTTCAGATGTGGACTCTTTGATTGCTCTCGCCATCCGCATAGAACGACGGGTAGATCTTCGTCACCGGGCTCGTGGAAGAGAGCTCGCATCAACGGTGTTTCCCTGCTCCGCATCGCAACCATCTCCCTCCTCTGGCTTTGAGACTGAGCCCATGCAGCTGGGAGGGATTCGCATCTCGAATAAGGAGAGGGAACAGAGGATCACCAACCGCCTGTGCCTCTATTGCGGAGTTGCTGGACATTTTGTTATTTCATGTCCAGTAAGAGGCCAGAGCCCATCAGTAAGCGGAGGGCTACTGGTGAGCGCTACTACTCAGGTCCCTTCATCTAGATCTTGTACTACTATGTCGGTCCATCTACGCTGGACCGGTTCGGGTGCTACATGCAGTGCTTTGATTGACTCTGGGGCTGAGGGTTGTTTCATGGACGAAGCATGGGCTCGGAAACATAACATTCCTTTCAGACCGTTAGACAGGCCTACGCCCATGTTTGCCTTAGATGGTAGTCATCTTCCCAGTATCAAATTTGAGACACTACCTTTAACTCTCACAGTATCTGGTAACCACAGTGAGACTATGTCTTTTTTGATTTTCCGTTCACCGTTTACACCTGTTGTTTTGGGTCACCCCTGGCTTGTATGTCATAATCCTTCTATTAATTGGTCTAGTAATTCTATCCTATCCTGGAACGTTTCTTGTCATGTGAAGTGTTTAATGTCTGCCATCCCTCCCATTTCTTCTGTCCCTACTTCTCAGGAGGAACCTGGCGATTTGACAGGAGTGCCGGAGGAATATCATGATCTGCGCACGGTCTTCAGTCGGTCCCGAGCCAACTCCCTTCCTCCTCACCGGTCGTATGATTGTAGTATTGATCTCCTTCCGGGGACCACTCCTCCTCGAGGTAGACTATACTCTCTGTCGGCTCCCGAACGTAAGGCTCTCGAGGATTATTTGTCTGTGTCTCTTGACGCCGGTACCATAGTGCCTTCTTCCTCTCCGGCCGGGGCGGGGTTCTTTTTGTTAAGAAGAAGGACGGTACTCTGCGCCCCTGCGTGGATTATCGAGGGCTGAATGACATAACGGTTAAGAATCGTTATCCGCTTCCCCTTATGTCATCAGCCTTCGAGATTCTGCAGGGAGCCAGGTGCTTTACTAAGTTGGACCTTCGTAACGCTTACCATCTCGTGCGCATCAGAGAGGGGGGACGAGTGGAAAACGGCGTTTAATACTCCGTTAGGGCATTTTGAGTACCGGGTTCTGCCGTTCGGTCTCGCCAATGCGCCAGCTGTTTTTCAGGCATTAGTTAATGATGTTCTGAGAGACATGCTGAACATTTTTGTTTTTGTCTATCTTGACGATATCCTGATTTTTTCTCCGTCACTCGAGATTCATGTTCAGCACGTTCGACGTGTTCTACAGCGCCTTTTAGAGAATTGTCTCTACGTAAAGGCTGAGAAGTGCTCTTTTCATGTCTCCTCCGTTACTTTTCTCGGTTCCGTTATTTCCGCTGAAGGCATTCAGATGGATTCCGCTAAGGTCCAAGCTGTCAGTGATTGGCCCGTTCCAAGGTCACGTGTCGAGTTGCAGCGCTTTTTAGGTTTCGCTAATTTCTATCGGCGTTTCATTCGTAATTTCGGTCAAGTTGCTGCCCCTCTCACAGCTCTTACTTCTGTCAAGACGTGTTTTAAGTGGTCCGGTTCCGCCCAGGGAGCTTTTGATCTTCTAAAAGAACGTTTTACGTCCGCTCCTATCCTCGTTACTCCTGACGTCACTAGACAATTCATTGTCGAGGTTGACGCTTCAGAGGTAGGCGTGGGAGCCATTCTATCCCAGCGCTTCCAGTCTGACGATAAGGTTCATCCTTGCGCTTATTTTTCTCATCGCCTGTCGCCATCTGAGCGCAACTATGATGTGGGTAACCGTGAACTGCTCGCCATCCGCTTAGCCCTAGGCGAATGGCGACAGTGGTTGGAGGGGGCGACCGTTCCTTTTGTCGTTTGGACAGACCATAAGAACCTTGAGTACATCCGTTCTGCCAAACGACTTAATGCTCGTCAAGCTCGTTGGGCGTTGTTTTTCGCTCGTTTCGAGTTTGTGATTTCTTACCGTCCGGGTAGCAAGAACACCAAGCCTGATGCCTTATCCCGTCTGTTTAGTTCTTCTGTGGCTTCTACTGATCCCGAGGGGATTCTTCCTTATGGGCGTGTTGTCGGGTTAACAGTCTGGGGAATTGAAAGACAGGTTAAGCAAGCACTCACGCACACTGCGTCGCCGCGCGCTTGTCCTAGTAACCTCCTTTTCGTTCCTGTTTCCACTCGTCTGGCTGTTCTTCAGTGGGCTCACTCTGCCAAGTTAGCGGGTCATCCCGGTGTTCGAGGCACTCTTGCGTCTATTCGCCAGCGCTTTTGGTGGCCGACTCAGGAGCGTGACACGCGCCGTTTCGTGGCTGCCTGTTCGGACTGCGCGCAGACTAAGTCGGGTAACTCCCCTCCTGCCGGTCGTCTCAGACCGCTCCCCATTCCTTCTCGACCATGGTCTCACATTGCCTTAGACTTCATTACCGGTCTGCCTTTGTCTGCGGGGAAGACTGTGATTCTGACGGTTGTCGATAGGTTCTCTAAGGCGGCACATTTCATTCCCCTCGCTAAACTTCCTTCCGCTAAGGAGACGGCACAAATCATTATTGAGAATGTATTCAGAATTCATGGCCTCCCGTTAGACGCCGTTTCAGACAGAGGTCCGCAATTCACGTCACAGTTTTGGAGGGAGTTCTGTCGTTTGATTGGTGCGTCCGTCAGTCTCTCTTCCGGGTTTCATCCCCAGTCTAACGGTCAAGCAGAGAGGGCCAATCAGACGATTGGTCGCATACTACGCAGCCTTTCTTTCAGAAACCCTGCGTCTTGGGCAGAACAGCTCCCCTGGGCAGAATACGCTCACAATTCGCTTCCTTCGTCTGCTACCGGGTTATCTCCGTTTCAGAGTAGTCTGGGTTACCAGCCTCCTCTGTTCTCATCCCAGCTTGCCGAGTCCAGCGTTCCCTCCGCTCAAGCGTTTGTCCAACGTTGTGAGCGCACCTGGAGGAGGGTGAGGTCTGCACTTTGCCGTTACAGGGCACAGACGGTGAGAGCCGCCAATAAACGCAGGATTAAGAGTCCAAGGTATTGTTGCGGCCAGAGAGTGTGGCTTTCCACTCGCAACCTTCCTCTTACGACAGCTTCTCGTAAGTTGACTCCGCGGTTCATTGGTCCGTTCCGTGTCTCCCAGGTCGTCAATCCTGTCGCTGTGCGACTGCTTCTTCCGCGACATCTTCGTCGCGTCCATCCTGTCTTCCATGTCTCCTGTGTTAAGCCCTTTCTTCGCACCCCGTTCGTCTTCCCTCCCCCCTCCCGTCCTTGTCGAGAGCGCACCTATTTACAAGGTACATAAAATTATGGACATGCGTTCTCGGGGACGGGGTCACCAATACCTAGTGGATTGGGAGGGTTACGGTCCTGAGGAGAGGAGTTGGGTTCCGTCTCGGGACGTGCTGGACCGTTCGCTCATCGATGATTTCCTCCGTTGCCGCCAGGATTCCTCCTCGAGTGCGCCAGGAGGCGCTCGGTGAGTGGGGGGTACTGTCATGTTTGTCATTTATTGTCATGTCTTGTCCCTGTGCTCCCCATGCTATTCGTTTCCCTCTGCTGGTCTTGTTTGGTTCTATCCTTCTCTCTCCCCCTCCCTCTCTCACTCTCTCGCTCTCTCTTCTCTCTGTCGTTCCGTTCCTGCTCCCAGCTGTTCCTATTCCCCTAATCATCATTTAGTCTTCCCACACCTGTTCCCGATCCTTTCCCCTGATTAGACTCCCTATTTATTCCTTTGTGATCCGTTCCTGTTCCGTCGGTTCCTCGTATTGTATTCACCATGTTGTGATTGCGTTTCGCCCTGTCCTGTCGTGTTTTTTGCCGTGATTGTGTATCACCCTGTCCTGTCGTGTTTTGTGCCTTCATCAGACGCTGCGTGTGAGCAGGTGTCTCAGTCGACTACGGCCTGCGCCTACCCGGCGACCTGCAGTCTGTGGCCGCTTCTCCAGTTGTTTTCCCCTCTACAAATCTAGAGGATGTCAGTTATTCCGTTTTGAACATTATTAAACTCTGTTTCTGTTAAGTCGCTTTTGGGTCCTCTTTTACCTGCATGACAGATTAGGTCATCGGTTATGGTATGGAATCAAAAAGTGAGTGAGAGAAAATATGACATTACTCAATTTAAAATTGACACACAATCTTGCCTATTACGCGTGTCATCATTCGAAACTTTTGGGCTGTAACCAGAATCTGCCCGTTGAAGGACAAAGGATTTTCCAACGCATCTCCACAGACATACAGACAGACAGTGGTGGCTTGACATAAGGAGGATGTACAGTAGTTAGAGTCAGCCTGCTCTGAGACATGAGAATCCACTTAATGGATGGTGACAACAGCAAGCACAGACATTTGCTGGCTGAACACAGCAAGTCTCTAGTGACAGAGACAAGACCTCAAAGGGCAGTCTCAGGTGGTTGTTCTCTTCAAGAGAATAATAACACTCTGGTGTTAAAAATATATGCCTTTAACATTTTGCAATGGAAGAGAATTTGACTAAAATGCACAATGCTACAGACTACATGAACTATACTATCATGCTAGATCAATAGGTCCCAACGTGTTAAACACCTGTCTGACTAACATAGTCATGTAAGAGCCAGAGGAGAAGACACGTTTTTCGAGGTTACTTCCAAAGTTGTTAGTGCAGCCGGCGACTGAATGCTGAATACACAGTTTACTTCCAGGAGAATCAACTGAGGAGGCGGCTTAGGGAAAGGCCTTTTTAATTAAAGCATCTCCGGTCTATTCTGAATGACTGTCTATCTGTAATGAGATCTAACATCTCTTTCAGCACCACGGACAGCAGCGTCTCCTCGACCCTCTGTTTGTTTATCGGCACAGAACAAGGCTATAAGTGGGTGGCTATGAGATACTAGGTGTACGGGGAATTTACATTTGACATTTTAGTCATTTACCAGATTATCTTATCCAGAGAGACTTAGTGGTGAGTGCATTTTGTACTTTTCATTTTCCTTATCTTTACAACTACTCTCTAGTGTTATAGAAATGAACGTTTAGAACACAAATTCAAGGTTATCATTTATCAAATCGGTGGTCCTGTATGGCTCAGTTGGTAGAGCATGGCACTTGCACTACCAGGGTGTGGGTTTGATTCCCGGGGCCACCCATACTTAAAAACGTGTGCACAAATGACTAAATCACTTTGGATAAAAGCATCTGCTAAATGACATATAGTATTATTTATGTAACACACAGGAAGATAATTGATATTCTCTGAAACATTGAAATACTAGTATGTGCACTGTAAGTTACAGAGTCCACAAAATAGCAATTGTTTGAGGTGAAACCCACTGTGAAGTGAGTTGACGTGAGAAAAACTCTTAGTTGTACTCCGTCATTCTGATTGATCTCTTGTAATTTGAGGCCAATTAGATATTCTAATTTGACAGCACCAATTCAATTATCATGACACTGAAAAACCTCCTGTCTTATTATGCCCTCTCCTTCATTCCTAACTAAGATATTTCTCTTTCTCCTTTCTCTCCTTTCTCTCCTTTCTCTCCTTTCTCTCCTTTCTCTCCTTTCTCTCCTTTCTCTCTCTCTCTCTCTCTCTCTCTCTCTCTCTCTCTCTCTCTCTCTCTCTCTCTCTCTCTCTCTCTCTCTCTCTCTCTCTCTCTCTCCCCCCTCTCCCTCCCTCTCTCCTTCACTCCCTCTCTTTCACTCTCCCCCCCCCCCCTCTCTTTTTCCAAGAGGCTAGGGAAGAAGGAGGAGGAGACCAGGCCTAATTTCCTTCACACGCGTCATGCAATCTCTGAATAAATGATAATGGCAGAAGAGATGCATGTGCACTGGGCAGACTGGGGTTTAAAATGGCACCCATCACATTACATCACAGTGACTCTATGCGACGGTGGGAGACTTACATCCACCCTAACCTCCCGGTGGCAAAACCCCACCGTTAATCTCCCTTACCATCATGCCCATACCATCAGCATCTTCATCACCAACATGACGTCCCTTACACCATCATTTAAAGTATTGTGGATTAGGTGTATGATATAGTCATAACGATGTGTCAGTAGTGGGAATGGGGATTACCAAGTGAATCCTTCTTTAAATGCCTGATCCATACGGGTATAATAATCAGCAGATTCTAGTCGCACGCATTTCTTCCAGACTTATTTTTCATGAGCCAGTCAATGGAAGCTACATAAAGCACCCCCTGTCACAAAAGATCCATTCCCAGATATACCGTAGTGTTGGTATGTCAAGGTGGTAGCTCACTCACTTTTCAGACTGAGCGAATCTGACATCCATCAAGCTAAATATCTCCCTTACACAACGCACAAATAATGCATCACCTACCATTATTGTACTCGTTTCGCGAGCCAGACACAGTATTCTCTGAGTAATGTTGGCCCGCAGCTCAAGGATACTGACAGACAGTTTTCATTCTTGATTTTGACCAGTCAGTTACAGGTTCTAGACCTGATTTAGACGAGCTGAGATCCAGATAGAACGACCTAGCAGATAGACAACTGCTGCCCCCTAGTTAAACATTCTTACAAGCAGGGTAGCCTAAATGACTTTGTAAGTATAGTAATGTTACTCTCCCACTTGCTTGACCTGTGGATAACGTTTTATGTGCATTACCACTTACTTAAAACCTGTTACTTCCTTTAATGAATATTTCTAATGGAATTATTTGTCTGCCTATTTAGCTTCATTGTGGGTCCGTGCTGAACCCGGTGAGGGGAAAACGAGGGCCCATTTCACCCCGTTGAGGGCACATTTCCCTGTGCAGGGAGCCCGTACACTGACTGACTCCATTTCCACTTGACTTACCCTATCTTTCCATCCTCAATATCAGCATATCCTCAGACCTATTAAAACCAACCACTCAATAAAATCCCCCAGGTGGTGTTGAATCAATAGCCAACATAGCATGTTAGCAACAGCATTGTCTGTTCAGGTATGGAGACTGAAGTCTCTAAAGGTATGGAGACTGGTATTGTCGCTGAGACTGTACATAGAAGACAGCGGAAGGCTAACGATAGTGTAGACTCTGTGGGTGTCTGGTTGATCCTGGTCCTTCCTTAGCCCGTGGCTCAGATCAACCCAGTACTGGCAGAGCTTCAACTAGGGCTTATCCCTGCTCTGCTGAAAAGCTATAGAATATGGATGGAACAGGAGAGAGAGAGTGGGGAGGGAGAGACGCTCACTCTTAAGTCTCCTTTCCTCAGAGAAGCCAATCAGACGTCTGACAGTGCAAACAGCCTTTCTCCCTCCCTCCCTCTCCCCCTATCTCCTTCTCTGTCTCCCTCTACCTATCTTTCTCTCTCTCTCTCTCTCTCTCTCTGCCTTACTCCCTCACAGTAATCACTGTGGTAGGGCACTGGCCTCTGAGCAGTCTGCCAGAAAGAGCAGCTTAAGACAGACATGTCAGTCTAGAAGCCCTCACACAAGCTCACAGATAATGACGTTACAAACTGAGAGACAGTTCTAACTACTGTACAATAGCGATGTCCTTGGCCTGCACAAAAAAAACATGAGTTACCTAACCTTTTACACACCACAAGAAACATCCTCACATTTCTTTGGGACCAACACGTAATATGTAACAATATGTAACATATGTAACACATATCTAATAATATGTAACATTTACGTCCATGCGAATGCTGTATCTGATGTCAATGGAATTATTAAAAGAAGTATTGCAAGTTATGTTGCTGCACTGAGCTCTGAATTTAGGAAGAAGATCATCAGATAATTGCCATTCCAATACAGCGTTGCCGGTGCTCTTGGTTGCTGACGCTTTTACCACGAATGTGATAACTGCAGATTAATAATGCATAGGTGCCCGTTTATCTCAGGTTAATGGACATAGACATCAACCTTCCAAGAGCGCCTGGTTCTGCAAGACATCCGAGTTTATGGCCATCAAACATCACTGATCTGATGCAAAAGTGATCTCAGACTGGCTGTTACTCTTGAAAAACATTTCAAAACGCGCCCTGAAAAGGTATTTTGCATCTCAGGAACAGAGCAGCTAATCAAAATGAATGTTCTCTTTTTAGGGTTCCTCTCTGTCTCTCTCTTTTTCTCTCAGGTTTCACTTTTTCTTAATGTCGGGGTGGATTTGATTTATTTTCTCTATTTCTTTCCGAAGATGCCCTTTGATTTCCTGTCTGAGCCAAGGACAGGTCTGGTGGAGGGGGCTGGGGAGAAGAGGTTATAGGTGGCTGAGCTGGCTGGTTTCACAGTGGTGTGTAGCCATAGGGCTTATTGACAGCCAGGGAGCAGGAATTCATCCCCACTCCTCAGATCAGGAGGTTAATCAAACAACAGACACATATCTGAACCTGGAATAGAACTGGATGAATTATTTACAGCTGTCACAAACATCCTGAGGAGGTAGCCATGTGAGTGTGGTGGCGGATACATGTGTGTGTGTTTTTGTGTGTGTGATGGGGGATACACGTGTGTGTGTGGTGGGGGATACACGTGTATGTGTGGTGGGGGATATGTGTGTGGTGGGTTATACTTGTGTGTGTGTGGTGGGGGATGCTTGTGTGGTGGGGGATACTTATGTGGTGGGGGATATGTGTGTGGTGGGGGATATGTGTGTGGTGGGGGATATGTGTGTGTGTGTGTGTGCGTGGGTTGGGGGATACGTGTGTGTGTGTGTGTGTGTGTGTGTGTGTGTGTGTGTGTGTGTGTGTGTGTGTGTGTGTGTGTGTGTGTGTGTGTGTGTGTGTGTGTGTGTGTGTGTGTGTGTGTGTGTGTGTGTGTGTGTGTGTGTGGTAGCTACCCTCCAGGGGTCTGTGCTATGATGAAATGTGTTTTGAATGAAATCCTAGTGTTATATCCTACTTCTGAGAAGTGTATAGAATTGGGGGACACTGACTGACACAAATACCTTCATGAGGGAACTAGCATTCTGTGTCTACAATAGTACACCAGCAACTGGTCAATTAAGTCATTTCATGACTTGGGAAAGCAGCACAAGTACAGAGTCATATACAATATTTTATATTATCTCATTACTCACACGGTGTATCATGACAGTGTGTACACAGAGCTGGATAAAGTGCATGGGCTAAGGGTTCCCAAGTGGAAACACTGGCCTGTTGTTTAATGAAATATTCAATAGGTTTATTTCTCAAATTGAGCGCAGTGGAGCTCGGGGGGCTCCAATGCACTTGTCCTCCAACTATCAGTGGCACAATCTTCAAGTCAGTATTATTTACAGAGCCTAGCCCTTTATCCACAATATCTAAACGTAATCCAATGAACTGAATGAAGATACAGTGAACATGGATAAATCATTCTAATCCTACGGTGCTGAAAGGCTGCTGGGGAAATGGCAATTATTCTGTATATTAATGCAAAGCAAAAGACGGTGAGGGCTGATCTTGTCTTGAAGAAACTAGATCAGAAGCACATCTCTGCCACATTCGACAATTATTCATATAGGCCTTGGTAGGTGGTGTCAGACAGGGGCCTAGGCAGGCTCAAAGCCTCTGTCTGCCCTCCCTGTGCTGAAGCCAACTGTAGCCAACTGCCCCATCACTCTCACTGTCACTCCTCCACAGCGGCCAGGCCGGAGACTGCTGCACCCATGGATCCAGACGCACGCATACACACCTCCAGTTGTCCCGGGGAGTTGACCTTTCAGGGCCTTATCAATGGGTTTGAGTGACTGAGTTTTGATTACTGCTGGTTCACTGACTTCCTCCTGGGCAGACTGCATCAGAGACTCTTCATTACACCACAGGCGATCTGTGTGTGTGTGTGTGTGTGTGTGTGTGTGTGTGTGTGTGTGTGTGTGTGTGTGTGTGTGTGTGTGTGTGTGTGTGTGTGTGTGTGTGTGTGTGTGTGTGTGTGTGTGTGTGTGTGTGTGTGTGTGTGTGTGTGTGTGTGTGTGTGTGTGTGTGTGTGTGTGTGTGTGTGTAATTACTGGAATCTCAAGAACCTGTATGTCACTCACACACACAATCACCACGGACACTACTCTATATTACAACCGCCAGGCCCACAGAGTTTGAGAGAACTTCTGGACCCTTCGGTTAAGTCAAACTGAAGATGCATCACTGATTCTGACTCAAATATAATCAGTCAAGCATCAACACTCAATGCAATTGACCTAGCCAAGTTGATGTTTTGGTAAACTTGAGCAGAGTGAGAACTGTATTGGAATCTATAAATCATAGCAATAAAATATTCACCCTAGATGTTTTGTTGACAGTTTCAATTATTGAGCCAATGGTTTATTAACATGTCTCTCTGGTCGGTTGTTAAAAGCTAAGCTGGAATCTCAGGGAAGGTTTTCAGGGACGTCACATTAAGTGCAGACTGAAGAATAACAAATGTGGCAAAAGGGTTCGGCTTGAGGTCTTTTGCACATTTTAAAGGTCTTGCTCATGTAAATATTTGGGCTAGAGAGAAAGGTCTTGAACTTGAAAAGCACCCTCACTCTAAGACTGCTCTCCTTAAACTAGGAGAGCGATAAGAGCTGCTAACACTGGTTACAGTCAAGGTCCCCATTCAACCATTTCTGACACAATAGGTGGAGACGGAGCATGGTGCTCTCTCAGATTTATCTCCTGCTCTGGTTCGGTCAAACTGTCATGTCGGTCTCATAAAACAACATTAATGGAGAAAAACATGGAGCTGTCGAGATATCTAATAACGCTGTAATTCATTGACGGACTACCCATGTATTAGTTGATGCGATTGATATATACAGACTAACAACATAGCCGTGTGCTATTATAGTTAGACTCAGCAAAGATGATGTTGCCACGAGCAACTCTGCAGATATTTGGGATGAGCGAGAAGCAACACTTCGCTCTCACACATTCACACGCAGTATCTGCGCATGTGCACTGTTACAGCGTGGGTGCCAGGGGACCAAAACAGCGGAGAAGTTGAGCCTCGCACTTCAACATTATTAGTTGTTGCGCCAATTGACCCACTTTGCTGTTTACTTCCTGCATCCTCAACATGTCACCGAGTCTACCTTTAAGTCGTCACATTTCTGAAATCCTAAACACACACTCGCTCAAACAATCACTGAAATGATTTCCAGTTCTCATAATCAATGTTCCGTTTGTCTTTATCTTAGCCATTTATCCAGGCTGACAAATCAAGTTGGTCTTTTCGTGGTCAAATTAACTGAGTCAACCTTTGTCTGCTTCGTAAATGGAATGCGATCGATCTCCAGGAATTGTAGCAGGGCCCAAAATGTTTACTCCGTCTGTTCCTTCACCTCGTAGCTTGGTCATGCTGCTAAAACTGAGAAATGAAGACCCTGAAATCAATACTTGCCAAGACAATTTTCCGTCATTATAATCAAGGTCGCGGACGTTATTCAGAGTCAATTCCAGGAAAATGCATTTACAATGCCTAATATATCAGAGACTCTACTATATACACAAGCGCTGTGGAACTCCCATGCTTTATAAACCCTTCCCATACCCAGAGTATCTCATGCTCTGTACAATACATTTACTGAGCATCAGTCTGTAATTGTTTCTGTAGGTACAGTGCAATTGAGACTGGCTGCTGAAATTTTCCTCTCTCTTTAACATTCTCAGTTCATATGAAACGCCGATGCTAAATAGGCCTATCAATTTCAATAAAATAATTTGCATAATGAAAACGTAACTGTGGTGATTTAAAATGAAGCATTTGCATGATTAAATGCAGATGAGATCAAACGGTTTTGGGGAGGGTTGAGGGAAGAGGGAGGGGGAGTGAAAAGGAATCTTTATTACAAAACTTTTTACTAATGTTTAAACGCCCTTTCATGCTTAACTGACATTTCTTTCAGCCATCATTTATCCTGAAGCTATTGCCCATCATTCTCCAAAGAAGCAGAAAACTCCTACGGCAATTACACTGCAATGCCTGCTATAGTGTGTCTCATTTTTCTCTGTTTGACTGTCATTCAATTGAGGGACTGTAAGGGAATAAAATATATGCATCTGGAGCAGGTTACTTATTCAAGCTAATGATCAACACAGTGAACACTGCTTTCTGTAGAGAACGGATGCGGATCGATGAGGTTAATCTCCCCTGCTTTCGGGTGACTTTAAGTGCATTGTAACCAAGGCAAAGGCAAGGTCTGTTAAATCGCCCCGGGGCCCTGTGTTCCGGCGGTCTACACAGGGCAACAAGGGGGCACAGTGGGGCGCAGAGGGCACAAGGGGCACTGCCACAGAGGCAGCACCACGTCATAGGGGTGAACAGATATTGCTCCCTGCCCTTGTAAATCCCAGCAGCGTTAACACTGTGGGATGAGTGACCTGAGAGGGGCTTTGGGACACTTCATACTGAAGGGACTGCTACTACATTCAAATACGCTTACTGTTTATAACACAGGGTGCTGTTCATTAAGAGCGAGAAGTGTTGAGATAATCATCTTAAAACGGACTAAACAGCCTAATGGAATAAGATTTGGACAAGGTGTTAGGCTATGTACTGACATTTCATTACTTGTAAATCCAGTGCTTATTTACATTCCATATTTTCATGTATTAAATGATTGCATCAATGCATTCCCAAAGAAATTCAGTGTGCATGTTGACCATTTCTGTAGGCATTTATCATGCTCTTACATGAAAGGAGGTTTGATAAATACCAGTGAACAGAACGCCTTGAAGACAGAGTTGTCGTTAAATCAGAGTGTCAGCGATAATGAGTGGGAGAGGTGTTTAAAGGCCTGTTTTGTGGCTATGTTATTGATGTTGCAGATACAGCGGTGGCGTGTTGTTGGTTAAAGAGACATGTGATTTATCTCCCTGGGCTGGTCTCTGTAACGGTGTGGAATCTAGAAGCAGGAGGCAGAAGCCGGGACCCTGATTGAGACAAATAAATCAAGGTGTCAAGGTGATTGGTGACAGTTCCTCCCTTTGAAGTAAAATCCCACTGAGTTCTTCCTGGCCTTCGTCTATCCTCTATCAATTATTTAGGCTCATCATGCAGGAATGAAGATTGTTCTCTTTGCATGGAAATGAGACTGGCAGGGCTACGTGGTGAATAACAGAAATTCCTATTTGATGGCTCCTCTAATAAAGCTTTTGCCTCCAACTTGACCTTAGCTCAGTCTCAGAGATACTTTCCTCCATGCGCTGTTGGGCTTCATACATAAGACCTACTGCAACACAGATAAATAACATCATTTGCCTTGTGTATTACCGAGTGCTGTGGCTGAGATGTTGTACCCAGATGTAGTGGTCCTTTTTAGTCCATAGATTCAGTTCGTCTCGCTTTTATGTCCAGGTTAGTGTATTAACAATTTCATTGATGCTTTCTGCTCATGGGTGAATGTACACAGGCCTACCAACGGTAAGTATAAACATACCAACGGTAAGTATAAACATACCAACGGTAAGTATAAACAGTTAGTATAATATCAGACAAGGTCTTTCCCATTGGGTTTCAGAGAATGCCATTGTAAGTCACTGGTTCAACTGTAAAAAAAAAAAAAAAAAAAAGGTATTTCTTTGTTGTGTATGTTGCATACAGGTACGGACGCTGTGTTGCTTCGACAAAGGTCTATATAACCTAAATGTTGTGTACCTCAATCGTTTGCAGCTATACAGCACACGGTGTGTGGGAGTCCATGCCACTGTTTCAAATCAGATAATCATTTTCAGAATCATGTTCAAGAACCCTAAGAGAGACTGTAAAATCATTACTCACCAGAGGTAACCAAGCAACACAAGAGCAATATGTGGCATGGATCTCACCACATTATTAAGTCAATAAATATTTAGTGAGGCTATTATAAATTAATTCCAATACACAGTACATCTAAACACTGTATTCCTTTCTATATTGGTTATACAGTATTATTCAATGACGTACAGTATATGGTCAGTTGACATATTCAGTTTGCTTATTTTTGTTCAGGCTAAGTCCACAGGGCTGGAGTTTTGAGGATGAGGCCCCAGTAATAGCTTTGACCTATTACCGAGCCCATCTCTCTTCTCTCCCCACAGCCCAGCCTGCCATCCGGCATCTGTGTTCCTTTAGCCATGTATTACTTCTGCTGTGCACCGCCGTAATCTAAGGGAGCACTTGAGGTCCCTGCCAGGCGTGGCCCAGTGCAAGGATGACAAGGCTCGGTCGTGTAGCCGCGCGTTACCCTAATCGATCTCCTCTCGACTCGTCTTCATCTGTCTCTGCTTGCGCAGAGCTCAGAGCCAAATGCTCAGCCCTTTTAAACTAGTGGTCTACGGACAGATGCAAAGTGAGACTAATTCACACCAGCACTCCCTGTGCTCTTTGTGTGTCCCACTCCCCATATTCCCTCGTCTTTCCTGGAAAGAGAAAGAGAGAACAGTGTTCACACATACGTGTTTCAATGGACTTTGTCAAATTATTTGGATATCATATTTCACGCAATATTCTGCACTCTCTTTTATAATCTCCAAAGCCCTTTTGAAGACCTACTATGCATTTCGTACATGCTCTGTGGGACCTAGGGAAGGCCGATAGCAGAGGATAAAATGATCTACTGTACTGTATCACGGATTTTGTTCGGAGCGTCCTCCCTGTGCAATTCCTACACAGAGACAGTTCCTCATTTGAAATGATGTAGCATTCAGATAAAGACACAAAGAGCAGGCAAAGCGCCCCTGTTCCCATATCTTCCTAAGGCAACAGGGAATATTCAGAGGAGAAATACGGGGAAGGCTTTTGCAGTCATAAAAGGGGAACAAGTGACAGTCAGTGAGAGGAGAGGAGAGGGAAAGGGAAGGGAGAGGAGAGTAGAGTCCTTGGGAGAGGCAAGGTCGTAGCCCTACCAGGATAATTACCTCAGAGAGGCCATGCTGCTTGGCCTGGCGGTGGCACAGATCTCTGGATGGGAATACTGGCATCTCTACATACAGGGGCACATTTTCACATCACAAAAAAAGTGCCACTCTCGTCGAAATGGACAGTGTCATTTCAAATAGCCTACGTTGCATGTATTTTTCTGAAGAATTTAGAAAGCAACATACTTGCACTTTTACTGTTCAACTTTTCCTTACCACTTTCACCTTTGCCCTGTGGTTTGACGTGTTGCGTGCAGTGCCAATCAAGAGACAAATTCATATTGAATGATTCAGTGACAATAATTGCCATTAGTACACTTCCCACTGGGAACACCATGTCATTTTACCACGGACAATTGGGAACTATTTGGTTGAGAAGTTGATTGATGAGATTACAATCTACAGTGCTTTCGGAAAGTATTCAGACCCCTGGACTTTTCCCCAAAAAATGTACGTTACAGCCTTATTCTAAAATGGATTCAATTGTTTTTTGTCCTAATCAATCTACACACAATACCCCATAATGACAAAGCAAAAAAAAATGTTTTTAGATATTTTTGCAAATGTATAAAAAATGAAATATCACATTTACATAAGTATTCAGAACCTTTACTTAGTACTTTGTTGAAGTACCTTTGGTAGCAATTACAACCATAAGTCTTCTTGGTTATGACGCTACAAAATTGGCACACCTGTATTTGGGGAGATTCTCCCATTCTTCTCTGCAGATCCTCTCAAGCTCTGTCAGTTTGGATTGGGAGCGTCACTGCACAGCTATTTTCAGGTCTCTCCAGAGCTGTTTGATTGGGTTCAAGTCCGGGCTCTGGCTCGGCCACTCAAGGACATTCAGAGACTTGTTCCGAAGCCACTCCTGCGTTGTCTTAGCTGTGTGCTTAGGGTTGTTGTCCTGTTGGAAGGTGAACCTTCGGCCCAGTCTGGGGTCCTGAGCGCTCTGTTTTAATCAAGGCTCTCTCCATTCATCTTTCCCTCAATCCTGACTAGTCTCCCAGTCCCTGCTGCTGAAAAATATTTCCACAGCATGATGCTGCCACCACCATGCTTCACTATAGGGATGGTATTGGCCAGGTGATGAGCGGTGCCTGGTTTCCTCCAGAAGTGACGCTTGGCAATCAGGCCAATGAGTTCGATCTTGGTTTCATCTGACCAGAGAATCTTGTTTCACATCTGAGAGAGCCTTGGTGCCATTTTGCAAACTCCAAACTGATTGGCAGAGTGCTGCAGAGATGGTTGTCCTTCTGGAAGATTCTCCCATCTCCATAGAGGAACTCTGGAGCTCTGTCAAAGTGACCATTGGGTTCTTGGTCACCTCCTCTACCAAGGCCAATTCTCCCCCCATTGATCAGTTTGTCCAGGCAGCCAGCTCTAGGAAGAGTCTTTGTGGTTCCACACCTCTTCCATTTAAGACTGATGGAGGCTACTGTATTCTTGGGGACCTTCAATGCTGAAGAAATGTTTTGGTATCCTTCCCCAGATCTGTGCCTCAACACAATCTTGTCTCGGAGCTCTACGGACAATTCCGTCGACCTCGTGGCTTGGTTTTTGCTCTGACATGCACTATCAACTGTGGGACCTTACAGTGGGGCAAAAAAGTATTTAGTCAGCCACCAATTGTGCAAGTTCTCCCACTTAACAATATGAGAGAGGCCTGTCATTTTCATCATAGGTACACTTCAACTATGACAGACAAAATGAGAAAAAAAATCCAGAAAATCACATTGTAGGATTTTTTATGAATTTATTTTCAAATTATGGTGGAAAATAAGTATTTGGTCAATAACAAAAGTTTATCTCAATACTTTGTTATATACCCTTTGTTGGCAATGACAGAGTTCAAACGTTTTCTGTAAGTCTTCACAAGGTTTTCACACTCTGTTGCTGGTATTTTGGCCCAGTCCTCCATGCAGATCTCCTCTAGAGCAGTGATGTTTTGGGGCTGTTGCTGGGCAACATGGACTTTCAACTCCCTCCAAATATGTTCTATGGGGTTGAGATCTGGAGACTGGCTAGGCCACTCCAGGACCTTGAAATGCTTCTTACGAAGCCACTGCTTCGGCGGCGATACATGGCCCCATTCATTCTTTCCTTTACACGGATCAGTCGTCCTGGTCCCTTTGCAGAAAAACAGCCCCAAAGTTTCCACCCCCATGCTTCACAGTAGGTATGGTGTTCTTTGGATGCAATGCAGCATTCTTTGTCCTCCAAACCCGACGAGTTGAGTTTTTACCAAAAAGTTATATTTTGGTTTCATCTGACCATAAGACATTCTCCCAATCTTATTCTGGATCATCCAAATGCTCTCTAGCAAACTTCAGACGGGCCTGGACATGTACTGGCTTAAGCAGGGGGACATGTCTGGCACTGCAGGATTTGAGTCCCTGGCAGCGTAGTGTGTTACTGATGGTAGGCTTTGTTACCTTGGTCCCAGCTCTCTGCAGGTCATTCACTAGGTCCCCCTGTGTGGTTCTGGGATTTTTGCTCACCGTTCTTGTGATCATTTTGACCCCATGGGGTGAGATCATGCGTGGAGCCCCAGATCGAGGGAGATTATCAGTGGTCTTGTATGTCTTCCATTTCCTAATAATTGCTCCCACAGTTGATTTCTTCAAACCAAGCTGCTTACCTATTGCAGATTCAGTCTTACCAGCCTGGTGCAGGTCTACAATTTTGTTTCTGGTGTCCTTTGACAGCTCTTTGGTCTTGGCCATAGTGGAGTTTGGAGTGTGACTGTTTGAGGTTGTGGACAGGTGTCTTTTATACTGATAACAAGTTCAAACAGGTGCCATTAATACAGGTAATGAGTGGAGGACAGAGGAGCCTCTTATAGACGAAGTTACAGGTCTGTGAGAGCCAGAAATCTTGCTTGTTTGTAGGTGACCAAATACTTATTTTCCACCATAATTTGCAAATAAATTCATTAAAAATCCTACAATGTGATTTTCTGGATTTCTTTTCTCATTTTGTCTGTCACAGTTGAAGTGTACCTATGATGAAAATTACAGGCCTCTCTCATCTTTTTAAGTGGGAGAACTTGCACAATTAGTGGCTGACTAAATACTTTTTGCCCCACTGTATATAGACAGATGTGTGCCTTTCCAAATCATGTCCAATCGATTGAATTTCCCACAGTTGGACTCCAATCAAGTTGTAGAAACATCTCAAGGATGATCAATGGAAACAGGATGCACCTGAGCTCAATTTTGAGTGTCGTAGCAAAGGGTTTGAATACTTGTGTAAATGAGGTATTTCTGTTTTTTATTGTCTAAAACACTTTTCTCGCTTTGTCATTATGGGGTATTGTGTGTAGACTGATAAGGATTTTTATTTATTGAATCCATTTTAGAATAAGCCTGTAACGTAACAAAATGTAGAAAAAGTCAAGGGGTCTGAATACTTTCCGCAAAGGCACTGTAATTCCATCGACTATTTTAAGTTGAACCCAGGGTTGAATTGAAACAATAGCTGTAGATGACTTTTCAAATGCTATATGTTCCTTGATGATATATGACTGATAAAGTATGGTCCCATTTCATTTGCTCTGATAAACTTACCCTTTGGAATGACTTCGATAGCAACAGTAAATCATTTTTAAGTGGAGACTCCTCAACAATCACTCTCACGGTAGCATGTTGGTAATAGTCCGTGGTAAACATCATAGCTAAACAGGGCTGGGCTTGGTTAAAACCCTGGACAGGAGACCAAAGGTTAGCTGTTGATAGATCATCGCTCCAGTTGGAGGTGCTGTCCAACCTATTGTTGTTTTTTTCTCGTCGTCTATATAAGGTTTAAGGTAAGACGCTGTTTTAAAGGTACAAACGAAACATATTTGATACAAGCCTTGTCGATGTTTAAATGCGGTTACCATGGTAACCAAATGTACGGCCAGGCCCGACTCCAGCGCTATCGTTAAGTTTGCCGATGACACAACAGTGGTAGGCCTGGTTACCGACAAAAACGACGAGACGGCCTATAGGGAGGAGGTCAAAGACCTGACCGTGTTGTGTAAGGACAACAACCTCTACCTCAACGTGATCAAGACAAAGGAGATGATTGTGGACTACAGGAAAAGGAGGACCGAGCACGCCCCCTTTCTCATCGACAGGGCTGTAGTGGAGCAGGTTGAGTTCCTTGGTGTCCACATCACCAACAAACTAATATGGTATAAGCACATCGAGACAGTCAAGAAGAGGGTACAACGAAACCTACTCCCCCTCAGGAGACTGAATACATTTGGCATGGGTCCTCAGATCCTAAAAAGGTTCTACAACTGCACCATTGAGAGCATCCTGACAGGTTGCATCACTGCCTGGTATGGCAATTGCTCAGCCTCCGACTGCAAGGCACTACAGAGGGTAGTGCAAACGGCACAATACATCACCGGGGCCAAGCTTCCTTCCATCCAGGACCTCTATACCAGGCGGTGTCAAAGGAGGGCCCTAAAAATTGACTCCAGCCACCCTAGTCATAGACTGTTCTCTCTGCTACCGCACGGAAAGCGGTCTAGCGCCAAGTCTAGATCCAAGAGGCTTCTAAACATCTTCTACCCCCAAGCCATTATACTCCTGAACATCTAATCAAATGGCTACCTAGACTATTTGCATTACCCCCCCCCCCCACCCCCTCCTCCCTCTACGCTGATGCTTCTCTCTGTTATTATCTATGCATAGTCATTTGAATAACTCTACCTACATCTACATATTACCTCAATTACCTTGACTGCACCCGCATGCATATTGACTCTGTACCGGTACCCCCTGTATAAAGCCTCGCTACTGTTATCTTACTGCTGCTCTGTAATTATTTGTAACTTTTATTTCTTACTTTTTTTAAAGTATTTTCCTAAAACAGCATTGTTGGTTAAGGGCTTGTAAGTAAGGATTTCATTCTAAGGTCTACACCTGTTGTATTCGGCGCATGTGACAAATACAATTTGATTTGATTTGACATAATCCTGTGGTTGAAATGTCACCCTCAAAACAACAGTATTTCCCGCATATATTCGACATCACAATACATTGACAAATTGCGTTGAAACAACGTTGTTTCAACCAGTCCAGTCCAGTCCAGTGGCTTTTGCCAACTTCAAATATTTCAAATGGCAGTGTAAGATGAAACTGTTGGCCTATTCATACATTTGACTAACAACAGCAGTAGGCTTCAGGAAGGGATCCTCGCAGATCTATGCAGAAATGTAGGAATACAGAAATCTTCATCTGCTAACCCACGGTGCCACAAAACATGTACAGTAAACATACTCGTTCCCAACGAATGAACTAAAGAAGCACAACCCATTTTGCCCATGAGAATAACCCATCCGATTGGAATAAAACAGAACTTTGGGTCAGGGTTCACCCAGCAGCTATAAGCCACAGAGCACAATGGGAGTAGTGCCATAGTAAGCCGGATATCTCCCATCCAGACAATCTCTCCAGGCTCTACCCAGGTTCCAAACCATAGCTCTGCCCCTTCCCCAATTTGCCACGTATTAAGCATTAATACGGCTCGTCTGTCTATTGATTTGTTAGCCACGAATTAGCAGTCGTTCTTTGATCTCATTATAATTCCACTGTATGGAAGATTCAATATAAAATTATAGAGGGTTTAGCCCATAAGCTTGTTATTTCAGGGGATTATTGGGGCCGCAGCTGAATTATCATTCTGTTTTGGCCCAAACTGGATTACGTGTCTCTGAATTACAGCAGCGATATCAAATACTCATCTCTGATTTGCTATTACGGCTGTGAACTCCCTCCACAGCTGAAGATAGGCTCCTGTGATTGGGTATGGGGAGCTCTCTGTGTAGAGGATCTCTCTGGATTTACCTCTAAAGATCTGCAGCACAACAATATACACACATGGTGCTTGTGAGCCACGGTACAACAACAATATCAACAAACACATTTAATGCCAACGATGTACTGTCACTGTCAAATACTGTCATTGAAATATGTATGTATTTTTGTAAAACACGCCTCCAAAATGACATTGATTCTGTGTTATATGCTCTCATTTATACAACCGGTGGGTCTAATCCTCAATGCTGATTGGTTAAAACCGCATTCCAGCCGGTGTCTATTCCACAAGTTACCACCGGCTAAATCTATGATGTTAAAATGCCTATTTACTCTGTTCCATCTGACTATTACTATTTTTGTTGCCGTAGGTGAACCCACCATTTTGGATGTTTGTATGTCTGTGTTTATCCTACTGGAAAAAGAAGTCCATTAGATTCAGTTGACCTAGAGGGACCCTATTACCGTCAGATAGAATCCCTCCACCGGCACCAGAGAAATGACCCTCCCAGCCCTCCGCTCTATAGACCCGGCTGGATGCAGACCATTGGTCTGGCCTCTCTCCTCTTCTCAGCATCCCAGCTCTTTGAAAAGGAAGTCTGTTGTGAAATATTCTAGGGTTCAGTGAACTAACAAAGCACCTCCAGAACTACGAGATTCAATGGAGTACAAAAGCAGAGATTCTGCCTTTATTGAAACCATTGCAAATTTATTTTCCTTTACTGTAGTCTGGAGAGCAAAAAGGCTTTAATGGTTCATTAATCTCCAGAAGTTTCACCTTCAGTAAAAGTGTCTCTTTGATCTTTTCTCCAAGCCTCTCCCTGGCCTGTATACAGCATCTGGGCTATAGCCCATTCATCCTTTCTCTTATCTGAGGGAGAAGATCTGATTCACCTTGACATTAAAACTACTCCAAAGCCCTCCCTCTAAAATATTATTCAGTGCGGCACCATGGGAAACGGTTAGATTATTTTAAGGCAATACACAAAGGATTTTGAGTGCTAGATGAAAAGTTCTTCAAGAGACTATTTTTGAGAGGTGTTGAGGAGAGGCCTAATTCTCTCAAAAGATTTCATTCCACTCCTGGCTGCTGGCCTTTAGTGTATCCATTATCAGGAACAACCACTTCATTCTCTTGAAGAATCCCAAAAAGGCTTGGCACCTCACTATGCACGATTACTTACCTATCATTAGACATGTGCCAGGCTAAAGGGTGGTGTAAAATGTATACTTGCACAGTGGTCTCTGAAATGGGAGTGACAGGGGTGATGCAGCTAAGAGGAGTGTGGATGTTAGTGTAGTGTGGATAGCAGGCAGGCAGGCAGGCAGCTCCAGGGCAGTGAAGCTGGTACTGCTGTCTGATTCCTCCTGCCTGCTCACTGCTCTCCTGTGAAGCATAGATAATACTGCACCATTCTGGAGACCTGGCTGATCTACACACTCCCGCAGAGCCAAGTGCATTGACAGACCACATCACAGATCACACAGGAATCCTCCCAGCAAAACACATCCCTGCCATGTTCTGTATAAAACACACATACGGACACACACACACACACACACACACACACACACACACACACACACACACACACACACACACACACACACACACACACACACACACACACACACACACACACACACACACACACACACACACACACACACACACACACACACACACACACACACACACACACACACACACACACACAAACAGTTCAAAGTGGACATGCATTTAATCCCAACTCCTGTACCAACTCTACTGAGATCCATGTATTATGTATTATCAGATCACACACAAAGGTGTGATGCATAACCACCACCACACAACTGCTTGTGCATCTGCTGTCCTGTTGAATTCCAGCTCCATCCCCACAGTTTCACAGTGTCTCTGCCATCCTAGCGCCGTTGGCTGTGTGAGAGGTGGAAGGACCCACGGTGACACTTTCATTCTGCTCCTGCTCTCTGTTACCTCATTACACCAATATATCCCACTGCTAACAGCCCACATTTCCTGACAGGATAACAGGCATGATATCATCACAGAGGAACTTGTCCCACCCCCGGATTAAGCTCAGATTCCACTGTCCTTTCCCCTTGACAAAAATTGGGTTTCTGCTTGTGCTTCGGACCATGTGAAGGGCATTTCTGTGGAAATATGAAACCACCATGGTGACCTTTCCCAAGGCCTCTAAGGAAGGCTTCTAATTGGCAGATATTATTGTTATGGACTAGGGCAGACAGAGACCTCGTGCTATACTATACACTTGCATGTTGCCCACAAAATACACACATTCTGGTCACTAAACACGAAATGTAATATGTTGCTTTTTATCGATCCAGGCAAGAGGTCTGAGACAAAATAATAACATTCTATATTTCCCTACCTTGCCTCAAAATCATGCATGATCAATACCAGAAGGGTAAGATAAACCCTGTTCATCACAGACATAATGTGTGTGGCCATAATCGATAGGGTTCGTCATACACAACTATAGGTAAGGTCATACTTCACAAAACGCTGGGCCTTTCCTCAAGCTTTCAGTCAATTGTGGCATTTCTGCCCTGGAGATACGGTATAGAGATTGAGGTTACAGTACTGGAGCTAATCAGCCAAGCATGTAGCCTGCCGACAGAGATATAGATGATCAAAAACACACCCAGATAAAACACACACACACTAAAGTTTTTCCTCACACCTAGCGGACGTCAGGAAGGAGTTATTTGATGCTACTGTACAGTGATGTTTAAAGCCATTTCAGGGTAGTCAAATCAACGTGGCGTAATGCTACTCTTGTGTTAAGCTATGCTACGTCTTGTCGTGTCAGGTCATGTTCTGTGTATAATCTTGTTTATCGATAGAGAATCCTCCAGTACCCGAGGCGCTGTAAACTCCGTCATCCCGACCCATCACACCAGATGGACACACAGATGGACGCAGCAGCATTCTATTAGTCCGTGGGTTCATAATGCCTCCCCGCCAACACGTCATGCTGCAGTCTATCATAGATCTGGGTCCAACTCCCACAATTAGACATTTATTTGTCTATAAATCGCACATTCAACATCATCAAGCAGATGACAGGCCATGGAAGTGAAGAGGTTGGGTATCCTATCCTCCGACTGAATCCAGTACAGTTCATAAAGTCCACCATTATAGTGTGTTGTCTCAGAGCAGACTTCAGATGCTTGTTAGTGAAGCTGTATGTCAGGAACACTGACAGGGTCAGGTGAACCTCTTGTGTAATATCCTCTCCTTCTCTCCCTCTCTGTTACCTGTGATGTGTGTCCGCCAAGGTCGAGGAGAAATACAATCCGTCTTTTCTGACCATCATTATCAGACAGATGTAGCTAGCAGTAGTGGTGCAGTGTAGCGTTTCATTGTTTCATCGCTACAGCGGCGCGCTCTCGCTCTCTCTCTGCTGCTCCGGAGCATTTAGTTATCAGGCCAGGGCATCTCTGAGGAACCAGGCCGGACGGCTCCTCTGATCCGCTAAGAGTTTGAGTGAAGGAGCGCCGTGGTCCCACTCTCCAACTGATAACATCAGTGATTTATCTCCTCCATGTTCTCCTGCTCGATTACAGGCCGTGTCCTGTAGCCAGCCGGCTGCAGACAACCTGGCCGTATGCTGCCCCGCAGCCCCACAGCACCGCAGCACGGCTTCAGTTACAGCCAAAGCAGCTCCCCTTCCAGGATGAGATACACAGACAGTCTCAGCCATGTAACTCAAACTACTGGAAACAGGGGTTTTTATAGACTGTCATAAGTGCATTCAGTTGGACGTCTTTAAACACTGGATTATGGTAGAAACACTGTAAGTGGAACGTTCAGAAACAGCCACTATGAAAGTCTCAACCAACCAAGGCGCAGTCATTTGAGATCGTGTTTGTGTACCGTTTTGATTTGTGGGGACTGTTCTGTCTGTGCGAAAAAGAAAATGCTAATTGAGTTTCCTACCCTGGCACGCATTAGCTTTAAGAAGAGGACATGGAAGGTTTCTGAAGGATTTCACATAGCACAGTGCAGTTGAGCAAACAAATCAGTGCTACAGCAAATCCCCCACAGCCTCGCTGTGATTACAGGCCAATAGACTAACAGCTCAGCCTGACAGACGAGAAGAACGTTGACTGCCTGCCTCGCTATAGCACAGACACTAAGTTTCATTGACAATCTGAGTAGAAAGACTTGTTCAATGAACAAAGGGATTGTCAGAGCTGACACCCTGATCAGAGGACTACAGGGAGGAGAGGGAGTACGTTCTTCTGGCTGCTACTACTGCTACTGCTGCTACTCGCTGCTGCTGGTTTTCATGTCGCTGTTCTGGAGATGTGCAAACTTCATACAAAGTCCTTATCAGTTAAAGACAACTCTGGCTTGACACTCTGGGGGTGACAGTGGCACTCTCGCATACACACAAACGCACACTGGCACGCACTGCTTTCCTCACTCTTCTGCGAGACAAGTTCTCCTTTCACTGTCAGGCTGGCACCTTCTTGGCAGAGCATGGGTCTCTCAGTTAAAGCACATGAAGTATTTGAATAAAAAAAAATGCTGTTCCAACAGACGCAAAAAAACATCGCATGACTTTTTTTTGTGTGTGTGAATGTGCGAAGAATACCGAGGCAAACACTGTAAGAGGTCTCAGCAGTGTAATAATGGCTATAACTCAAGTGTTGCATGAACAAGCTTGTTGTTTGTATTGGTAATGTGATTGATAACCAGTGGGGGAGAACTATATACATAATTAACATGAATCAATTGTGTGGTTGATCCAATGACACAGCACGGCTGATAATGTGAAAGGCAAGTTTCTTTAAAGTTGAAGGAGTTCTAGAGACTAAAACACCAAAAGGGTGTCCTCCTCTATCACAGTCCTCCTCTATCACAGTCCTCCTCTATCACAGTCCTCCTCTATCACAGTCCTCCTCTATCACAGTCCTCCTCTATCACAGTCCTCCTCTATCACAGTCCTCCTCTATCACAGTCCTCCTCTATCACAGTCCTCCTCTATCACAGTCCTCCTCTATCACAGTCCTCCTCGATCACAGTCCTCCTCTATCACAGTCCTCCTCTATCACAGTCCTCCTCTATCACAGTCCTCCTCTATCACAGTCCTCCTCGATCACAGTCCTCCTCTATCACAGTCCTCCTCTATCACAGTCCTCCTCTATCACAGTCCTCCTCTATCACAGTCCTCCTCTATCACAGTCCTCCTCTATCACAGTCCTCCTCTATCACAGTCCTCCTCTATCACAGTCCTCCTCTATCACAGTCCTCCTCGATCACAGTCCTCCTCTATCACAGTCCTCCTCTATCACAGTCCTCGTCTATCACAGTCCTCCTCTATCACAGTCCTCCTCGATCACAGTCCTCCTCTATCACAGTCCTCCTCTATCACAGTCCTCCTCTATCACAGTCCTCCTTGATCACAGTCCTCCTCGATCACAGTCCTCCGCTATCGCAGTCCTCCTCTATCACAGTCCTCCTCGATCACAGTCCTCCTCGATCACAGTCCTCCTCTATCACAGTCCTCCTCGATCACAGTCCTCCTCGATCACAGTCCTCCTCGATCACAGTCCTCCTCGATCACAGTCCTCCTCTATCACAGTCCTCCTCTATCACAGTCCTCCTCTATCTTCCTCCCTTCTTTTCATCTTTTCCTCTGACTGACAAAGACAGGTTTTTGTGAAAGCCCAAACTCAGCCACCAGCCCAACGGAGGCAGTGAAATACACTCACACTTCATTTACTGTGCCCGGTGCTTTTATGGCTCCCAAGAGGTACCCAAAAGTCGTCTTTGTGCAGTTCAGCAGAAACGTTCCACTTTAACTGCTCCGTCTGGCTTTAATCTCTATAGGTACCTACAAGACGTATATCAGAGACTGTCAAAGTACGTTTCCTCAGTTCAACCATCCCAGCAAAGACTCTTTTTTATTGATCTCCTACGAAATACGCCAACACACAAGGGCAACCTTAAGAGGTGGTGTGAGAGGGATGACGTCAATAAGCTAAAGATGACCACTGCAACCACTAAGGCTATTGTCAACCAAACCCAACTTGCCATAATCATAAAAGCCCAAGGCACAGTATATTTCTGCATGGGGAAAAAATATTATGTTGGACGTATAAAGCACAGAACTATAGAACAACAAAACACAAGCATCCAATTGAACAGCTCCAACCTCCAGCTGTGTTTCTGTAGATGCAATGTATCCCTTCAAAGCTCCTACTGTGGCGAGTCAGAGTAAACTGATACAGATGGTCAGACTGATGCATACTGGTCCGAATTCATTGTCCAAACATAGCTGTCTCGTAGGTATTCCAATCATGGGCATTTATATGCTAAACCAGTCTGGAAGAATGAAAGGCAAATTAAAGGTTGTATGTGATTTCTATAGTGAATCTCAATCTGCCCTGGAAGCTCTGAAACCAAATGTATTCACTGCCAAAATGTCTCTACTCTCGCCATGCCACAGGCAAACAGTGCCATGGAGGAGAAGGGCTAAATTGGGCCTCACTATCAAAGAGTTTCTCCATTGAGAGAGAGAATTAGGTTAACAAAAAAGGTTGTTCTATTTTGACCTCAGTTTAATATAAGACCATGTTTCCCAAATGTGGCGGCTCCGCTGGTTGTGGATTTAAAGGTAATATCATTACATTTTCACCCCTCTGGCATTTTAAATTCCCCTAATGTTTCAAATCCTATCGATCTAGCCTTCCTGGGATTCTACAGTACCTGCTCTCCAATTACTCACATAGGTTGGGTTGGCCGCAAGTCGTCACAAAAAGCTTAGTGAGGTAAACTAGCAGGCAGGAAATAAGGTGAGGGATGCCAGCCTTTACGAATGGACAAATGGAAGTGCATTCAATTCCCTGGGAGGAGGCAAGCTCTGCAGGCTAGGCAGATTTACACTGTTCTTCCTCCACAGCCCCTCTGTCTGTCTTCTCTTCTCTCTGGAGGCTGACTGAGGACCTTGCTCGCCCAACAAAAACACTGTCAGAGATAGTTCAGCCAGCCATGAAATTGATTTTGTATTAACAAACAAGGGGATCTGTTTCTCCTCTACTGTTAATCAAATCATTTCGAGGAATGAAAGGAAGATGAGAGTAAAATCATTAAGTTCCAAAGGTAAATCACATTCACTGCCAACCTGTTGTCCCATTAACCCTGAAACCTGTTCAATAGCTAATTAAGGCAATTACTTCAGGCATGACACGCCACTTAATCATGAATGTCTAGCCCATTTATAATGGTGGCTTCATTACCATTGGCAGCCTTCTCTGATGGGCTCCCCCTCCATCTCTACACTGTGGAAATATACTGTGGGAACAACTTGACTGACTGTCTGTGCCTCCTCCTTTATCTCAATAGTCAGCTATTACTGAAGGAATGTTGAAGCTGTTACTGGGGGAATGTTGAAGCTGTTACTGGGGGAATGTTGAAGCTGTTACTGGGGGAATGTTGAAGCTGTTACTGGGGGAATGTTGAAGCTGTTACTGAAGGAATGTTGAAGCTGTTACTGGGGGAATGTTGAAGACGTTACTGAAGGAATGTTGAAGCTGTTACTGGGGGAATGTTGAAGCTGTTACTGGGGGAATGTTGAAGCTGTTACTGGGGGAATGTTGAAGCTGTTACTGGGGGAATGTTGAAGACGTTACTGAAGGAATGTTGAAGCTGTTACTGGGGGAATGTTGAAGCTGTTACTGGGGAATGTTGAAGCGGTTACTGAAGGAATGTTGAAGCTGTTACTGAGGGAATGTTGAAGCTGTTACTGAGGGAATGTTGAAGCTGTTACTTAGGGAATGTTGAAGCGGTTACTGGGGGAATGTTGAAGCCGTAACAGAGGGAATGTTGAAGCTGTTACTGGGAGAATGTTGAAGCTGTTACTGAGGGAATGTTGACGCTGTTACTGGGGGAATATTGAAGCCGTAACAGAGGGAATGTTGAAGCTGTTACTGGGGGAATGTTGAAGCCGTAACAGAGGGAATGTTGAAGCTGTTACTGGGGGAATGTTGAAGCTGTCAGTAAAGGCATAGGTGTAGCCTAATATCTGCATTGAACAAGCTGCTGTATGGGCTTCAAAAAACATTTTTAGTTAGTCCTACATAAAGAATGGAAGTCCTCAATGGCCTGTAAAACAAATCTGCTAGTGTTACATTCTCATTGCCATGCATTATATTTTGACTGTAGTGCTGTCCCTTCTTTCTCTTTCTCTCTCTGGACACCTCTCTCTTTCTTTCTCTGGACACCTCTGTCTGGACACCTCTCTCTTTCTCTCTCTGCACACCTCTCTTTCTCTGTCTGGACACCTCTCTCTTTCTTTCTCTGGACACCTCTCTCTGCACACCTCTCTTTCTCTCTCTGCACACCTCTCTTTCTCTGTCTGGACACCTCTCTCTTTCTCTCTCTGGACACCTCTCTCTTTCTCTCTCTGGACACCTCTGTCTGGACACCTCTCTCTCTCTGTCTGGACACCTCTCTCTTTCTCTCTCTGGACATCTCTCTCTTTCTCTCTCTGGACACCTCTCTTTCTTTCTCTGGACACCTCTGTCTGGACACCTCTCTCTCTCTGTCTGGACACCTCTCTCTCTCTGTCTGGACACCTCTCTCTCTCTGTCTGGACACCTCTCTCTCTCTGTCTGGACACCTCTCTCTTTCTCTCTCTGGACACCTCTCTTTCTTTCTCTGGACACCTCTGTCTGGACACCTCTCTCTCTCTGTCTGGACACCTCTCTCTTTCTCTCTCTGGACACCTCTCTCTTTCTTTCTCTGGACACCTCTGTTTGGACACCTCTCTCTTTCTCTCTCTGGACACCTCTCTCTTTCTTTCTCTGGACACCTCTGTCTGGACACCTCTCTCTTTCTCTCTCTGGACACCTCTGTCTGGACATCTCTCTCTTTCTCTCTCTGGACACCTCTGTCTGGACACCTCTCTCTTTCTCTCTCTGTAGACATCTCTCGCTCGACACCTCTCTCTCTTTCTTTCAGAACCCTTCCATCTCTTCCTCTCTCTCTCTGTAAGCCTCTTTCTCTCTGAACTCTTTCCGTCTCCCTCTCAATCTCTCTGTGATGGTGTGCTCAGTGTGGTCTGACACCTCTCTTGTCAGCAGTTCCCGTCTTGCCTGTGACAGACAATGTTACCGAGGGAGGCCCTTGTAGTGAGCTGTCCTGAGTGGGACTATTGATTTCCCTGTTTGTCTCCTCTGACTGCGGCAGGGCAAGGCTGGGGTAGTCATAGCTGGGATGGCTTCTTTAGCCCTATGGCCCATTCATTCCTCTCTGCTTCCTCCGTCCTCGCTCTCCTCTATAATAATGACTAGACTCAGATAGAGACTTGTAGAATGTATGTGGGTGGGGCCTCTGTTGCTGTTCGACTGTGGCTGTGCACTCAAGCTGGACGGAGGGAGGCTAGTCTCCTCCTCACACAGTTAAATGTCACTCTCTTCCCAATGCCACACATCAATAACAGGGGCCGGCGCTTCAGGACACCTCTCGCACTCATTTAATTTCCATTTGCTCCCATGAATACAAATTTCAGGAGGACCTGCCACTCTCTGAGGCAGAGGGGAATGTCACAGCACCTCCATCCTGACAGGAAGCCTCCAAATGTGGAGTGACATTAAACACCCGCAATTTATATTTCCCCCTGCAGCTCCCAGATGACACCCATTCAAACACGTTGGGGAACAAGAGGCTCACCTCAAACTGCTCAGTTGGGTTTGACTTTGATATACTTTCATTAGACAGCGACGGTGGACAGGTTTATTGCTGTGATTACGTGTGGCACGTTAATTAAAACCAGCAGTAGTTACCCTCCCATCGATGTTGTTTGTCTTCCTAACATGAAAAGCACAGCGCATTCATCAAAGCCCTGTATAAACATGAGCCTGTTTGCGTTAGCTTATCAAGCATCAGCGCTTAGGACCTAAGGGAGCGTGTGGTGCGGCGCCCGTGCTTTTAAAAAAACGAGAAAAGATATACAAGGGGACTGCGAAGGGAAGGAGATCAGGCACACTGCCTAAACTTTGTGACACTGTGCATTATAATGTAAATGTCAGAGCGCTTTATCCTGGGCAAAGACTCCCAATGGACTCAACGTGTTTTGCATTGAAAGACAGCCCAGGGCAGATGGGTTTCATTCATATCCATATGGTGGGGATATGCTTGACGTCTTGTTAAAGGTCCCGCACAGTCATTCTGTTTCCCAAGTAAAAATAGCCTTTCAGGGACCAAAACATCACCCATAATATTTTTACCTTATTAAAGTGTTTTTTTTTTTAAGAAGTTTTTTAAAAGTGTTGCCTTTTCTCTCATCTCTAACTACCAGGAAGCCTGAAATAACAGCCTGTATGGGCGGGGAGCTTATATTCATGGTCCACATATCATTGATGACAAGGTAAACAATGGGCCACATGTCATTCCGAGCCTAAATAGTACGCCTCAATCCATTTTCTCTGTAACATGTTCTCATGGTCCACAGAGCTGTTCACGGACTGTTGGATATTAGAGAGACAGCAGCAATACACAACTGCATTCTTAGTGTTTTGGAAATAATGACAGAATGCAGTTCATTGATACACTTCTTCACAATAATTAGCCATGTCTGAGTCACCTTAGAATCTTAGACATAAAGGGAAACGGCATACAATTCTGGACAATTTATTGGTGCCTCTGCGTTCGCATTATAAAATGAAAATGAAATGTTAATACATAATTGTATGTATCGATCAGACATTTGATCATTTACAATCGGCCGGTATTGCCGAAATGAGAAACAAATGCCTAATATCGGCAAGCGGCCACCCTACACTGTCCAGGGCCCCATCGATTTGTACAACTTGCAACCCTCATTTCCCGTCCGATGCTTAAAAAAAACATACAAAGAAACTAAATGTGACATCATGTAAAAGTGAATTACTTGTAAACAACTACAGAGATTGATGGGGAGAGGAGGGGTTCCATGTAATCAAGCAGGCTTCAGTCACCCACTTGGCTTCAGTCACCCACTTGGCTTCAGTCACCCACTTGGCTTCAGTCACCCACTTGGCTTCAGTCACCCACTTTGCTTCAGTCACCCACTTGGCTTCAGTCACCCACTTGGCTTCAGTCACCCACTTGGCTTCAGTCACCCACTTGGCTTCAGTCACCCACTTTGCTTCAGTCACCCCCAAGATTGAAGCGGGAGACAAATCCAGCTATGGCCTCCACTGAGCAGATAGGTGTCCTGGGATGGACAGCTCACACAGCTTCTCCACATACAGCACTGGATCAAGACTGACCCCATTGAAGAGGAGATCCAGGATCCTGTCTACGTAACCTGTAATGTTTTTGAAGAGGGAAATGTTTGTTAAATGGGTAGTGAATATAATTTCCTTTTATTTACTGTTCTGAGTTATGACGCTATCATTGATGTAGCAATCTACTCACGCTACAATGTGTTTTCTGGTACTTTAGAAGTACTCAATTTGAAATATGCAATATTTGGTTGTGGACGTTTTGTAAAACATTTCAATGTCTGCATTTGGAATTTCTGTGTGCCTGAAATGCTCTATTGATGTATATTTGAAATAAAAAACTATGACTTCCTCACAGCAGATACACGCTTCTTTGGCTTGGGAACGCTGATTTCGTATCACAGCACCCCCCCCCAACATCATGATTAACATTTTCCCTAAATAAATACCTTTAAATATTTTTCCCTCTTTACGCGCTTGGGATCTTAACATTGTCATTGTGTTGAAGCTATGATACATACCATAGGTCTCTACCAAGGCATACTAACCTATAGTTCTTTACAACTACAGTTGATATTCTCTGTCTATAGCCATCACTGTCTTAGCTTTTCACAAACATTATGAAGAATATTATATTCTGTCACTTAACAGCCAAAATCATATGCAAATGAAGAGAAGTGAAGCGGTGGTTTGCTACATCACCCTCTCCTAATTCATCAACCAATTTCAGACGAAGAACCACTCTGTGATTCTGGGAAATGTGAAGCCAACCATTTTGGACCTGATTTCCAATGGTTAACACCTCTTATTAAGGTACAGTACGTGGCTGTCACCATGAATTAGGAACAAAACAAAGAATGTAAGACCCCTTTTACTCATCCAAGAGTAAACCGTATGGTCCCTTTCCCAGTCGAATGTGACATTTGATCAATACCACCAACGATTTTTATAAAAAACTCCAAAAAACACCACACACTAAAGTAAACAAGAGCATCAAGATTCATTTATCTCCCAATTAAAAGCTTAACACCTCTCACATGACTGGCTGAGCTGCATTAAGTGGCTTTTATCTCAGCTTTCTCAGCAGGACAATGGGAAGGCCCCACTGAGCTCCAGGCCCATTATTTCAGGGATTGAAAGCATCCCCCCACTGACAGAACCATTACCACAGCCCATGTTTGGGGCTAAGGGGTGTGAGGTACTGAGGCTTCCCTAGCTCTATGGGGGCCATTATACCCCCTGGCAATCATTTTCATGCCAGGTAAAATGACACTGGTAGTTAGCTCACACCTGTCACGACATAGCTCATTAAAAGTTGGGCTAGAGTGACACTTAGGCATTCAAATGAGAGAGAATACACATTTAGGCACAGATAAAGTAGCATCACAATGTATAGGATTCTCTAAAATATTCAACTATAGGAAAAAGACACGGGGGAAAGTACAAAATTAGATCTGGTTGCAGAAAGAATAGGAAAACAGATAGCACCTAAATCGGGGGTGTCAAACTCATTCCACAGAGGGCAGAATGTCTGCGGGTTTTTGGTTTTTACTTTTAATTAAGACCAAGACAACCAGGTGAGGGGATTTTTTTTTTTTACTATAGTAGCAAAGGCCATGTGTACAGAGACTCAGACAGAGTAAAACAGATGGTGCGATATGCACACACTTGACCTTCCTGTCAATGTCAAAGCATGAGTGAAATGAGTAAACCGATGTGAATTGCATTGTGTGCTCGGCGCTTTCTCTTTGAGCCTCTCTGATTGCATTTCTTTGGCAATTCTCATTTCCTTTCTCCTGCAAGTACAAGCACAGCCTCAAGTCAAATGAGCAAGCGCTATCCAGTTGATATGTAAATAGGATGTGACTGTGCCAGTCAGGCTGTGCCAGCTTCACATCTGTTTCTGGACACCGCAGGATCCATCTAATGGCCACTGATGATTTCACTTTCTTTTTGAACATTTCACATGAACTTTTATATTATACCAGCAATTGCTATAATATTACAGCAATATTATACCAGCAATATATTATACCAGCAATTGCTATAATATTACAGCAATATTATACCAGCAATATATTATACCAGCAATTGCTATAATATTACAGCAATATTATACCAGCAATATATTATACCAGCAATTGCTATAATATTACAGCAATATTATACCAGCAATATATTATACCAGCAATTGCTGTATGATTACATTGTAATGGCAGTGTTGCCACACTGTTGACTATGATTAATTGATTCTAACCCTCTGTGAAGATAATATACTGTATTAAATCTGTCATCGCACCAGTTCAATTAGTTGTTCTGTGTGTAGATGTATGTAAGTGAGGGGTTGTGTGTATGTTCTTCAGCTATAGCTGTGCTAGGATGGCGTTGAAAATTCCACAGCAGTAGACTTTTTGGGCGTGATATTTATTATATCTGAGAGCAAATCCTTTAGCAACACCAATATCCTAAAACTAAGAGTGGGAGAAAGAGCTGAACGCTCTAAGCATTCTCTAAAGCTAGAAAGTGTCCCTTCCACGGACTGTAGATGATTGATTCAGGCGCAGTGAACAGGGAACGGAGGGCAAGGAGGGAGAGGCTCTGGGCTGTGTTCGTTAATCATGCTACATTAGCAAACAGAAGGCATTTATCACACAAGACCAAAGGCTTCAGTCTAAAGGGAATGTTGGACGCAATCTCGCAGCTCACGCCTAATCCATCCAGGCCCAATCCATCCAGGCCCAGTCCATCCAGGCCCAATCCATCCAGGCCCAATCCATCCAGGCCCAATCCATCCAGGCCCAGTCCATCCAGGCCCAATCCATCCAGGCCCAGTCCATCCAGGCCCAATCCATCCAGGCCCAGTCCATCCAGGCCCAATCCATCCAGGCCCAGTCCATCCAGGCCCAATCCATCCAGGCCCACAAAAAGGAAGGCCGGAGAGCCAACCACACATTTATTGGACACGAAGGAGAAAGACTAGAGTAGAAGAGAATCCCCGGAAATCTAACAGCCATTCAGTTTTTCAGTCTTGTATGTCAAATTTGGAGTATTATTGTGTGACACCAATCCACTATGAGCTCAACCTGATCTGACAGGTATGAACTACAATGCTTTAGATTGAGGTCATATGTTTCAAACTCATTCCACGGGGGGCCGAGTGCCTGCAGATTTTTTCTCCAACCCTTGTGCTTGATTGATGAATAAAGTTAACTAATTACACTGAACAAAAACATAAATGCAACATGCAACAATTTCAAAGATTCTACTGAGTTACAGTTTATGTAAGGAAATCAGCCAATTGAAATTAATTCATTAGGCCCTAATCTATATGGATTTCACATGCCTGGGAATATAGATATGCATCTATTGGCCACTGATACCTTAAAAAAAGGTAGGGGCGGGGATCAGAAAACAGTCAGTATCTTGTGTGACCACCATTTGTCTCATGTGGTGCGACACATCTCCTTGATCAGGCTGTTGACTGTGGCCTGTGGAATGTTGTCCCACTCCTCTTCAATGGCTGTGTGAAGTTGCTGGATATTGGCGGGAACTGGAACACACTGTTGTAAACATCAATCCAGAGCATCGCAAACATGCTCAATGGGTGACATGTCTGGTGAGTATGCAGGCCATGGAAGAACTGGGACATTTTCAACTTCCAGGAATTCTGTACAGTATCACGGTGGATCTGGTCACGGTATCATTGTACATTGATTGCCATCAATAAAATGCCATTTTGTCTGTTGTCCGTAGCCTATGCCTGCCCATACCATAACCCCTCAAACACTATGGGGCACTCTGTTCACAATGTTGAGATCAGCAAACCGCTTTACCGCACGACGATATTCACACTGTCTACCATCGACGATCCCATAGGTGAAGAAGCCAGATGTGGAGGTCCTGGGCTGGGTGGTTACACGTGGTCTGAGGTTGTGAGGCCGGTTGTACGTACTGCCAAATTGGAGGTTGCTTATGGTTGAGAAATGAACATTAAATTCTTTGGCAACAGCTCTGGTGGACATTCCTGCAGTCAGCATGCCAATTGCACGCTCCCTGAAAGATTTATCTGTGGCACTGCACATTTTCAAGGGTCCTTTTATTGTCCCCAGCACAAGTTGCACATGTGTAATGATTATGCTGTTTAATCAACTTCTTGATAGAAGGATTATATTGGAAAAGGAGAAATATTCACTAACATGGATGCAAACAAATTTATGCACAATATTTGAGAGAAAGAAACTTTTCGTGCATTTGGAACATTTCTGGGATATTTTTATTTCAGCTCATGAAACTTGAGACCAACACTTTACAGGTTACGTTTAGATTTTGGTTTAGTATATAATGGTTTTCTGATTGTGAATGTCATTCACAGACTTCAGTCAAGGACTTCTCCACAGAGTATTGCTGGACTTGAACCCAAGACGTTACTCAATTATGAAGACGTGTAGTGTTTTGTTCTCAGTTGCAGGGAGCACAAAATCACAGACATTCATATTCCTTAAAACTAAGATGGAAGGGTGAGTTAATTGGCAGGCTGAAATATACTCAGAATATTTAAATCCAAGTCTCATTGAGATTGACTTTTCAATTTAAACCTAACCTAACCCACCACCTTGTGTATTATTACTGCTAACCAGCGCCAAGAAGTCCGTCTGGCTGACAACTAACTCAAAGTCCTCCTGACTTCCAGGTCTGGAAAGGCTATTTTGATGTTGTCGGCAAGATGCGTCGATAATGAAGGGATGTGCTTTTTTTTACGGATTGGTTCTCCTCTGTGTCTCTCACTCAAACACCCACATGGACACACCCTGATTTTGTCCATTACAGTAAAAGGTTAATGAGCTAATTACTTGTCATAAACAGACACAAATGAAGAGGAAATCAATCAGTTTAAGCTGTAGAGATAACATACTCTAATCCAAAACAACATCATACATTGTTGATTTTATTATTTGTATTTTACCTTTATTTAACTAGGCAAGTCAGTTAAGAACAAATTAATTTTTTCAATGACGGCCTAGGAACAGTGGGTTAACTGCCTGTTCAGGGGCAGAACAACAGATTTGTACCTTGTCAGCTTGGGGATTTGAACTTGCAACCTTCCGGTTACTAGTCCAAAACTCTAACCACTAGGCCACCCTGCCGCCCCAGGGTCAGAATAAGGTCAAAGTAAATGAAGCACACCATACTGGTCATTTTACAGGTTGGATGTTCCGAATGATATTAAATGGCACCTCCTGCCTTGTTGCAGGAGCATTGTTTTTTTACACAACATATCCATGATATGTGGGCAGATTATGGCTGTGGCATAAGCGCTCAAATCAATCACAGTGTATTTCTGTCCAGTCGATAGCAGGTCCAGGTAAGGGACATTAGTCATGTTGGCACCCAGTATAGTGCTCCTGGGGCTGGGACCCAGCCTTCCCTACACCCCACACTAGGCCAGACCCATGGATGAGAAATGAAGCCATGCCCTCAATGGCCGCACAATTAGAATGTGTCAATCCAGGATAGTGGGGGTCTCAGGACTCTTGGCTACTGTGACCACTGTGGCTGGTCACCTGGAAATCGCTCGCTAAGCGACAAGGACTAGGCTATGCCGCATTGCACCGATGCTGTCAGTGGTAGAAAAAGTACCCAATTGTCATACTTGAGTCAAATTAAAGATACCTTAATAGAAAATGACTCAAGTAGAGGTCAAAGTCACCCAGAAAAATACTACTTGAGTAAAAGTCTAAAAGTAATTGGTTTTAAATATACTTAAGTATCAAAAGTAAATGTAATTTCTAAAATATACCTTAAGTTAAAAGTAAAAGTATAAATAATTTCAAATTCTTTATAGTAAGCAAACCAGATCACACAAATGTCTTGTTTTTTTTAAATGTAAGGATAGCCAGGGTCACACTCCAACACTCAGACATCATTTACAAACGAAGCATTAGTGTTTAGTGAGTCTGCCAGATCAGATGCAGTAGGGATGACCAGGGACGGGACAATTTTTCTTTCCTGCTAAGCATTCAAAACGTAATGAGTACTTTTGGGGTCAAGGAAAATGTATGGAGTAAAAAGTACATTATTTAATTTAGTAATGTAGTGGAGTAAAAGTAAATATTGTTAAAAATATAAATAGTAAAGTACAGATACCCAAAAATGGACTTAAGTAGTACTTCAAAGTATCTTTACTTAAGTACTTTACACCACTTAGAAGTGAGGAAAAATATTCAGACGGAGAAGAATTGGGACCACTCAGACCCAGATATTTAATACCGTTTGTCTGTTTCTTATTACGATTCAAAAGCATGCTTGGCATTACAAGTACTTTCAATGTATATAGTGATAGGACAATTTCCTTTACCACCCTCGAAGAGTAAGCAAACAAATCATCCCTGAATTCCCAGACAATACATGAGGAACTGGGCTAGAATATTGAATAACACACACGTCGCTTGGCACAAAGTATATGATTCACTGCAGAAAACCAGATAAATGAGAGCAGGGTGATCCCTGGATTTGTGAATGTGATTTGGAGCTGTAGATAGTAACCCTGTCTCTTGTGCCTCAGGAGGACTGGCTTCAATTGAGGGACATTGGATTCCTATGATGAAGTTTATGTGCTGTATCACAGCCCACACTGGAACATAATGCTATTTGTTCCACATCACCACTCTGTGATACCGCAAGATGTTACTCTATTCTCCAGTGCCATTCCAATTGTTAGGATGGATTTTCAATCCATAGTAATTTTACTGTGGACTGGGGAGCCAATTTATACTGCAATACAGTCATGCCCTGCAATTGATCTATAGTTTCCCATTGCAATAAGATATATTATAATAAGGAGTTTAGTCAGCAGAACATAGGACATGCAAAATTATATCTATACAGTAGCAATATCTGCTCTCTCATCATGATGCCAGTCCTAAACACTATGATCTTTACTTTTTTTGCACTAAATGTATCCTCTATTATTTCCTTTGATCAATAAGAACTTTTGAACATCGGATAGGCAGTTACTAGCCTCAATTCCGGCTTCAACTTCGACTTCGACTCATCTGCCCTGGGCTCTGTGTATATCTGACCCAATCTTTGGGCTACTTAAGAGGAAAGGCAGGTGAAAAAGAGGCAGGAGAGTTGGCGTCCTGGTGAGACCAAGGCTAAGAAAAAAATGGCCACCACTTCCCTCCATTCTATTGGCCACTTGATAATTAGATTCGCTATGAACGAGAATCTCGTAATGATAATATTGTCTGTATTTCTGAAACACGGCTTTTGAACCAGATAGCCCCTTTGTCTATCCAACTCAATGGATCCTCCATTCACCGTGCGGACAGGACACTGGATTCAGGGAAATGTATTTTCATCAACAACAAATGACGTGCAGACTGTCTCAACCTATTGATCACTCGTCTTGGAATACCTGATAGTCAAATGCCAACCCTTCTACCTCCCGAGAGGGTTTTCATCCTCAGGAAAACAACAGCAACAAGCTGGCTGGCATTTGACAAACTGTACGAAGCTACAAACAAGCAGGAAACCATGCACCCCGAGGCTGCTTTTCTTGTTGCCGGTCACTACAACACGTGATGTCCAACTTCTATCAACACGTCTCTTTCGTCACTAGGGGCAATAAAGTCCTAGATCCCTATTATTCAATGCACAAGCAAGCATACAAGGCTCTCCCTTGTCCCCCCAATGCAAATAAGATCATGACTCTATACACCTGCTTCCTGTTTACAAACAAAAGCTTAAACAGTAATTACCAGTGAATCGCTAAGTCGAGAAATGGTCCTCTGAGGCTATGCCCCAGGACTGCTTTGCTAGTGATGACTGGAATATGTTGATAACATTGACAAGCTAGCAACCTGGACAAGAGGAATACCTATGTGAGAATGCTGTTCATCGACTATGACCCCAGGTGGTAAGAGTAGGCAACAACACCTCTGCCACGCTGACCCTCAACACGGGAGCTGACAACATGACGGTGGTAGGCCTGATCCCCAACACTGATGAGACAACCTACAGAGAGGAGGTCAGAGACCTGGCAGTGTGGTGCCAGGACAACAGCCTCTCCCTTATTGTCAACAAAACCAAGGAGCTGATCGTGGATTACAGGAAACAGGGGTGGGGTGCACACCCCATCCATATCGGCGGGGCCTCAGTGGAGAGGGCCAAAAGCTACAAGTTCCTGTGTACACATCACTGAGGACTTAACATGGTCCTCTCACACTAGCACAGTCATGAAGTCACCAGCACTCTCATACTTCCAGTGGGTGGTGCGGACAGCCCAGCACATCACTGGGGGGCGAGCTCCCAGCCACCCAGGACGTACATGCCAGACGGTGTCTGAGAACTCCAGCCACTCAAGTCATGGACTAGCCATAAGACTGTTAAATGACTAACAACTACTGCTTTCCCAAAGACTATCTGCACTGACTGTACGCCCCTTAACAGGTCTCTACCCACTCTGATACACACACCTTCACGGTCACTCTTATTCACAAGCACACACACACTCACATACACACACCCACACACCCACACACCCCCTCACACCTAAGCTGCTGCTATAATGACTATTGATTTGATTTATTGCTACCATTACAAAGCTGTTCATTGATTATTGGTTCCCATTAACATTAGTATCTATTTATCCTGCTAATGGTCACTATTACTCCTGCTTAACATGTATACACTGAGTGCAATGGTGTAAAGTACTTAAGTAAAAATACTTTAATGTAGTACTTAAGTAGTTTTTAGGGGTATCTGTACTTTACTTTACTATTGATATTTTTGACAACTTTTTCCTTTACTTCACTACCTTCCTAAAGAAAATAATGTATTTTTTACTCCATACACTTTCCTTGACATTCAAAAGTACATTCAAAAGTTACATTTTGACAGGAGAATGGTCCAATTATCAAGAGAACATCCCTGGTCATCCCTATTGCGTCTGATCTGGTGGACTCACTAAACACAAATGCGTCATTTGTAAATTAATGTCTGAGTGTTGGAGTGTGCCCCTGGCTATCCATAAATAAAAAATCTAATACAAATTGTGTGGTCTGGTTTGCATAACATAAGGAATATGATATTTTTGCAATTCCATTTACTTTTGATACTTAAGTATATTTGAAATACTTTCAGACTTTTACTCAAGTAGTATTTTACTGGGTGACTTTCACTTTAGTCATTTTATATTAAGATATCTTGACTTTTAGTCAAGTATGAGTTTTAAGTACTTTTTCCACCACCGACTGACTGAGTGTATAAAACACCAGGAACACCTAAATCCTAATATTGACTTGCATCCCCTTTTGCCCTCAGGACAGCCTCAATTCGTCAGGGTCTTCCACAGGGATGCTGGCCCATGTTGACTCAAATGCCTCCTTCAGTTGTGTCAAGTTGGCTGGATGTCCTTTGAGTGGTGGACCATTCTTGATACACCCGGGAAACTGTTGAGTGTGAAAAACCCAGCAGCGTTGCAGTTCTTGACACAAAACGGTGCGCCTGGCACCTACTACCATACCCTGTTCAAAGGCAATTAAATATTTTGCCTTGTCCATTCACCCTCTGAATGGCACACATATACAAACTATGTCTCAATTGTCTCAAGGCTTAAAAAACCTTCTTTAACCTGTCTCCTCCCCTTCATCTACACTGATTGAAGTGGATTTAACATTACATTACATTTAAGTCATTTAGCAGACGCTCTTATCCAGAGCGACTTACAATTTAACAAGTGACATCAATTAGGGATCATTGTTTTCAGCTGGATTCACCTGGTGAGACTATGTCTTGGAAAGAGCAGTTGTTCCTGATGTTTAGTACTCTCAGTGTATATTACCATTAGTATATTACCATAAGTACAGTGCCTTCAGAAAGTATTAATACCCCTTGACTTATTCCACATTTTGTTGTGTTCCAGCCTGAATTCAAATTATTTACATTTTTTACCCATCTACACACAATACCCCATAATGACAAAGTGAAAACATGTTTTTTTTAATATCAGCAAATGTATTGAAAATGAAATACAGAAATATCTCATTTTCATAAGTATTCACACCCCTGAGTTAATACATTGTAGAAGCACCTTTGGCACCTTACAGCTTTGAGTCATCTTGGATGTGTCTATCAGCTATCTACATCTGGATTTGGGGATTGTCTCCCTTTCTTCAAATTTTCTCTGTTAAATTAGATGTGGAGCAGCGGTGAACAGCAATCTTCAAGTCTTTCCACAGATTCTCTGTGCTGTTTTACACCTGTTGTATTCTGTGCACGAGGCGAATAAACTTCAAACTTGACACACTGGTCTGGTGTAAATGCAGTATTCGTCTGAGCTCTGATTAGTTCTCTCAAATGTTTATTTTCTTATTTTTTCTCCTCCCTGTTAGAGTTAGTGATAGCAAGTGATAGTGATTTCTATTCGTAGCATTTCCCTGGCACATTCAGAAGTAAAAAATAAATTTAAAAAACAGTTTACTGTAATAACCTTGTTTCACTAAAACGTACAGATTCAAAAATATGTGCTAATCAAGTATTAATCAAATATCAGAAATGATCTTGCAAAGGAAACCAGGAACAGACACAAGCGCCTATTTATAAACAGAAGAGTCTATGAAGCAATCTGAGCTGCAATCTGTTCAGTGAGATCATTCTAGCCTCTCACGCAGCCAGTTTGGTACAGGGCCTTCAGAAAGTATTCAGACCCCTTTAATTATTCCACATTTTCTTATGTTACAGCCTGAATTCAAAATGAATATTTTTTTTAACCTCACCCATCTACACACAATATCCTATAATGATAGAGTGAAAACATGTTTTTAGAAAATGTTGCTAATACAGAAATACAGAAATATCTAATTTACATACGTATTCACACTCCTGAGTAGAAGCACCTTTGGCAGTGATTACAGCTCTAAGTCTTTTTGGGTAAGTCTCTAAGAGCGTTCCACAACTGGATTGCGCAACATTTGCTCATTGTTCTTTTAAAAATTATTCAAACTCTATCAAATAGGTTGTTGATCATTGCTAGACAACCATTTTCAGGTCTTGCCATAGATTTCCAAGTCGATTTAAGTCAAAACTGTAACTACGCCACTCAGGAACATTCACTGTCTTCTTGGTAAGAAACTCCAGTGTAGATTTGGCCTTGTGCTCTAGGTTATTGTCCTGCTGAAAGGTGAATTAATCTCCCAGTGTCTGATGGAAAGCAGATTGAACCAGGTTTTCCTTTAAGATTTTGCCTGTTAATGTTTCTCTAGGATTTTTTACATTTATTTTTTATCCTGAAAAACTCCCCAGTCCTTAATGATTACAAGCATACCCATAACATGATGCAGCCACGACTATGCTTGAAAATATGAGGGGTGGTACTCCGTAATGTGTTGCAACAAACATAACACTTTGTATTATTGCAAATGTTTTGCAGTATTGCTTTAGTGCCTTGTCGTACAGGCTTCCCTCTTTTCACTCTGTCAATTTGGTTATTTATGTGGAGTAACTATAATGTTGTTGATCCATCCTCAGTTTTCTCCTATCACATCCATTAAACTTTGTAACTGTTTTAAAGTCAGCATTGGCCTCATGGTGAAATCCCTGAGCGTATTCCTTCCTCTCCGGCAATTGAGTTAGGAAGGACGCCTGTATCGTTGTAGTGACTGGGTGTATTGATACAACGTCCAAAGTGTAATTAATAACTTCACCATACTCAAAGGGATATTCAATGTCTCTTTTTTTACCCATCTACCAATAGGTATATCTTTGCGAGGCATTGGAAAACGTCCCTGGTCTTTATGGTTGAATATGTGTTTGAAATTCACGGCTCAACTGTGGGACCTCACATATAATTGTATGTGTGGGGTACAGAAATGAGGTAGACGTTCACAAATCATGGTAAAAACTATTATTGCACATATTGTCCATGAACTTATTATGTGACTTGTTAAGCACCTTTTTACCCCTGAACTTATTTAGGCTTGCCATAACAAATGGTTTGAATACTTATTGACTCAACACATTTCAGCTTTTCATTTTTTATTAATATGTAAACATTTCTAAAAACATAATTCCTCCTTGACATTATGGGGTATTGTGTGTAGTCCAGTGACAACAAATCTCAATTTAATCCATTTTAAATTCAGGCTGTAACACAACAAAATGTGGAAAAAGTCAAGGGGTATGAATACTGAAGGCACTGTACACGTTGAAGAGACTAGAAGGGATGTCTATGAAATGCCATGGAGATTTTGCGAATTACATTTGTAGAAGTGTTTCTCCATGTGCATAATAAAATAGAATGTCCGATTCTTGGAAGAGCCACTAAAAGCACTGTCAAAAGCCTCTGCAAGGTCCCTGTCACTGTCACCTCATATCTGTCGATCACTGTCCACATCTGTGAGCATCACACCCCAGGCACCTGCCAGGTCCTGGAATAGGGGTCTCTGAAGCTCATATCCGGCACAGTGATGGGCACAGCGGTGGGGTCCGAGGCACATTTAAATGCAGTGTGGTGCTTTGCCCTGTAGGCTGGCACCGTGACATCATAGGGCTGAACCAATCCCCTGGCAGCAGAGCTGAGGCGGTATGGTGGGCCCGGCCCTGCACTGGAGAGGAGATTAGGCAGTGTGAAGGTGACTCTGTACCTGTACTCACAACGTGCCAGGTTGCTATACCACTAAATCCATGTTAGAAAGACTCGCGGCACAGGCAGCACCAGCCCTAGCCCAGTTACCGGCAAGCCTCCCCTCGCCGGCCCTGCAGCATAACTTACCTGTCAGCAGCTTGCCCCAAATAAGGACAGATGACCTTTCTCCAGGTTGTTATGATAAATCAGCCCCAGCGCAGGCTTTCCCTGGCAGAAACCTTTCGTCACGCCTTACACGTATCAATTGAAAAATAATAGTGCAAAGTATCTGAGCTGGCGTTTTCCCTGTCGCTGTTTGAGCTGTCAGTCTGTCACCTAAATAAAGAAGCAGGAACAACACGCTGCTGAAAGGAAAGTCTATCCCTGGCTGTAGACATCGAAATCCACCGAGCTTACCTTATCTTTAAGACTGTGTTAGACAGACACCGACACTCTTAGAAAAAAGGTTTCCAAAAGAGTTCTTCGGCTGTCCCCATATGAGAACCATTTTCAGGTTCAGGTAGAACCTTTTTGGGTTCCATGTAGAACCCTCCGTGGAAATGGTTCTACATGGAGCCCAACAGAGTTCTACCTGGAACCAAAAATGGTTCTTCTAAAATGTATCCTATGGGGACAGCCGAAGAACTCTTTCAGGTTATAGAGAGCAAAAACCCTTACATGAGATATTGAGTATGACTGCTATGTAACACAATAACATACAACAACAACATTGACTCTATATGACTCACAAACAGTACATACACTGCAACCTATGTAAAGAATAATCCTAAAGAGATGGAGAAATCGTATGAAAGACAGCAATGGTAGATAGCGCCATTAACTCCCCAAGTACCATGGGGTGGTTGGTGCCTGGTTTTCACATAATATTTTATATTATTCTATGTACTGTAACATCATATATATGTTTCTGTTGAGGTAAACACTATCTAAACTACCATCGTCTATTGATATTACATATGCTTGCACTTTCAAGCTTGAGACAATAACACATTTAATGGGAGACAAACACTTAAAGGAGTTTTATTAAGCAAAGACCCAGATCTGCAAGACGGCAGAATAAATACGCTTGGCTACAACATTCCAGCTGTTTAAGGCTGTTTTCTCTGAATCATCAGAGCAATTTGTTGTGAGAAAATGCTGATCAGGCTATTTTCATTGGTGTTCAATTAAGAATGTATGACCGCGATCTTAAAGTTGTATCGCCGGAAGCAGTTACGTTTTTTTGTTGTTGTTATGAGCATGGCCTTACTTCTATTACAGCATATTAGATAACTGTCAATCATATTCCCTTCAGCCAGCTAAATATAACATCGATAGGTTTAGGCTACTACATCTTACTAGAATTTTTCCTACATAATACCCATCATGAGGTTGCTACAACCTAGCCGACAAATTAATGTTGATAATGTAGCTGCACAGGTGAAGAGACGAATCAATGTTCTGCATTGTTGGGAAAGGGCTTGTAAGTAAGCATTTCACGGTAAAGTCTATACCTGCTGTATTCGGTGCATTTGACAAATACTATTTTATTTTATTTGACAGACAGTGACACAATCAATACCACCTTGCACACTCTTGCCTGCATCTAGCTGATCTAGGGTGTAATCCTTAGTTCAAATGAGAGTTTCTATACGACAAACTCAGGTACTGTAGGTCCTTCCCCATTTCGTTACGTTCGCTTCCCTCTAAGAAACGTTTTGCAACCCAATCAGCGGAATGAATACACCCCTGATCACCAGCACACACAGTTCACTTTCATAGCGGCCACATACAGCATCATCACTTTACTCATTGCATATTTCCTTCTCCCATCTACATGCTCTCCTCCTCTCACTTTTTCCCTTCGCTTCTGAACTTCAGTGCATAACACAACTGTGACCAGGCGCAAAAACTTCTTAGAGCCAAACCTTCATACCATAAATGCTAACTGCTACACAGCCTAGATCATTGTCACCATATTAACGTTATAGTCAACAAACTAGAACTAACGCGTTAGTAAACCCACAATCCAATCCGTGTACAAACACGCGCACAATACAGTGTACAGCAAGCAGTTTAGCAGTTACATTGGCAGGTCCTGGTGGCAATACATTTATAAACCGGATGCTTACCTTGATGTTGAAGAGTTGCAGTATCATATAGCCTGCTAGTTAACATAAACAGCATTCCTCTATGTTTGAGTTAAATTGTTGAGTAGGTTAATTTAGCTGCATTAGCTGAGTGAAAGGTAAACTAAGAAAACAATAGATTGAAATATAGATAGCGCTCTCTATCTCTCTCTGCTGCTTCTCTTATGTTTTTTAAGAACACAATTAGCTCAAAACAGTTGTCTTTCTCTCGCATTGAGTCAACTACTCACCACACGTTATGCACTGCAGTGTTAGCTAGCTGTAGTTTATGCTTTCAGTACTAGATTAATTCTCTGATCCTTTGATTGGAGGGATAAGATGTTAGCTCATACTGCAAGAGCTCTGATAGGTTGGAGGATGTCCTCCAGAAGTTGTCATATTTACTGGGTAAGCAAAGACAGTACAGTATGAAGATAGGCAGAAACTGCTTCTCCAATATAAATCCCTGACCACACTTGTAGGCGATGCCATGGCGACTTTGGCTAGCTAAGCTCATGCGTAGAAACACGTCATCGGGTCTAATGGTCTACTCACACCAAACTGCACATGTGCAGGGGCCATCGATTCAAAGGTACTCCTTCACTATAAAGTTGTTCTGACGAAAAGGAAAACGTGTCACTTTGTCACTTTCACGAGGTTGGAGTAATAATGTTAAACTACTTAAGATATTAACCAGGTTTCCATCCGACCTTTTTATGTGAGTAAACATTTGTCTGTAAACTTTCCAAATGTCGACAGCAACAAAAAATACGCTAGACAAGGTGGGACCTTTTTGTGTCTCTAAAATGAATTATGCGGGAAATGTTGGTGGAAACACTATTATTGTCATGTTTTGTCTTATATTGTCTTGTCATTTTGCTTTTCCTTCTGTTCGTTTTCCCCCTGCTGGTCTTTTTAGGTTCGTTCCCCTTTTTCTCTCTCCCTCTCTCTCTCTCTTCTCTCTATCGTTCCGTTCCTGCTCCCAGCTGTTCCTATTCCCCTAATCAATCATTTAGTCTTCCCACACCTGTTCCCTATCTTTTCCCCTGATTAGAGTCCCTATTTCTCCCCGTTTCAGTCCTGTCGGATCCTTGTATATTGTTCACCGTGCTGTGTCTTTGTATCGCCCTGTCGTGTCGTGTTTCCCTCAGATGCTGCGTGGTGAGCAGGTGTCTGAGTCTGCTACGGTCAAGTGCCTTCCCGAGGCAACCTGCAGTTTATTATCGAGTCTCCAGTCAGTTCTCGTGATTACGAGTGGAATTGTTTTTTATGTTTTATTTACCGCTCCGATTTGTCTAGGAGTATTGCTATTTCCTTAAACTGGATTAAAGACTCTGTTTTCGCCAAGTCGCTTTTGGGTCCTCATTCACCTGCATAACAGAAGGATCCGACCAAGGAATGGACCCAGCGACTACAGACGCTCGTAACACTGCCGTCGAGCTCCACGGAGCCATGCTCGGCAGACACGAGCAGGAATTGTCTGCTGCTCGTCATGCCATGGAGAACCTGGCCGCTCAGGTTTCCGACCTCTCTGGACAGTTCCAGAGTCTTCGTCTCGTGCCACCTGTTACTTCCTGGTCTGCCGAGCCTCCGGAACCTAGGGTTAATAACCCACCTTGCTACTCCGGGCAGCCCAAGGAGTGCCGCTCCTTTCTCACCCAGTGTGATATTGTGTTCTCTCTCCAACCCAACACAGACTCTAGAGAGAGAGCTCGGGTTGCTTACGTCATTTCACTCCTTACTGGCCGGGCTCGAGAGTGGGGCACAGCTATCTGGGAGGCAAGGGCTGATTGTTCATACAATTACCAGAACTTTAAAGAGGAGATGATTCGGGTTTTTGACCGTTCAGTTTTTGGTAGGGAGGCTTCTAGGGCCCTGGCTTCCCTATGCCAAGGTGATCGATCCATAACGGATTACTCTATAGAGTTTCGCACTCTTGCTGCCTCTAGTGACTGGAACGAGCCGGCGCTGCTCGCTCGTTTTCTGGAGGGACTCCACGCAGTGGTCAAAGATGAGATTCTCTCCCGGGAGGTTCCTTCCAGTGTGGACTCTTTGATTGCTCTCGCCATCCGCATAGAATGACGGGTAGATCTTCGTCACCAAGCTCGTGGAAGAGAGCTCGCGTCAACGGTGTTTCCCTGCTCCGCATCGCAACCATCTCCTCCTCTGGCTCAGAGACTGAGCCCATGCAGCTGGGAGGTATTCGCATCTCGACTAAGGAGAGGGAACGGAGGATCACCAACCGCCTGTGCCTCTATTGCGGATTTGATGGACATTTTGTCAATTCATGTCCAGTAAAGCCAGAGCTCATCAGTAAGCGGAGGGCTACTGGTGAGCGCTACTACTCAGGTCTCTCCATCTAGATCCTGTACTACTATGTCGGTCCATCTACGCTGGACCGGTTCGGGTGCTACATGCAGTGCCTTGATAGACTCTGGGGCTGAGGGTTGTTTCATGGACGAAGCATGGGCTCGGAAACATGACATTCCTTTCAGACAGTTAGACAAGCCTACGCCCATGTTCGCCTTAGATGGTAGTCATCTTCCCAGTATCAGATTTGAGACACTATCTTTAACCCTCACAGTATCTGGTAACCACAGTGAGACTATTTCTTTTTTGATTTTTCGTTCACCTTTTACACCTGTTGTTTTGGGTCATCCCTGGCTAGTATGTCATAATCCTTCTATTAATTGGTCTAGTAATTCTATCCTATCCTGGAACGTTTCTTGTCATGTGAAGTGTTTAATGTCTGCCATCCCTCCCATTTCTTCTGTCCCCACTTCTCAGGAGGAACCTGGCGATTTGACAGGAGTGCCGGAGGAATATCATGATCTGCGCACGGTCTTCAGTCGGTCCCGAGCCAACTCCCTTCCTCCTCACCGGTCGTATGATTGTAGTATTGATCTCCTTCCGGGGACCACTCCTCCTCGGGGTAGACTATACTCTCTGTCGGTTCCCGAACGTAAGGCTCTCGAGGATTATTTGTCTGTGTCTCTTGACGCCGGTACCATAGTGCCTTCTTCCTCTCCGGCCGGGGCGGGGTTTTTTTTTGTTAAGAAAAAGGACGGTACTCTGCGCCCCTGCATGGATTATCGAGGGCTGAATGACATAACGGTTAAGAATCGTTATCCGCTTCCCCTTATGTCATCAGCCTTCGAGATTCTGCAGGGAGCCAGGTGCTTTACTAAGTTGAACCTTCGTAACGCTTACCATCTCGTGCGCATCAGAGAGGGGGACGAGTGGAAAACGGCGTTTAAAACTCCGTTAGGGCATTTTGAGTATCGGGTTCTGCCGTTTGGTCTTGCCAATGCGCCAGCTGTTTTTCAGGCATTAGTTAATGATGTTCTGAGAGACATGCTGAACATCTTTGTTTTTGTCTACCTTGACGATATCCTGATTTTTTCACCGTCACTCGAGATTCATGTTCAGCACGTTCGACGTGTTCTACAGCGCCTTTTAGAGAATTGTCTCTACGTGAAGGCTGAGAAGTGCTCTTTTCATGTCTCCTCCGTTACTTTTCTCGGTTCCGTTATTTCCGCTGAAGGCATTCAGATGGATTCCGCTAAGGTCCAAGCTGTCAGTGAGTGGCCCGTTCCAAGGTCACGTGTCGAGTTGCAGCGCTTTCTAGGTTTCGCTAATTTCTATCGGCGTTTCATTCGTAATTTTGGTCAAGTTGCTGCCCCTCTCACAGCTCTTACTTCTGTCAAGACGTGTTTTAAGTGGTCCGGTTCCGCCCAGGGAGCTTTTGATCTTCTAAAAGAACGTTTTACGTCCGCTCCTATCCTCGTTACTCCTGACGTCACTAGACAATTCATTGTCGAGGTTGACGCTTCAGAGGTAGGCGTGGGAGCCATTCTATCCCAGCGCTTCCAGTCTGACGATAAGGTTCATCCTTGCGCTTATTTTTCTCATCGCCTGTCGCCATCTGAACGCAACTATGATGTGGGTAACCGCGAACTGCTCGCCATCCGCTTAGCCCTAGGCGAATGGCGACAGTGGTTGGAGGGGGCGACCGTTCCTTTTGTCGTTTGGACAGACCATAAGAACCTTGAGTACATCCGTTCTGCCAAACGACTTAATGCTCGTCAAGCTCGTTGGGCGTTATTTTTCGCTCGTTTCGAGTTTGTGATTTCTTACCGTCCGGGTAGCAAGAACACCAAGCCTGATGCCTTATCCCGTCTTTTTAGTTCTTCTGTGGCTTCTACTGATCCCGAGAGGATTCTTCCTTATGGGCGTGTTGTCGGGTTGACAGTCTGGGGAATTGAAAGACAGGTTAAGCAAGCACTCACGCACACTGCGTCGCCGCGCGCTTGTCCTAGTAACCTTCTTTTCGTTCCTGTTTCCACTCGTCTGGCTGTTCTTCAGTGGGCTCACTCTGCCAAGTTAGCTGGTCATCCCGGTGTTCGAGGCACTCTTGCTTCTATTCGCCAGCGCTTTTGGTGGCCGACTCAGGAGCGTGACACGCGCCGTTTCGTGGCTGCTTGTTCGTACTGCGCGCAGACTAAGTCAGGTAACTCTCCTCCTGCCGGTCGTCTCAGACCGCTCCCCATTCCTTCTCGACCATGGTCTCACATCGCCCTAGACTTCATTACCGGTCTGCCTTTGTCTGCGGGGAAGACTGTGATTCTTACGGTTGTCGATAGGTTCTCTAAGGCGGCACATTTCATTCCTCTCGCTAAACTTCCTTCCGCTAAGGAGACGGCACAAATCATCATCGAGAATGTGTTCAGAATTCATGGCCTCCCGTTAGACGCCGTTTCAGACAGAGGTCCGCAATTCACGTCACAGTTTTGGAGGGAGTTCTGTCGTTTGATTGGTGCGTCCGTCAGTCTCTCTTCCGGGTTTCATCCCCAGTCTAACGGTCAAGCAGAGAGGGCCAATCAGACGATTGGTCGCATACTACGCAGCCTTTCTTTCAGAAACCCTGCGTCTTGGGCAGAACAGCTCCCCTGGGCAGAATACGCTCACAACTCACTTCCTTCGTCTGCTACCGGGTTATCTCCGTTTCAGAGTAGTCTGGGTTACCAGCCTCCTCTGTTCTCATCCCAGCTTGCCGAGTCCAGTGTTCCCTCCGCTCAAGCGTTTGTCCAACGTTGTGAGCGCACCTGGAGGAGGGTGAGGTCTGCACTTTGCCGTTACAGGGCACAAACTGTGAGAGCCGCCAATAAACGTAGGATTAAGAGTCCGTTATTATAATAAGAGTCCGTTATTATAATAATATAATAACCCTTATATGATATGTTGTGTGTTCCTCCCACTACGACTCTTTGGGAAACCATACAGTTTACTAGGCTACAGAACAAATAAGTTATGGTGAACTTCATAGGGTGGTGAAAGTGCAATGTGATGAGCTTAATGTTCCTTTCCAAAGAATATCGAGGGTCTTATTCTGGTGACATGATGATTGATGCTTGGCTGCTGTTTGACAAATCAAAATAATCTTTCTCTGTTGTCCATAATAATCTCATAGTGTATGTAGGCTATACCAACGCTGTATCTGCAGCTGATACCGGAGTCTCCCCACTTGCTATATAACTGCATGTTTGTTTGTGAGAAAACCATCAGTAGAGTTGAACAAGGGATGGAGACCGATTTAACATGTATTTTTTATTAGGTACATGGGAATTGAACTACAAAAGGTATTTTTAAGTGCACTATGTCGTCATGCACAGCCTTTTATCCACAACAAGTACATTTGACGGTAAAAATATGCGTATTGTTTTCATGCTGATTTTTGAATATTCTCATGAAAATCTGTCACCAATTGGATGGAAACCTAGCTAATGGCTTGAATCTAGGTTGCGCCTTGAGATTTAAAAAAACTGAACACCTAATTTTGCACTTCTCAAATGCCGGTCTGGTCTACTTGGTCTGTTGGTCAGCATTCAACGAAGTCTCGCAATGTTGCGCCTCTGGGTTTAGAAACTCTGGGGTGTAAGTCTATGGAATGGGGTGATAACCATGAGCCTCCTAGGTTTTGTATTGAAGTCAATGTACCCAAAGGAAGATGGAAAATAGCTGTCCTCCAGCTTCACCATGGTGCTACCCTAGAGGGTGCTGTTGAAGCTACTGTAGACCTTCATTGCAAACAGTGTTTTAATCAATTATTTTTTGACGTGAATATATTTAGTGTACTTGTATCTAAAAGGCTAACTTTTTAATGTTTCACTTTTTCTTTTCTTTTCTTTTTTAAATTAATTGTGTAGGATGTGTCCTACTCCCTTCCTCCTCTGAGGAGCCTTGCACTGGCCGATACAGTTAGTGTACATTTAGCTGGCCGTTTGCCGAAGCAAAAAGTCCTTTCCTCAATTAGAAGGGATGTGCACCAAAGTTAATTGTGCCTCTGATAATAGGAGTGTTGAGCTCAGCCACCATGCATGCAGGCAGTCCTCTGGGGGACATGCGGTGCACCACTATGTGTGCTGTGACTCACTTCCATCACATTGATGACTATATTTAACTGGTTCTCAATGTGTCACATCCTGATCAGTTTCACATGTCTTTGTGATTGTCTCCACCCCCCTCCAGATGTCGTCCATCTTCCCCATTATCCCCTGTGTATATATACCTGTCTTCTCTGTTTTGTGTTTTGTGTCTCAGCTGCTGCTTTTTCCAGTCTCTCTTTTTCTCGCCCTCCTGGTTTTGACCCTTGCCTGTCCTGACTCTGAGCACACCTGTCTGACCACTCTACCTGCCCCTGACCCTGAGCCTGCCTGACGACCTGTACCTTTGCCCCCCCCTGGATTATTGACATCTGACTACCCTGACCCTACCCTGACCCTGAGCCTGCTTGCCGTCCGGTACCGTTGCCCCACCACTTCTGACCCCTGCCTGCCTTGAACTGTCTTTTGCCTGCCCTTGTTGGATTATTGAACCATTGTTAATTCAACGTTGTCTGCATCTGGGTCTTACCTTCATACCTGATAGTACAAACTGACCATGACTGACCCAGCAGACCCGGGCCAGATGCACAATGCCATCTCCTCCCAAGGTGCCTCCATTGGTAGGCATGAGGAATTGCTTTGTGGTCTTATAGAGGGGTTCCGAACGTTGGCTGAGAGCCATGACCGTGCGTTGGACATGCTACTGGAGCAATTGGTAACCCCACTGACGCCCCACTGGCCACTCCACCTTCCCGGAAGCCCCGTTTACTTTCCCCGGAACGCTTTAATGGAGAGCCGAGCAACTGTCGGGCGTTTTTAGCTCAGTATGCCCTCATTTTTGAGCTTCAGCCCTCCTCCTTCCCCTCAGATCACTCCAAGATAGCCTACCTCATCACGCTGATGTCTGGGAGGGCCCTCACTTGGGCTACCGCCATATGGGAACAACAGCCGGCCATGTGCGTGTGTCTGGATGGGTTCGTGGGAGAGGTGAGGAAGGTTTTGATGCCCCGTTCTCCGTCAGAGAAGCTGCCCGGAAGCTAATCCAGCTCCGGCAGGACTCCTGCAGAGTGGCCGACTATGTGACGGATTTATGCACATTGACAGCGGAGAGTGCGTGAAACCAGGAAGCACTGTTCAACATGTTCCTGCACAGCGTCTCAGAAGAGGTTAAGTACAAGCTTGCTGCTCGTGAGTTACCCACAGATATGGATTCCCTCATCGCTTTGACCATCCGCAGTGAAGGGCGATTGAGGGAACAACAGATGGAGAGGACATTCGATTTTGCTCTCACGTACAGGGATTCCACCTCGCCTCAGAGTCATCCCGGAAGTCTCCAATGGTCCCGTTGCCGAGAGCACCGAGGTTTCCCGACTTTCCACGAGAGTCACCGAAGACGGCCGAGGCACTGTTTCCCGGGTTATGCAACCAGGCAACGGAACGGCAATACAGGATCAACACAAGGAGTAGTCTGTATTGCGGGACTTTTGGTCATTTTGTGTCCTCTTGCTCGGTAAAAAAACACCAGGCTCATCGGTAGGAGCGAGGACTCTGGTGGGCCATATGGAGTACTGATGTGGGGAAACCATCAGTACTCATTCTGATGTGGGGAAACCAGTCCAAATTGACTCTGGGGCCAATGAGAGCCTTTTGGACACCACACTGGCTTCCGAGCTGAACATCTCCACTCAGCCCCTCTCCATTCCCATGGATGTTAAAGCGCTGGACGGGCGCTCTATAGGTCGGGTCACCCATAATAACACCTCCATCAACATACATGTGTCATGGAATCACAGCGAGACCTTTCAATTCCTGCTCATTAAGTATTTCCAGATTTCCGTGGTTTTAGAATTATCCTGGCTCCAGTGATACAATCCCCTTATTAACTGGTCTATGGGTGCTTTCATGGGCTGCAGTCTGTTCTGCCACGCCCCTTGTCTGAAGTCGGCGCAACCTGCCCCGAGATGTTTTCCTGGGGGCTTGGAAGTTGTTCCATACCTCTCTGCCATTCCTGTGGAGTACCAGGACCTCCGGGAGGTCTTCAGCAAGTCCCAGGCCACTTCCCTTCTGCCGCACCGACCCTATGACTGCGGGATTGACCTTCTCCTTAGCACCACGCCGACCTGGGGATGTCTGCACCCTCTGTCGAGATCAAGGCTGTGGAGAGCTACATTGGGGACTCCCTAGCTACCGGATTTATCCGCCCCTCTTCCACTCCCGCTAGCACAGGTTTCTTCTTTGTGGAGAAAAGGGACAAGACCCTGTTACTGTGAAGAACCGTTATATGCTACCACTCATTTCCTCGCCCTTTGAGCCGCTCCAGGGGGCCATTGTTTTCTCCAAGCTGGATCTACGAAACGCCTACCGCCTGGTGTGGATACGAGAGGGGGGTGAGTGGAAGACAGCCTTTAACACGGCCAGCGGCCACTACAAATATCATGCCCCTGCCTTGTTCCAGGCTCTGGTGAATGATGTTCTCTGTCTTTGTTTACATTGATGACATCCTCGTCTTCTCCCGCTCCCAATAGAACACGTGCTCCATGTCCGACTAGTTCTCCAGCGCCTTCTGGAGAACCAGTTGTTTGTTAAGGTGGTAAAGTGCGAGTTCCATGTCTCCACTGTTCCCTTTCTGGGCTACATCATCTCTGCTGGGAGTGTCCAGATGGATCCCGAGAAGGTGAGAGTGGTGGTGGATTGGCCTCAGCCTACGTCCAGGGTGCAGCTACAACGCTTCCTGGGGTTTGCCAACATTTATCGCCACTTTATCCGGGGTTACAGCACACTTGCCTCCCCCCTGTCTGCACTCACCTCTACCAAGGTTCCGTTCATGTGGTCCTCTGCCGCTGAACGGGCGTTCCGGGTCCTTAAACACCACTTCACCACTGCTCCTATCCTGGTTGATCCTGACCCTTCCCGTCAGTTTGTGGTGGAAGCCGATACTTCGGATGTCAGAGTGGGGGCTGTTCTGTCCCAACGTTCTGCCCTGGACCTTAAGCTGCATCCCTGCACCTTCTTCTCCCACCACCTCAACGCTATAACCCCACGGTTACCTCACAGCCCTTTGTCCTCTGTTTCCAGGCCCACCCCTCCTCCCAGTGTCATCAATGGCCATCTGGCGTACACGGTGAGACGCCTCCTGAGTGTTCGACCACAGGGCAGGGGTTTCCAGTACCTGGTTGTCTGGGAGGGGTATGGCCCGGAGGAGAGGTGCTGGATCCCCGCTAGAGACATCCTGGACCCAGCCCGCATCACCGACTACCACCGCCTGCACCCTGGTCAACCAGGTATGCGCCCAGGTAGGACGCCAGGTGGGGCCCCTAGAGGGGAGGGTACTGTCACACCCTGATCTGTTTCACATGTCTTTGTGATTGTCTCTGCCCCCCTCCAGGTGTCACCCATCTTCTACATTATCCCCTGTGTATATACACAGTGGGGCAAAAATGTATTTAGTCAGCCACCAATTGTGCAAGTTCTCCCACTTAAAAAGATGAGAGAGGCCTGTAATTTTCATCATAGGTACACTTCAACTATGACAGACAAAATGAGAAAAGAAATCCACAAAATCACATTGTAGGATTTTATATGAATTTATTTGCAAATTATGGTGGAAAATAACTATTTTCTGACCACTCTGCCTGACCCTGAGCCCGACCTGTACCTTTGCCCCACCTCTGGATTATTGATCTCTGCCTACCCTGACCCTGAGCCTGCCTACCATCCGGTACCATTGTCCAACCTCTGGTTTACTCACCCCTGCCTGCCCGGACCTGTCTTTTCCCTGCCCCTGTTGGATTATTAAACCATTGTTAATTCGATATTGTCTGCATCTGGGTCTTACCTTCATACTTGATACAATGTGCTGCCATGTTCTCCGTCCTTTCCCTGAAGCAGGCCGTCTGGCATGATCTCCTTTTGATCGCAAATACAATGGTGGAGGGACAGAGGACGTGGCAGGACATTGAGAATCAGTTAAATACAGTCATCAATGTAATGGAAGTGAGTCACAGCACACATAGTGGAGTGTCTCAGAGACATTGTGCACCGCATGTCCCCCAGAGGACTGCCTGCATGGTGGCTGAGCTCACCACTCCTATGGCACATTCCTTCTATATAATGTTCGGAGTCAACAACTAAATAAGAAACAGGCCCCAACTAGCATCCAGCAGAATGCAATGAGCTCTCAATTAGAGGATGTTACAGAGATGTGCTGTGCAAATCATATAGATAGACTGAAATGCTACAACGTATTTGGTGCATGGACCAAAGCTTTACACCCAGAACTATCTGACTACTACAGTGAAACCCGGGAGACCTGAACACTCACCAAAGAGGAGAGGTCCTGGCCACCCACTGGTCCAGTCCAAGAGTCCCCCTTTAATCAGAGGAGAAGAGCTGAATCAACTATTGGAGATTCATATTTGCCAGACCAGCAAGAATTTGACAGCAGCAGCAGTGGTGTCAGATCAGGGGAGCTGTGTGCCTGCCTGGCTGGCTGTTCTGGCAAGCTGCACTCCTTTCATTACCCAGAGTGGCTTTTAGAGACACACTATGAGCCCCGTATCGAAATGTTTCAGATGAAATAGCATTAAATATGCAGAATGGTCTCATAAACATGCAGGGATTTTCATTTTCCCAAATGCTAATAGTGCTGGTCCAGAGCCTGTAATCTCAAATCAGAACTTCCTACTATTTAATCAAAGCGCACTAGACAATAAAAAACATGAAGGCAACTTGGTCCCCCATTTTGATGTGTTACGAACGGAGCTAAATATTTCTGCATAAATCTGGAACTATAATCTACTTTCTGCTGAAAAGACTTCACAGTGTTTACACTAATCTTCCTCAAAGTAACTAGAGATTTAAAATGTCTTTCTATTGTGTGTGTGTGTGGGGGGGGGGGGGGGGGGTAGATCAGCTTTAAAGGGGCAATCAGCAGTTGATACATTGATTTTTGGACATGAATGATATGTATGCATTGATTCTTGAAGAAATTAACCTATAAATGGCTCATGAGCTTATTTCAACTGTCATACCTCATCAGAACCCAAATGTAAGTTTGTTTTACTCCAATGTTTGTCAAATAAGTACATGTAAACCAACAATATATAGCCTCAAAACATGGATACATCTATAATGTATATCACGGATAGTCAGTCCATTGCATCCATAGCTCTGCCTATGAATTTGAGGGTGCTACATTTCTCCAGCCCCGTCCTTCAGCTTTTTTTTTTTTTACCAAAACAAAGGTGGTAAGCACGCTTTGTTATTGTTTCTACGGCTGATTGTCGCTTTACAGTTGCAGATAGGTTTTGGGTTCCGTCAATTTCATTGTTTGCATCATTTCTAATGCGTTTTTCTCTCTAAATGTTGCCCTCTTTTTCGCTATTGCTGTAATATTTGATCAGCCTTTTCTAGAGGATGACATTGAAATTCTGTATGAACATCTCTATGTGGCTTCATTTAAAAAGGAGGATACTTTAAACAGGGATCCATTATTAATCCACCAAAAATGGGTGGTATAAATAGGATTGGAATTCAAAATAGATTCAATTGAGTCAATACATGTTAGAATCACCTTTGGCAGCGATTAAAGCTGTGAGTCTGTCTGGGCAAGTCTCTAAGAGCTTTGAACACCTAGATTGTGCAACATTTGCACATTTTTCTTTTGAACATTCTTCAAGCTCTGTCAAGTTGGTTGTTGATCATTGTTAGACAGCCATTTTCCAGCCTTGCCATAGATTTTCAAGCCGATTTAAGTCAAAAGTGTAAACTACACCACTTAGGAACATTCAATGCCATCTTGGTCAGCAACTCCAGTGTATATTTGACCTTGTGGTTTAGGTTAGGTCCTGCTGAAAGGTGAATTTGTCTGTCAGTATCTGTTGGAAAGCAGACTGAACCCAGTTTTCCTCTAGGATTTTGCCTGTGCTTAGCTCTATTCTGTTTCTTTTTATCCTAAAAAAAACTCCCTAGTCCTTGTCGATGACAAGCATACTCCACATAACGCTTTGTATTCAGGACATGAAGTTCATTTCATTGCCACATGTTTTGCAGTTTTACTTTAGTGCCTTGTTGCAAACAGGATGCATGCTTTGGAATATTTTTAATATGTACAGGCTTCCTTCTTTTCACTCTGTCATTTTGGTTAATATTGTGGAGTAACGACAATGTTGTTGATCCACCCCCAGTTTTCTCCTAACACAGTCATTAAACTCTGTAACTGTTTTGGCCTTCCTCTCCGTTAACTGAGTTCAGAAGGACACCTGTATCTTTGTATTGACTGGGTGTATTCATAGACCATCCAAAGTGTAATTAATAACTTCACCATGCTCAAAGGGATATTCAATGTCTGCTTCTTTTTTTGTTGCCCTTCTTTGTGAGCCATTGGAAAACCTCCTTGGTTTTTGTGGTTAAATCTGTGTTTGAAATTCCCTGCTCGACTAAGGGGCCTAACAGATAACTGTATGTGTGAGGTACAGATATGAGGAAGTTATTCAAAAATCATGTTAAACACTATTAATGCACACAGAAAGACTCCATGCAACTTATTATGTGACTTGTTAAGCAAATATTTACTCCTGAACTTATGTAGACTTGTCATAACAAATGGGTTGAATACTTATTGACTCAAGACATTTCAGCTGTTCAACATTTTCGAAAAACATAATTTCACTTTGACATGATGGGGTCTTGTGTGTACGCCAAGCATAACGTTCCCGAGTTCATTTAAAACCTACGTGTAATCATATCATGGTTGGTGTCTTGATGGATTTGTCCAAAATCATGTGACATAAAACATAACTTCTCTGTCCTTGCATTTATGACAGTGTAAGTTGTCATTATATCATATATTAATCAACAATCGGTTAAATTAGACATTGAACTTGAACCCTGTAAGAATCCCGGATCTAGCGTTTTGTATAGAGAACACTTTGTGTCCTCTTATGTTAGGGGGTGAAAACTGTTTTTTTTTATGGGCACACAAATCCAAAATAATAACAGTGATTCCAAAATCGAATACTTCTTACCTGAAAGAGTCACCTTACCTTGATACCTAAAACCTAAATCGATACGGTCACTGACGTGGTTCTTCAATAATTATACATAACACCTGTTGGATGAGCATTTTTTGTTACGCTGTGATATTTTCACACATCATCATCTGATCTTGGAAGGAATTTTCACAAAGACAGTCGAGTAATGAACAGCTGTTGAGATAGCGTATGCGATGCAACAACAGCCCAAGAGCTGGGAAAAAGGGATTCGCTGGGAAAAAGGGATTCGCGAGGAATGTCCATCAAATGTTGATGTCTCATTCGTTATGCCAGTGAAGACAGTTGTGCCTGGATCTACATTGGATCTAAAATCCCTAGAGAATTGATGTTGATCATCTGTTGTTGTCTGCTTGATTTACTGCAGGGTCTTGCTTGATTTAACAAAGATACCATCAAGGTGATGAGTTTATGTTTTTGTGCCTCAAATTGGACACAGACTGTGTCCACTACTGTGTGCAATTGGGAAGGATACAATATTGCACACCACCCAAAGATAGTCCTATTCATTCTTCTGGATATAATGACAGCAAATGACATAGCCCAATGGGCTTAGTCACAATATGATCTGGTAATGAAATGACACGACAAATACATGTTGTTTTCCATGTTACACCTGCAATGTGAAACAATACAAGGGGCTTGAAGTAGCCTACTCACATTTGAAGGTCAGAAGTTAAAGTCCTGCAATACCTTGAAAATGTGATATTTCCTCAATTACCACTTGCTGTCTTTCAAATACATTGTTACAGTTGTTGGTTAGCCAGCTAGCTAGTGATTCTAAGCTATATTAGCATAGACATGACATCAGTAAAAACAACAAGACATGGTATCAATAACAAGATAGAACGAGCTGAAACAAGCCACCTACGATTCCCCACGTGGCAGATCCTTGTCATTGTTGCTAGTGATCTGACTGTTCAGAATCATAACAAAGCACACATTCCGGACACATTGATCCGTGCTCATAACTTCCGTGACGTTGTCAGCCAACCCTTCGTCTATCTGCAAAAAGGCAAAGAGCCCACTCTTCAACATAGGATGGGCCTCTCTTAGTAGCCTACTGGAAAACCAGTTTGGATTAATGGGGGCGGTAGGTAGCCTAGTGGTTTGAGCATTGTGCCAGTATCTGAAAGTTTGCTAGAGAGAATCCCTGAGCTGCCAAGGTAAAAGAAATCTGTTGTTCTGCCCCTGAACAAGGCAGATTCCTAGGCTGTCATTGTAAATAACAGTTAGTTCTCAACTGACACAAGGGGCGCTGAACACAAGGGGCGCTGAACACAAGGGGCGCTGAACACAAGGGGCGCTATCGTTATCCGAAGTTGAGCAATGCTAAACAAGTACATGATCAAATCCCATTGAGACTGCTAACTAAATGCTAACGAGTGCATGATCAAATCCCATTGAGACTGCTAACTAAATGCTAACGAGTGCATGATCAAATCCCATTGAGACTGCTAACTAAATGCTAACGAGTGCATTGCACACATCTTCTGCTGTTACCAAGCGAAACCTTTGGAATAAGCTAAACATGTAGCTAGACAGCGAACTAGCTACTAAATTAGCAAACCAAATGCACAACTGCAGCGCATTTATCACATTTTTAACAGTTAACTTAATAGTTATTAGATGTCTAGCTGGCAAACACTTCGTTGTGAATTCCATACTGTAACTAGATCACCTAGATCACCTGGCTACACAACAGTGGGTGACTCACAAGGCTACAGTCTCTCATCATTGTGTGCTTGTAATCAAACAATGTTACTGGGGACCACCTGTAAGCTTCATAATGAAAAGTGATGTGAAAGGTGAAATGAATTAATCACCGGCATGCATTGTTTGCCCCTTAATGTTATCATTAGATCAGATTTTTATACCTAACAGTTCAATGGCCATAACAAATACTGTACGTATGTTGACAGAGGGAAACCTTGTTTTACGCCTCTTATCAATTCATTTCTCAGAGAAACCGTTATGAGAGATTCTCCAAAGTTGAAAGAATCCAGGCACTTATAAAATGATTCTAAACATACTGTATCGAAGGCTTTCTCAGTTTGCCTTTTATATACAAGTAATTAAAACATGATAGTAATGGATCTTTCAGTAGTTCATAAAGAATTTGATATATCCCTATTGGAATGCCATCGAGGCCAGGGGTTTTCCCCATCTGAAAGGAATCGATTGCCAAGGAACTTGACAAGACATTTACATTTACATTTAAGTCATTTAGCAGACGCTCTTATCCAGAGCGACTTACAAATTGGTGCATTCACCTTATGACATCCAGTGGAACAGTCACTTTACAATAGTGCATCTAAATCTTAAGGGGGGGGGTGAGAGGGATTACTTATCCTATCCTAGGTATTCCTTAAAGAGGTGGGGTTTCAGGTGTCTCCGGAAGGTGGTGATTGACTCCACTGTCCTGGCGTCGTGAGGGAGTTTGTTCCACCATTCGGGGGCCAGAGCAGCGAACAGTTTTGACTGGGCTGAACGGGAGCTGTACTTCCTCAGTGGTAGGGAGGCGAGCAGGCCAGAGGTGGATGAACGCAGTGCCCTTGTTTGGGTGTAGGGCCTGATCAGAGCCTGGAGGTACTGAGGTGCCGTTCCCCTCACAGCTCCGTAGGCAAGCACCATGGTCTTGTAGCGGATGCGAGCTTCAACTGGAAGCCAGTGGAGAGAACGGAGGAGCGGGGTGACGTGAGAGAACTTGGGAAGGTTGAACACCAGACGGGCTGCGGCGTTCTGGATGAGTTGAAGGGGTTTAATGGCACAGGCAGGGAGCCCAGCCAACAGCGAGTTGCAATAATCCAGACGGGAGATGACAAGTGCCTGGATTAGGACCTGCGCCGCTTCCTGTGTGAGGCAGGGTCGTACTCTGCGGATGTTGTAGAGCATGAACCTACAGGAACGGGCCACCGCCTTGATGTTGGTTGAGAACGACAGGGTGTTGTCCAGGATCACGCCAAGGTTCTTGGCGCTCTGGGAGGAGGACACAATGGAGTTGTCAACCGTGATGGCGAGATCATGGAACGGGCAGTCCTTCCCGGGAGGAAGAGCAGCTCCGTCTTGCCGAGGTTCAGCTTGAGGTGGTGATCCGTCATCCACACTGATATGTCTGCCAGACATGCAGAGATGCGATTCGCCACCTGGTCATCAGAAGGGGGAAAGGAGAAGATTAATTGTGTGTCGTCTGCATAGCAATGATAGGAGAGACCATGTGAGGTTATGACAGAGCCAAGTGACTTGGTGTATAGCGAGAATAGGAGAGGGCCTAGAACAGAGCCCTGGGGACACCAGTGGTGAGAGCGCGTGGTGAGGAGACAGATTCTCGCCACGCCACCTGGTAGGAGCGACCTGTCAGGTAGGACGCAATCCAAGCGTGGGCCGCGCCGGAGATGCCCAACTCGGAGAGGGTGGAGAGGAGGATCTGATGGTTCACAGTATCGAAGGCAGCCGATAGATCTAGAAGGATGAGAGCAGAGGAGAGAGAGTTAGCTTTAGCAGTGCGGAGCGCCTCCGTGATACAGAGGAGAGCAGTCTCAGTTGAATGACTAGTCTTGAAACCTGACTGATTTGGATCAAGAAGGTCATTCAGAGAGAGATAGCGGGAGAGCTGGCCAAGGACGGCACGTTCAAGAGTTTTGGAGAGAAAAGAAAGAAGGGATACTGGTCTGTAATTGTTGACATCGGAGGGATCGAGTGTAGGTTTTTTCAGAAGGGGTGCAACTCTCGCTCTCTTGAAGACGGAAGGGACGTAGCCAGCGGTCAGGGATGAGTTGATGAGCGAGGTGAGGTAAGGGAGAAGGTCTCCGGAAATGGTCTGGAGAAGAGAGGAGGGGATAGGGTCAAGCGGCCAGGTTGTTGGGCGGCCGGCCGTCACAAGACGCGATATTTCATCTGGAGAGAGAGGGGAGAAAGAGGTCAGAGCACAGGGTAGGGCAGTGTGAGCAGAACCAGCGGTGTCGTTTGACTTAGCAAACGAGGATCGGATGTCGTCGACCTTCTTTTCAAAATGGTTGACGAAGTCATCTGCAGAGAGGGAGGAGGGGGGGGGGGAGGAGGATTCAGGAGGGAGGAGAAGGTGGCAAAGAGCTTCCTAGGGTTAGAGGCAGATGCTTGGAATTTAGCGTGGTAGAAAGTGGCTTTAGCAGCAGAGACAGAGGAGGAAAATGTAGAGGGGAGGGAGTGAAAGGATGCCAGGTCCGCAGGGAGGCGAGTTTTCCTCCATTTCCGCTCGGCTGCCCGGAGCCCTGTTCTGTGAGCTCGCAATGAGTCATCGAGCCACGGAGCGGGAGGGGAGGACCGAGCCGGCCTGGAGGATAGGGGACATAGAGAGTCAAAGGATGCAGAGAGGGAGGAGAGGAGGGTTGAGGAGGCAGAATCAGGAGATAGGTTGGAGAAGGTTTGAGCGGAGGGAAGAGATGATAGGATGGAAGAGGAGAGAGTAGCGGGGGAGAGAGAGCGAAGGTTGGGACGGCGCGATACCATCCGAGTAGGGGCAGTGTGGGAGGTGTTGGATGAGAGCGAGAGGGAAAAGGATACAAGGTAGTGGTCGGAGACTTGGAGGGGAGTTGCAATGAGGTTAGTGGAAGAACAGCATCTAATGTTTGTTTTAAATATTTTACTTCCTCATTCACAATGTCCTTTGGTGAGATAAGGATTTCTCCATCGTTTGGAACAATTTATTTTAGGTTATTTTTGGCCATGTTTCTATATTGAAGGTTTAGCATCCAATTTGCTCAGTTTTATTAGATAAATAAAACCTAATATTTTCTGAATAAATTCTTCAAACTCCTGTTTTGTGTCTAGATTATTAAATGATTCAGTACTTCTGTACTACATTTATCAACACCATCGATGTGTAATGTTAGATTTTTTAGAGTTGACCGATAGCGTTTTGTTTTTGTTTTTGTGTTAACATTTTATTGAATGGCCTCTAAAGGCACATTTAAAGGCATCCCATAAGATAAGTGGGTGCGCTGAACCTGTATTTGTGAGGACAGATACTTGGAGACGAGAAGCAAGTACAGGGAGTGAACATTTAATTAATAAACAGACATGAAACAAGACAGGACAGCGTCAGACATGAAAAAGGTAATGACATTAGTGCTGACCGAGGGAACAAACTGAGGAACAGACAGATATAGAGGGGGCAAGTCCAGGTGAGTCCAATATTGCGCTGATGCGTGTAATGATGGTAACAGGTGTGCATAATGATGGGCCGCCTGGCACTCGAGAGGGGGAGCATGAGCAGGTGTGACAGTACCCTCCCTCTAGGGGTGCCACCCGGCATCCCACCTGGGAGAGCCTGACAGGCCAGCCGAGGAATGGGAACCTTACGAGCCGGCTGAGGCGTGGGAGCCTGACGAACTGGCTGAGGCATGACGTGGAGTGGGAGCCTGCTGAGCCAACCCGAGGCAAGGAAACCTCTCAAGTCAGCTAAGGCGTGGAATCCCGAGAAGAGAGCTGATGCACCCCCGGTTACTTCGGCAGCAGGCCCAGACCAAACGTCACCAACCAAGACAACAACAAAAAAATTCCCTGATGTTTCAAATTGTGGTGTCAGAATTCTGTGAGGACAGACACTAGGAGAAGAGAAGCAAGTACAGGGAGTGAACATTTAATTAATAAACAGACATGAAACAAGACAGTACAGTGTCTGGACATGACAAACATAACGATATTAGTGCTGACACAAGGAACAAACTGAGGAACAGACAGATATAGAGGGGGAAATCAACAAAGTGAAAGATTCCAGGTGAGTCCAATATTGCGCTGATGCACATAATGTGACAGGTGTGCGTAATGATGGGCTGCCTGTCGCCCTCGAGCGCCAGAGAGGGGGAGTCTGTTATGAATTCCTTAGTTTTTTAAAAATAAAGTAATGTCAGTCAATAAACCCTAGTTACATTTCCAATATCCCCATCCTCGTGAAAAGTCTTTCATAGTTAAATGGGAAGATATAAGTTGATGATCTGATTGCTTTCGATCCTCATTCAATACTTTTTTAACTTAAAAAAAGTATACAAGAAAATAATCAATATGACTATCTTGATTACGCCTCATCCAAGTATATTCTACGAGATCCTTGCTTTTAAGCCATCTAAATATCAGTAAATTACAAAGTGATTATAATATTCGCAATCTCTTTGTGCGCCAGAGGGTGACATTTGGTAGTATGATTGCCTTTATGGTCTATTGACGTAATTAAAACTGTGTTGTAGTCCCCTACAATTATAATAGAGTTACTTCTATATTGGAAAGTAATTTAATTATTATAAACATTTTCAAACAAGTTCAGATCTTCATTATTCGGTCCAAATAGATTAACGAGCCATATCTGTTTATCATTAAGCAGTATATTAAATGCAATCCATCTTCCTTGAGGATGGATAATGGATTACACCTCAAGATCTAGATTGTTTTTTAATAGAATCATAACACCTTTCGAATTCCTTAGCCCATGACAGAATTAGATTTGACCATCCCACTCTTTTTCCCAAGCCACTTTGTCAGAGTATATTGAATGAGTTTGCTGTAAAAAATAAATAATAATGGTTGTCCTCCTTTAACCATGTAAAAACTGCCCTCTTTTTCCTATTTATTATCAGCCAAACCATTGGAATTATAGCTACATTTCCTCAATTCACCAATTACCATGATGGGTTATATTTGAGAAATGTACCACTTTCCTGGACATTATTTTGAGATACTTATCCATACTTACCAATACCACCAGAACCTTTGTCTGTCCTTTGTCCACGTAGCTGTACCATGATACCCTGCTAAACATACTGCAGCACCAACTGGATCTAAGTAGACCTCCAGTTGTCCTTTAATTTCCCTCAAACTTTCCCCCATCCCAAGTAGGGTTGTCATCCATGTCACTGGCCCTCCACCCCCGTACACATGGATCCTAGGGCCTTTAAGAGGTTGGGACCCATCCCTTGAAAAGAGCAAAAAGTGCCACTTACAGAACAAAACCAGGTTAGCAGTTATTAGCGTTTCTAACCCCTTTACCTGTTAGGTTCTGAAGTATTGAATATTTGCTAGTTTGTCGCACATCTTCCATTACAGAGATAAACATCAGAATCATAGAACAGGCATATTTAAGGCCCATAAAAACATTACTCAGAAACAAATCAGCATACCTCCCAGAACCCCGTTTCCACAAGCACCACACATATGAGAAGAGTTGAGATGATTGCATGTGATCCTGAGCACACTGTGACTACTTGACTATATCATCTCTGAACGTGTTTTCAAATTGCAACACCGATGATACTGATAATATATCTCATCTTAAATCATATTTAAAACCTTGACTCCCTTTAATTTGCTTTGTCAAGACAGTGAATAAGTGCTTGACTGATGCTGTAACACCCCCTGTCTAGGTTACACTTCATTATCGAACCGATGACAGCTTGGATTAACGGCACATGAAAAGCAATCCCCACACCCTGAGAGGACTGGCACCACAAGGGCACACTCCACACATAATAAACATCCCATAATCGGGATCGCTCGCCTGGCAGGCCTGCTGATGCGGCCAAGGTTGTAAATCTGTAAAACTTTACTTCTACAGGTTCATCTGTGCTCCCTTAAGGCACCTGGCCTACAGCCTGCTGCTGCTGCTGCATGTGTTGGGTCAGACCCTTATTGGGGCATTTTCAGTTGCTGTTGTTTCACTGAACAGGAGATCCCTGAGAGAATAAAACCTTCACTGTGATAACTAGGTCCAGTGCTGTATTTCTTATGAATGGAATGTATCCATTTTGACCATTGGGAACTCCTAGATCCACAAATGTACTTATTTATTTACATAAGGCTTCCTATTTACTACTCAAACATTACTAACGCACCTGTATGTTAATGGCCAAACTAGGTTTTCTTGGCTTTGAGGATGTACATGAGAGATGACATTACATTTGGGTTATGCCTACCTCACTGACAGAGCATTGGTGACACACTGGCTGACTGCTGTGGTTTGGGCATGTGATGACGTTATGGAATAGCACTGTATTAGTTCAAAAACACACCACACTGTATCACCACAATTGGTCTGTCTGGGTCATCCTGACAGTCCATGCCCACCCACGTGCCCACATGCAGGGGGATATCTAACTGGCTAAAGCCCAGGCACCAGGGGACAGGTGGAGGCAGGCAGACATGGCTGGGTGATCTGAGCGGTAAGTGGTAAGGGGCATGCAGTAATTGCAGCCCTCTCTGCGTAGGCTATAATGAATAAAATATGATGTGGGGTATTATTCAGCCAGGAGCTGGGCAGTAGCGTGTCATCGCTGTGCCATGTGAGTAATAACGGGGCCATTACTGCTGCTGCAGGTTGCTCATTACTCTGATTGTCTTGGAAATGAAGAGGTTGTGAATCTATTATATTCCAAATTGTTTGAGGGGAATGCGGGAGCAGCTATTACCGTGCTGTACGCGCTGTGGAGCTCAGCTGAACTGAGACACACTGTACACACACACACACACACTGTACACACACACATACTGTACACACACGCACACTGTACACACACACACTGTACACACACTGTACACACACACACTGTACACACACTGTACACACACACACACACACACACACACACACACACACACACACACACACACACACACACACACACACACACACACACACACACACACACACACACACACACACACACACACACACACACACACATGCACCCAGGCAGGCGCGCACACACGCACGCGTGCACACATCCCCCTTTTCTTAAGACTAGAATCAAAGTGTCTGGTGATGGGTAGCCCCTATTTTGAGCTACCGTAAAAGTAAAACAAATTTTAAAAACTCCTGCTGTTAGGCTCTTTTGTACTTCTGGACTGATGTTCATAAGACAAAAACAGTGGGTTAATTCATGAAGTTTTATACTTCATTCACAACTGCTTCATCAGCATCTGCATAGTTAGGACTTAATCGTTAAGCTTTGAAATGTAAATGAGAATGGATGATGAGAAGCACTGCAGCTAATATTAAAGGTACTAATACTTTCAATAATTGAACCTTAAGCAGTTTTAAGGTGGGGATATAGAAATATGCTGAGAAATGACAAGTTAATCCGCTCCTTTTTCCACAGCTATGCCAGTGATTTGTTAAATGTCAAGACAACTGCTAAACAGAGGGGGTTTCACAGGTAAGATACTTTGTATTCATTTTGGTAAATCAATGAGACAGCAATTTTAGGCTTATTACTTTGCATGGCATAGTAATCTGGCCGAGCGGAACTTTGATTTGCAGTTTCACCAAATTTGCAGGGACGTTGTCAATAATTAAAGCAAGGACAGAGAGCCTGCTGGGTAAAGCAGCAGCAGTAGGAAAATCAACAGTCAGCCCTCTCTCTCTCTCTGGTTAGCAACTAAGGTGACTTGAGCACCCTGCGCTCACACACTCTCAGCTCTCTGGGATAGTGTGTGAAAATCACACCATGCTCCATTCCAGTTGAACAGAGAGCAATCTGACCCTGTTCTGAGAGTGATAATGTAATGATGTTGGGTCTCTTCATGTTCATGAAATATATGATTCTTGGCCGTTTTTGGTGCATAAAAGGCTTCGGTTGGGTTTCTTTCGATTCATTATTAAGGAAGCAGAGTTGTGTTATTGTTGAGGCTCCGGGCCATATGTTTGGTACCTTTAATCTTCTCCGATCAGATGAGCAGCCCTAGTAATGATGACGAAGTGGAGCAGAAGGTGCATTCTGTGTCTAATAGAGAGGAGCCTGACTCCTGCAGAATGTGATCAGATGACAGAGGACAACAGAGGGGAGACATGAAGCCTGCCTACAGTGTTTCAATACTGTGGGAAATTATTCTGTGCATGGTTTTCATCCAGAGGGAGACAACTGTTATAATGTTCCTAGGCCGTTAAATAGTCATTCAAGACATTGTAGCGTACCCACAAGATTTTTACATATACAGTGGCTTCGTAAAGTATTCGAGCCCCTTGACTTTTTGCATATTTTGTTAGGTTACAAGCTCATTGCAAATTATTTTTTCCCCCTCATCAATCTACACACAATACCCCATAATGACAAAGAAAAAACAGGTTTTTAGACATTTTTGCTAATTTATATATTTTTTTAAAGAATCATAAACACTCTGACAAGTATTCAGACTTGAAATTGAGCTCAGGTGCATCCTGTTTCCATTGATCATCCTTGAGATGTTTTTACAACTTGATTGGAGTCCACTTGTGGTAAATTCAATTGATTGGACATCATTTAGAAAGACTCACACCTGTCCACATAAGGTCCCACAGTTGACAGTGCATGTCAGAGCAAAAACCAAGCCATGAGGTTGAAGGAATTGTCCATAGAGCTCCGAAACAGGATTGTGTCAACGCACAGATCTGGGGAAAGGTACAAAAAAAATCAGCATTGATGGTCCCCAAGAACACAGTTGCCTCCATCATTCTTAAATGGAAGAAGTTTGGAACCACCAATAACCTTCCTAGAACTGGCCGCCCGGCCAAATTGACCAATCGGGGGAGAAGAGCCTTGGTCAGGGAGTTGACCAAGAACCCAATGGTCACTCTGGCAGAGCTCCAGAGTTCCTCTGTGGAGATGGGATAACCTTCCAGAAGGACAACCGTCTCTGCCGCACTCCACAAATCAGGCCTTTTTTTTATGGAAGACTGGCCAGAAGGAAGCCACTCCTCAGTAAAAGGCACATGACAGCCAGCTTGGAGTTTGCCAAAAGGCACCTAAAGGACTCTGACAATGAGAAACAAGATTCTCTGGTATGATGAAACCAAGATGAAACTCTTTGGCCTGACTGCCAAGCGTCACGTCTGGAGGAAACCTGGCACCATCCCTACAGTGAATCATGGTGGTGGCAGCATCAGGCTGTGTGGATGTTTTTCAGCAGCAGGGACTGGGAGACTACTCACTATCGAGGGAAAGACGAACGGAGCAAAGTACAGGAAGATCCTTGATGAAAACCTGCTAAGAAAATGCAGGAGTGGCTTTTAAGGACAAGTCTCTGAATGTCCATGAGTGGCCCAGCCAGAGCCCGGACTTGCACCCGATCAAACATCTCTGGAGAGACCTGGAAATAGCTGTGCAGAGACGCTCCCCATCCAACCTGACAGAGCTTGAGAGGATCTGCAGAGAAAAATGGGAGAAACTCCCCAAATACAGATGTGCCAAGCTTGTAGTGTCATACCCAAGAAGACTCAAGGCTGTAATCGCTGCCAAAGGTGTTCCAACAAAGTACTGAGTGAAGGGTCTGAATACTTACAGTACCAATCAAAAGTTTGGACACAAAATCTCATTCAAGGGTTTTTCTTTATTTTTTACTATTTTCTACATTGCAGAATAATAGTGAAGAACTATGAAATGACACATATTGAATCATGTAGTAACCAAAAAAGTGTTAAACAAATCCAAATATATTTTAGATTTTAGATTCTTCAAAGTAGCCACCATTTGCCTTGATGACGGCTTTGCACACTCTTGATAGTCCAAACTTTTGACTGGTACTCTATGTAAATGTGATATTTCATACGTGTTTCGGAGGATGCATGACTCTCGACCTTTGCCTCTCCCGAGTCCATACGAGACAATTGAGACATGGATTGTGTGTGTGCCATTCAGATGGTGAATGGGCAGGACAAAACTTTTATGTTCCTTTGAACTAGGTATGGTAGTAGGTGCCAGGCGCACTGGTTTATGTCAAGAACTACAACTCTCGTGTGTATCAAGAATGACCCACCACCCAAAGGACCTTCAGCCAACTTGACACAACTGTGGTAATCTTTGGAGTCAACATGGGCCAGCATCCCTGTGGAATGCTTTCGACACCTTGTAGAGTCCATGCCCCAAAGAATTGAGGCTGTTCTGAGGGCCAAAGGAAGGTGTTGGTTTTCCTAATGTTTGGTATACTCACTGTATATATATTTATATTCCAGACTCTGACATTGCTCGTTCTGTTTTTGCTCGTCCATTTATTTGTATCATGTTTGATTTATTTTACTTTTGGATTATGTGTGTATTGTTATTGTATTGCTAGGAATTGCTGCACTGTTGGAGCTAGAAACATACGCATTTCACTGCACCTGCGATAAAATCTGCAAATCTTTCTACGTGAACAATAAACTTTGAATGATTTGAGATGAATCAAGGACCATTATCTCGTTGCGTGACAAAAGCCGATGTTGCTCTAGATGTCTCCCAGTTCTGGTAAATCATGCATCTACCCACTCTGCTCTCCAAACAGCAGCAACGTAAGAGGACAGCTCGGAGAGGCATCTCTCTCCCCAAAGCCCTGCAGAAATGAGCATTGAGACTTCCCTCGCTGCTCTCCTCTTCTCCTCTGACTGGCAGCACACTCCAGTGGAGCCCCGCTGCAGGACGACACGCTGATCCTCTCTGACATGCCTGACCTTTCACCGGGCTGCACGGCTGGGCTGGCTCGCCGTGCCCGCCTGAAAAGGCCATGCCAGTCAGGCCAGGCAGTCAGGCCCCGCCGCCCCATGCTCACCACCCCGCCTCACCTCAGCCCCTGCACTAGCTGCCGCCTCAGGCCTGGCTGCCATGGACACTCACCCTGGGACAGACAGCCACTCAGTCTGAGGGGCTCTCAGCTGCAAAACAAGGGCCGTGCCATCAGAATCTGGTTGTGAAATATGAACCCTGTGCTTCTCTACAACACCATCAGCAGGTTGGGCCACTTTTAAGCACTCATCTAGCTTCTGCTGAAAATATATGTAACCTATACAGAAGGTCTGTATAAGTGTTTTAAAGAAGCTTATAAGTATGCATCCAAATCTATGGCACCATTAATGGTGTCACATTATAGATATCTCATTAACTTATATATCAATCATTAAAAGCTCCATTCAGAGCTAAAACGATTAACATTAACAGTCAACGCACGTGAGAGGCCTTTCACTTAATTTAAGATTAAGCAAGACAATGAGGAGAGAGGAAATTGTGCATAAATGACGAAGAACATTTCTCCATAATTTTCTGTTTTAAACAAGTGGTGTTTGGAGTTTTACATTTTCATAATGTTGTCACTGAACTGTCTGAGGTGACATGTTTGTTCTCAGAGTCTCAATAGAGGCAGTGGTAATATGCTCTTGAAATAGCTGTTGGGGGCCCATTTAGGAGACAGGGAGGGGAGGACTCAGAGTGCAGAATTGATGCTGCAGCTATGAAACGAGGAGCTGTCGCATCCAGTGAGCGCTTTCCAGAGCAAAGGAAACACTTGGCACTGCAGAAATAAATCATGTGCTCATGCCCTTGCAGTTTAGTGCACCATTGTATTTTTCTTCTTCAAAGCAGGGAGGTCATTTCTCTGCTACAAACACTGCGGTTTCAGCATCAAGGGTGTGCTTCGCATAACACATTTCTCTCTCATTTGCGCCCTTCTCTGACATTAAAAGATCAAGGAGCTACTTGGGTACAATCGACTGTAGGCTAAAGAGAGAATTAAACTCATGGTGAATTAATTAATTAATTCAATGGACTGACTGGTCAGAACAGCCAAATAACAGGCTTCTTCATTTAATAATTGACTGTGAATCTCATAAGTATAACAGCCTTTTGGTAGGCAGTAACAAACAGATGGCATTTTATTTACTTAGGCAATCATATTATGTGCAAATGTGGATTTTTAATTATCTCCTAAGGCTATATATTTTACATCACTCAGTGAAACTTGTGGATGGTGCTTGACTGTTTTCCACAGCTCAACCTCTCCCATTTAAACTAAATTAGGCCTACCAATATGAGTAAATCAAAACCCAAAAGTTGCAACATCACATTTTATATACAGCGCATTCGGAAAGTATTCAGACCACTTGACTTCTTCCACATTTTGTTATGTTACAGCCTAATTCTGAAATGAATTAAATATGTATTTTTTTCCCTCATCAATCTACACACAATAACCCATAAGGACAAATAAAAGCATTTATAAAGAAAAAAAACTGAAATAGTACATCTACATAAGTATTCAGACCCTTTACTCAGTACTTTGTTGAAGCACCTTTGTTAGTTATTACAGCCTTGAGTCTTCTTGGGTACGACGCTACAAGCTTGGCACACCTGTATTTTGGGAGTTTCTCCCATTCTTCTCTGCAGATCCTCTCAAGCTCTGTCAGGTTGGATGGGGACCGTCACTGCACAGCTATTTACAGGTCCCTCCAGAGATGTTCGATCGGGTTCAAGTCTGGCTGGGCCACTCAAGGACATTCAGAGACTTGTCCCGAAGCCACTCATTCATTGTCTTGGTTGAGTGCTTGTGGTCGTTGTCCTGTTGGAAGGTGAACCTTCACTCTAGTCTGAGGTCCTGAGAGCTCTGGAGCAGGTTTTCATTGAGGATCTCTCTGTACTTTGCTCCGTTTCCCTCGATCCTAACTAGTCTCCCAGTCCCTGCCACTGAAAAACATCCCCACAGCATGATGCTGCCACCACCATGCTTCACCTTAGGGATAGTGTCCGGTTTCCTCAAGACGTGACACTTGGCAGTCAGGCCAAAGAGTTCAATCTTGGTTCATCAGACCAGAGAATCTTGTTTCTCATGGTCTGAGAGTCTTTATGTGCCTTTTGGGAAATTACAAGTGGGCTGTCATGTGCCTTTTACTGAGGAGTGGCTTCCATCTGCCCACTCTACCATAAAGGCCTGATGGGTGGAGTGCTGCAGAGACGGTTGTCCTTCTGGAAGGTTCTCCCATCTCCACAGAGGAACTCTGGAGCTCTGTCAGAGTGACCACTGGGTTCTTGGTCACCTCCCAGACCAAGGCCCTTCTCCCCCGATTGCTCAGTTTGGCTGGGCGGCCAGCTCTAGCAAGAGTCTTGGTGGTTCCAAACTTCTTCCATTTAAGAATGATGGAGGCCACCGTGTTCTTGGGGACCTTCAATGCTGCAGACATTTTTGGGTACCTATTCCCAGGTCTGTGCCTCGACTCAATCCTGTTTCGGAGCTCTACGGACAATTCCTTCGACCTCATGGCTTGGTTTTTGCTCTGACGTGCACTGTCAACTGCGGGACCTGATATAGATAATCAACTCGTATGGAAACACATTGCACCTAAGCTTGATTTCGAGTCTCGTAACAAGGAGCCTGAATACTTATTTAAATAAGTACATTTCTAAAAACTTTTTTTCACTTTGTCATCATGGGGTATTGTGTGTAGATTGATGGGGAAACATTTTTATTTAATCCATTTTAGAATAAGGCTTTAAAGTAACAAAATGTGGAAAAAGTCAAGGGGTCTGAAAACTTTCCGAATGAACTTTACATGGAATATATACATATACATTCCATGGAATATACATTGGATTGCTATGATGAAACTGGCACTCATGAGGACCGCCACAGGAAAGGAAGACCCAGAGTTACCTCTGCTGGAGAGGGTAAATTCATTAGAGTTAACTGCACCTCAGATTGCAGCCCAAATAAAATTTGCAGCACACAGAGTTCAACAGACACATCTCATCATCAACTGTTCAGAGGAGACTGCGTGAATCAGGCCTTCATGGTATAATTGCTGCAAAGAAACCACTACTAAAGGAGACCAATAATAAGAGGAGACTTACTTGGGCCAAGAAACACGAGTAATGGACAATAGACAGGTGTAAATCTGTCCTTTGGTCTGATGAGTCCAAATTTGAGATTTTTGGTTCCAACCGCGGTATGTTTGTGAAACGCAGAGTAGGTGAACGGATGATCTCTGCATGTGTGATTCCCACCATGAAGCATGGAGGAGGAGGTGTGATGGTGTTGGGGTGCTTTGCTGGTGACACTGTCTGTGATTTATTTTGAATTCAAGCCACACCTAAGCAGCATGGCTACCATTCTGCAGCAATACACCATCCCATCTGGTTTGCGCTTAGTGGGACAATTTATTTTTCAACAGGACAATAACCCAAAACACACCTCCAAGCTGTGTAAGGGCAATTTGACCAAGGAGAGTGATGGAGTGCTGCATCAGATGACCTGGCTTCCACAATCACCCGGCTTCCGCAATCACCCGACCTCAACCCAATTGAGATGGTTTGGGATGTCTTGGACCACAGAGTGAAGGAAAATCAGCCAAAAAGTGCTCAGCATATGTGGGAGCTCCTTCAAGACTGTTGCACAAGCATTCCTCATGAAGCTGGTTAAGAGAATGTCAAGAGTGTGCAAAGCTGTCATCAAGGCAAAGGGTGGCTACTTTGAAGAATCTCAAATCTCCAATCTATTTTGATTGGTTTAACACTTTCTTGGTTACTACATGATTCCATGTGTTATTTCATAGTTTTGATGTCTTCACTACTATTCTACAATGTGGAAAATAGTTTTTTTTAAATACTTGAATGAGTAGGTGTATCCAAACTTTTGGCTGGTATTATATTATTAATACCAGTCAAAAGTTCGGACACACCTACTCATTCAAGTATATATATATATATATATATATACATACACTCCCGTTCAAAAGTTTGGGGTCACTTAGAAATGTCCTTGTTTTTGAAAGATAAGCACATTTATGTCCATTACAATAACATCAAATTGATCAGAAATACAGTGTAGACATTGTTAATGTTGTAAATGACTATTGTAGATGGAAACGGACAGTTTTTTAATGGAATATCTACATAGGCGTACAGAGGGCCATTATCAGCAACCATTACTCCTGTGTTCCAATGGCACTTTGTAGTAGCTAATCCAAGTTTATCATTTTAAAAGGATAATTGATCATTAGAAAACCCTTTTGCAATTGTTAGCACATGTGAAAACTGTTGTCCTGATTAAAGAGGAAATAAAACTGCCCTTCTTTAGACTAGGTGAGTATCTGGAGCATCAGCATTTGTGGGTTCGATTACAAGCTCAAAATGGCCAGAAACAAAGAACTTTCTTCTGAAACTTGTTAGTCTATTCTTGTTCTGAGAAACGAAGGCTATTCCATGTGAGAAATTTCCAAGAAACTGAAGATCTTGTACAAAGCTGTGTACTACTCCCTGCACAGAACAGTGTAAATTCGCTCTAACCAGAGTAGAAAGAGGAGTTGGAATCCCCGGTACACAACTGAGCAAGAGGACTAGTACATTAGAGTGTGTAGTTTGAGAAACCTCACAAGTCCTCAACTGGCAGCTTCATTAAATAGTGCCCGCAAAACACCAGTCTCAACATCAACAGTGAAGAGGCGACTCCAGGATAATGGCCTTCTAGGCAGAGTTGCAAAGCCATATCTCAGACTGGCCAATAAAGATTAAATATTAAGATGGGCAAAAGAACACAGACACTGGACAGAGGAAGATTGGACAAAAAAGTGTTATGGGCAGACGAATCTAAGTTTGAGGTGTTCGGATCACAAAGAGCATTCGAAAAGAAACTGGAGGAGTGCTTGATGCCATCTGTCAAGCATGGTGGAGGCAATGTGATGGTCTGGGGGTGCTTTGGTGGTGGTAAAGTGGGAGATTTGTAGAGGGTAAAAGGGATCTTGAAGAAGGAAGGCTATCACTCCATTTTGCAACGCCATGCCATACCCTGTGGACGGCGCTTAAATGGAGTCAATTTCCTCCTACAACAGGACAATGACCCAAAGCACAGCTCCAAACTATGCAATATCTATTTAGGGAAGAAGCAGTATTCTGTCTACAATGAAGTGGTCAGCACAGTCACTGGATCTCAACCCTATTGAGCTGTTGTGGGAGCAGCTTGACCGTATGGTATGTAAGAAGTGCCCATTAAGCCAATCCAACTTGTGGGAGGTGCTTCAGGAAGCATGAAGTGAAATCTCTTCAGATCACTTCAACAAATTGACAACTAGAATGCCTAAGGTCTGCAAGACTGTAATTGCTGAAAATGGAGGATTCTTTGACGAAAGCAAAGTTTGAAGGACACAATTATTATTTAAATTGAAAATCATTGTTTATAACCTTGTCAATGTCTTCACTATATTTCCTATTCATTTTGCAACTAATTTCATGTAAACTCAGCAAAAAAAGAAACATCCCTTTTTCAGGACCCTGTCTTTCAAAGATAATTAGTAAAAATCCAAATAACTTCACAGATCTTCATTGTAGGGTTTAAACACTGTTTCCCATGCTTGTTAAATGAACCATAAACAATTAATGGACATGCACCTGTGGAACGGCCGTTAAGACACTAACAGCTTACAGCCGGTAGGCAATTAAGGTCACAGTTTTGAAAACTTAGGACACTAAAGAGGCCTTTCTACTGACTCTGAAAAACACCAAAAGAAAGATGCCAGGGTCCCTGCTCATCTGCGTGAACGTGCCTTAGGTATGCTGCAAGGAGGCATGAGGACTGTAGATGTGGCCAGGGCAATAAATTCAATGTCCGTACTGTGAGATGCCTAAGACAGCGCTACAGGGAGACAGGATGGACAGCTGATCGTCCTCGCAGTGGCAGACCACGTGTAACAACACCTGCACAGGATCGGTACATCTGAATACAGTGAGAGGACCTTTCTTTTAGAGGTCGGCCGATTAATCGGAATTTCCGATTAATTAGGGCCGATTTCAAGTTTTCATAACAATCGTAAATCAATATTTTGGACACCAATTTGGGCTATTTTTTTTTACACCTTTATTTATCCTTTATTTAACTAGGCAAGTCAGTTAAGAACACATTCTTGTTTTCAATGACGGCCTAGGAACGTTGGGTCAACTGCCTTGTTCAGGGGCAGAATGACAGATTTTTACCTTGTCAGCTCGGGGATTCAATCTTGCAACCTTTCAGCTAACCACCTGATTACATTGCACTCCACGAGGAGACTGCCTGTTACGTGAATACAGTAAGAAGCCAAGGTAAGTTGCTAGCTATCATTAAACTTGTCTTATAAAAAACAATCAAACAATCATAATCACCAGTTACAGTAACTACACATGGTTGATGATAATACTAGTTTATCTAGCGTGTCCTGCGTTGCATATAATCGATGCAGTGTGTAGGACTGTCTTGCTCCAATGTGTACCTAACCATAAACATCAATGCCTTTCTTAAAATCAATTCACAAGTATATATTTTTAAACCTGCATATTTAGTTAATATTGCCTGCTAACCTGGCTCGTTGCGAACTCTATGAAGACTATTTCTTCCTAACAAATACAGCCAACTTCGCAAAAACGGGGGATGATTTAACAAAAGCGCATTTGCGAAAAAAGCACAATCGTTACACGACTGTACCTAACCATAAACATCAATGCCTTTCTTAAAATCAATACACAGAAGTATATATTTTTAAACCTGCAAATTTTGCTAAAAGAAATTCAGGTTAGCAGGAAATATTAACCAGGTGAAATTGTGTCACTTCTCTTGCGTTCATTGCACGCAGAGTCAGTGTATATGCAACAGTTTGGGCCGCCTAATTTGCCATAATTTTAAGTCATTATGACATAACATTGAAGGTTGTGCAATGTCACAGGAATATTTAGACTTATGGATACCACCCGTTAAATAAAATATGGAACGGTTCCGTATTTCACTGAAAGAATAAACGTCTTGTTTTCGAGATGATAGTTTCAGGATTCGACCATATTAGTGACCTAAGGCTCGTATTTCTGTGTGTTATTATGTTATAATTAAGTCGATGATTTGATATTTGATAGAGCAGTCTGACTGAGCGATGGTAGGCACCAGCAGGCTCGTAAGCATTCATTCAAACAGCACTTTCGTACGTTTTGCCAGCAGCTCGTCGCTGCGCTTCAAGCATTGCGCTGTTTATGACTTCAAGTCTATCAACTCCCGAGATGAAGCTGGTGTAACCAATGTGAAATGGCTAACTAGATAGCAGGGGGCGCGCTAATAGCGTTTCAAATGTCACTCTCTCTGAGATTTGGAGTGGTTGTTCCCTTTGCTCTGCAAGGGCCGCGGCTTTTGTGGAGCGATGGGTAACGCTGCTTCGAGAGTGGCTGTTGTCGATGTGTTCCTGGTTCGAGCCCAGGTAGGGGCGAGGAGAGGGACGGAAGCTATACTGTTACACTGGCAATACTAAAGTGCCTATAAGTACATCCAATAGTCAAAGGTATATGAAATACAAATCGTATAGAGAGAAATGATCCTATAATAACTACAACCTAAAACTTCTTACCTGGGAATATTGAAGACTCATGTTAAAAGGAACCACCAGCTTTCATATGTTCTCATGTTCTGAGCAAGGAACTTAAACGTTAGCTTTTTTACATGGCCCATATTGCACTTTTACTTTCTTCTCCAACACTTTGTTTTTGCATTATTTAAACCAAATTGAACATGTTTCATTTTATTTGAGGCTAAATTGATTTTATTTCTGTATATTGAGTTAAAATAAGTGTTCGTTCAGTATTGTTGTAATTGTCATTATTACAAATACGTTTTTTAAATACTAAATCGGCCGGTATCGGCTTTTTTTGGTCCTCCAATTTTCGGTCCTTGAAAAATCATAATTGGTCGACCTCTAGTTCCGATTTTTACAGAGTTGATGTTTTCATGGAAAACAAGGACATTTCTATGTGACCCCAAACTTTTGAACGGTAGTGTACATGGTAACTGGTATAAAACTGTTTGGTAGTTACTGTGTAATTATAATGTGAAAGAAACTCAAATTACATGGAATTTGTGCAATATATTGTAAATTACGTCAATCTAAAACTAGGTGGACCTTAACCAGCATTAGCCATATGGTATTTTGTAGGGGTCACTATAAACATCACAGCTGTGAAGAAATGTTCACATATTATGTACAACGTGAACACACAAGAACACGAGCCCCTTCAAACTCATAGACAGATCATCAGTAGATCTCCAGACTTCAAAGGCCAGAGAGTGAAGGGAAGGTGTGTGTGTGTGTGTGTGTGTGTGTGTGTGTGTGTGTGTGTGTGTGTGTGTGTGTGTGTGTGTGTGTGTGTGTGTGTGTGTGTGTGTGTGTGTGTGTGTGTGTGTGTGTGTGTGTGTGTGTGTGTGTGTGTGTGTGTGTGTGTGTGTGTGTGTGTGTGTGTGTGTGTGTGTGTGTGTGTGTGTGTGTGTGTGTCTTTGGCATGATGCTGCCCACTGGCCAACTCTTTAAACCTCTGAGTGAACATAGATAGATGCCCTCATCCATATGGATGTAAAGCCAGTTAAAAAAATATATAATCACTACAGCTTTACCCCTTCCTATGATCCTAGAGTCCCTGGGTTTTGGTTGATTAAACTCTGCCTTGTGAATTTGGGATTAAAGCTTGAGGAATCCTTAATGCAGAAATAATGATTTTGTGACACTAATTATCTGTATTTAAACTATACATACAGATACTGAGTATTTATTATACATTATATCTGCTGTCGTTGGAATAACCGATCACATACATCATCGACTCGGGGCAGTTCAGACAAATTCAGACAGTCAGTGGGCCAAGGTTATGAAGTACACGCCATCATGTCAAATGATTTGATGAAGAAGGCTGCAGATGCACGTTTCAATAATACACCGACAGAGGATCTTAGGGCTCATAATACATATCATGAAATGGAGAAAAGTCTTTGCCCTTCGCCTTCAGTCAATTTCTCCCTGTAATATTTCTAAATGGTAAGAACTGTACTTCTAAATGCATTGTCAACTGTGGGACCTTATATAGACAGGTGTGTACCTTTCCAAATCATGTCCAATCAGTTGAATTTACCACAGGTGGACTCCAATCAAGTTGTAGAAACATCTCAAGGATGATCAATGGAAACAGGATGCACCTGAGCTCAATTTCGAGTCTCATATTGAAGGGTCTGATTACTTATGTAAATAAGATATTTCTGGTTTTTATTTGTAATAGATTTGCAAAAATGTCTAAAAGCCTCTTTCTGCTTTGTCATTATTGGGTAATGTGTATAGATTGATGAGGGGAAAAAGTATTTAATACATTTTAAAATAAGGCTGTAACGTAACAAAATGTAGAAAAAGTCAAGAGTTCTGAAAAATTTCAGAATGAACTGTACATGGAAAATTCAATGGATTTGAAAGATGTTATCATGTAAAACTGTTGTTTTGAGGGTGACATTTCAACCACAGGAATATGTCACCACGGTCACCAAATTTCAACATAGACAAACCTTGTATAAAATACTGTATGTTGAATTTGTACCTTTTAAAACAACATCTTCAACTCCATTTCCACTATCAGAAAATATAACAATAGGCTGGGCAGCACATCCTACTGGAGAATTGATCTATCTACAGCTAACTTTTGGTCTCCTATCCAGGGTTTTAACCAAGCCCAGCCCTGCTTGAGTATGATATTTGTAACTGACTATTACTAATGTGCTATCGTGAGAATGATTGTTGAGAGAGAGATCTCCACTTAACAACTAAATAGATTTACTGTTGCTATCGAAGTCATTCCAAAGGGCAGGTTTAACAGAGCAAACCAAACATCTAAGTTAAAGAATAGGACTAATGTGCATTTAAAGTTGGATTTCATTTATTCAGTCATATTCTTTAACTTAGATTTTTGGTTGAGATGGAATTATATGTAATATGTAGAAAAACTGGAATTAAAGCCAGACTAAGTCAGGGGAACAGATGGAACTATTACATCTCCGTTAAATGTTGATATTTGGTTGCGTTGTCAACCAAACACAAGTCAATATTACTTTTGTAATACAATAAATAGCCTATTAACTTGTCGACAAGTTCACAAATGATATGTTGGATTCAAGTCTCAAACTCAACCAAAAATAAAGGTTAAAGAATGGGATTAAGTCAGTGTCTCAGATGGAACTATTCTAAGCAGTACACATATCTTCTTTAAATGTTGATATTATTTTGTGTTGTCAACCAAACACAATTCCATATTACTTTTGTAACACAGCAAATAGCCCAGTAAATAGCCTACTACAGGTGTAGGATCTTAATTTGATCCCCTGTTGCAGGAGAATTTGTAGTGTAATTTGAGGCTTAAAAAGGCTTCTGAAGTGTCTAATTTCCCCTTTGACGTTTCAGACTTGATTTTCCCTTATGGAAAATGTATTAACCGCGACAAAGATGTCCATTAATTATAATCCACATATCATAACTCACATTTCCTGTTGCCTCATTCATTTCCTGCTGTAGCAAACTGGCTCAAATGAAGATCCTATATCGCTAATGTAACAATATACTGTAAAATGGGTAACACATCCATGGCCATATTTTGAGGTTACTGTAACTATAAATGTCTTCTTATGTAATCATATAAAGCGGGCATGTTCAAGATAGCAAGAATAGGTTGTCGCAGGTCTGTGGAGATCTTCACAATTGCTGTAATAATCTGTGCAGAATCTCGAACTGCATTGATCACTTGCACTATGTACTTATTATGCAATATCAACTGCAAATCAAGCAATTTCTTTGTGCTATTAGATAAAGCACAGTGATAACACTAATTTGTTGTATAAATAACCAAAATATCTGACATGGAATTCCCATTTGAATTTTGCTGTGCTTTTAAATGAGTGAAAGAACAGTGACAGACATTTGGGTTACAACTAAACCAAAAACTCACGTTGTTATTCAATTGGAATTTGGTTGAAAGCATAGTGATAACACATTGGAACACATTGGAAATTCAACAAACTTTTTGAGTGGGTGAATATAGGTTGTAATCAATGTCTCAACCAAACATTACCCAATTATCCACGTTGAAATGACTTGGTACGCCCAGTGGGCCTCAATTGTATGCAAATCTGTGAATACATGAAAATGGATCACTTTAAATGTCACTTTCCTAATCTCTGAAGGTCATGGTTTGATTGCAGAGATTATGTAGCGTTTGGTCTAGACTACATTTATTTGCAGTGGGCTTTAATACCAGGAAATAAAAGTAAGGGCAACTGCAACAGGAGCTTTTACAGAGGTGGGGACATAATGAGGATATGCTTGAGACAGACCTATTTTCTCATAATAGAGGATGCAGACAAAAAGGCAGAGGGGCGTGAAGCCTGCGTAACAGGGTGCTTCTAGGTAAACAGTAGGCAGGGAGAGAACAATGGATATACAAGGTAGAGAGATGGAGAGTGGGAGAATGGTAGCTGCTGTGACTGTATTCCTGCATCATTGAAAGGTAATTCAAGGACAAAAAAAAGACTTTGAAAAGTGACCAGAGAAAAATAATGTTTCAGAAAATGAACAGCATGGACACATTACAATACATGCTACAGATAGTGAGCTGGGGATATAAAATGATTAAAGGAGACTATAATGGATTAGAGATGACATGGTTGACATGAGGAGTGTCGAGAGCCTTTGCACAAAAGCAGATACCAGACAAAAGGATATAACCCACACTATAAACGGATAAACTGGCATGCCATTCAGATAGTCCACTTGAATAGCCCACCTGTAATCCTCGAAAAATCGGAGTGTTTCTCATCGGTGTATACATTCCAGACTGGCCACCTCATACAATATATTTGAACACTGTCCTTGGCTAAACTGTAGAAAAGACCTAAGAGTAGGGGTGCAACTTTGGTTTTAGAAGTAGGGGGGACATAAATATTTGTTTTAATTATTTTTTCCCCCCAGTCAGATAAACACTAAAAAACAGCCAACCAGACCGCTCGGAGACGTCCGCCTCGTCCTAAAGCACACCGTTGCCTCGTTTAATATCACATTCCAATCATAAAACGGTGGGGGACAAAGTGCAATTTCAGAATGTGGGAGGGGGGGCATGCCCCGCCCCTGTCCACAGTGAAAAGTCGCCCCTGCCTAAGAGTAAACTGTCGTTTTTGTGTTTGCTACAGCTGTGGTGGATAATGGTGGTGAAGATGTTTCTGAGAAAACAGGGCTGTGTTCTGTCCTCCAGGGAGACTGTGAACCTTGTGGCCAACATAGACATACATCCCTTATGTTCTACATGAGTTTCCATGCTATCCTTTTCATAGCAGTGCAGGAGAGTGACGCTTCTTCACACTTGAGATGGATGAACTTCATCTGACTTTTCCCACCCTTCTTTACCTTGCACCCTGTGATGTTTTCAAGGGAAAGTCATGCGCAGATCAAACAGAAAGCACCTACTTAGCAGTTCTGAGAATATAGCATGCATCATCAATTCCTAGCAGTGGCACCATTTTATGGTTCAATTCATTTTAGTTGCAGGAATGCCCATGTTATTGGTAACACCTAATTGGTTTACAAAATCCACTCTGTCTGACCTTATTTTAACACTATGACCAAAGTTTTTATGTGATTTCAGGCTTCTATCACATCCATTCACTGTCTTCTACACTATCTCTCTGTGCTGAGAGATAGATTTCCACCAGCTGCACTTGGGATCTCTAATTTAACTGGTCCACAGTCTGTCTATCTCTGAGACCTGTAAGTTATCACCAACAACTCCCTGTTGCCTCAGATAACTTCAAAAGACTGTTTGCATTACAGGTAACTACCAAAATAGTTTTGTTGTATTACAGTTCATAGTCTCAGAGTTCAATGCACATTGAACTGTAGGCCGTGCTGTAATTCCAGAAGTTACAGAAGCACATTTTCATGAAGGTAATGCTATGGAAAGTGTGAATATGAATGTAAAGGTATTTCTCCCCCCCCCCACACACACACACAGACAGAGAGAGAGAGAGAGAGAGAGAGAGAGAGAGAGAGAGAGAGAGAGAGAGAGAGAGAGAGAGAGAGAGAGAGAGAGAGAGAGAGAGAGAGAGAGAGAGAGAGAGAGAGAGAGAGAGAGAGAGAGAGAGAGAGAGAGAGAGAGAGAGCGAATAGAATGTTATACAGTACCTTTTGTTCTTTTGAGCTTCCTTCTTGTCCATGATGACAGGTACACAATTGGTGAGCTCTGTCCAGTCGGCATGCAAACCACAGCTCCAGCCCGTAGAGAATCGAGAAAACAGCCAGGACTCCTCTTTCCCTGGTCGGTGGCATGTACATTTCTTCTGCCCTGGCTTGCAGTCGCATGGTTGCTCCAAACGAATATTCCTAACTAAGTGCCTTCCAAACGTGGTTCCCCCGGTTTTTTGAATGTGTAAAAACACTATCACATCGTATCCTTTGATGTTGAAATCCACGTGCCGCTGAAGGTCTCGTTCAGTAAAGTTGAATTTTGACGGCAATTTCGGAGGGCTGTCATCCTCCAGTTCTGTGTAAAAGTCTTCGTTTGTCCGATATTGGGTAGAAAGTATACTGACCCCTCTCAAATTTTCCCCAGTTTTAAAGTGGCAAGAATTGCTGCCGGCTGGACATATATATTGATAGCCTATCATTACAAAAAGAACAGCTAAAATAGGAACTAAGATCAATTTATTGGATTTATCATCCATGTTAACAAGAATATGTTTTCATGCCATTAGTGTGAATTATTACACATGATCCTTTCAGTAGCTGCTGCTTGGTTCATCACAATAATGTCTATGGATCTTCAAAGTGCCACATGTTGATCTGGACAAGATTTAGTTATTGTTCTTGCTATCAAAAGGCATATTTTGGTCTAAGCAGGCAGCCTACCTTTATGTTTCAAGGATACTGCAGTCATATCACACCAGAGCAGATCATTTCAAACGAGGCAGGCTCGCCGAAACATGACATATTCCGGTTACTTCTCGTCATGGTTGTCCAACTTCACAAACGGTATTTTCAGTGCTGCACACTGACGTCCCCCGTGCTAGAATTTCAAGTGAAACCGAACCTGTCAACATGTTTCATTCTGATCCCGCAAAATTACAACTTTACATCTCGGGAAACAGTTGTCTGATTCACTTCAGCACCACAAACGTGCTTGTAGGGAAGTGGAGAAATGTCGGCGTTCATATATCCTTATGTCCAAGGCGTGCGCATGAAGGGGCAAGCGACTGCTGCTCCGACTACAGTGGGATGGGTCCTGAAGCATCCTCATACATCGCGCGGTTCAGTTTTGTTCAAATATTGCAGGCTAGCTTAGGCTATTACTTGAAGATGCTGCTGCATTCAAGACCCGGTGATCACGTTACGCCCTCTTCGTGGTAATATACTCTCTATCGATTTTTGTGGGCATAACCAAGGCTACTGTAACTTGGCTATAGGCTAGCATAGGATAAAAGGCTCATAATCTTTCTTGTCTCGTAGAACAGATAGCCTACATTTAGCTCTTACGTATCAGTCAGCACACACAAGTGACTAGACAATTCGATGTTTTTAAAGTAAGCTATGAGAAATTGAGAACGGAATGTGAGTTTAGTGCCGTGCAATTAATTAACCAATGATGGCTAATCTTACACCAAGAAAATGCAACCAATAGCACTTTGAAGATTGCAACGAAAGCCAATGGCGACAGAATAATAGAATACAAACGACATTACAATATTGCCAGCCAATCAAATGGGGAAACAATGTATCCAGTCCAATCCAAATACTGTACTAACTTCAGGCAGCCTATTTCATGCATTGACATGGTTTCATGATAACCAAAAGCATTTAAACCAATTAGCACGATATGTATAGATAATTAGATTAATTTAAAAAATGAATACATATAAAAGTTCAAAACCAATCGCTAGTGAATGAACCATCATCACTTACGATTTCAACACCATGGACAGATGCCAGGTATCAAGTAGCAACACAAGAGGTTGTTTGTTGTAAATTGTTGACACATGGTATCTGTCCATGGTGCTGAAATTGGACGCGAGAACGAATCATTACCACGAAGATCACTTCATGTAAAGGTATTCTATTTTAAAAGAGCCTTGTGCCAATACTATGTCATCTAAAAAGCGTTAAAAGAGGAGCTGAGAAATACATTTTTAGAAAAGTACTTGATTTATTTTTTTGAAGGCAGACTTCCAGAGTAAATTGCACATGGCTGGTGAAAACAATGGGCGTTTGAGTAGTAAGGCTACACCAACCAACTGTAGACAAAAAGTCGAGGTGTGATGTCAGGGGCGGTCAGGGACGGATTACCTAATGCAAGCCACGTGCCCCGGTGCCCGACCTCCAGGGTCCCCCTACCCCCCAAAATGATAATATATACATATACAGTATATATAAAACAAAGTTTGGACACACCTACTAATTTCTTTATTTTGGCTATTTTCTACATTGTAGAATAATAGTGAAAACATCAAAACTGTGAAATAACAGATATGGAATCATGTAGTAACCAAAAAGTGTTAAACAAATCAAAATATAGAGTATTTTGTAGAGATGCTTCAAAGTAGCAACCCTTTGCCTTGATGACAGCTTTGTACACTCTTGGCATTCTCTCAACCAGCTTCATGAGGTAGCCACCTGGAATGCATTTCAATATAGAGGTGTGCCTTGTTAAAAGTTAATTTGTGGAATTTATTTCCTTCTTAATGCATTTGAGCCAATCAGTTGTGTTTTGATAAGGTCCGGGTGGTATACAGAAGATAGCCCTATTTGGTAAAAGACCAAGTCCATATTATGGCAGGAACAGATCAAATAAGAAAAGAGAAATGACAGTCCATCTTTACTTTCAGACATGAAGGTCAGTCAATCTGGACAATGTCAAAAACTTTTAAAGTTTCTTCAAGTGCAGTCACAAAACTCATCAAGCACCATGATGAAACTGGCTCTCATGAGGACCGCCACAGGAAAGGAAGACCCAGAGTTACCTTTGCTGCAGAGAATAAGTTCATTAGAGTTACCTGCCTCAGAAATTGCAGCCCAAATAAATGCTTCACAGAGTTCAAGTAACAGACACATTTCAACATCAACTGTTCAGAGGAGACTGCGTGAATCAGGCATTCATGGTTGAATTGCTGCACAGAAACCACTACTAAAGGAAAGAAGAAGAAGAAAAAGAAGAAGAAACTTGTTTGGGGCAAAAAACACGAGCAATGGACATTAGACCGGTGGAAATATGTCCACCGGTCTGATATCCAAATTTGAGATTTTGGGTTCCAACCACTGTGTCTTTGTGAGACGAAGAGAAGGTGAACGGATGATGTCCGCATATGTGGTTCCCCCCGTGAAGCATGGAGGAGGATGTGTGATTGTGTAGGTGTCCTTTGCTGGTGACAATGTGACTTATTTAGAATTCAAGGCACACAAAGCATTTTTTAAAAATGGTTGCAGGAGTGGGGGCTGGGGTGGGGGCAAATATCGTAAGAGCACTTCATAAGCAATGGCAGAATGCATAGAATTGTAGGAAATTGGCTTTAAAATTGCAACATTTTCTCTCAGCCTTATGGCAAAATGTGTAAAATAGTAGGAAATGTGCTTTAAAACTGCAAAATGTGGAGAATAGCATGAGATGAGCTACAGTGCCTTGCGAAAGTATTCGGCCCCCTTGAACTTTGCGACCTTTTGCCACATTTCAGGCTTCAAACATAAAGATATAAAACTGTATTTTTTGTGAAGAATCAACAACAAGTGGGACACAATCATGAAGTGGAACGACATTTATTGGATATTTCAAACTTTTTTAACAAATCAAAAACTGAAAAATTGGGCGTGCAAAATTAATCAGCACCCTTAAGTTAATACTTTGTAGCGCCACCTTTTGCTGCGATTACAGCTGTAAGTCGCTTGGGGTATGTCTCTATCAGTTTTGCACATCGAGAGACTGAATTTTTTTCCCATTCCTCCTTGCAAAACAGCTCGAGCTCAGTGAGGTTGGATGGAGAGCATTTGTGAACAGCAGTTTTCAGTTCTTTCCACAGATTCTCGATTGGATTCAGGTCTGGACTTTGACTTGGCCATTCTAACACCTGCATATGTTTATTTTTGAACCATTCCATTGTAGATTTTGCTTTATGTTTTGGATCATTGTCTTGTTGGACGACAAATCTCTGTCCCAGTCTCAGGTCTTTTGCAGACTCCATCAGGTTTTCTTCCAGAATGGTCCTGTATTTGGCTCCATCCATCTTCCCATCAATTTTAACCATCTTCCCTGTCCCTGCTGAAGAAAAGCAGGCCCAAACCATGATGCTGCCACCACCATGTCTGAGAGTGGGGATGGTGTGTTCAGGGTGATGAGCTGTGTTGCTTTTACGCCAAACATAACATTTTGCATTGTTGTCAAAAAGTTCAATTGTGGTTTCATCTGACCAGAGCACCTTCTTCCACATGTTTGGTGTGTCTCCCAGGTGGCTTGTGGAAAACATTAAACGACACTTTTTATGGATATCTTTAAGAAATGGCTTTCTTCTTGCCACTCTTCCATAAAGGCCAGATTTGTGCAATATACGACTGATTGTTGTCCTATGGACAGAGTCTCCCACCTCAGCTGTAGATCTCTGCAGTTCATCCAAAGTGATCATGGGCCTCTTGGCTGCATCTCTGAGCAGTCTTCTCCTTGTATGAGCTGAAAGTTTAGAGGGACGGCCAGGTCTTGGTAGTTTTGCAGTGGTCTGATACTCCTTCCATTTCAATATTATTGCTTGCACAGTGCTCCTTGGGATGTTTAAAGCTTGGGAAATATTTTTGTATCCAAATCCAGCATTAAACTTCTTCACAACAGAATCTCGGACCTGCCTGGTGTGTTCCTTGTTCTTCATGATGCTCTCTGCACTTTTAACGGACCTCTGAGACCATCACAGTGTAGGTGCATTTATACGGAGACTTGATTACACACAGGTGGATTGTAGTTATCATCATTAGTCATTTAGGTCAACATTGGATCATTCAGAGATCCTCACTGAACTTCTGGAGAGAGTTTGCTGCACTGAAAGTAAAGGGGCTGAATAATTTTGCACGCCCAATTTTTCAGTTTTTGATTTGTTAAAAAAGTTTGAAATATCCAATAAATGTCATTCCACTTCATGATTGTGTCCCACTTGTTGTTGATTCTTCACAAAAAAATACAGTTTTATATCTTTATGTTTGAAGCCTGAAATGTGGCAAAAGGTCGCAAAGTTCAAGGTGGCCGAATACCTTCGCAAGGCACTGTATAAAACAGCATTTTTTAAATTCTCTGCCCTATGGCAAAATGTGTAGAATTGTTGTAAATTAGCTTGAAATTGCAAATATTCTCTCAGCACTTTTGACAAAATGTGCAGCATAGCATTATAAATTGGCACATATCTCTCTCTGCCCCATTTTTGGGGGGTGTGGGGCACCCTGTAGGTAGGTGCCTAGGGGCCCCAAATGCGGCAGTCCAGCCCTGGGGTAGGTGCATTTAAGAAAGCCAAAAGTCAGACACTAACATGCCGACCACACCGCTCGTGTTACGTGCGCGAGCGTTGCTAAATAAATGCACACATACATGTTATTCAATCATTGCATCCACACTGCTCATGCGCGTCAACGAGTGTTTGAGTAGCCAGGCGCTAAAATAGTTCTATTTATGATGCTTGACGCGCTGCATGTCCCGCCTCTCCCATCTCCTTATTGATTTCTAGGAGCATATACCCACGTGGGTGATTGAATGATGTACTGAGGTCCACACTCCAGTCGGTGGTGGTAATGCACCTTAAAGTTGGTTGCCAACCACCATTTGAAGTCCAAAAACGAAGGAGAAGTCTGAACGAGGAGAGATTACTGTGAAACTAACTAAGTTTACCCTTTTATCTGTGGATTAATTGTCTGAGTAAAGGACCTTGTGCATTTCAGGTAAAATAACAACTCAATGTTTATATCCCAGGACAAATTAGTTAGCAACAGCAAGCTAGCTAGCTAAATTGCCATAAATGTTTAATGCTTTCGACCTGTTCCAAATTAATATAGTTGGGTCAGAGTTCATTTTCATATTTCAACCTGCGTGTCCTGATCAAGTCTGGCATGGATGGACAAAATCAATGTGCACGCTGTGGCATATGCACGTGCCAGGTGTAGTCAGCATGTAATGTGGTTTTCCAACAGCAAGACTCAGATTGACATGGCAGTGTTGCCATTGTTTATAAAAGTTTTTCTTTAAAATGTCGAACTTTTAATTTTTTTATTTTACCTTTATTTAACCAGGCAAGTCAGTTAAGAACATATTCTTATTTTCAATGACGGCCAATGACGAACTTAACATGTCTCCAAACCCAATATCACACACTCACCATCTGAAATCATATGCATGTGTTAAATAATCAGAGTGAGAGAGATCCTCATTTGTAGACTATTAATTAAGGCAGACAAATTAAAAACACCCTAATGATTGGTTGACAATAGAGCCTCCCATCCTCAATGCAGCCAATGGCTGCAGGATGAAGTTGGTAAAGAGCAACTGCAGAACTGCAGTCAAATCTTCATGACCTATGATTTCAGAATTGTTTTACCGTTCATGCAGTCGACGTGTAGGCCCAAATTGGTCAATTGTTATCCCCATAATGCAACACACTTTGAAAGGCGGTGACCAATGATGGTCATTAGTCTACAGTTTAAAAATTTAAATTAATACTTTAAATAAATACATTTTAAAAAGAGTAATTGAGTCCATAGTGAAGGACTCTCCAGCTGGTTTAACACAGGCAGTGTAATTCTGATCTTTTTTCCCCCACTAATTGCTCTTTTGACCAATCAGATCACCTCTGAAAAAGAACAGATGTGAAAAGATTCAATGTGATTGGTCAAAAGACCAAGTAGTGGAAAACATATCAGAATCGGGCTTGCCTGTCTAAACACAGCCACTTCACAAGCCTAAACAGCAGCTGCAAATCAAATCAAATTTAATTTTTTTACTTTAGTTTATATTTAGTAAATATTTTTCTTAAATCCAATTTTTCTTAAAAACGGCATTGTTGGTTAAGGGCATTTCACGGTACGGTCTACACCTATAGTATTCAGCGGATGTTACAAATACAATATTATTCTATTTTTGATCCAAATCTGTCTACTTCTATCTGTCTACATCTGTTTCTTTTGTGGCAGGAATCACATTTAGTGGGCTTAATACTTTAGGGGAACAAACAACCAGATGCAATTCAGGTAGAATAGTAGAAATTGTTTTAAATACTTCACACAAGCTTATAAGAAATCCCACTATGCCCTCCGACGAAGCATCAAACAGGAAAAGCGTCAATACAGGACTAAGGATGAATCGTACTACACCGGCTCCGACGCTCGTCGGATGTGGCAGGGCTTGCAAACTATTACAGACTACAAAGGGAAGCACAGCCGAGAGCTGCCCTATGACACAAGCCTACCAGACGAGCTAAATAACTTCTATGCTTGCTTCGAGGCAAGTAACACTGAAACATGCATGAGAGCATCAGCTGTTCCGGACGACTGTGTGATCACGCTCTCCGCAGCCGATATGAGCAAGACCTTTAAATAGGTTAACATTCACCAGGCCGCAGGGCCAGATGGATTACCAGGACGTGTACTCTGAGCATGCGCTGACCAACTGGCAAGTGTCTTCACTGACATTTTCAACCTCTCTCTGTCTGAGTCTGTAATACCAACATATTTCAAGCAGACCACCATAGTCCCTGTGCCCAAGAACAAAGGTAACCTGCCTACCGCCCAGTAGCACTCACGTCTGTAGCCATGAAATGCTTTGAAAGGCTGGTCATGGCTCACATCAACACCATTATCCCAGAAACCCTAGACCCACTCCAATTTGCATACTGCCCCAACAGAGCCACAGATGATGCAATCTCTATTGCACTCCACACTGCCCTTTCACACATGGACAATAGGAACACCTATGTGAGAATGCTATTCATTGACTACACCTCCGCTTTCAACAACATGGTGCCCTCAAAGCTCATCACTAAGCTAAGGACCCTGGGACTAAAAACCTCCCAGCCTATAGGGAGGAGGTCAGAGACCTGACTGTGTGGTGCAAGGACAACAACCTCTCCCTGATCAAGACAAAGAAGATGATTGTGGACTACAGGAAAGGAGGACCGAGCATGCCCTCATTCTCATCGATGGGGCTGTAGTGGAGCAGGTTGAGAGCTTCAAGTTCCTTGGCGTCCACATCACCAACAAACTAACATGGTATAAGCACACCAATATGGTCGTGAAGAGGGCATGACAAAACCTATTCCCACACAGGAGACTGAAAAGATTTGGCATGGGTCCTCAGATTCTCAAAAGGTTCTACAGCTGCACCATCTAGAGCATCCTGACGGGTTGCATCACTGCCTGGTATGGCAACTGCTCGGCCTCCGACCACAAAGCACTACAGAGGGTAATGCGTACGGCCCAGTACATCACCGGGGCCAAGCTTCCATTCATCCATTACCTCTATACCAGGCGGTGTCAAAGACTCCAGCCACCCTAGTCATAGACTGTTCTCTCCGCTGCCGCATGGCAAGCGTACCGGAGCGCCAAGTCTAGGTCCAAGAGGCTTAGAGCTTCTACTCCCAAGCCATAAGACTCCTGAACATCTAATCAAATGGCTACCTAGATTATTTGCATTACCCCCCCCCTCCCCCCTACACTGGCGCTACTCTATTATCTATGCATTGTCACTTGAATAACTCTACCTACATGTATATATTACCTCAATTACCTTGACACTGGTGCCCCTTCATATTGACTCTGTACCGGTACCTCCTGTATATAGCCCCGCTATTGTTATTTACTGCTCCTCTTTAATTATTTGTTATTCTTATCTCTTACTTGTTTTTGTATATTCTTAGAACTGTATTGCTTGTAAGTAAGCATTTCACTGTATGGTCAACACCTGTTGATTTGATTTGACACAACGAGTCTCGAAATTAACACATAGGCCTACGTAGACAATATGTAGGGCATGCTGTATTAATATAAAATTCGATTGTGATTTCCCATTATTTCACAGTTGGTTATATATAAGGTGCAGCAATTTTTTTGCAGCATGCTGCCTTTTCGGTTCCATATCCGGTATCCTTCAGACATCTCTACCCCGTTTAAATGATATGAAAAATTATTCCGGTAAGCGATATGGATAGGGGGGTAGGGATGTTGCTCCGCAAACCCCTTGAATAAAAAAAATAATCTAACATGTAGGTGGCCATGACATTGCATGTCCCAAAATGTTGTCACCAAAAACTAGTTATTTTATTAGCTACGCCCGAGTACACTTCTCAGAAAGGTGTGCATTATGTAATACAAAATCCAATACATATTATACAATGTTTATTTTCCTTTGGCTGTTAAAAAGAATACAAACAAATATATTTTACAATAAAAGAAGCAGCGAAGGACCTATCAATGGCAGCGGCCAGCATTACCGGGGTAAGGAAGATGAATACATTGTAACCACTAAAAATGTCTGTAGAATGTTCGAAGCTTCATTTGGGAGCTTTATGGGCTACAAAGTCACAATCTTGTCATAGCCCGTTTTTCCTTGACATTATTGTAGCGCTGCTTGCATCCGTTGTCATTCCCATAAGCAGCTTTCCTATAGTGTGTGTTAAATTAAACGTGAGGCTATCATTTGTTATCCTGGCTAACTGAGACTTTCTCACATGAACGATTTCCCGCCCCTGTTATTTTATGTCACGTTCTTTCATCTCATCATCTTCTTCAATGGGCTGCATAAGCTATCCCTTTACCCAATATGTTGGTTGCTATTACATCTGTAAACAATTGCTTGCTACAGCTACGTGGCACTTTGAGACGACAAAACGTTACAGGGTCATGTTACATTTCACTCTCTTTTCTATAAATCTAATCTATTGCCGAACATGTCAATCTTCTCCATCGTGTCTTGTGTAGAGGATGAGTAAAAACATCTTGTTGTTATCGTCGCTGCTTCTGCTGAACGTCCAGTATGTCCAGTCCGCATCGAAAGGCGTCTCTGCCAGTCTGAAAGCCAAGTGGAGCATGACGCCTTTTCTCCTGGAGACCAGGTATATTTTACGGAATAAATTAGCTGGAAAACAAAAACTCGTTGTCTCCAGGATAGCATAGGCCTACCAGTCATGTCTCTCCTGAATACCACATATGCAGGGCAATCCATTTTGTAAACGTTAGGCTACATGCATGTAGATTATGCTTGTGTACTAATTACAATAGAAATAGGGACTGCTCCTTTTTCTACCAAAACGGCTAAGCTGTTTAACAAATGTAATTACTAAAGTACAATGTGTAGTAATGACAGTGTTACTGTGTAAGAGCAACTAAATGTAACATGTTGCAGTTCCTCGATCATAATGAACGTACCTGCTCCTGTGTTCATACCTTTTTTATTTCCTGATCTTTTGTTTAGTGAGTTTATTGCAGAGGATGGAAATGAGAAATTCTGGGACTTTGTTGACACTGTGAAGGAGTTAACAGTTTACAAAAATGGAGGTATGTGGACACTATGATGTGACAAGCAAACACTACAGTTTTATTACCACACAAATATGTGTTCTATGTCAGATACAATGCCTCTCACACAATCTGTTACATTGCCCCTTTCCTGCACTTCCAGACAGTGCCTGATTGATCTGTAAATGTGGATTGAATTTGATAAATAATAAAGATCAATGGTCCATGAGAAAACCTCATAAATCTGTCTACTAACTCATTTATGTGGATTTTGATTGCGAGAGTCAAGATTCGTTGCGCATTCATTTGACTCAGATTTCCTTTACAGAGTCTGTGCGCTCCTATTACAACTTGGTAATCAAGAAGGCTGGACAGTTTTTGACTGTGCTCCAGGTCAATCTCCTCAAATTTGCTCTCTCCTTGAGGTCCTACTCACCAGCTGTTCATGCATCCCAACAGGTAGGCCCTGAAATACTTTTACAACTCACCTCACTGTGATGATCAATTTGAAGAAAGGCGTTCAATAGCAGGTTTTTGTAGATGTTGTGTCAAAGCCTAACACAACAAAATGGACAGGGCTTTCTAAGGTGATGATTTAAACTCTAGACACCCATACGCAAACAAGAGCTTATGCATAGGTTTATTTATTAATTACAATTATGATTGTGCAGTTATACAATACATAGACTATGCATATTGAGCATAGCAGAAAAACATCAACCAAAACTGATTTAAGGTGTCTTTGGTACATAATTGGTCGTGAGTGTGGACTGTATTATTATGCATACTGGATGGTCTGTTATGCTACCCTCCAAAATGTATATCAATTAGTCTGCAAGAGAACTTATAGCCATAGGCAATGCTGTTGGTTCATTGATTGTGGAGGGCGGCATACAGTTTGCCTACAATTAGTGAATTTGATATCGAATAGCCTAGTAACGGGGATTTTTAAAATATTTTCATAATTAATTGGGTAACACATTACCTTTAGCTATACAGAATATCTCACCACCATGCGTTTCCATCTCCTCCTCATTTATTCCCTTCTTGAGCTTGCAGACTAAGCACTGGGTAGCTCCAGGAACAAGGTTGGAGAGTTAATGGCATACAGCATTTGGGTGGAATATCACCTGTCGGGCAGCGAGAGCACGCACCTCAAACAGTAGTTGATAAGTGGATTGAAATAAGTGTTGCTATATTTATTTTCGCAGCTACTCATAATAAGCACATGCTCCGCTATAAAACCGAAGTAGCCCACAAAACGTACCGGCTGCAAAGAAGCACAGCCTTTTTTGCTCATTTGCTATTTGAGTGCATACAGATGACATGTCCCCCCCCCCCTGTTTCCTGTCCATTTGATAATGAGCCATTTTAAATCGAAAGGCAAGATTAATAGTCTGATGGGTGAAAATATGGTCACTTGATGAAGGAACAGCTGTGCAGCCTGAGGCAAGGAACAGAACGCAAGCTTTTTTTTTTGCTACTTTCTCAAATAATCAATAGTCTATAGTCGCACCATGCAGCCCATATATGTTTTCATTTCTAAGACATTCTAAGGTTTGTATCATTCACAACTAAAGTTACCAAATAACTATTAAGTCTATTCTAAAATTGATTTTTTTAAAGTCCCCTCATCAATCTACACACAATACACCATAATGACAAAGCAAAAACAGTTTTTATGAATTATTGCTCATTTATGAAAACAAAAAACGTAAATATGAAATTTGCATAAGTATTCAGACTCAGTACTTTGTTGAAGCATCTTTGGCAGGGATTACAGCCTCCAGTCTTCTTGGGTATGTCGAAACAAGCTTGGCACACATGTATTTGGGGAGATTCTCCATTCTTCTCTGAATTCTTCCTCTCAAGCGCGTCAGGTTGGATGGGGAGCGTCGCTGCACAGCTATTTTCAGGTCTCCCGAGATGTCCGGGTTCTGGCTGGGCCAATCAAGGACATTCAGAGACTTGTCACGAAACTACTCCTACGTTGTCTTTGATGTATTGTTAGGGTCGTTGTCTTGTTGGAAGGTGAACCTTCATCCCAGTCTGAGGTACTGAGTGCTCTGGAGCAGGGTTTCATCAAAGATCTTTCTGTACTTTAATCTTTCCCTCGATCCTGACTAATCTCCCAGTCTCTGCCGCCGAAAAACATCCCCACAGCATGATGCTGCCACACCCATGCTTCACCGTAGGGGTGGTGCCAGGTTTCCTCCAGATGTGACACTTGGCATTCAGGCCAAAGAGTTTAATCTTGGTTTCATCAGACCAGATAATCTTGTTTCTCATGGTCTGAGAGTCCTTTAGGTGCCTTTTGGCGAACTCCAAGCGTGCTGTAATATATATAATAATATATGCCATTTAGCAGACGCTTTTATCCAAAGCGACTTACAGTCATGTGTGCATACATTCTACGTATGGGTGGTCCCGGGGATCGAACCCACTACCCTGGCGTTACAAGCGCCATGCTCTACCAACTGAGCTACAGAAGGACTGTCATGTGCCTTTTTCTGAGGAGTGGCTTCTGTCTGAAAATTCTACCATAAAGGGCTGATTGATGGAGTGCTCCAGAGATGGTTGTCCGTCTGGAAGGTTTTCCCATTTTCACAGATGAACTCTGGAGCTCTGTCAGAGTGACCATCGGGTTTTTGGTCATCTCCCTGACCAAGGCACTTCTCCCACAATTTCTCATTTTGGCCATGAGGCCAGCTCTGGGAGTATTGGTGGTTCCAAACTTCCATTGAAGAATGATTGAGGCCACTGTGTTCTTGGGGACCTGCCTCGACACAATTCTGTCTCGGTCCTCTATGGACAATTCCTTCAGTTTTTGCCCTGACATGCACCGTCAACTGTTGGACCTTATATAGACAGGTGTGTGCCTTTCCAAATCATATCCAATCAATTGAATTTACAACAGGTGGACTCTAATCAAGTTGTACAAATATCTCAAGGATGACCAATTGAAACAGGATGCACCTGAGCTAAATTTTGAGTCTCATAGCAAGGGGTCTAAATACATACAGTGGCAAGAAAAAGTATGTTAACCCTTTGGAATCACCTGGATTTCTGCAAAAATATGTCATCAAAAAGTCACCAGTAGATAAACACAGTGTGCTTAAACTAATAACACAAACAATTATACGCTTTCGTGTCTTTATTGAACACACCATGTAAACATTCACAGTACCGGGTGGAAAAAGTATGTGAGCCCTTGGCTTTAATAATGGGTTGACCCTCCTTTGGCAGCAATAACCTCAACCAAATGTTTTCTGTAGTTGCGGATCAGACCTGCACAAGGGAAAGGAAGAATCTTTAACATACCTCTTTATTAAACTGCTTAATTTCAGCTATATTCTTGGGGTGTCGGGTGTGAACCGCTCGAGGTCATGCCACGGCATCTCAATCGGGTTGAGGTCAGGTCATTGTCCTGTTGCATCACCCAACTTCTGTTGGGCTTCAATTGGCGGACGGATAGCCTTACATTCTCCTGGAAAATGTCTTGATAAACTTGTGAATTCATTTTTCCGTTGATGATAGCAAGCTGTCCAGGCCCTGTGGCAGGAAAGCAGCCCCAAATCATGATGCTCCCTCCACCATACTTTACAGTTGGATGAGGTTTTGATGTTGATATTTTTCTCCACACATAGTGTGTGTTCCTTCCAAACAACTCTACTTTAGTTTCATCTGTCCACAGAATATTTTGCCAGGAGCGCTGTGGAACATCCAGGTGCTCTTTTTGCGAACTTAAGATGTGCAGCAATGTTTTTTTTGGACAGCAGTGGCTTCTTCCGTGGTGTCCTCCCATGAACAACATTCTTGTTTAGTGTTTTACGTATCGTAGACTCGTCAACAGAGATGATAGCATGTCCTAGAGATTTCCGTAAGTCTTTAGCTGACACTCTAGGATTCTTCTTCACCTCATTGAGAATTCTGCGCTGTGCTCTTGTTATCTTTCAGGACGTACACTCTTAGGGATAGTAGCAACAGTGCTGAACTTTCTCCATTTATAGATGAAGATCAAGGCTTTTAGAGATTACTTTGTAACCCTTTCCAACTTTATGCAAGTCAACAATTCTTAATCTTGGGTCTTCTGAGATCTGTTTTGGCCAAGGCATGGTTCTCATCAGGCAATGCTTCTGTGAATAGCAAACAAACATTTTGTGAGTTTTTTTAAAGGGCAGGGCAGCTCTAACCGACATATCTCATCTCATTGATTGGACTCAAGGTTAGCTGACTCCTGACTCCAATGAGATTTTATTGAAGTCATTAGCCTAGGGGTTCACATACTTTTTCCAACCTACACTGTGAATGTTTAAATGATGTATTCAATATAGACAAGAAAAGTACAATACATTTGTGTGTTATTAGTTTAAGCACACTGTGTTTGTCTATTGTTGTGACTTAGATGAAGATCAGATCACATTTAATGACCAATTTATACAGAAATCCAGGTAATTCCAAAGGGTTTACACTCTTTCCACTGTATGTAAATACGTTTTATTTTTTAAATTTTTTACATTTCTAAAAACCTGTTTTTGATTTGTCATTATGGGGTATTGTGTGTAGATTGATGAGGGGATAAAAAAACTACATCAGAATAAGGCCGTAATGTAACAAAATGTGTAAGGGAAGTGGTCTGAATACTTTCTGACTGTCAGACCGGTTTTCAAATGATCACTTTTACGTCCAACATAGCCACTTCACTTGCTCCATAATGGAAAAAAATATCCTTTCTATTTCATTCAGCTAAGTTCAATTCTATTATTTTTTACTTTTAAACCATATAAAATAAAATAATGGCAAGGGACTTATAAGCATTTCTTGTCAGCTAAATGAACAAGCCTACAGCCTATGTCTTTGGAGCATAGCCATATAACTAAACATACAGTAGCCAACTCATATTCTGTTCTGAAATACATTTTCTTCATATCATAATGTTTCTTTAGACCTTACTGAAATAAATAATGCATTTATTGTGATGGTGTATATTAAATCGATTTTATTATACTTTTTAAAATGTAGATGTTCCAATGGCGCCCATCAGCGGCTTGTATGTGTGGGGGCCTGGAGATGCTAAATGTGTTTATGTTAATTAACGGTCAATTACCGTGAGACCGGCAGTCTTCTGCATGACAACCGGCTGACAAAATATCATGACCGCCACAGCCCTAATGCTGTAGCCTAATTGTGTCGCTCCTCTGCTCTCAATAGATAGGCAGTGATGAGTCTCCGCCTGAGGCATGCCTTGCCTTTGTTTCGGTCCATGGCCAACATGGCTGCAGCACAAAGGATTTGAAGAAGCTCCTGAAGGCAGCTGCAGGCAGGTAGCTACACACCACTTCGTTCTCATCTCCTCGGAGGATCTATCTCACTCTAGTGCAAGAGTGAACTAACAACATAAATTATAATAAATGAAAATGTTATTTTATAATTAACAGTTAATAAATGATGTTATTCATGTTTTATTAGTACAAATGATAGATTTGTATGTAAATGGTGGAATCTAACTTCTCTTTTTACATGTTTGCAGGCCTAAACCTTATCTATACAAGAATGAGCACAGATACCCTGGACTCAATAAGACAGATGTCCCAGTTGTGATCCTTTATGCTGAGATCGGCACCAAAAAGTTTGGCTCCTTCCACAAGGTGCTGGCTGAGAAGGCTGCGGAGGGCAAGCTCATCTATGTGCTGCGTCACTTTGTAGCCGTGAGTAGTGAGGCTTTTTGGATTTCCTTAACAGCTTTGAACGGTATTTAAAGAGTGATGTGCTTTAGCCAGGGATTGAAGTGGGATTTTATAGGGGGTGCAACAACCCTCCTTAAAACCGGGTGCTTTACTACACTTATTTTGAACAGTAATTTATTAAATTACCACTGTATGGTGTTTTTGATCCTCAGTTGCTATAACTCATAATGGTTGGCTGTGCTCTTGTACATGTGAAAATCTGATTTGGTTTTGTCCAATATTGGACTGATGTAAGATTGCGTGTTGTTGGAAGCTTGGAAGTGTTCATGCTAATGTGGAACAGGCTTGTGCTTTACTGTGCATTGTGGTCACTGGTCCCAACTTTGAGCTCCGTGGGAAGATGGAATGGAGGGGGTGACAGGAAGGCCATTGCAGCTTTAAGAACAACATCCACAAAGGGCGAGGTCATCAGGGCTGTACAACAAATGGATTGCATTAGCTGCCAGTGTTCAGCAGGAGAATACAGATAGCCAGAGGAAGTTTAGCTGGGGCCTGAGTAACGGATGGCCTGACACTGTGAGAAGCAGCACTAATGTGTTCTTTTCAGAGATGTACCACAGAGTTCACGAGCTACCGTGTAGGTGTAAAAGACTACACATTCAGAGCGCCTCGTGTCTCTAAGATGTGAATAAAATGTGAAGAATCACAGGGTCGTGGAGTTGAAGTTAACATGCCAGGCCCTTTGGCATGCACTACTGATTGGTCCGATCATGAAGAAAAAAACATGATTTCTTATAGGCCTTTAAGTGTTAAATAAGTGTTTTGCTTCTCCCTTATTCGGTGTCAGTATGACAAACACACATCAGTACCGTTGGTTCTTAGATTGAATTAAAACAGATTCTTTTATGATTATATTTCCATTGCTGATTTCCACTACAGGAGCCAAGGCCCCAAAAGATGCTGTTGTCTGGATATGGTGTGGAATTGGCCATAAAAAGCACAGAGTACAAAGCTGTGGATGACACACAAGTAAAAGGTATGTTTGTGCACGCCTATTCTGTATTAAAATATATATTTAACTGATGCCAATTGAAGAATATTAATGGCAACTCTGCTGCTTTTCCACAGACAAAGGAACAGTGAACACTGATGTGGATGACATTGATGAAGTCCAAGGCTTTCTCTTTGGGAAATTGAAGTGAGTTAATGAATTTGTGAGTCAATGTATTTGTATAATAATATTAGAACCTTAGTATCACCTTCTGTCTTGTTCCATCCCAGAAACTCTCACCCAGACCTGCAGGAGCAGCTAGGGGAGCTCCGGAAGCATCTGTTAGAGAGCACCAATGACATGGCTCCTCTCAAAGTGTGGGAGCTTCAAGGTACTGAGCATCCATTAGTTATGCTAGAAGTTTTTCCTGACCACATGACCTGACGAGAAAACTCAAGGCCCAAGCTAATAGATACCTCGAGTGTACCAATTCAATATTAGAGTGTGCGACTCAATATTAGGATGATGCTCTTAATATTTTGTCAGAAGGGGACCATTGCGCTCTCCCTGAAGCTTGGCTGGTGCGTAAAACCCTCGAATTCAGACAAACAAAAGATGTAATGGGTCCACTCTCGAAAAGATGTCACATAAAGCTTACATCATTTGTATTTTTTCTTTTAATTATTATTTTCACTCCATAATGGATAGCATACGTAGCCATTTAGGCTTTGCAGCCTTCAGTGTTTTAGGTACAATTTTATTTGAATTCAAAACAGCATTTGTAGGGAACCACTGATGAGCAGCAGGTGCTTCTAATTAGGGTTGCCACTCATCTGCCAATCACGGATGTAGCTTTTCTGGTCTACCTGTATTCAAGTTAGTCACGAAGAAATACAGAATTATCGGGTATGGGAGCGGGCACAAAGGTCAATTGAGGGCATCAGGCGTGAACCGTTCATTAATCAATTGCCTCAGGTGGCTGCTCACTTGGGTACATTATATCAATTCATGAGATAGCTTACCACAAAGGACATCAGGCTCAAATGTTCATAAATATGTGGGGCTAACTCATAAACGACATGTAAAATCTGATATGGACAGTGTTGATGTATATCTTTTGGCCAATAGGAAGGAGATGAAATCGAGTTATTCATTTATACCTTGCAGGAATACAGAATTATATTTATATACAATTGAAGTCGGAAGTTTACATACACTTAGGTTGGAGTCATTAAAACTCGTTTTTCAACTACTCCACAAATTTCTTGTTAACAAACAATAGTTTTTGCAAGTCTGTTTGGACATGTACTTTGTGCATGACACAAGTCATTTTTCCAACAATTGTTTACAGACCGATTATTTCACTTATAATTAATTCACTGTATCACAATTCCAGTGGGTCAGAAGTTTACATACACTAAGTATACCTGTGCTTATTGACAATAGACTTGATGCCGTCACAGCTGTCACTGAAAGTAAGTATATAGTTGACAGAAAACGATTTCTTCTATTTCTTAAGTAAGTTTTATGCAACATCTTTTTGATTACTGACCCATTATACATTGTTTGTCTACACCTCAGTGTATACCACTCGATCTGAGCAGGAAAAGGTCTGAGCCCTTGTTGAGGAAAACCCCCTGGCCATACCCATTAGTTGTGTGCTAGCCTGTGTGGCACTTAGTGACTGTGAGGATCACCATGGTGACAGTTTGATGAATGGAATGGAAATGATAGCACTTTACTCTTGAGCTTAGTAAAGCAATCAGTTTATGTTCAGTAGAGACTGTCAAGCACAGGTTCAATGTACCGGGCTTGGCAACGTGTTGCTCTAACCGTGTGCTATTACTTTGATTGTGTGAAGTGGAGTGGAAATAGGCAGGACGAAGCAAGCTTTCAAATAACCCTTACGCCAAATCAGTTCAACACAGAATGGTATGATGTCCTATAAAAGGGAAAATGGTCTACTATTTGAAATATTTAGAAGTTGAGCTAATGATATATGTACCGACTTCACAGAGTTTCACGGAGTGCCTCAGTCTGAATCAAATATTTGAATGAAATCAATATTTGATTCAATCTATGTATTACAAATGAACATTTATTTTTATGCATGGCCATTTTTCACCAAGTACTGTAGGCATCCCAAGGTGATCTCCTTTTCCAAGAGAAAGTTATCAACTGGTTCAACTTCAAATGATTTCAACTTCTGATGAAAACATCTGCAGATCTAAGCTTCCAGGCAGCAGCCAGGATCATGTCTGTACCAACGTTTGATGCTCTGAAGCTTATGAGAGACCTCAGTCAGAACTTCCCCAGCAAAGCCAGGTGAAGCTATACACCTCACACTCTTTCTATTTAAAAACCTTGCACAGTCTGTAGGAATAAATAAGCCTATTTGACATGAAATAAGAAGAGGTTCTCCCGGCTTGTAGACTTGAATCCGATCCTGGAGTGCAACTTGTTTTAGACGGCTGTTATGAACAACAAACCAGGAGTGCCGAGTCAGCGGTCTGGCGCGTGATTACAGAGAGTCGGCTGTAGATATATATACACCATCTGAGGGCCCACAGATTTGGGAGATTAAACGGGGGTTTTACTGCTCGATGGGGAGAAAAAAAGCTGATGGTGACTACATGTTTTACTGTTCCCACAGATCACTGACAAGAGTGTCTGTGAACCAAGAAATGAGAAGAGAAATTGAGGAGAACCAGAAGGTGGGATATCAAAAGCAGCAGTTTGTCCCTAAGACTGTGCACTTGTTTGTCTAATGTGAGGTCTCGACGTATCATCTGTTAATGTAAATGCTCTTACATTCTTTCCACTGGCATCTTAGAGCTTACAGCCCGTAGAATCTATTTCTACATTGTGATATCCGGCATACACTATAGAGAGGATGAGGGTTTGGTTGGCATCAGACTAACCGCAGGGAATCCTCTCTGTTCCAGCGGCTGAGTGAGACCATGGGGATCCATCCGGGAGATGGAGGCCTGTTCATCAACGGCCTTCACATTGATCTGGACGTCCACAACCCCTTCAGGTACAGTAGGAGCTCAACTCAGCAGGGAGGATCAACTGTCAGCTTTCCTGCTCTCTGCTCTCTCTCCCCCCTGGTCTCCCCAGCCTCAGCACTGGCTGCCCACAGCTCAGTGCTCCAGGGCTACAGGATTAAAACTAGCCTAGTGCACCGCCGACAGACGGCTCCCCTGCTCGGGGGAAATGAATGCTGACCTGCGATTTCTCTGATTCTCTGTCTTTGGTAGCATCTTGGACACTATCAGAGGAGAAGCCAAGATCCTGGAGGGCCTCCATAACCTGGGCATTAAGGAAGAGAACCTAGGCAAGCTACTGAGACTGCCCATGAACCCAGTGGAAGAAAACTATGCCTTAGACATCCGCCATCCAGCTATAACGGTGAGAGTCAGGGTGTTCATATTATTTGTTTGCAATATCTGATCTATAAGCTAAGAAAGCTTTATACGCTGTTTATTCGTTTGTGGGGTTTGAAAGGTGTGAGAAGACAACATATTTTGTGAGAATCAAAATATAGGGTACAAAACCAAGGTCCTTGCTATCTTGGAACTCTGTGGTCCTTCTGTAGCTCAGTTGGTAGAGCATGGCGCTTGTAACGCCAGGGTAGTGGGTTCGATCCCCGGGACCACCCATACGTAGAATGTATGCACACAGGACTGTAAGTCGCTTTGGATAAAAGCGTCTGCTAAATGGCATATATTATTATTATTATATTATTATTGGAACCTTGGGACGTCCCAACTCTGACTTTACCCCATTGAAGTTGACATTTACAATGGTTATGTTAAGGATTAAGGTTTATGGTTCCAGGGTATGGTTAGGATTTAGGGTAGGGACGTCCCAAAGATCCCAGAAAGCACTAACCACAACATCAAAAGTAGCTCTTAAAGGGCCAGTAGCCCTTTAACTGCTATTTATTCTGTTACCAATCATATTTACATGTTAATATTATCTTCAAAGTATAATTATTACTGTATGTCTCATTTTTAAACTAAATGTAATTAGGTACTGTATATCTAACTGTCCGATAACACGTTCTGATGGAATGGCTTGTCCTGTACTTTGTAAAAGCCCAGAGTGCATTGAGTGAATGTTGGACAAAGATCTAGGTTCCTTCCTGAACATAACAATGTGAGGGCAAAGTGTACTCGGACCACAAAATAGGTGAAGTGAACTGGCAAAAGAGTCCTCATTCAAAGGCAAGGGCAGTGTGAATACAAAGAGAACAGAGTTCTTTAGCTTCTTTTTTTTTTACCCCAGAGTTCAATTTAAAGAGGACTGAGATCGATTATTTTAAAGAGGACTATATGTTAAAACACCCTGAGAGATGAACCCATGCCAAGAACCATCGTCCTGCAGAAGGGATTGTTTTTTTCCTTTTCTTTCTCCTGGCCCAGATCAGCATTGCAGGTGCTTTGTCTTGAGTGCTGGCATCGGGGTGTGGATTAGAGGATCAGTCATCAGACTATTGCACTAGTCCCAGTCTGCCAAAAACCTCAATTATACACTTGGCAGCCAGCCAAGGAAAGCTACTGTATCAAATAAAAAGAATTACTTGCAAACTTTAATATGATGCCACTCTGACATTTTATTATGGAAAAAAACTTGAAGAAAGCAACTACAAATGAACATGACATTTCATCTAGAGAATGTCTCCTTCCGATCAGGCTTGCTGTCTGTCTTTGCTCTCAGTGAGGCAAGTAGAAAATGTTACCCTTTGGGTTGTCTGCTCTGGGCAGAGACCGACAGGAGTGTTGGTAGGTATCCCATTGTGACTCTTTGTTACTCAGGGAGGTTTCTCAGCCTTCTGAGAGGAGAGAGAGAGAGTTCTGTTAGTGCCAGTTTGGCTTGTAATGGATTATTATTAAGCTACAGTAGGCATTTGCTTCCCTACCTCCTAACACTAGAGTCTATACATGTTGCTAACGTCCCATGCACTTTTCACTCAGATGGCTTAAACATAGCACCATCTGCTCCCGGGGGTGTATGGGGTGAAGTGCAGTAGCATTGCATTCATTTGATCGTTTCCAAGACTAAAACTGTCAGTTGCTGTTATGTATGGTATTGAGTTACGGTTGACAATATTTCTGGCTGATGCGAGTGTGGCTTATTTTATTATTAAAATACTGAATTCTAATTAAACGCAGCTACGCTCGCAAAGCTTTCACTGTGCTGATTACTCTGATGTATTTGGGCCTCGGGACACTTAAACTCAGTTTAAGACTAAACTAATTCTCACAACCTTCCACACTAAACCAGCTTTCCTCTTGCCTTTCCCAGTGGATTAACGACATCGAGACAGACTCCATGTACCGCAGCTGGCCCTCCGGTGTTCAGGAGCTCCTCAGAGCCACGTTCCCCGGGGTTATCCGCCAGATACGACGCAACTTTTTCAACCTGGTGAGTCCCAGGAGGAGAGGAGAAAGGACAGTTGGGAAGGGTTGTAACACAAAGCCACTGGAACAGTTGTTTCATCTTTGAGAGGAAGTCCTGTATAATAGATGGTGGTCAGGTGAATTTGCGCTACAATAGACCTACATGTCAAAGTAAACTGATTCTGTAAGGATGTTTATCTAGCTGAGAAGTCAATCTGTCTTACGTTCCGTTGTTTTCAGGTGCTGTTGCTGGACCCAGTTCAGGAAGAGAGCATTGAGCTGGTGAAACTGGCAGAGCTCTTCTACAAACACAAGATTCCTCTCAGGTACTTTATAGGTTGCAGAGAACTACCAGTTTCTCTTTACACCTGTCAACCTCCACCAGATGGTGACTCAAACTCTGTCTGCAAATTGAAACAATGTATCTTTCTGCTCCTTTAAGGATCGGATTTGTGTTTGTCGTCAATACTGACGACGAAGTCGATGGAACTACGGATGCTGGAGTTGCATTTTTCCGGCTGCTGAATTACATCGCCGACGAGTATGATTTATCACAGGCTCTCATGTCTATGGTTTCTGTGAGTATCTCATGCTTGTAAATCTTTCCCATTTCCAGCGAGCACTTTCTTGTGGAATTATTTAAGCACAATCTTTTGCAAGCTCATGTCTCTTTTTGATGTTTCTCAGTTGTATAATAGTGCTATAGTGCCCTCTCTCAGTTGGGCCGCTGTCTCAGACATTATTGGACTAGACGAGTAAGGGTTTGCCTGAGGCTTCAGACTATGTTATCGACAGTGCCTTTGATGTAATGGAGAGGGACGGTCAAGTCTCACTGACGTTTTGTGCACTTGCAGATGTACAACAAAGTGGAGATCGGCGAGGCATTGTCTGTTGACACAGTGTCTGCATATCTCAAGAAGAAGTTCCCCAAAGCCAGTGCTGCAAGGATTCTTGGGGAAGATTCCGAGTATGATGACAAAAGAAAGGTGTGATTAATGGACAGTATGTTTCTATTGTGCGTTTACTTGTCAAATGTAAACCATAAGATAAAGTATTTTACAGTGTCAAAATACCAGATTAATTTGATTACATTCCTCTAAAGGTTTGTCCATAATCCATAAATCACTAATGAAACAGGAAGCAGAGAGAACAGTCTATGGCTTAGCTGGCTGGAGTTTTCCAGGCCTTCCGTTAACACCGCCTGATATAAGAGGTCCTGGATGGCAAGGAGCTCGGCCCCAGTGATGTACTGGGCTGTCCGCACCACCCTCTGTAGCGCCATGCGATCAAGGGCGGTGCGGTTGCCATACCAGGCAGTGGTGCAGTCAGTCAAGATGCTCTCAATGCTTCAGCTGTAGAACAGCTGTAGAACCTAGGGGAAGAGGCGCTGTCGCAGTTCCTTCACGAGTGTGGGCGTACTTGAAGCCGAGGAACTCAAATCAAATAGCTTGAGTGTCCATTAACCCTGGCGCTGGTCTGTGTTGGGGACAACAGGCAGGGGCAGTGTTCTACAAGAAGAGTGGTTTGGGCCCTCTGCCTCTGGCTCTGTTCAACGGAGTCCCACTCAATGCTGAGGAGATGGACCCAGATGAACTGGAGACTGTCATCCTACAGCGCATCATGGATACCACCAACTTCTTCCAGAGAGCTGTCTACATGGTAAGAACTGTCGGGGGAATTGTAGTCATTATCATATTGTCCATTTGTGTCCAATTTATTTGTGGAAACAGATCTTAGTTTGTTATTGAATATGAGAAGTGTTTTGGTTGAATAGGTTATGTAAATAATATGATTTACTCACGCAACAGGGCCAGTTGACTGAGGGGACAGATGTGGTGGACCATCTGATGGACCAGGCCAATATGGTACCACGCATCAACCCTCTCATCCTCAGCACTGACAGGACCTATCTGGATCTCACAGCCTCTCCAGGTAACAAATACCACATTCTTGTCCTTTTGTTAATGTGTATGTTGACAATACAGTCTTTATACAATTTACAGTACTTTTCATTTTCCCCTTTCAGTTGTAGATGACTGGAAGGACACCACCATGTACTCATACCTGGACTCCAAGGACAAGACTGCTGTCATTGCAAAGAGAATGAAGTATTTCACCAAAAATGGTAAGAGGCCGGGTATACTTTTGTGGCACTCCTGATTTTATATATATTTTTCTCCCTTGAGTGTAAATACTGTAGTGTTGTATGGTTGCGTATACTTGAACAAAATAAACAATTTGTTCAAAAAAAGTTGAGCAGCTTAAACGACACCGGGAACATCTGAGGAGTGTTTGTTCGTCAAACATTTCATTTCACCAGGCGGATCTTCACACTTTACACACGGATAATATACCGACATATTAGTATGGATCCAGGGATGTGTAAAATTGCTCTTTAGGGGAGCCGTCTGTGCTTGGTCTGAGTTAATTGCACTGCGCCCTGGTTAGTAGTTTGGCTTCAGGCCAGTGGTCCAGCCTCAGCCCCAACTCTGCTGCATCCTGCCAATGGAGCCCTGCTCAGAGTCAGGGTGGGGCTGGAGCTGCCCAGGGAAGCTGAGAGGCTGAGGAAGGCGACTGGGGGGGGGATGAAGCAGTAAACCTTGACAGGTGGCACAATCTCCTTCTGATTTAGTGTGCTTTCCTCAAGGACTGTGCCTCTCTCTCACACTGTCTCTCTCTTCTCTCTGGATCATATAACTTGAGCCAGATTTAATTTCCCTTCTCACTGCCCGTCTCCACTGTCAGTAGGTGGTCTGTGTCAAGACCCTTTTAAGGGATTAGCAGTATTCCCTTATAAGCAAGCTGGAGCTTTAAGATTGCGATCCCTCTTTTTAACTGAGAAAATTGTCAGGAATACTTTCATCTCTTCCTGCTTTATATCTTCTGTCAAGACTGGCTGAGTCACTGAGCATTTGAAATGATTCAGTGATTTTTGACAATGGCAGTTTTTCTGCTTTCAGAAATGTCACCGTATTTGAAACGTTGCTTTGTACAGTAATTGATGTTGATTTCCAGATGAGGATGGGATTAATGGAGTGACTGTGTGGATCGTTGGGGATTTTGAAAAGGCCTCAGGGAGAAGACTGCTGCTGAACGCACTGAAACACTTGGTGAGATTCTGCTGCTTTATGCTACTGCAGGGCTTCCAAAACCCTGTCATGTGGGGCCCCCCAGGGTGCATGGTTTGGTGTTCGCCCTACCACTACACAGCTGATTCAAATAATTCAACTCGATGATGAGTTGGTTATTTGAAGACAGGTGGTTTGTGCAAGGGCAACAACCAAAACGTGCACCCTGGGGTGGCGGGGGGCGACCCCCCGACAACGACGACCCTTCTCTACTGTAGCCCTTCTACTTTGCCTTATCCACACAAGGCGCTATGAATTAAGCTATGTTTTAATTATAATTTACATATAAAATAAACCAATATCACACTTTTTGCTCAGTACTACCGATCAGTCACGCCAATGTGAATTAGGAATCCTCATTTATTACACTGCAGTGGCCTGCACCACACCAATGCATATGTAGCTTTTAATGTAGTCAAGCAAGGTAGGTATACCCCGAGACTTTAATTACTATCCAGCCGCCATGGAGAATCTTTGATGGAATTAAAATGTTAAAACTCATGTGGGACACATTTTACCTTGGCCTGAAATAAAAACAAAGGCTGCAGTTGTTGTTCTGTGATTAATACCCACATAAATATCCCATAGTTGATTTAAAATCCAGCCAGGGTTATACCTCGCTTTACTGCAGATAAGAAGAGAAAGACTATTAGCAGTCTGGAGACTGCAAGCTATTGAGGCTTATTTTTAAGAAGGTATATTTTTTGTGAGCTCTCTACTGAGACAGACAATACCTTGTCAACAAGAGACAAGTTAGAGGAATCTCATCTAGCCCCACAATAAATCTCCTGTCTGCAGTAATTTCAAGGACATCCTCAAAATGTTTTGTATAGGCAATGTTAAAGGTACCTTACTTTAAAAAAATTCAATTAAACAAAACTTCTTAGCAAACAGCAATTTCTCTAGGACTGTCTGGCAGTGGGAAGGGGAAAACTGAAAATGAGCTGTTATTGGCAGCGTGGTTTGGAACTCCCTTCTTGGTCTATTAACTAATCCACTCCTACAGACAATGAGACAGGCATCAAGGATTTAACCTGTCCGGAACCACTCGCCAACAGCCAATGAAATTGCAGGGCGCCAAATACAAATCATCATAAATCTCATAAATCAAATTTCTCAAGATTACAAGTATTAGGCACCATTTTCAAGATACAATTCTCATTAATCCAGCCACAGTGTCTAATTTCAAAAATGCTTTACAGCGAAAGCTCCACAATGATTATGTTAGGTCACCACCAAGTCACAGAAACACCCAGCCAGTTTCCCAGCCAAAGAGAGGAGTCACAAAAAGCACAAATAGAGATCAAATGAATCACTAACCTTTGATGATCTTCATCAGATGGCACTCATAGGATAAAGGGTTCGATAAAGGGCATATTTATATCCAAAAATCTAATTTTACATTGGCGTGTTATGTTCAGTAGTTCCAAAACATGCAGTGCATTTTCAGAGCTCATTATAAATGTTGATGAAAATACAAGTGTTATGCATGGAACGTTAGATAAACTTATCCTTAATGCAACCACTGTGTCAGATTTTTAAATAACTTTCCGGAAAAAGCATACCATGCAATAATCTTGAGTACGGAGCTCAGAGCCCAAACCAGCCAAAATAAATATCCACCATGTTGCTCAGTCAACATTAGTCAGAAATAGCATTATAAATATTCACTTGCCTTTGATGATCTTCATCAGAATGCACTCTCAGGAATCCCAGTTCCACAATAAATGTTTGATTTGTTCGATATATACAATTTATGTCCATATACCTCCTTTTGTTAGGGCGTTTGGTAAACAAATCGGAACGCGTGTGCAACTTCCAGCTGAAAGGTCGGACGAAAATTCCAAAAAGTTATATTACTGGTCATAGAAACATATCAAACGATGGAAGAAATCAATCTTTAGGATGTTTTTATCATAAATATTCAATAATGTTCCAACCGGAGAATTCCATTGTCTGTAGAAAAGCAATGGAACGAGAGCTACCTCTCATGTGAATGCGCGTGACTGGGCTCGTGACTGCTGGCAGACCTCTGACTCATTCCCCTCTCATTCAGTCCCCCTTCATAGTAGAAGCATGAAACAACGTTCTAAAGACGGTTGACATCTAGTGGAAGCCTTAGGAAGTGCAACATGACCAATATCTCACTGTATCTTCAATAGGGGCTGAGTTGAAAAACTACAAACCTCAGATTTCCCACTTCCTGTTTGGATTTCTTCTTAGGTTTTTGCCTGCCATATGAGTTCTCTTATACTCACAGACATCATTCAAACAGTTTTAGAAACTTCAGATTCAATACTACTAATAATATGCATATATTAGCATCTGGGACTGAGTGGGAGGCAGTTTACTCTGGGCACACTTTTCATCCAAAAGTGAAAATGCTGCCCCCTATCCCAAACAGGTTAAATTACTGTTAGATTGAACATGGTTTGATCATCTGTGCCAGACGCGCCGAATCCATTATGTCAGAAATGGCCGCCCTTTTGGGCTTTTCACGCATGACAGTGTTTAGGGTTTACTGAGAATAGTGCGACAAAAACAATTATCCAGTCAGCGACAGTCCTGTGGGCAAAAACAGTTTGTTGATCGAAGGAGAATGGCAAGAACCGTGTAAGCTAACAGGCGGGCCACAAACAGACAAAATAGTGGCGCAGTAAAACAGTGGTGTGCAGAACTGCATCTCAGAACACACAACTCGTCGATCCTTGTCACGGATGGACTATTGCAACTGAGGAGTGGAAAAAACATTGCCTTGTCTAACGAATCCCAGTTCCTGTTGTGTCATGCAGTCAGGATTTGGAGTAAGCAGCATGACTCCATGGATCTGTCCTGCCTGGTGTCAACGGTACAGGCTGGTGGCGGGGGTGTACTGGTGTGGGGAATGTTCTCCTGGCACACGTTAGGTCCCTTGATACCAATTTAGCAACGATTGAATGCCACAGCGTATCTGAACATTGTTGCTGACCGAACCCAATAGAGTATCTTTGGGATGAGATGAACTGGCAGTTTGTATCATGTATGAACCGTCCCAATATGTAGCAACTGTGTGATGTCGTAGCGTCAGCATGGACCAAAATCACTATGGAACATTTCCGAAACCTCCGGCCCGATTAATTCAGGATGTTCTAGAGACAAAGGGGGGTCCGACCGGTACTAGATGGGTGTAACAAATGGTCCGGTGAGTGTCTAGAAAACACAGGCAAATCACCTTTTTGACTACACTGGACCTTTAAGCTTGACATAATGCTGTGAGCAGATGTGAAAGCTCTCATTGTGCAGACAGTGAGAGAAGGATGAACATTACAGCAGTTAAACAAGTGGATATTGTGTGTTGTATTTACAAAAAAGAGAATAAACCTTGAAGGTTATATTAATTAAATTAACATTTTCCACCCCTTTCTTGACACCTTCACTCTGTAAATAGAAGTGTATAGTAAATCAATGCTAGTCTGAGTGCTCTCTAACCTTGTGTGTGTGTGTGTGTGTGTGTGTGTGTGTGTGTGTGTGTGTGTGTGTGTGTGTGTGTGTGTGTGTGTGTGTGTGTGTGTGTGTGTGTGTGTGTGTGTGTGTGTGTGTGTGTGTGTGTGTGTGTGTGTGTGTGTGTGTGTGTGTGTAGAGGGCCAGTGCTGGTGTGCGTGTGGGGGTGATTGATAATCCCAGCGGCGGTGCGCCCAGCGAGGACAGCACTGTGCTCTACAGGGCAGTGTGGGCCGCCCTGCTCACCCAGAAGAACAAGGCCGCAGTGGAGTTTGTGCAGAAAATCCTTAAAGAGGAAACTGTCCAGCTCCTTCAACAAGGAACCAAGATGAAGAACCTACTGGTGAAGGTAAACTGGGGATGAAAAACTGAATTTGACGATTGTGTGACCAGGAGGGAGGTTCTTCTAAACCAACATAGGACCCCTGTAGGTCTATACCAGAAAATATAAAACATTTTTTTATAAAATATATTATTTGACCAATACTACTATCCCATAGAAACACAGTGTATAACACATTCATAAATGATAAAACAGAAAGTAAAAAATGAATCATAAGGAATAAGGTTTTGAAGTGTCTGAAAGGTCTGATAATATATATATATATTTTTTTTGATACATTTAATCCTCTTTTTTGTTTGCACAAAACGACCTCCATACTTCCATTCATCTTTTTAAACTGGTACCAGGTTATTTTCAGATGAGTCCCTTGTGGGGGTCGTAGAGCGAAACGGAGAACACCATCGTGGTCATATCAGTTTGTGGGCCAAACCATTTGGACGCTACAGGCTTTTTCTTCAGAAGACTGGTTTTTGGCATGTCTCGTGATCTGACAAACACCTGTAGCTCGACCACCTTCCTTCCACCACAGATACGGAAGGCCACAATAGAGTAGATTGAGATGCAACCCATGCAAAAAAAAACAGGTAGTCCTGTCTCTAGCTTAAATTGACAGATTGTGATGGGGATTGAAAAGAATCTTACTTAGATTGACACACGGGTGCATCAAAAGACTCTTACTTAACTTGAATAGCGAGAGGGGTGCCTTTCCCCCCCCCCTCACATAGACAATACAGTGCCTTCCGAAAGTATTCATACCCCTTGACTTTTTTCACATGTTTGTGTTACAGCCTGAATTTAAAATAGATTCCATTTAGATTTTGTGTCAATGACAAATGAAAATCTGAAATGTTTTCAGTCAATAAGTATTCAAACCTTTTGTTATGGCACGCCTAGATAAGATCAGGAGAAAACATTTTCTTAACGAGTCACATAGTAAGTAAGTTGCATGGACTTACTCTGTGTGCAATAATAGTTTAATGTGACATTTGAATGACTACCTCATCTCTGTACCTCACACATATAATTATCTGTAAGGTTCCTCAGTCGAGCAGTGAATTTCAGTCACAGATTCAACCACAAAGACCAGGGAGGTTTTCCAATGTCTCGCAAAAAAAGCAGATATTAAAATATCCCTTTGAACATGGTGAGGTTATTAATTACACTTTGGATGGTGTATCACCCAGTCACACCCAGTCACTACAAAGATACAGGCGTCCTTCCTAACTCAGTTGCCGGAGTGGAACGAAACCGCTCAGGGATTTCACCATGAGGCCAATGGTGACTTTAAAACTGGCTGTGATAGGAGAACACTGAGGATGGATCAACAACATTGTAGTTACTCCACAATACTAACCTAATTGACAAAGTGAAAAGAAGGACGCCTGTACAGAATAAAAACTATTCCAAAACTTGCATCCTGTTTGCAATCAGGCACTAAAGTAAAACTGCAAAGGAATTACTTTTATGTACTGAATAGAAATCGTTATGTTTGTCAAATTCAGCACTACACTTCACATAGTTCCACTCTACATACTGTATTTTCTAGCATGGTGGTGTCTGCATCATTTTATGGGTATGCTTGTCATCGGAAAGGACTAGGGAGTTACCGTTTAAACTTAAACCGGCTTGAAAATCTATGGCAAGACTTGAAAAGTGCTGTCTAGCAATGATCAACATCTAACTTGACAGAGCTTGAAGAATAAAAAAAAAAAAAAAAGTTCAAATATTGTACAATCCAATTGTGCAAAGCTCTTCGAGACTTACCCAGAAAGACTCACAGCTGTAAGCGCTGCCAAAGGGGATTGTACATGTATTGACTCGGGTGTGAATACTTATGTAAATGAGATATTTCTATATTTCATTTTCAATAATTTAGCAATCATTTTTAAAACATATTTGTCTTCACTTTGTCATTATGGGTTATTGTGTGTAGGTGTTAGAAGACATTTGAATCAGTTTTGAATTCAGGCTGTAACCCAACAAAACATGGAATTAAGTCAAGGGGTATGAATACTTCCTGAAGGCACTGTAGTTGGCTCATATATTTTACATGGAACCCTTAAATTATTAGCTACTACTGAATGAACGGAGACTCATCTCCACTGTTCTCTCTGTGAGACCCTGTGCCACAGGACTGGTGAAGGTTGAGCACCTCTTCTCATTTCTCCACACCCTGAATATAATGTGGTAGTATAAATATTGAGCATGCCTGACAGCTTCCCGACAGGGGATGCATAGACCTACTCACTGTCAGTTACACTTGATCAGTCAGAGCATGAGTAGTGCGCACAAGCTCCAAGTGCTGAATACTGAACTACCAGTGTTCTTTGGATACCCCATCCCCAGAGAGACCGTGGTGGCTGAGCTGTTGCCTGGTCTTCGTGCCCGTGTGGTTCAGCCATGTGCCTGATCAAGCCTGACCACGTCTCTTCTCCCCTCCTCTACTCTACTCTCCACTCAGCCATCTCTGCAACCACAGGTGTTCATCCTGCTCTGTCTGTCTGCACACTATTACGGTATAGGATTCATACACACTGGCAGACTCATAGCAAACCTCCCTCTCGGGGATCGATCAGCCAATCAACTGACAGGAGATCCCCCCCCCCCTTCTCACTCTCACCAGTGACAACAGCCATCCTGAGTCTAGTGAGTGTTCAGCCAGGGGCCTTAACACAGAGAGGCTGGGAGAGTTACCACAGCAGCCCGGCCTTCAATTTCTGCCCTCGTTAAAGGAAGGAGGGAGGGAGGAATAGTGATGGAAATATCAGCAGTGGCGCTGTGTATGGAGCTCTGTGGGTTGGGGTTTGGGATCCAGAGAGCTGGGGATATGATGTTATTACTGGCTGCCAGACAGACTTGCTGACAGAGTTGGGGCTGACATTATTGGTATTTCACCTGTTCTCCTTGGGGGCGAAAAAATTGTTTGAGAAACTAATAACCTGACTCTGCAAACTGAACACTCTCTCTGGTGGCTGATTTGTTATGGACAAAATGGCCAATGTTTAATTAAAATTGTGTTAGATTAATTACAAATTGATTAATCTCTCTTCTGATTTTTTTTTCCTCCCAGCATGAGCATTGCTATTAGCTCAGCCGGCTCTGACTATGAAATATTTATGTTTAAAAGCGGAGCAGTGATTGCTCTGGACTTCAACGATTTGTCAATAACAAAGTGATTTGTAGCCTGGCATGGATCCTACGTTACATCAATACGATTCAGACTTTGTTTTGAGTGGACTGGAATGGGAGCGATGTCCTTCAGGAGGCCTATCAGATCATGTATCACCCGGTCTTAAGGCATGTACAGTACGATTGCACTCAACATATCTGCTTAGACCAACAGTGTGCCGTGTTTCTTTTCCTCCACTGCAGGGCATGGACGCGGACGCCTTTGAGAAGAAGTTCAACACCATGGAGGTGGATTTCATCCGCAGTCAGCAGCTGTTCTGCAGAGATGTCCTGAAGCTGCACACTGGACAAAGGGCTGTGGTCAGCAACGGCAGGGTGAGTGGACAGGACTCTACAGTCCCTGCTTTCCCAGTGTTCTAGTGATACTGTTCACTGCAGTGACATTAACACAATAGGGAATATATGAACTCATCCCTACTTTACTGAGTCATACTAAACATCATAACAAAGAATTATATGAACCGTGGATTACTGTCAGTCGGGAGAGGTAGTAGAGCACGTTGACCTTTCGGTAAAGTAAGTGCTGTCGGTGTTGTCAGGGGGAGATGAGCGGGTTATTTCACAGTAAGCCGCTGTAGCAGGGGAGTATTATTCTCTGGTGTTTCACAGAGCTCCTCTAGACTGTCCAGTCAGCATGACCTCTGTTTCCCAGAGGTCACAGGTGGCACAGAGGGCTGCAGTGTGTGTTTGTGTGCGCGTCTGTGTGTGTGTGTGTGTGTGTTATCATAGAGCAGAGCTGATGACTGATGTCTTGGTAGCAGCAGCAGTGCTGACAGCGAAGGATGAAGGGGCCAGACCCTGAGATGGCTGTAACAATTAATATCATTTTCCATTCCTCTGCAGTCCGTCCGGCAGCGTAGGGGATGCTCTCTCTCCTCTTTAAAATAGAAAGAAAAAATGGAGAGGCAGTAGCCCTGGAACACAGTGACCATATGGCGGGAAGAGATGAAATACCTCCCTTTACACAAGTTATTTATTTTAGATGGCTGCTCTGTACAACATTCAGTGTCTATAAACAGGTACATCAGAGCACATTGTTGAACTTTGACATTGTTGAGGAACTATTAGTGAAAATTGTGACGGGATTTTATTTCTGAGGGTTGTTTGCTCTGTGTGGCACGTCACGGTTCCATCCCTCTGAAAACATTGAATGCCTCCATGATTGTATTCTCTTCTCTCCATGCTAGATCCTGGGGCCATTTGAAGACGAGGAGGAATTCAACGTGGAGGATTTCCATTTGTTAGAGAAGATTACGCTGAGCACCACAGCCGAGAAAGTCAAAGCTAGAATCAAGCAGATGGGAAGCAAGGGAAAGCAGTACGTTTGTGAACATTTCTCTTTCTCTGTTTGGACTCACTGTCTGTAGCAGTGCCCTGTACTTCACCGTAGGTGATGGACACTGCTACACAAATCCTACTTTTATGATGAAAGTCAAGTGAAAATCACTTCTCATACCCTACGATGAAAGTCTTCCATTCATCAGTTTCCAAATCACTTCACAGAACCCCTAGAGCCACACATTCCGTTTATTTTCTAAACTACTATTTCTCTACAAAAAAAGACTACTGTTTTTGGAAAAACAGTTTTTTTTTATGTGGAGAATTGTCCATTTTTGAATATTTAAGGATCTGTCTCGAGCCATATTATTCATTTGAACAATATTGAAGTCACAACTCTGAGCCGAGGACAGATGTCTCTGGCTGTGTTCCAAAAGGTACCCTATTACCACATCGTGCACCCTATTCCCCCTATGGACCCTGGTCAAAAGTAGTGCACTAAAAAAGGAATAGGGTGCCATTTGGGATGCGTCTCTAGCTTCTCTATCTGACCACCATAATAAGCGTCATCAATAAGTGATGGAATAACCCTTGTCCTCCTCTGCCCCCCAGAGCCAGCGATCTAGTCATGAAAGTGGACGCCCTCCTAGCCGCTGCCCCCAAAGGAGAGGGCAGGAGAGACTTCCGCTTCGTCAAAGACGAGCACAGGTGAAGGATAGCAATTCTCACTCGCCACTATGTCTCCCTCTACTGCACCTTCAGTTTCAACGGGCTTTCCTTTTGTCGTAATGGGTTGGGAAATGGCTAGTTCTATCATTTTGCTGTCGTAATAGGGGGAGTGCTCCGTGGAAGTAGAGCCGTATTGCCGACGTGTGGCTGAGTGTTGACACTGCCTTTTCGTCCTCACCAGCGTGCTCCATTTCGCCCCTCGGGAAGACGAGGTGTTCTACGACGTGGTGGCCATCGTGGACCCCGTGACCCGGGACGCCCAGAAGATGTCACCGCTGTTGATTGTGAGCAGCGCTCCCCTTTTCCCTCTGTCACCCATAGTTAATTATGACTACGTCAAGGACGTTCAACATTAGGTTTAATTTGCAGGAAGGCTACAGAGATATTGACAGCCTCCGACAAGGGCATGTGTGAAAGTGCAGGCGGAAGCGAAAATGTTTTCAAACCCATAACTGACGTTATTACTTTTCATTCTCTGCAATCACACTGTTCTTAATTGTATATAGGCTGACTGAAAAAGGTACATTTTCAATTCTTTACAATTTCATCATTCATGAAATGCGACTTTCCCTAAATGGACGTTTGTAAATAGATTCAGAGATAACTCTATTGCTCTGCGAGGGCTACTCCATGCTAATTATCCAACTTGACAGATATTTGCCAGTTATTTTTGCTGCACAGTGTGAAATGTACAGCTCTTGAGTTCCTCCGGGAAAAGGAAAGGACGCTGTTATTTGGAGCTGCCTGCTTATTCAGTCTGATGATTCACGGACACAAACCCACTGGCTGCCCTCTGTACATCAGCTGCCTGCCTGCCTGTTATATGACTGAGGTGAATTCTATGAGTCACCTTGCTATCACTTCCTGAGCAGCCACTTCTGGTGTGATGTGGAGTGTGTCACGGTGGCCAGGAGAGTGTGTTTCAGTCTGCTGTGATGCGGAAGTGATCACCCTGCCACTCAATCCGCTGCAGGCAGCCAGGCACGGCTGGGCAACACAGGAGAGAACCAGCTGTACACAGTCGGACACACTGTTCTTATGCCCTCACCTCTGTTTGAGTCTTTCTGTCAACCTGAGCACTAGTCACTGTGTTTATTAAGGAGAAACTATGTCTTGTGTTAGCTAGTTCCTTCAGGTTTCCACAGCGGTGTACAGTAGCTGAGTAGAGGTGGACAGCAGACTTTGAGCTTCTCGGTAGAACTTTGAGCGTGTAGTTTTATCCTGCCTGCTGAGTGTGGTTTATTTCGCTGTGTACGCTAACTGGGTCGGGCTGCCCACTCCCCTCTTGCAGGTGCTCAGTCAAGTGGTCAATGTGAAACTGCAGGTGTTTATGAACTGCCGGGCCAAGCTGTCCGATATGCCCCTCAAGAGGTAAGCTTCCTCCTCTGCTCCTAATTAAACTTCCTGCCCAAGTACTGTACTGTAGTGTGTGTGTGTGTGTGTGTGTGTGTGTGTGTGTGTGTGTGTGTGTGTGTGTGTGTGTGTGTGTGTGTGTGTGTGTGTGTGTGTGTGTGTGTGTGTGTGTGTGTGTGTGTGTGTGTGTGTGTGTGTGTGTGTGTGTGTGTGTGTGTGTGTGTGTGTGTGTGTGACCACCCAGGACCTCTCTGAGACTGCCCCACAGACACTATCTGTTTAATAACACCACCTTATTGCTCTGGGCCTCCCCTGAACACATATGGTAGTACATTGAGGTATGGAGGTTTAAGGTAGATGTGTTCTCTTGATCACATAGGTGCAATTGAGTGGAGTTTCTTTCTTGACAGGAACGATATTTGACGTTATCCATGTGTAAGTGTTTACTTCATTTGTGGGTTTAGGAGAATAAGCAACAATGAATAATAAGGCAGTTTAGACTGCAAGACTCTATCCAACTACAACGCCCCAGCAGGCGACTGAGGGACGCTAACTCTTTCGCTCACTATTTGTGATACTTTGCTACTGGCGAGAGCACCGGTGCATCCGTTGCCATTGCGAGCACATTGTAATGTCTTCCAAGACTTTCATGGCTTGAGGTGGATGGCGAGGAGGATATCAGTTCAGTTGGCTGCTTTCTTCAGCTCTTTCTGACTTTTCTCTCTGTCTAGAATTGGTTCACTCTTCTAAATTGGGACCAATCCAATAAAGATAGGGGGAGAGAGAGAGTTTCCTCTGGAGACTTGGTTATGGCTCAGTAATTTAATCCTCTGTCCCTTCTTTCCCCCTAACTTCATATGCACCAGCTTTCTCGCTCTCTTCCACCCTGGAGTCAAAGCGCTCCTCTCTCTAACTCTCCCCAGCAGCAAGGCAAGCTGCTGCAACTGAAATTAACTTTTGAAAAATCTTCTCGGGAGGAAATGTGAGGATCCTTTAGCCTCTGGGATCGGATGGCAGTTTTAAATACAGAGAGAAGGTGTTAGTAATATTGATTGTCTGCCGCGTTATCTTTACTCATTACAACTTCACTGTGTCAGAGGGCAGATTGAAGAAAAGCAATTAGCATAAAGATTAGCAGACAATAACCTATGTGAAAAGTATGGCTGACTGATACCATTGAAGTAGAATACACTCTATATCTGGGGTATACGTTCCTATTATTGGCCGATACGGTTTCAGATACCTCCGTGTTAAAGACACCGTATCCTCAGTGGTCACAGTAGAATGACTCTCTTCCCTAGAAAGTGAAATGGTGTACAACATGTCTGTCGATAGCTAACAGAAGCTACTCAGTTGTGTTCCGTCTCCAATGACCTAATCATGATAATCGTTAACACTCACGGTTGTAGGTGAGAACCGATCGACTTCTGTCACTCCTCACTTAACTCTTCTCTCTTTAGCTTCTACCGTTTTGTGTTGGAGTCGGATGTGTCTTTCCTGGCCAATGAAACCGTGTCTGCAGGACCAGTGGCTCACTTCTTGGAGCTCCCTGAGTCGCCCCTCCTCACCCTCAACATGATCACCCCAGAGAGCTGGATGGTGGAGGCTGTCAGGAGCCCCTATGATCTGGACAACATCCATCTACAGGAGGTACTGAGCTAGGCTAATGGGTATCTGCACAAAACCCAAACCAGAACAAACCAATGAAGAGACATGACTCCTCCTTTACCCTCTGACCTTTTGATCTCTGTTCAGGTGAAAGGTGTAGTGACTGCAGAGTACGAGCTGGAGCACCTGCTGCTGGAGGGCCACTGCTTTGACCTGTCTACGGGCCAGCCCCCCCGCGGCCTGCAGTTCACCCTGGGCATGAGCCAGGACCCCCTCATGCAGGACACCATTGTCATGGCCAACCTGGTGAGAATCACTCAGTTGTAGTAGTTGAATGGGCGCCATCTTGGCTCCACGTTTCATGATGGCTCAAATAGGAATTTGAATGGTATTGTTATGGAGTGTTTGGTGCTCATATGGAGGACAGTTTGCAGAACTGTGTACAGCTATGCTTCTGATAATGGACTCAAGGAATTAAAATAAATGGATCTCAGATCATTCTCTGATGTTATCTTAACCCATGTTGTCAATAGGGATACTTCCAGTTGAAAGCCAATCCTGGAGCCTGGATCTTGAAGCTACGGGAGGGGAGGTCAGAGGATATCTATCAAATTCTAGCGTGAGTATAGTGAGTCTACGGAATCAATATTTTAGTTGATTTTGCATTCATTTTCCTTTGAATCTGCCTGTGTGCCACCACAGTTTTCTCTCTCATCATATCACTGCATTCCAGATAGAAGTTAGTATTTGTGTGAACGCATGCAAAGCCTGCTGGTAATTAACTGTCTCCATCTGTACAACATCCGAGTTTTTTTTTTTTTTACCTCAGTAACTGCTTGCTGGAGGTACCAAGCACATCGCTATGGTAACGCAGGGAGCTGCTGACTTTGTTGCAGCTCAAGGTTTTGATGGGCGCAGGGAGTTGTGCTGTGTGCGTATGGCCTCGGAGACAGACATGGGTGGGAGGAGGGAAGGAGGGTAGGAGGGATGCTATTAGAGGGAAGACCGGGTGGAGGGATGATTCAGCCGTTCACCTGCCATGCCATCTTCTCTAAACCCAGGAAAATCAGCAGCACAATATTTTCCTGGCTGCTAGGAACGGTGTGGGTGTGGATTGCTGCTAATACAGGCGGCGTTGCTGTTTTAATATATCCCATGATGTACATGCATATTAAATGTAGTCGGTTTTAGACATTCCTCTCTAGGGTTGCGGCTTGGTCAAACCTTTTTGAAATTCCACGCATTTATCTATCCGATGTCTTAAAAACACATCAACCTAATGACCAAATTAATCTTATTAAAACCCTCATGAATGTATCACTCATGACACCACTTGCAGTACTGTGCATGGAAATCCTAGAGAATATGATTGGACAATTCCATGATTCCATCCGTGGATCCGTACGTACAGTACATTGGGTCTCCCAGGGATTACCCACCCATTCATCACCACACAGGGAAGATTTAGGACACCTCCAGCCCTGGATTCCACCACAATCATATCAGACAACAAGAGTTATTCCCCAATCCTCCAGGTGAAGCTAAAAGGTGATGTCATTTTTCACCTTGGCAGCGCCATTATTCTTGCGGTTAATGGCGCTCTGCTCTGGTTAGGGGGGCCGATCGGAGCCGAGTGGGAGTGTCTGTTCACTGCGAGTCCCAACGCCGTGCCCTCTCCTGTAGCGTACTGGCCCTGACAGCGATGAATGAGACGCCCAGCTGTCCCCGGATACAAATTGATCTCTTGCGCTTTTCCCACCACAGCACCTAATGGCCTCGGCGGAGGCGACAGTGTGCCAGTCCAAACCAAACAGCACTTTCCGGCTGGGGAAAATGCACTTTGTGCCCAATGAGGGCTGACATTTATCATGGTGATACGGTTAATTCTCTGCCTTTAGTAAGCGCTGAAGTGATGATGGTTTGCTGAGCCACAGCCTATTGATCATCTCTGGCTGCAGGTTGTTCAGTGGCGTTCTAACCCTCAGACCTGAGGTGTCTAATGTTACTTACCCTACAGAGACACTCTCCACCGCACAAGTGTTAAGACCAGAACACTGGGTCATCTTAAAACAATCACAACCAAAGTCCAGTGGCCACGCCATTGACACTACAGGTGGTTCCGCATAAAGAATGTGTCAATGGATAAAACCGAAAGCACGGTTGGAAAATAACGACTGATAAAAATGGAATAAAGGGGATGTTGAATGACGAGTAGGGGGGAGGGGGGGGGATTAATATGATCAGAGCGAGACCTTGGCGGAGTTCCCAGAAAGGCCTGTTTGCATGCATCATTCTGTTGTCTGTCAATGTATGCCTTGTCGGTGGTCCCCAGTGCTTTTCTCTCACCGTGTGTTTTCTTCCTGAGCATAACCTTTGTTGTTGTCCTTGTGTTTTTTCCCCCCTCCCTCTAGATTGATGGGTTTGGCTGGGTGTGGGACACTCGTACTGTGGGCTTCTTCACAGTTAATGACACATGTTAGCTGGTGGCCTATGTGTGTGTGGATATATAGAGCAATATGCTACGCAAGTGATGCGTTGTTTTCCAGGAAGCAGACTTTAATTTTTTTCCTAGACTGTTTGAATTGTATTCAATGGGCAAAAACATAGTGCAGTGGTCTTCAGAGCAAAATCGTCATAAAACGCAGATGTAAATTCATCCACAAACTCAAATATAATTTTATATACAGTACCAGTCAAAAGTTTGGACACCAACTCATTCAAAGGGTTTTCCATTATTTTGACTATTTTCTACATTGTAGAATAATAGTGAAGAGATCAAACCTATGAAATAACACATACAGAATCATGTAGTAACCAAAAAAGTGTTAAACAAATGAAAATATATTTTAGATTTTAGATTCTTCAAAATAGGCACCCTTTGCCTTGATGACAGCTTTGCACACTCTTCGCATTCTCTCAACCAGCTTCACGAGGAATGCTTTTACAACAGTCTTGAAGGAGTTCCCACATAGCTGAGCACTTGTTGGCTGCTTTTCCAACTCATCCCAAACCATTTCAATTGGGTTGAGGTCGGGTGATTGTGGAGGCAAGGTCATCCGATGCAGCACTCCATCACTCTCCTTGGTCAAATAGCCCTTACACAGCCTGGAGGTGTATTTTGGGTCATTGTCAAGTTGAAAACAAATGATCGTCCCACTAAGCTCAAACCAGATGGGATTGCATATCACTGCAGAATGCTGCGGTAGCCATGATTGTTAAGTGTGCCTTGAATTCAAAATAAATCACAGGCAGTGTCACCCTCACACCTCCTCCTCCATGCTTCACGGTGGGAACCACACATGCGGTGTCATGCAGGTGAAAGAGGACCCAAAAGCGACTTAACAGAAACAGAGTTTATTCAAGTCCAAACAGAAAACGACAAATCCTGAATCCTTAACAGGAAATGTCCAAACAGGGAATAACAGAATTCCTCTAGTCTGTAGAGGGGAATAACAGGAGAAGCGGCCACAGACTGCAGGTCGCTTCGGGTAGGCGCAGGCCGTAGCTGACAGAGACACCTGCTCACACGCAGCATCTGATGAAGGCAAAAACACGACAGGACAGGGCGATACACAATCACAGCACGGTGAATTCTAAACAAGGAACCGACAGGACAGGAACGGAACACAAAGGAAGAAATAGGGACTCTAATCAGGGGAAAGGATCGGGAACAGGTGTGGGAAGACTAAATGATGATTAGGGGAATAGGAACAGCTGGGAGCAGGAACGGAACGATAGAGAGAAGAGAGAGCGAGAGAGTGAGAGAGGGAGGGGGAGAGAGAGGGATAGAAAGAGGGAAAGAACCTAATAAGACCAGCAGAGGGAAACGAATAGAATGGGGAGCACAGGGACAAGACATGATAATAAATGACAAACATGACAGTACCCCCCACTCACCGAGCGCCTCCTGGCGCACTCGAGGAGGAATCCTGGCGGCAACGGAGGAAATCATCGATGAGTGAACGGTCCAGCACGTCCCGAGACGGAACCCAACTCCTCTCCTCAGGACCGTAACCCTCCCAATTCACTAAGTATTGGTGACCCCGTCCCGAGAACGCATGTCCATGATCTTATGTACCTTGTAAATAGGTGCGCTCTCGACAAGGACGGGAGGGGGGAGGGAAGACGAACGGGGGTGCGAAGAAAGGGCTTAACACAGGAGACATGGAAGACAGGATGGACGCGACGAAGATGTCGCGGAAGAAGCAGTCGCACAGCGACAGGATTGACGACCTGGGAGACACGGAACGGACCAATGAACCGCGGAGTCAACTTACGAGAAGCTGTCGTAAGAGGAAGGTTGCGAGTGGAAAGCCACACTCTCTGGCCGCAACAATACCTTGGACTCTTAATCCTGCGTTTATTGGCGGCTCTCACCGTCTGTGCCCTGTAACGGCAAAGTGCAGACCTCACCCTCCTCCAGGTGCGCTCACAACGTTGGACAAACGCTTGAGCGGAGGGAACGCTGGACTCGGCAAGCTGGGATGAGAACAGAGGAGGCTGGTAACCCAGACTACTCTGAAACGGAGATAACCCGGTAGCAGACGAAGGAAGCGAATTGTGAGCGTATTCTGCCCAGGGAGCTGTTCTGCCCAAGACGCAGGGTTTCTGAAAGAAAGGCTGCGTAGTATGCGACCAATCGTCTGATTGGCCCTCTCTGCTTGACCGTTAGACTGGGGATGAAACCCGGAAGAGAGACTGACGGACGCACCAATCAAACGACAGAACTCCCTCCAAAACTGTGACGTGAATTGCGGGCCTCTGTCTGAAACGGCGTCTAACGGGAGGCCATGAATTCTGAATACATTCTCAATAATGATTTGTGCCGTCTCCTTAGCGGAAGGAAGTTTAGCGAGGGGAATGAAATGTGCCGCCTTAGAGAACCTATCGACAACCGTAAGAATCACAGTCTTCCCCGCAGACAAAGGCAGACCGGTAATGAAGTCTAAGGCGATGTGAGACCATGGTCGAGAAGGAATGGGGAGCGGTCTGAGACGACCGGCAGGAGGAGAGTTACCCGACTTAGTCTGCGCGCAGTCCGAACAAGCAGCCACGAAACGGCGCGTGTCACGCTCCTGAGTCGGCCACCAAAAGCGCTGGCGAATAGACGCAAGAGTGCCTCGAACACCGGGATGACCAGCTAACTTGGCAGAGTGAGCCCACTGAAGAACAGCCAGACGAGTGGAAACAGGAACGAAAAGGAGGTTACTAGGACAACGCGCGGCGACGCAGTGTGCGTGAGTGCTTGCTTAACCTGTCTTTCAATTCCCCAGACTGTTAACCCGACAACACGCCCATAAGGAAGAATCCCCTCGGGATCAGTAGAAGCCACAGAAGAACTAAACAGACGGGATAAGGCATCAGGCTTGGTGTTCTTGCTACCCGGACGGTAAGAAATCACAAACTCGAAGCGAGCGAAAAACAACGCCCAACGAGCTTGACGGGCATTAAGTCGTTTGGCAGAACGGATGTACTCAAGGTTCTTATGGTCTGTCCAAACGACAAAAGGAACGGTCGCCCCCTCCAACCACTGTCGCCATTCGCCTAGGGCTAAGCGGATGGCGAGCAGTTCACGGTTACCCACATCATAGTTGCGCTCAGATGGCGACAGGCGATGAGAAAAATAAGCGCAAGGATGAACCTTATCGTCAGACTGGAAGCGCTGGGATAGAATGGCTCCCACGCCTACCTCTGAAGGTCAACCTCGACAATGAATTGTCTAGTGACGTCAGGAGTAACGAGGATAGGAGCGGACGTAAAACGTTCTTTTAGAAGATCAAAAGCTCCCTGGGCGGAACCGGACCACTTAAAACACGTCTTGACAGAAGTAAGAGCTGTGAGAGGGGCAGCAACTTGACCGAAATTACGAATGAAACGCCGATAGAAATTAGCGAAACCTAAAAAGCGCTGCAACTCGACACGTGACCTTGGAACGGGCCAATCACTGACAGCTTGGACCTTAGCGGAATCCATCTGAATGCCTTCAGCGGAAATAACGGAACCGAGAAAAGTAACGGAGGAGACATGAAAAGAGCACTTCTCAGCCTTTACGTAGAGACAATTCTCTAAAAGGCGCTGTAGAACACGTCGAACGTGCTGAACATGAATCTCGAGTGACGGAGAAAAAATCAGGATATCGTCAAGATAGACAAAAACAAAGATGTTCAGCATGTCTCTCAGAACATCATTAACTAATGCCTGAAAAACAGCTGGCGCATTGGCGAGACCGAACGGCAGAACCCGGTACTCAAAATGCCCTAACGGAGTGTTAAACGCCGTTTTCCACTCGTCCCCCTCTCTGATGCGCACGAGATGGTAAGCGTTACGAAGGTCCAACTTAGTAAAGCACCTGGCTCCCTGCAGAATCTCGAAGGCTGATGACATAAGGGGAAGCGGATAACGATTCTTAACCGTTATGTCATTCAGCCCTCGATAATCCACGCAGGGGCGCAGAGTACCGTCCTTCTTCTTAACAAAAAGAACCCCGCCCCGGCCGGAGAGGAAGAAGGCACTATGGTACCGGCGTCAAGAGACACAGACAAATAATCCTCGAGAGCCTTACGTTCGGGAGCCGACAGAGAGTATAGTCTACCTCGAGGAGGAGTGGTCCCCGGAAGGAGATCAATACTACAATCATACGACCGGTGAGGAGGAAGGGAGTTGGCTCGGGACCGACTGAAGACCGTGCGCAGATCATGATATTCCTCCGGCACTCCTGTCAAATCGCCAGGTTCCTCCTGAGAAGTAGGAACAGAAGAAACGGGAGGGATGGCAGACATTAAACACTTCACATGACAAGAAACGTTCCAGGATAGGATAGAATTACTAGACCAATTAATAGAAGGATTATGACATACTAGCCAGGGATGACCCAAAACAACAGGTGTAAACGGTGAACGGAAAATCAAAAAAGAAATAGTCTCACTGTGGTTACCAGATACTGTGAGGGTTAAAGGTAGTGTCTCAAATCTGATACTGGGAAGATGACTACCATCTAAGGCGAACATGGGCGTAGGCTTCTCTAACTCTCTGAAAGGAATGTCATGTTTCCGAACCCATGCTTCGTCCATGAAACAACCCTCAGCCCCAGAGTCTATCAAGGCACTACATGTAGCACCCGAACCGGTCCAGCGTAGATGGACCGACAAAGTAGTACAGGATTTTGATGGAGAGACTTGAGTAGTTGCGCTCACCTGTAGCCCTCCGCTTACAGATGAGCTCTGGCTTTTACTGGACATGAATTAACAAAATGTCCAGCAACTCCGCAATAGAGGCACAGGCGGTTGGTGATCCTCCGTTCCCTCTCCTTAGTCGAGATGCGAATCCCTCCCAGCTGCATGGGCTCAGTCTCAAAGCCAGAGGAGGGAGATGGTTGCGATGCGGAGCAGGGAAACACCGTTGATGCGAGCTCTCTTCCACGAGCCCGGTGACGAAGATCTACCCGTCGTTCTATGCGGATGGCGAGAGCAATCAAAGAGTCCACATCTGAAGGAACCTCCCGGGAGAGAATCTCATCCTTAACCACTGCGTGGAGTCCCTCCAGAAAACGAGCGAGCAGCGCCGGCTCGTTCCACTCACTAGAGGCAGCAAGAGTGCGAAACTCAATAGAATAATCCGTTATGGACCGTTCACCTTGGCATAAGGAAGCCAGGGCCCTAGAAGCCTCCCCACCAAAAACTGAACGGTCAAAAACCCGAATCATCTCCTCTTTAAAGTTCTGGAACTTGTTAGAGCAATCAGCCCTTGCCTCCCAGATAGCTGTGCCCCATTCTCGAGCCCGGCCAGTAAGGAGTGAAATGACGTAAGCAACCCGAGCTCTCTCTCTAGAGTATGTGTTGGGTTGGAGAGAGAACACAATCTCACACTGCGTGAGAAAGGAGCGGCACTCAGTGGGCTGCCCGGAGTAGCAAGGTGGGTTATTAACCCTAGGTTCTGGAGGCTCGGCAGGCCAGGAAGTAACAGGTGGCACGAGACGTAGACTCTGGAACTGTCCAGAGAGGTCGGAAACCTGAGCGGCCAGGTTCTCCACGGCATGGCGAGCAGCAGACAATTCCTGCTCGTGTCTGCCGAGCATGGCTCCCTGGATCTCGACGGCAGTGTAACGAGCGTCTGAAGTCGCTGGGTCCATTCCTTGGTCGGTTCCTTCTGTCATGCAGGTGAAAGAGGACCCAAAAGCGACTTAACAGAAACAGAGTTTATTCAAGTCCAAACAGAAAACGACAAATCCTGAATCCTTAACAGGAAATGTCCAAACAGGGAATAACAGAAATCCTCTAGTCTGTAGAGGGGAATAACAGGAGAAGCGGCCACAGACTGCAGGTCGCTTCGGGTAGGCGCAGGCCGTAGCTGACAGAGACACCTGCTCACACGCAGCATCTGATGAAGGCAAAAACACGACAGGACAGGGCGATACACAATCACAGCACGGTGAATTCTAAACAAGGAACCGACAGGACAGGAACGGAACACAAAGGAAGAAATAGGGACTCTAATCAGGGGAAAGGATCGGGAACAGGTGTGGGAAGACTAAATGATGATTAGGGGAATAGGAACAGCTGGGAGCAGGAACGGAACGATAGAGAGAAGAGAGAGCGAGAGAGTGAGAGAGGGAGGGGGAGAGAGAGGGATAGAAAGAGGGAAAGAACCTAATAAGACCAGCAGAGGGAAACGAATAGAATGGGGAGCACAGGGACAAGACATGATAATAAATGACAAACATGACATGCGGAGATCATCCATTCACCTACTCTGTGTCTCACAAAGACACAGCAGTTAGAACCAAAAATCTCAAATATGGACTCATCAGACCAATGGACAAATTTCCACCGGTCTAATGTCTATTGCTTGTGTTTCTTGGCCCAAGCAAGTCTCTTCTTAGTGGTGTCCTTTAGTAGTGTTTTCTTTGCAGCAATTTGACCATGAAGGCCTGATTCACGCAGTCTCATCTGAAAAGTTGATGTTGAGATGTGTCTGTTACTTGAACTGCAATCTGAGGTGCAGTTAATTGCCCATTTCTGAGGCTGGTAACTTTAATGAACTTCTCCTCTTCAGCAGAGGTAACTCTGGCTCTTCCTCTCTTGTGGTGGTTCTCATGAGAGCCAGTTTCATCATAGCACTTGATGGTTTTTGCGACTGCACCTGAAGAAACTTTAAAAGTTCTTGAAATTTTCCAGATTGACTGACCTTCATGTCTTAAAGTAATGATGGACTGTCGTTTCTCTTTGCTTATTTGATCTGTTCTTGCCATAATATGAACTTGGTCTTCTACCAAATAGGGATATCTTATGTATACCAACCTTACCTTGTCACAACACAACTGATTGGCTCAAATGCAATAAGAAGGAAAGGTATTCCACAAATTAACTTTTATCAAGGCACACCTGTTAATTGAAATGCATTCCAGGTAACTACCTCATGAAGCTGGTTGAGAGAATGCCAAGAGTGTGCAGAGCTGTCATCAAGGCAAAGGGTGGCTACTTTGAAGAATCTCAAATTTAAAATATATTTTCATTTGTTTAACCATTTTTTGGTTACTACATGATTCCATTGTGTTATTTCATAGTTTTGATGTCTTCTATTATTCTACTGGACAATGTAGAAAATGGTACAAATAAAGGAAAAACCCTTGAATGAGTAGGCGTGTCCAAACTTTTGACTGGTACTGTAGCTATTCCTTTCACAGGGTATAGAGGGAGAGGCAAATGCTGTTCTGGGAATACTATGTCCATGTTATAACTATATACTATTACAACTATTTCCCCCTAATTCTTGTCTCTCTGACAGGCATGATGGGACTGATTCTCCCGCTGATTCTGGTGACGTTAAAGTTGTGCTGAACAGCTTCCATAGCAAGATCATCAAAGTCAGGGTATGTATTCTCTAACCACATACACTATAAATACAAAGATATGTGGACACCCCTTCAAATTAGAGGATTTGGCTATTTTTAGCCACACCTACTGTTGACAGGTGTATAAATTCAAGCACACAGCCATGCAATCTCCAAAGACAAACATTGCCAGTGGAATGGCCTTACTGATGACTTTCAACGTGGCACTGTCATAGAAATGCAACCTTTCCAACAAGTCAGTTTGTAAAATGTCTGTCCTGCTAGAGCTGCCCCGGTCAACTGTAAGTGCTGTTATTGTGAAGTGGAAATGTCTAGGAGCAACAACAGCTCAGCTGCGAAGTGGTAGGCCACACAAGCTCACAGAACTATAGTCGGCGAGTGCTGAAACGCGTAGCTCGTAAAAATCGCCGGTCCTCGATTGCAACAGTCACTACCGAGATCCAAACTGCCTCTGGAAGCAACTTCAGCACAAGAACTGTTTGTCGGGAGCTTCATGAAATTATTTTCCATGGCCGAGCAGCCGCACACAAGCCTTGGATCACCACGCACAATGGACTCTGGAGCAGTGGAAACACGTTCTCTGGAGTGATGAATCACACTTCACCACCTGGCAATGGTGAATGCCAGGAATACGTTACCTGTCCCAATGCATAGTGCCAACTGTAAAGTTTGGTGGAGGAGGAATAATGTTCTGGGGCTAGTGAAGGGAAATCTTAACACTACAGCATACAATGACCTAGACGATCCTGTGCTTCCAACTTTGTGGCAAAAGGTAAGGGCCGTTAGGTAAGGCCCATTCCTGTTTCAGCATGACAATGCCCCTGTGCACAAAGCGAGGTCCATACAGAAATAGTGTGTCGAGATTGGTGTGGAAGAATAATAATAATAATATATGCCATTTAGCAGACGCTTTTAACTTGAATGGCCTGCACAGAGCCCTGACCTCAACCCCATCAACACCTATGGAATGGATTGGTACGGCGACTGCGAGCCAGGCCTAATCGCCCAACATCAGTGCACGACCTCACTAATGCTCTTGTGGATGAATGGATGCAAGTCCCCCGCAGCAATGTTCCAACATCTAGTGGAAAGCCTTCCCAGAAGAATGGAGGCTGTTATAGCAGCAACGCGGGGACCAACTCCATAATAATGCCCATGATTTTGGAATGAGATGTTCGACGAGCAGCTGTCCACGTACTTTTATTCATGTAGTGTAGCTCTAACACAGGCACACACTCCAAGACAGTGTAGTTTGGAGATATTCATCCATTTGTCTTAGTGTAATGTGTCATCTCCTAATCTAAGGATGTTGCATGGATTCAAGTGTACTTCCCAGCTTCAGAGAGAAAAATAAATAAATAAACAGTGTGCCTCTGTCTAATTCCCCACTGTAGGTTCAGAAAAAGTCTGACAGAATCAGCGAGGACCTCCTAAGTGAAGCCACAGAGAACAAGGGAATATGGGACTCCATCGCTAGGTAAGAGTGTGGCGCATTCTCACTTGCAGTAGCTATATGTTACATAGACTTCATTCGATCAAGTTACATCAATAGAATGGTGGTAAGAGCATTGATTTGTGGGCGAGTTGATCCACTATCGATGGACACTAATAATGCTGCGGTTTCAGCAGGAGAGATGGTGCCCTCGGAGCCAGGCTGAGATATTACTCTGTAAAATCTATTGCCAAAAAAATGTGCTACTGTAGACCTAGGTATGTGTGTATGTGTGTGTGTGTGTGGAGCATGTTGTGTTTCCATTGACACACCCTAACTGTGTGATCTGTCTCCTCACCTAATGCTTGCTGTGTGAAGTGTGTGGAGCACTTTTGAGAAAAGGTAGGACGTGTATTGCTGCAACTACTTAACCTGTCTGTTTACCATATTGATTAACATAGAAGTGTTTTGTAAGTAAATATTGGTTGCTTCCCAGGCTCAGTTCCTAATGATATTTATGCTTTATTTTTGTATATATTTTTGGGACATTGGTTATTTTCTTGCTGTCACATTGAACTTCAAGTCACTGGTATAAACCCTTATTTTATTGAAAATGATATTTTCTAATGAATATAATATGCTTTTGGCGTAGAGAAATGCTGCTAGGACTGCCCACACAGTAAACTGACGTTGTTGTGGCTGTAGTAGGAACTGAAATGTGGAGAGTTACAATCCAGCTCTGGAGTTCGTTCCTCTGTAATTGTACTCGGGCTGAGGACGGCCGGAGAGTACTCTGGGGGTTGGGTCCTTCCAGAGGTCTGGATTATCTGGTGCATGTCGGCCAAACCGGCCCTCACCTGAAAAGCTGAAAACCTAAAGCTGCTTATCTGGGGTCCCGCTGGAGTGGAGCACTGCAGATGGCATTATCTGGCCCTCACAATGGAGGCCGCCTCGCGCCCCTCAGCCGTCGCCCCCTCCATAATGACAGGCTTAGCCAGGCCAGGCACAAGGCATCCTCCGGACCACAGCGGTGATGGCCCAGCAGCCAGCTCACCAGGGCAAGCAGCAGTGCATTGGTGGGGCTTACAGTAACACTATGAGGCTGGCTCTTGTATGAGACATAGAGAGATGGAAGAGAGGCAGGCTTTAGCCTTGTATGACATGGAGGGAGGGTTGCTACAGTATTGTGTGTGAGGGCAGAGAGACTTTCTTTCCCTCTTCAATTCTGTGCGCTGGAGCCTCTGGGCCTTTCTTTGCACTGCTGATTGAGTGTGGGAGGAGAGACTCCCCTCATCAGCAGTCTGTTACAGAGAAGGACACACAGTTTGACTGCAGACATCACTGCCCCAAGCACAAGCCCTGATTGGTTTCCTCCAAATGTGCCCTGCATGATCTTATGAGTTTGGACAGTGCCTGGTTTGATAAACACTTGCCTGTATTCCTACCTTTAATCTTAGTCCTTGTGTAGCTCAGTTGGTAGAGCATGGCGCTTGTAACGCCAGGGTAGTGGGTTCGATTCCCGGGACCACCCATACGTAGAATGTATGCACACATGACTGTAAGTCGCTTTGGATAAAAGCGTCTGCTAAATGGCATATATTATTATTATATTAATATTATTATTATTAATATTATTATTATTAGTTCAAGGCATCTTTTTTTTGACTGTTTTTTTAACAGTTTATTTTTACAGTGCTTACACAAGTTAATGATTTCATTTAGTTTATTCTACTGTTTTTATACTACACACTATCAGATCAGTGTAGGCTAGATTTGGATTGGAAAATGATTAGAACCTGGATACAGCACTTCCTGCCCAGCTTCTGGGGCTTGAACGCGTCTCAAATACTCTGTTCACATGCCATGTCCACAATATATCCATTCAGTCAATACACCTGACTATCCCAGAGGGTTCACCAATCTCATGACTTTAGTCCAAAAACATCTGCCATTAGCAGCCGTGTGGGGATGGAGAGGAGCTCGTGCTCTGGAGGTGTTGCGAGAGTCTATTTCATTATCTGTTCTTTATTTGATATTTGTGGAGGAAAACAGAAGGGGCCCCATAAAAATTACAGCTGCCTTTTTATTGTGTCTCTGCTGTAATCAGTTGATTATTCTGGAGGAGAGCCAGCAGGAGAGCAGTGGCACTTTCTGCTGTAGACAGACAGTAACAACAATCTAGGTCTACCAGAGGGGTGTCAGGATCTTTTGTCATTCTGTCGCACAAGTAAACACTACTCAAGTGTAAATATAAGGGATTTATGGTTGGAGAATCATCTCTGTTACTGATGTGGTGTATTATGACTGAGGTAGTAGTGTTTGTCTGAGGAGGTTACTGAGCAGTCTACTTCAATCCGGGTTATGTAACACCTATGGTCCTTTGTAGCATCGCAGGTGGTGGGTCCAGTTCAGAGGACGGAGAGAAGAACAGGGAAGATGTGCTCAACATCTTCTCTGTGGCCTCAGGCCATCTATACGAGCGCTTCCTGAGGTGAGACTCCCACACACACACAGAGACATACACTGCTGGTCTGGAGGCCCCACGCGCTTCTTGCCTTTTCTTAGCCCTCATCCTCTGAGACTTACTCCCTCTCTCCCTCCCTCCCTCTCGTTCGGTTTCTTTCTCTCCCTCTCACTCCTCCTGTTCCAGAATAATGATGCTGTCCGTCCTCCAGCACACCAAAACCCCTGTGAAGTTTTGGTTCCTCAAGAATTACCTCTCTCCGTCCTTCAAGGTAACCGCCTCACGGCTTGACTCCACACAAACTTTCTGCCTTCCTGCATTGTCGTGATAACTTTCTCCTCGCTGCAGCGCGACCCCTGGGAGAAATAGATTTGTTTGTGTTGAGGGATGAAAGGAACTGCGGGAGGCCTTCTCCTTTGTGATTGTGCTCTTTTTATCCATCTGTTCTTCCCACTATAGGGATGAGTCCATATACATGAACACCTACTAAGCTACATCATATGTATCTAAAATAGTCAAACGAGCCACAGGAAAGGGCGAGTATTATGAAAATGTTCTGCATTTGGAATGTTTCACTACTTATGAAATATTTTTATGCGACTATTTTATGCCTCAAGGGCATTCTGCTTGATCTGTGAAATGTGCATTACCAAGTGCTCAGTGTCTATATATTTACACTGATCAAGTGCTCAAAATATTGCTGCTGTTTTTTATGTATTTTAGTCAGTTTCTCACAATAATTATTTCCTAAGACCAAATGTCAGGACATATTGTACATTTTCTCATAAACCTAAAGAGAGAAAAAATCATCGTTTTCTGCCCGGGCGCGATATATTTTTCCTCTCATTATATGAGGTTTTATGTGTCTTTAGGAGTCCATACCTTACATGGCTGAGGCCTATGGTTTCCAGTATGAGCTGGTCCAGTACAAATGGCCCCGCTGGCTCCACCAGCAGACTGAGAAACAGAGGATCATCTGGGGTTACAAGATCCTCTTCCTGGATGTCCTCTTCCCCCTGGCTGTGGACAAAATCATCTTTGTGGATGCTGACCAGGTAACTGATACCGCTCTTACAAAACCAAATGCATACCCATAATAAAAATAGTAAATCATCTAGAAGTAGACCTGCAGGATTTGTGCAAGGCAACCACACGGTTTTAGTGCTGTCCGTGGTGCTGATTCACAGTTGTTCCTGGTCCTCGCAGATAGTTAGGGCCGATCTGAAGGAGCTGAGGGATTTGAACCTGGAGGGCGCCCCCTATGGGTACACTCCCTTCTGTGACAGTCGGAAGGAGATGGAGGGCTACCGCTTCTGGAAGACTGGCTACTGGGCCTCACATCTGGGGAACAGGAGATACCACATTAGGTAAACCCCGCTACAATACCTACACAGTTTGACATTTTGATTTGTAGTGCTGTGTATGCCATTAATGTCCACCAGCCACTGGAAGTGCATATTTACAATGTTACTATTGCGTAGTAAACACATATTCTTTGCTAATTCATACAAGCTTGACAGTTATGGTATCCTCCTGATCTACTGGCCGATCTACTGTCATTGTATTGATATTTCATTTAAGTTATTCACAGAACATATGAAGGAAAATACAATTGAAGGAAAATGTGTTCCCTCTCAATGTATTCAGCAGAATAAATGCATACATTTGAAAACATTAACGTTCACTATTTGACAGTGACTCCTTTGAGTCGGCTGTTGGCGGTTCATACAGAAACGCTCATCGATTTATTTCCTGTCCTTCACAACGAGGCATAACATGGTTCTCAGAGGGAACAGTGGGTGAGGAAGATGCAGCAGGATGCTACCCTCTCTGCATCGATAAATTACCTCCTCTGATAAAACATTCCCTTTCTCTCTCACGCAGACGGGAATATTTGTATCACAACTACAGTATCGCACCTCTGTTCGCTGCTTGGGGTTGGTCTTCACTAACATGTTGTGTTATTCCTTGCACTCTGTGAGGCTAAACCATGAAAGCCATACAATATGTATGTGGAACACCACATTGAAGAGACCGTTACTTCCAGAAGTGAGGAAATAGCTTTACTTCAGCTTCAATGTTTACGGCCCTGTATCCGCATTGCTATACATGAATAACTAGGCGTGGTAAAGGGACTAGTGCACTGGTTCCTTGTTGGGAGTGTGGGGGCGCTGGTGGCCCATTTTGAAGTGGCTTAATTCAGCCAGCCAGCTGAACAGATTAAGCTCCCCAGCAAGATGCTCTATCCACTGGGCCAGGAGTCCACTGCCTGGGAGGCTAGCTAGCTGGAACAAAGGCCGCCAGCGAATCAGGAACATTTGTATTGGATTCCAGCGGGCTGCACAGCTGCATGGGGCCAACCGCAGCCAGGCAGGGTGGACAGGGTGTGACATGAATCAAACCACACAGCTTGCTGAAATGCTAGTAAATTCTCCTGCATGAGTCCAATTTAATTTAGACTGTCATGATCTGTGATGGGAGTCATGGCACATTAAGTACAGTGGCAAGAAAACGGTTGTGAACCCTTTGGAAATACCTGGATTTCTGCATAAATTGATCATAACATTTGATCTTCATCTAGGTCACAGAAGTAGACAAACAGTAACACACAAACAATTTACACGTGTTCATGTCTTTATTGAACACACCGTGTAAACATTCACAGTGCAGGGTGGGAAAGGTATGTGAACCCTTAGATGTAATAACTGGTTGACCCTCTATGGCAGCAATAACTTCAACTAAACGTCTTCTGTAGTTGCAGATCAGACCTGCACAAGGGAAAGGAGGAATTTCAGTTCAGCTATATTCTTGAGATGTCTGGTGTGAACCGCTCTCTTGAGGTCATGCCACAGCATCTCAATCGGGTTGAGGTCAGGACTGACTGGGCCACTCCAGGAGGCGTATTTTCTTCTGTTGAAGCCATTCTGTTGTTGATTTACTTCTGTGTTTTGGGTCGTTGTCCTGTTGCATCACCCAACTTCTGTTGAGCTTCAATTGGCGGACAGATAGCCTTACATTCTCCTGCATAATGTCTTGGTAAACTTGGGAATTCGTTTTTCCGTCTGACAGCAAGCTGTCCAGCTGTCCAGGCCCTGAGGCAGCAAAGCAAACTTCAGACAATGTTTTTTTTGACAGCAGTGGCTTCTTCCGTGGTGTCGTCCCATGAACAACAGTCTTGTTTAGTGTTTTACGTATCGTAGACTCGTCAACAGAGATGATAGCATGTCCCAGAGATTTATGTAAGTCTTTAGCTGACACTCTAGGATTCTTCTTAACCTCATTAAGTATTCTGCGCTGTGCTCTTGCAGTCATCTTTGCAGGAAGGCCACTCATAGGGAGAATAGCAACAGTGCTGAACTTTCTCCATTTATAGACAATTTGTCTTACTGTGGACTGATGAATATCAAGGCTTTTAGAGATACTTTTGTAACCCTTTCCAGCTTTATGCAAGTCAACAATTATTGATCTTAGGTCTTCTGAGATCTCTTTTGTTCGAGGCATGGTTCTCATCAGGTAATGCTTTTTGTGAGTTTTTTTTATGGGGCAAGGAAGCTCTAACCAGCATCTCCAATCTCATCGCATTGATTGGAATCCAGGTTAGCTGACTCCTGACTCCAATTAGCTTGTATTGAAGTCATTAGCCACACACTTTTTCCAACCTAGACTGTGAATGTTTAAATGATGTATTCAATATAGACAAGAAGATTACAATCATTTGTGTGTTATTAGTTTTCTATGTTTGTCTATTGTTGTGACTTAGATGAAGATCCAATCGAATTTGATTACCAATTTATGCAGGAAACCCAAAGTAATTCCAAAGGGTTCACATACTTTTTCTTGCCACGGTACGTGGCACCTTTGTGTATGTTAACATGCTACACTAGATACACTTATAAATGTGGATGACTGGGACATTTAGCTTTGGTTTATGATAGCAGTATTTCCCTCTTGGTGGGTCATCCATTTCAAAGCATTTTGATTATTTCAGAAACGTCACCTCTTTCTCTCTCTCTGTCCAGTGCTCTGTATGTGGTAGATCTGAAGAAGTTCCGCAAGATAGCAGCAGGAGACCGACTGCGTGGCCAGTACCAAGCCCTGAGCCAGGACCCCAACAGTCTGTCCAACCTGGACCAGGTGAGAGGGGACATCACACACTTCTCTCTGTCTCAATGGCAGGACAACTACTGAGTTACAATGACATCCCCGTAGCAGAGGATCTGTTTCCACTTACCTTTTGACAATTCCGTCAGTAAATGTCTAATTACTATTCATTGAAATGTAGAGTAAATGTTTGATTTCATTCTGATAGGACCTGCCCAACAACATGATCCACCAGGTGGCCATCAAGTCCCTGCCCCAGGAGTGGCTTTGGTGTGAGACTTGGTGTGACAACGCATCCAAGACCACCGCCAAGACCATTGACCTGGTGGGTCTATTTTCTATCTATCTGACTGACTGAGGAAGGGAATCTCATTACTATGCCAGACATACTCTTACTGATGGAAGTCTCCATCCTCTACCCCTGCAGGAAGCAAGAATAATCCTAGCTGATATTTACCAGCTAACATAGTCAAGAATAGAAGTGTCATTTACACATTCAATTCCACTGCTGTGAGCTGCAAAAAAAAAATATATATATATTTTTGTTTAGTTATGGGATTATATAGAGTAAAGTACATTTTTATACAGTAGCAGTTGACCGTCCTAGTGTGGCTTTATCAGTTACAACCTGACAGTCGTAGCAACTTCCGCATTGGGACTATAGCTGCGATTCCACTTGTGCAAAGAGGAGGCCATCATTTTCTTAGTCTATTCCTCAAGATCTTGTAAAACGTAGAAGTGCTAACAACCTCCCATATTCATTTTTATTGAGGAAGAGCAGTTCACACTAAGTGCCAATATCCTTAGTATGCATTATCGAGTGTGAATCTTATGTAAAGTCCATGATTTTGACTGTTTTATTGCATATCCTCTTAGGCTCCATAACTTCTATCATCCATCCAGTAATGCTAATGTGTTTGGCATTTATCGGCTCTAAGTTTTTGTGATGACAGTAGAAAATATGGGAAATTGGTGTTATTTCCCCCATCTCCTAAACTAATTATGAGTACAGAGTGAAGAATTGGCTGTGGGAATATCTGACAGGCTCACAATGACTGGAAAGTGAAGCATACTATTTTCTGACCCTGAGACACCACTGGGCACCACCGATACATGAGAAAGACTAATGTCTCTTTAATGGAGAAGGAAATCGGATCAGCTTTAAATGGTAGCTGCAGACACTGGGGGGGGGGGGGGGGGGGGGTACATTGTTCTGGTGGAAGAAGTCATGACTGATGTGTGTGTCTGCGTTATCTGCAGTGTAATAACCCCAAGACCAAGGAGCCCAAGCTGTCAGCGGCCGTGAGGATTGTGCCCGAGTGGGTGGAGTACGACAACAAGATAAAACAGTTACTGAGAGACGTCCAGGAGCAGAAAGACAATGACCGAGCGACGCAGACACAGAGCCCGATGCCTGCACCCTCCTCCTCTCCAGAGAAGACGGGTTAGTATACAGAGTCACTCAGTTTCTAGTCCCGTTATAGCTGCTCCCATACAGGAGAGAAGTCTCTGAACATATCAATCTATATCCCAATGGGCACAGATGCCAATTCGACATCCTATTCCACGTTGGTTCAACGAAACTTCATTGAAATGACATGGAAAAAATGTTGACTCAACCATTGTGTGCCCAGTGGGATGTGTGTATCCATTTATTTTCGTCCCTTTCTTTTAGCTTTTTTGATGTAGTTTTCTCTACTTATTTACAGTTACATCAAATACAACCCAATGTCCTAACAAGTCTAAACTGTAACCCGATAACAGCAGTCATTTCTCACCGTCTAACTTCCAGGCAGCGAGCGTGATGAACTCTAGCACCTGCCCACACTGCTGAAGAGGAGAGAGGCATATTTGCACCTAATTCTCCAATGAAGCTTGAAGACTACAAAGATGATGTACATTTCCCACAAACGTACTTAGCCAAGAAGTATTACGCCCTCCCTTTGAAAAGACAGAGAGACACGAGAATTATTATTATTTTTATAACGAAGGAGTCCTACGAAGGAAATCATTTGACGTAACCCTTTCTTGTGGTCTAATATAAACTTTATGAACAGTAGTTTGCTTCATGGTCTTCTCTTATGTAAAGAAGTATAAAGGGTTAAGAGGTCACTGTTGGTGAAAGCCATTTGCAGTCTGTAAAAGGCATTTGAAATGATTGCACTGATACTGTATGCAAAGAATCAAATGAATACGGCTCATTCATAAGCTGACTTTGTGGTCTCTGTGATCTGTTAAGCTCAGCTGACATTTGAATTTTTATATGACAACATTCTTAGCATTTTCGAGCACCAAGCCACATCTAAATTGCCTGGCAATGTAGGCTGCTAATGGGCCTTTTCAGTTTGTCTGTTATTGATTGGTGTGATATTGCCATTGACTTAAATGCCCATCAGCGCTTGGAGACAATGTTACATTTTGATAATTGATTTCTTGCACTACTTGCAAACAATTGTAATGGAGGCTCACATGGCTCATATCTGTACATTAATGTGCTCTGCTGTATAGGGGATGTAATCAACACTACACACACTGGTCCGAGAGTCCCACAATGCTGTCTGTCTGAATGATTGCTTCACCAACCATTTCAATTCTCTGCCAAGTGATGCAATACTGCAAATGCTTTGTTGCCAGATAGGGATCACCTTTTCCTGTAATCACTGGGAGGACATAGATCTAAGCATTTCACTATCCATTTACGAATATATGTACAATCTCAAACAATTAAGTTATCATTGTTTACATACCTTGTGTTTGTTGGTTAATGTATATTTTAGACTGCATTTTTCAATACCTTAATGTACAGCAAATCTTCTCAGGAATTAAATAGGTGTTGATGCATTATCAAAACTCCTTTTATACCTGTCACGGTCTTGTCTTAACAGCCAATAGCTTGCTCTTAAAGTTCAGCTTTCACCTCAGTGTGTCAAATGAAGGTGTTTCTTGTCTTTGTCATTTTCAGGTGTGAGGAATAAAATCTCTTTGCTACCAAAACCTCATTATGTATATGAACTGCCATTGTGTCAGTGTGATTGATGGAGGTGTGATGTGTGCCCTGGCAGAGGTACAGAACATGCTTATGAATATGAATTCTAATATTACTTGTCTGAGAGTGTATTCTGATATTTTCAAACTGGTTATCACGACCCATTCTAATTCACTTGCAGTCTCTGCACTCCACAAACAGAATATTAGGTTGAGGTCACTGTGTGATGAGCCCCAACATCATGTGTAACTATCGTGCCATTTCCCTTACATAAAGTCTCGTAGGCCCAAGTTGCTGGATTCGGACATTCACTATTAAAATGTGTTCTTTACGGCCCGCAATGGATACATGTTCAGTATTTTGCAGCTCGAGACTAATATCTAGGAGTTGATGCAGACGCTGTTTGCTAATGCTCAGACAGCGACTCATCTCGGCAGACTATTTTGCAACGTAGCCTATTCATGACTCAGCCATAACCCTTGTAATTTATAACAGTAACACTGTCGTCGATATGTTCCCTGCCTTGAGTCAGTATATTATATAGCACCATCTTCGGTTTTACCCTTCTCTCTTCCTTGTCCTCGAGTGGGTGGCCTAGGCGTGTCCAGGATACCTTGCATATCCATTTTTGCCGCAGCGTGGGAGAATTCTAGAAGTGCACACTTCGGGAGAAAGGAGAGATTTAAAAGCACGTTGTACCCTTTACAGTCAGCACTTGTATATTGAGCGGTTAATATTTACATAAGTATTCAGACCCTTTGCTATGAGACTAAAAATTGAGCTCCGGTGCATCCTGTTTCCATTGATCACCCTTTGTTTCTACAGCTTGAAGTCCACCTGTGGCAAATTCAATTGATTGGAAAAGTCTATAAACACCGGTCTAGATAAGGTCCCACAGTTGACAGTGCATGTCAGGACAAAAACCAAGCCCAGGTTGTAGGGATTTTTTTGCAGAGCTGAGAAAGGATTCCATCGAGGTACAGATGTGGGGAAGGGTACCAAAAAAGTTCTGCAGCATTGGTGGCCTCCATTCTTAAAAGGAAGAAGTTTGGAACAACCAAGACTTAGAGTTGGCCACCTGGCCAAACTGAACAACCGGGGGAAGAGGGGCCTTGGTCATTGAGGTGACCAAGCACCCAATGGTCAGTCTGACAGAGCTCTATAATTCCTATATGGAGCTGGGAGAACCTTCCAGAAGGACAACCATCTCTGCAGCACTCCACCAATCAGGCCTTTATGGTAGAGTGGCCAGATGGCAGCCAGGAGAAACACCCCAAATACAGGTGTGCCAAGCTTGTAGCATCACACGCAAAAAGCCTAGAGGCTGTAGTCACTGCCAAAAGGAGCTGAAAACTTACATAAGTGTTTTATTTTTAATAAATTAGCAAACATTTCTAAAATCCTGATTTGCTTTGTCATTATTGGGTATTGTGTGTAGATTGAGGGAAAGCATTTATTTAATCCCTTTTACAAAAGGCTGTAACGAAACAAAATGTGGAAAAATCAAGGGGTCTGAATACTTTCTGAAGGCACTGTAAATGGGACATTACTGAATTCCAAAAGGAATGCCATGATACTAGAAGCATAAATAGATCTTTATTTACAATTCGCAATGACTCCATTCATATAAAAATAGTACTGTATCTATGTACACATTAGGAATGGATACCAATTTTCAGTGTACACCACAAAAGGTGTCGTCTCTTTGGAATTAACCCAGAACTCAAATTGAAGATGAGAGTTGCTGCAAAGATTAAACATTTTAAAAAGTCAGTTGCATCAGAGAATGTAGCTCCAAAAACATATCGTTCAACAGCAAAGACATCTTTAATCTGTTCAAGTTGTCTCAGACATGTCATCATGAAAGTAATTGTGCTCTCCCTGAACGAGAGAGAGGTTAAGCTACAACCATACTGGATCAATGCCCAGAAGCTCCTCTCTTAAGGCTCACTGGTAGTTGAATTTGAAGTTGAACTGTCCGGAGCTGAAGGGGTTAAAGCCCTGGAAACCACTGTGAAAGTTGTGATGGTGTCCACCCTGCTGGCTCTCTGGGTCCATGGGGTCCTCGCCATTGTCAAACTTCTGCCGCATCTCTGTACAGGCACAGACACAGCAATGTTAACGCTGTTAACAGAGCAACAATAGACTGAGTGGAGGCATTCAGCGTTTTGAAACTGAAAGATCGAGAGCAGTTGAGAACCCTACGCATATTTGACAGGTGACTAGTTTTTCATCCATATGACAGGAGACACCATTTGATATTAATTGAACAGGTAGGAAGACAGAGGGTGATGCATACAATATGCCCAAATAAATCCTAGAAGTATACTAAGTGACATTTTATATAGAATGTCATGAAAGTATTGATTGGCAGTTGAAGGATAAACATTTCTACTGCGTTGAAAATGCACTAGAGAACTTGGGTCTGTACAGAGTGGTGCATGATGAACTCTGGGTTATCTGACCCTATACATCTGTCTGCTTCAGTCTTCATTGACATCTGGTTAGTGAACAGCTGCTGAGGGGGGAGTAAGCTCTGCCCATTTACCTGGATCAGTGAGCACTTCCTTGGCCTGAACAATGTCAATGAACTTCTTCTCTGCCTTCTTCTTCTCCACAGGATCCTGGAAGTTGTCTGGGTGCCACTGCTGCGCCTGCTTCCTGTAGGCCTTTACGATCTCCTTCTTCTGGGCAGTCCTGCGACAGGGACAAACAGAGGTAATACAATTTGGTTCTACTCGACAGTGTTCTACATGAGCTATGACTAGCAGAGCACCCCAGTCCCGACCACCATAGCAGTTTGTAATGCACCTCTTAATGCCCAGGATCTTGTAGTAGTCTCTCTTCTGGGACTGTTTGAGGAGGCGCTGTGCTTTCTCAAGCCCTTCCTTGATCTGCCGGTCATTCTCACTGTGCTCGCGGGCAGTCTCATAGTCCTTGATAGCTGCAGAGAGAGTAAACCCCCATAAATAACCTGTAATACGTGTGTATTCAATTGGGGGGGGGGGTCTATACAATACCCCCATTATTTTTGCAGTACCGAAGTCTGGTTCTGGTGATTAACCAGGTCTGTATAATACGCTGTCTCGTCATGGAGTAAACCCAATCATCTTAAGTTCAGTGTGATGTGCATCAATTCCAGCAGCCTGTGTGGACTAGAAGGTGGCGTGTGGTGGTTGAAGGCAGCCGTACTCTGTGAGGCGGACGGGCGGGCGGCTGGGCGAGAGGGAGGATTTAAGAGATGCTGCGGTTTACTGCGCCCTGTGGAGCCTGACAGTTTAAAAGCCCACATGACCGAGTCTGTGATGCTACCACCCACCCGCCGCTCTCGGTGTTCACGCCTAAGCAGATAAAGTGCCTTAATGACAATTTACGCCTCCTTTGCTGCCCAGTCAACATCCCCTGCGGTTGCTAGGCTGGTGTTTAGGAGATGGAGCCCTGGTGCGGGTAGCGCGCGCAGTTCCGACTGCCCAGATCGCCTGTGGCTACATGGAAGCTGCCTGAGCCGCATCGCAGCCAGCCACACATCCACGCTATTTATACACCGCAAAGACACTCACCACACAAACACGCCTTCGAGGCTAAGAGGGAGCTTTCTAAAATCACCAGATTGTTATGGAACAATTCCATTCACACTTTCCTCCTTTTAAAAATGTTAGCACCCTTGTATAAAAATGTACTATTTCAAGTCTACATCCATGACTAGCCTTTCAACAATTTGTCATGAGAATCGTTGGTAGTGAGAATTGTTGGTCTAGCGTAGCAGTAGGATTGGAAGTACACACCTACACTGTAGCAACAACTCCAGAGACCACAGGTAAGACTTGGCAAAGTGTTAAGGTCCCTTCCGATTGGACCGGTACAGATGGCACCACTGAGCCTGTGTGAGTGTGTTGGCTCTGCCACCACTGAATTGCTAGTGGCTTGATTAACGAGTGGCTGTGCAGCCTGGGAGGCAGCAGAGCTGTATATCACTCCAGGTTTTGCTTACTGCTTACTAGGGTCCAGATTAGAGGGGAAATTGCTCCCTCTGCATTTATAATACTATTGCATCACTTTGAGCTGACTAAATCACTGTTGAACAGAAAACTTAAAGTTAGTACATATTTTTCCTCCCATCCTTTAAAAAAAATTGTAGTAGCAATGCGTCTAACAAATGATTGTTTTTCATAGACTATAGATGAACATTACTCCGATAGTAAAACAGTGCCCTCTAGTTATCCTTCAGAATAATTCAGTCTACAAAGCCTCAACACCACTCCAAAAAAACTGAAGCCAAGACAATGTTGAACAGCAAACCTGACAAGATTCCACTGTTCAGCATGTTGTATGGACAGACTCATCCATGTCAGGAAAAAGTCAGATGCAATTAGAGAAGAGGAGAGTTCCTCCCATACTAATGTAAAAGTGCTTTAAACACTGGAAAGAGCACTATATAAATGCATTCCGGAAATATTCAGACCCCTTCCCTTTTTCCACATTGTAAAAAGTTACAGCCTTATTCTAAAAAATACATACATATATATACACATTTGTTTTAATCCTTATTGACACACAACACCCCATAATGGTGAAGTGAAAATAGGTTTAGGAATGTTTGCAAATGTATTAAATAAAAAACAAAATACCTTACAAGTATTTATACCCTTTGCTATGAGACTCAAAATTGAGCTCAGGTTAATTCAGTTTCAATTGATCATCTATGAGGAGGTTTCTACAACTTGATTGGAGTCCACCTGTGGTAAATTCAAAAGATTGGACATGATTTGGAAAGGCACACGCGTCTATATCAGGTCCCACAGTTGACAGTGCATGTCAGAGCAAAAACCAAGCCATGAGGTTGAAGGAATTGTCCGTAGAGCTCCAAGACAGGATTGTGTCAAGGCACAGATCTGGGGAAGGGTACCAACAACAATTCTGCAGCATTGAAGGTCCCCAAGAACACAGTGGCCTCAGTCATTCTTAAGTGGAAGAATTTTAGAACCACCAACAACCTTACTAGAGCTGACCACCCAGCAAAACTGAGAAATAGGGGGAATAGGGCCTTGGTCAGGGAGGTGACCATAAATCTGATGATCACTGACAGAGCTCCTGAGTTCCTATGTGAAGATGGGACAACCATCTCTGTAGCACTCCACCAATCAGGCCTTGATGGCAGGGTGGCCAGACATAAACCACTCCTCAGTAAAAGGGCACATGACAGCCTGCTTGAGTTCACCAAAAGGCACCTAAAGACGCTCGAAACAAGATTCTCTGGTCTGATGAAACCGAGATTCAACTCTTTGACCTGAACGCCAAGAGTCACGTCTGGAGGAGACCTGGCACCATCCCTTTGGTGAAGTATCGGTGGCAGCATCATGCTGTGGGGATGTTTCAGCAGCAGGGACTGGGAAACTAGTCAGGATCGAGGGAAAGATGAACAGAGCAAAGTACAGAGAGATCCCTGATAATAAAATAAAAAACCTGCTCCAAAGCGCTCAGACTTGGGTGAAGGTTCACCTTCCAACAGGACAATGACCCTAAGCAGAGTAAAGACGATGCAGGAGTGGCCACGCACGTTCTGTTATAATCTCCACCCGGCACAGCCAGAAGAGGACTGGCCACCCCACATATGCTCTCTCTAATTCTCTCTTTCTTTCTCTCTCTCGGAGGACCTGAGCCCTAGGACCGTGCCCCAGGACTACCTGACATGATGGCTCCTTGCTGTCCCCAGTCCACCTGACTGTGCTGCTGCTCCAGTTTCAACTGTTCTGCCTTATTATTATTTGACCATGCTGGTCATTTATGAACATTTGAACATCTTGGTCATTTTCTGTTATAATCTCTACCCGGCACAGCCAGAAGAGGACTGGCCACCCCACATAGCCCGGTTCCTCTCTAGGTTTCTTCCTAGGTTTTGGCCTTTCTAGGGAGTTTTTCCTAGCCACCGTGCTTTTACACCTGCATTGTTTGCTGTTTGGGGTTTTAGGCTGGGTTTCTGTACAGCACTTTGAGATATCAGCTGATGTACGAAGGGCTATATAAATAAATTTGATTTGATTTGATTTGAGTGGCTTCGGGAACAAGTTTCTGGATGTCCTTGAGTGGCCCAGCCAGAAACCCTATCTAACGTCTCTGGAGAGACTGAAAATAGCTGTGCAGCGATGCTCCCATCCAACCTGACAGAGCCTGAAAGGATCTGTCGAGAAGAATGGGAGAAACTCCCCAAATACAGGTGTGCCAAGCTTGTAGCGTCATATCCAAGAAGACTCTAGGCTGAATAGTTATGTAAAGGTCAGGTTGAAGTCAGAAGTTTACATACACCGTAGCCAAATACATTTAAACTCAGTTTCACAATTCCTGACATTTAATCCTAGTAAATATTCCCCGTCTTAAGTCAGTTAGGATCACCACTTTATTTTAAGAATCTGAAATGCCAGAATAATAGAAGGATTTATTTCAGCTTTCATTTCTTTCATCATATTCCCAGTGGTTCAGAAGTTTACACTACACTCAATTAGTATTTGGTAGCATTGCCTTTAATTGTTTCACTTGGGACAAACGTTTCAGGTAGCCTTCTACAAGCTTCCCACAATAAATTGGCTGAATTTTGGACCATTCCTCCTGACAGAGCTGGTATAACGAAGTCGAGTTTGTAGGCCTCCTTGCTCACACACGCTTTTTCAGTTCTGCCCACAAATGTTCCATGGGATTGAGGTCAGGGCTTTGTGATGGCCACTCCAATACCTTGACTTTGTTGTCCTTAAGCCATTTTGCCACAACTTTGGAAGTATGTTTGGGGTCATTGTCCATTTGGAAGACCCATTTACGACCACGCTTTAACTTCCTGACTGATGTCTTGAGATGTTGCTCAATATATCCACAATTTTCCTTCCTCGTGAAGCTATCTATTTTGTGAAGTGCACCAGTCCCTCCTGCAGCAAAGCACCCCCACAACATGCTGCCACCCCCGTGCTTCACTGGTGGGATGTTGTTCTTCGGCTTGCAAGCCTCCCCCTTTTTCCTACAAACATAACGATGGTCATTATGACCAAACAGTTCTATTTTTGTTGTTGCATTAGAGGACATTTCTCCAAAAAGTAAGATCTTTGTCCCCAAACGCAGTTGCAAACCGTAGTCTAGCTTTTTTATGACGGTTTTGGAGCAGTGGCTGAGCGGCCTTTCAGGTTATGTCAATATAGGACTCGTTTAACTGTGGATATAGATACTTTTGTACCTGTTTCCTCCAGCATCTTCACAAGGTCCTTTGCTGTAGTTCTGGGATTGATTTACACTTTTCGCACCAAAGTTTATCCATCTCTAGGAAACAGAACGTGTCTCCTTCCTGAGCAGTATGACGGCTGCGTGGTCCCATGGTGTTTATACTTGCATACTATTGTTTGTACAGATGAACGTGGTACCTTCAGGTGTTTGGAAATTGCTCCTAAGGATGAACCAGACTTGCGGAGGTCTACAATTCTTTTTTTTCTGAGGTCTTGGCTGATTTCTTTTGATTTTCACATGATGTCAAGCAAAGAGGCACTGAGTTTGAAGGTAGGCCTTGAAATACATCCACAGGTACACCTCCTATTGACTCAAATTATATAAATTAGCATATCAGAAGTTTTTAAAGCCATGACATCCTTTCCTGGAATTTTCCAAGTAGTTTAAAGGCACAGTCAACTTAGTGAATGTAAACTTCTGACCCACTGGAATTGTGATAGTGAAATAATAAGTCTTTTTGTTTTTCAACAATTGTTGCAAAAATGACTTGTGTCATGCACAAAGTAGATGTCCTAACCGACTTGCCAAAACCATAGTTTGTTAACAAGAAATTTTTAAGTTGAAAAACTAGTTTTAAATGACTCCAACCTAAGTGTATGTAAACTCCAACTATGTATGCATGTATACACAAATTAACAAAACAAAAAGTGTCATTATGACATATTGTATGTAGATTGAGGGAAGGAAAAAAACGAATTCATCCATTTTAGAATAAGGCTGTAATGCAACAAAATGTGGAACAAGTCCAGGGGTTTCAATACTTTCCGAATGCACTGTAAATTATACACTGTAAAGCCATTCAATTATTACAAATGAATTAGATATTACCTTCCTCGTACTGTTCATCCAGTAGGTAGGCCTCTGCTCTGTCCTTCAACACATTCACATTCTGAGGGTCAGACTGAAGGACCTCACTGCACACTGTGATGGCTCTGCTTACATCCTGCTGCTCCTGAACAAGGACACGAAGGGACATGCTCATACTACAAAACCAAACTCAGTCAAAAGACAAGTCTACATTTCATTAGTAATTCAAAAAAAACTTTATTGTCCTGTCAAATCTGCATTAGACAGATAGTCATACCTGTGCCAGACAGTGGCAGATGCGCTCCTTTGCATGGTGCGAGTACTGGGGAACATTTGGCTCAGTCTTAATCACGGACTCGTATTTACTCACTGCATCTCCATACCTACACGTGGGTTTGGGGTAAAATAGGAGTCTTAGTGACGTCTTGCCGCTAGAATTTTACACAACCGTTGCCGAGAATATCACCACACCCCCAGACCTACAGTACCAGTCAAAAGTTTGGACACGCCTACTCATTCAAGGGTTTTTCTTAATTTTGACTATTCTACATTGTCGAATAATAGATCTAGAACATTTCAAGAACTTTGAAAGTTTCTTTAAGTGCAGTCGCAAAAACCAAGCGTTATGACAAAACTGTCTCTCAACTGGCCACAGGAAAGGAACACCCAGAGTTACGTTTGCTGCAGAGGATAAGTTCATTAGAGTTAACAGCATATCAGATTGCAGCTACAATAAATGCTTCAGAGTTCAAGTAACAGACACCTCAACTGTTCAAAGGAGACTGAATCAGGCCTTCATGGTCAACTTGCTGCAAAGAAACCAATAAGAAGAAGAGACTTGTTTGGGCCAAGAAACACGAACAATGGACATTAGACCGGTGGAAATCTGTCCTTTGGTTCCAACCGCCGTGTCTTTGTGAGACACAGAGTAGGTGAGCGGATGATCTCTGCATGTATGGTTCCCACTGTGAAGCATGGAGGTTTGGTGTGATGGTGCTTTGCTGGTGACACTGTCGGTGATTTATTTAGAATTCAAAGCACACTTAACCAGTATGGCTACCACGGCATTCTGCTGCGATACACCATCCCATCTGGTTTGCGCTTAGTGGGACTATCATCCAGGCTGTGTAAGGGCTGTTTGACCAAGAAGGAGAGTGATGGAGTGCTACATCAGATGACCTCCACAATAACCCAATTTAGATTATTTGGAATGAGTTGGTGCACAGAGTGAAGGAAAAGCAGCCAACAAGTGCTCAACATATGTGGGAACACCTTCAAAAGACTGTTGGAGAATAATTCCTCAAAGCTGGTTGAGAGAATGCAGCTTTGCACACTCTTTGACAATCAAGGCAAAGGGTGGCTACTTTGAAAAACTTAACACTTTTGGTTACTACATGATTCCAGATGTGTTATTTCATAGTTTTGATGTCTTCACTATTATTCTACAATATTTTCAAAAAACTTGAATGAATGTGTTCACCTTTTTGACTGGTACCGATGATGCTAAATGTGATGTCAGATCCATTTAGAGAGAGTCTGCTTTTAATAGCTTATTGGGGGAGAGGATATGTATGAGAGGAGAAATAAATCATTTATAGGATACACACAGTATCTACAATGGATGTGTTCTCTGCTGATCCAAGGGTATATTATTAATACACACACAGGGACACACAGGGACACACAGGGACACACAGGGACACACAGGGACACACAGGGACACACAGGGACACACAGGGACACACAGGGACACACAGGGACACACAGGGACACACAGGGACACACAGGGACACACAGGGACACACAGGGACACACAGGGACACACAGGGACACACAGGGACACACAGGGACACACAGGGACACACAGGGACACACCTCTGCTGCTGGATCAACTCCTCTGCAGACTGGATGTGTTTGTTGAGCTTCTTGACTTGTTTGTAGTGGCTGTAACACTGTTCATGGTCTGGGTCCAGCTTCAGACATTCTCGAACCTCACTGGAGACAGAGAGGAAACACAACCATCTAGGGATGCAGCTTTGTCCAAAAGTAATGTGTGTGTCAATCTCACATTCACAGACAGTCTTACTTGAGGGACATTTCGTGGTCACCCAGGTGGTAGTAGATGGTGCTGAGTTTGTAAAAGGCCTGGGTGTTGTCACTCTTCAGTTTGGAGGCAGCCGTCAGGTCACTGATGGCCTTTCCCATCTCTCCCATCTGGATGAAGCACTCTGCCCGCAGCTCTCTAGAGCTGACGTCCCACACACACGTCTGGCAGGGAAGCAGTACAGCTCAATATGTGTCAACAGACTTGGTATAATGTTATGTTAGTGATGACAGTGACAACATCTAGTCTCAGGAAGAACAGCCACAGATCATAGTGTACTAGCAAGACTTGCTTTATCTCTGACATTAGGAGTTGAGTCAGGTGTGCCACTCACTTCAATAATTAGGTCCAGTTGGGCAGCGGCGGTGATGTAATCCTTGCGGTCAAAGTTAGCCCGTGACTGAGTCACCCACCTCTGGATTTCATCAGAGGTCTTGAGACGACTTTGGGCCTCCTTCTCATCTTTGTCACTAGGGTTCGAATTGAGCTGGAAGAGAGAACCATTCCTTTTAACCAGTAAAAAAGGGAAGGAAGCACACTAGATACTACAGCCTATTTACTTGGGAAAAAAAGTAACATTCCTTGAAAGGATGAACCCACTATTGCAAATACACTTAAAATAACACTCATTCTTAAAAGCTTTTACCCATCACTCCTCCCTGTACTTACAGTCCTGATCCCTGAACCCATTATTCACCAGCATTGTGCTCATCATCGCCATGATAGCAATCTTAGTTAATGGGACATACTTTACAAATAGACTTGGCTATCCTATGAGGATTTCTTGCTAGCTCAGCCCTAAGCAGGGGAGTGATGAATAAGTGTGATGCGTTACAGCATGCCTGTGTAGTAAACTGCTGAAGCAGCAGGAGCGCATGCACCTCTAGCCATAGTTGTCCACAACATATTGGCAAAATATGGCACATAAAACTGTACAGGTCCAAATGCATATTGCCCTCCAGCTATGACTCAGTGCCACGCAATAGCATGATAGTTGACTTCAATTATGGAACTTTCCACACCTTGAGCGGTCTCTTAAAATCTACTTCTACTAGCGTTTTAAAAACCAGCATTACATTGTGTCTGGGAAGCCACCTGGGAAGTGTCCTTGAATACATCATTTTAAGCCAAACAAAACACTCTCAATCCTGCTATTCTACATTGTAATAAAGTACATTATTTTGCATAGTGTTCCTCATTGCGTCCCCTCCCTGTATCTGAAGAGGGATGTGTAAATGACAAAGGCCCAAGGGGCTGCAGACCCAGGACAATACCTAAGGTGACAAGTGGCTAAAATTCAAACTCTACTGCTAGAAGAATTAGGCTACTTCAACATTTCCACTGCATATACCTACCCACTTAATGGAGTCAAATCATTAAAAGTAGAACTGCAAGGGCATTTATGTCTTCTGGCAATGTTATGAGGCTCCGGGCATAACGGTAACACTAATGGAAAATCTATCAGTGATTTTCACTCTTCATCCTTAAAATAAAATGGGCACCTGAAAACTATCCCCGATGGGCAAGAGGAGAGGAGAGATGACTAGACATTCAATTAAGCCTGGTTTGTACATTGTGTTCAGTAGGACAGACAATTTCACATTTCCAATGTTAATTTGGCTTATTGAATATGTCTGATATAAATGATAAAAATACCAGGCCATCTAATTTCATAACTGTATTTCATTATCCTTATTCCTGTTCAGGTAGGCATTGTTAAATCTTAGCCTTAGGATATTTGCCAATGAATATGGCAAACAACAACGCCAGTATCTACATTAGCGCAAGTGCATTAGGTTGATCTGAAGAATTTTTTGTTGTTGAGGGATGTACTGTAGATGGAGCTGTTTCCACTGGTCAATACCGACATCTCCTGGCTGCTACTCCTTAAAGTCACCAGTGGTGTAAAGTACTTAAGTAAAAAGACTTTAAAGTACTACGTAAGTAGTATCTGTACTTTATTGTTTATATTTGACTACTTTTACTTCACTACATTCCTAAATAAAATAATGTACTTTTTACACCATACATTTTCCTCTAACACCCAAAAGTACTCGTTACATTTTGACAGGAAACTGGTCCAATTCACACACTTATCAAGAGAACATCCCTTGTCATCCCTACCTGCTTTTGATCTGGAGGACTCACTAAACACAAATGCTTCATTTGGTAATTAATGTTGGAGTGTGCCCCTGGCTATCCGCCAATCAATAACAAAAATAAAATTATGCCGTCTGGTTTGGAATTTATAAGGAATTTGAAATGGATTATACTTAAGTACATTTTAGAAATTCCATTTATTTTTGATACTTGAGTAAAAACATATTTGTTTTTAAATATACTCAAGTATGACAATTGGGTACTTTTTCCACCACTGCAAGTCACTTCCAGTGAGATGGTTACTGTATGTTGGCATTACTTACAACTTTCTTAAAGTCACTCTCTGCTTCATCTAGTCTCCCCTGCTTCAGGAGTAGATTGCCTCTCTGAAGTCTTGCCTGTTGGAAGAGTGATAGACGAGATAAGTGCGCGTTTGCGGTTGATCTTAATCAAATTGACTTTAGTTAGTCTTCTTCTAGTCGAAAAATACTTTAAAACATATTAACAGTAAACTACTGTTAATAAACATTTCAAGCATACACTGACCTTGAAACCGTAAGACAAACACTCTTCCTCTTATGTTTCTGCTGCTAAAAGTAGACAGTGGACTCACCGATGTAAAGTCTGGTTTGAGTTCAATGACTTTGCTCAGATCCGGCAGAGCAGATTTAGATTTGCCCATGGCCAGGTAGACTGTCGCTCTCCTGTAGTAGGCCATGTAGTTCTTTGGATCCCCATCTGAACATGATCAAACACAGGCAATGACAAAACAATATATACATATTAAACAAATTATAAAATATCTGTTAATCATAAAACACTTTTTATTTTAAAAAGCACACATGAATATTCAGTTTGATTTTACTGTCAACAATGTAAACCCTTCAGTACTGACCAATAGCAGCATGGAAATGAGAGAGTGCATCAGCCAGCTGTCCAGCAGCAAGGAGTTTCTTCCCCATCTCCAAATGGTTCTCCAAACTTCCATCCTTGCCACATACCCCTGAAACCAAGGAGAATGTCATCCAAAATGTAAGTAACCACGATTTGTGCATATTACAGTATTTCCACCTCGTAGCTAGTCTTCCATTGCATTGTGATTTGATACAAAGTGGCTAGGTAGCTACTTCACTGATGATTAAAGTATGGTGACCGCTTAGGTGCTTTTAGCAACTCGGGTGTATTTACATACACTAGCGTTGTTTTCAATTGCATTAGGTTGCACAAAAACAGTCCATTGGACGCCAGATGTTAAATACAATGACTGCCAATCAATCACGTGACACCATGCATTCCTATGCGAGGACTCAATAGCGCATTGAAGATAAATTAAGTCGGTTTAGTTATAACAAAGATAGACGGTGTGTCGATTCAATTGGAAACAAATGAGTCATAGTGGGCAGCAAGGACAAGCAAGGAGGTGGGCAGAGCCAAGCATGAGCTAGCGAGATCCTATTGGTGCGTTCTAGCATACATTTGCATATTTCCGTTAGGGAACACCCACTCTGCCAAGTGCGCGTGTGCAATAAAGCAATTCACCTTTGCACTCCTAAACACCACCATTGTTTAAACTTTGGCAACGGGTAAAGTCTACAAAGCTTAGTTAACAACATATTTTTAGTTTTGAGAACATAAAACTGTATTGGGATCAAATGTTTCAATGAGAAAATTAGCAGAATGTCAGACAAAATCCATCTCTTTCCATCTTCTCCCACTGCCGGCCGCTGGGCTTCCTCTCACTACCATATGAGTGGAAACGGTAAGCGGATACTTCACATTTATATAGCCGGTGAAATATCTGTTTTATTTGTGAGAAGGCATCTCATGGAAGAATGTATATCCACAACTTGAGTTACTCCAGGAAGTGATGTTGCAGGCTAGCTCAGTGCTGCCCACTAAGAATGCAACTTTCCGTTCACTATAATGGGGATCCTGCTTGCTGCTAAGAATGCCTGCAGTATAGCCAGCAGCTGGCCTAGAACTACCATGGCTTCAATTAGGGGGCAGTCATTCTCCCCTAGTTAAACAACTCTGTCTCAATTTTACTGTACCGGTGGGCAGGGCGGTTGGTTATTATGGGGGGGGGGTTGAGACAATATCTAAAGGATCGTATTATTAAAACACTTTCCAAACGTGGGTGTGGACCATTTTCGGTTGGTTTCTATGAGGGGGAAATGAGTCTAAAAGTCCCCCACAAGTCAATTATTTTTGTCCACATGGCGCACGTGCAGTACTTTGATTTTGGCATGAGGTCAGCAGAGAGGACGTGGGAATACAACAGACCCACGTTTGGAAAGTATGTTAAATAATACGATCATTTGTATCAAATTCCCCCCGTCATAATGACCAACAGTCCCGCCCACCGGTACAGTAAGTTTAAATAAGTTTATTTCAACTTCTGGCGGACTGTTTGTGCAACCCAGTACAACTGAAAGCAAAGCTAGTGTATGTAAATACACCCGCGTTGCTAAAAGCAACTTACCGCAGCTGTGAAAGTAGCAACATTGTTGCCATGTAAATACAACTCGGTGGTGTAACGTTAGCAAGCCAGGTACCTAGTTAGCAAACAAACGTACTGCATGTATGCAAATGCCAACACAAATGATGGAATACATGAAGCACATGCTGTTGTTAACCGTTAGCTAGTTTGTAAGGCTATCTTCCATGAAACTCAATCCGGCAACCTAGCTAGTTATCTGTTCTAGCTAATATACTTGTTGTAGTTAGTCTGTATGGCAGGTTACTGAACCTGGTAGCATAACTGTAATAAAACATAGGTTGAAATCCATTGTCTGAGAAGGCTTACCTTCGTATCGCAGGTCAATCAAAACAAGAAGAAAAGGAACATAACTTATTATTTTGTGCACAACTGGGTTTATTGCAACCATAATGTAACTGTCTTAGTTCTTAGAAATAAAGGAAAATACTACCTACGACAATTCAAACTCTCACGAAACACTTGACAGTCCCATTTTTAGCTAGATGACAGCTAACGTTACTCAGTTAACCAACCAGACATAAAGCGAGTCCACCGGTCGTGGGTTACTCTGATTGGGCCATTTGTTGGAAAACTCCGCCCCCCACTGTTCGTTCAACGGAATCGAGCCACGGCAGCACAAAAGTAAGCAGTAAGTGCGTGTCATTCAGTGAAGGGCCAGAGGCTAGTATGAAAAAGCATCTATCTAGCTGTAGGCATGTTCAGTCACGGTTTTGAATAGAAGGCTCAGCCAACAATTAAATATTTGTCTCTGCTGTAGCCTAAACTGATGAAGATGCTTATTGATACGGGGTGCAATGGAAATCAAGTACGATTTAGGTTAGGTAGTGTTATGAATGATTGGAACATATGATCAATGTTTGGGATCTTTTATTCACATATAAAATACATTTCAGGACATGGGATGCAATACAAAGCGTACAATGGAAAAACAGTTGACCATTGATTAATACCTTCACAGTGTAATTTAGAGTTTAAGGCTTCACAGCAATATATGAATACAATACAAATATCTTATGAGTGTACAAAACATTTGGAACACCTTAATATTGAGTTGCATGCCCTTCTGCCCCCAGAACAGCCTCAATTAGTCGGGGCATGGACTCTACAAGCTGTCAAAAGCGTTCCACAGGGATGCTGGCCCATGTTGACTCCAATGCTTCCCACAGTTGTGTCAAGTTGGCTGGGTGTCCTATGGCGGGTGGACCGTTCTTGATACACACAGGAAATTGTTGAGCATGGAAAAACCCAGCAGCGTTGCAGTTCTTGACACACACAAACCGGTGTGCCTGGTACCTACTACCACAACCAGTTCAAAAGCACTTAAATCTTTGGTCTTGTCCATTCACCCTTTGAATGGCACACATATACAATCCATGTCTCAATTGTCTCAATGCTTAAAAATCCATCTTTAACCTGTCTCCTTCCCTTCATATACACTGATTGAAGTGGATTTAACAAGTGACACCAATAAGGGATCTTAGCTTTCACCTGGTCAGTCTCATAGAAAGAGCTTAATGTTTTTATTTTATTTTTTGTTTTTTTTACAAATGTCAAACTGCAGGTCACAACACATACGTGTTCAAACTGGAGGGTGTCTTGCTGCTGCTCCTTATGCTCCTAGTCTTACTGCTGGTCTTGGTCTTATGCTCTCTCCACCCTCTGTGAGTTCTGTTGACACAGGTAGGTACCTCTGTTTAGATGGAGGTGCCATGTAGCTATCAGGGAACTTGTAGACAGGCATGTGTTTGTTCTTTGATCTGTGAAGGTTGGATTGGAGATGGAACCATCATTAGATACCCTAATTAGGCACATGATTTGAAATCTAGAGCATGTCATTTAAAAAATAAAATCTATAAAACACACCTTGATTGACACCCTCCCTTATGTGCAAAGAAACTGCAAATGAGGCCCCCAACGACCAGTAGGTTCGAGCCTCCACATCCAATGGAAACACCTACTTCGATTTCTTTACCTATTAGTATCTGATTTTTAAAAAATACCATGAAGGTGTGTCATTCATTTTCATTGTTTACAACTCCATGTCCCTCCCTTATACTATAATAGCTGTGACGTGTTTTCATATATTACTGAGTACAAATCTAAACGCCAGTTTAAGTATTGGATCTACATAGAATTGATAAATGTCTACTAACTCTTGTGCCCTGAAATTGAGATCCTGAAATTCTGCTCTTACTTTGTTTCCATAATAAGAGAATGCAGTCATGGAACACAACCCTGAAACAAGACAACTCGACTGTTTGAGTTCACCCAGGAACCCAATGATCAGAATAACCACATCAACAAAAATAAATGTTTACCAGACACAAGATAGTTAATCCATCCATCAAAAGTCCCACTTTTCAGATCCAATCTCAGATCCTCCTATCTTAGTGCAGAAGATCCTCCTATCTCAGAATCCAAAGATAATAGAGGTGATAATCAGAGCCCGGAGCACATGGATGCCCCCTGTCCAGGAGGAACAAAGAGACCATGGTTTAGTCACAAGCCTTTCAATTCACTACTGCACAATACCTCATCCATTGTTGTACAGCATTAAGATACCGGAGTACATTTTCCTCTTACCTCTCAATGAACCTAATGCAGTTTCATTATTTTGACATACTGTTATCATTTAAAAAAAGACTCCTTCATCCACTTGAATTGTTCACTTACAGTTCAATGCGAACATTGATGGGATACCCTTGCAGTTGAACACTCCTGTTGAATCAGAAGTGCAATCCTTCCAGAGATTGGAGAAGTAGTTTGAAGTGGTCAGAACGATGCTGTCTACCTCAGAGCAGGTCCAGATCTCAGTGGCATTGTAGAGCAGACCAGGATCCATCCACTCACACAGAGCACTAAGCAGCCAATCTCCATGCACATTGCTACTGTTCTGTAGTTGATTGCTGCCTCTCTGTATGCAACAGACACCAGGCAGAGGGAGAAAGCCAAGTAATGACAGTTGAGCTGTTGCCGTCCCTTTCAGAACTCAAACTGAGAAGAACTGTGAGCTATCGGGAGAATGAAGGCTCACCTTCTTCCACCACCCCCACCTCTCCTCAACGCATTGAGAGCGTGTCTTTGTGTATATCATCACACCTCCTCTCTCCAAACGGATGGAAAAAGAGGCAAGGTGTATGCTGACCGATGACTTTTCTCCCCATGAGGGCATGCCATGTTTGTTATTGGTACAATATCCAGGATTCTACCAACATTAAGTTTGTTTCGTATAGGCCTAAAAACACAGGTTGTGTTCATGTTATGGCTTTGCCATCAAATCAAATCAAATTTATTTATATAGCCCTTCGTACATCAGCTGATATCTCAAAGTGCTGTACAGAAACCCAGCCTAAAACCCCAAACAGCAAACAATGCAGGTGTAAAAGCACGGTGGCTAGGAAAAACTCCCTAGAAAGGCCAAAACCTAGGAAGAAACCTAGAGAGGAACCGGGCTATGTGGGGTGGCCAGTCCTCTTCTGGCTGTGCCGGGTAGAGATTATAACAGAACATGACCAAGATGTTCAAATGTTCATAAATGACCAGCATGGTCAAATAATAATAAGGCAGAACAGTTGAAACTGGAGCAGCAGCACAGTCAGGTGGACTGGGGACAGCAAGGAGCCATCATGTCAGGTAGTCCTGGGGCACGGTCCTAGGGCCATGGTTTTCCTTATAGGTTTCAGTCTGCAATAGAGGTTTTACGAAATAGTTGTGTCTGCAATAATCACTCCATTATTTCTATTGTATATCCAAAGTTGTATTTATATTCATCAAAATATGAAACATATCATAATTGCATACAAAGATCCTTCTCATGTCATACTTTCACAGAATCTCATCTTTTCTGGGTGTATCAATCATACAGACAGAAAACAGATAGGCTTAACAGTATGTGGCAGATTTGTAAATTAAAACCTATGGCATAGCAATACAATACATAGCAATACTATCTTAATTTGACCAGTTAAACAGCAGGAAAATAATCCTGCAGGGACAGGAAATGTGAATTATTATGTGGATTGAAATTAATGGACTTTTTTTGTCGGCGTTGATACATTTTTCGTTATGATAAAGCAAATCTGACATTTTAACATGGACATGACAAACTTTAGAAACCTTTTAAAACCTCAAATACACTAGAATTAGCATTTCCTTCTGTGCAGGAAAATTCTCTACAACAACAGAGTGATCAAATGAAAATTGACCTGAAAAGACTAGATCAAATAATGTAGCTGGGGAAAAAAACAATGTTCACAATTTCCTTAATAGACTTTATCTTAATGGTATTTACAAACACATTGTCTGAAACTAGTACTGTAGCCAATGCCACTACACAAAAGCATCTCTGTCTGACAGCTTCTCAGGTGTTATCTGGGAGATCCTAGTGAGTTTAGAGCTGCTGGTTATCCCTGAGCCGTAGGATCTGTACTGTCTGGGTGGTCTGTAGTATCCAGTGTAAAGGGTTCTGCCTCCGGCCCGAGAGGCCATGTATGTTCGTGTTCTAGTACCACCATGGGCGAGCACCACTCTGAAATAATGAGACACACAGTAAAACATATTTCTCATTGTTTTCATTATTCAATGAAGGCAATACAACGATGGCACACTAGAATGATGGGATCTTACCGTTCAGAGATATAATGAATATCTATCATTCTGATCAAATGACTTGTTCAAAACAGTTTTCTTACTTTGCTTTAGGGAATAGGACTTTGTATACAGTCACAGCGTAGAGAATGCCCCCTAAGAGGATGCAGAAAGACCCAACCAATCCTATAAAAATGGGAGGTCCTAAGTCATACCTTAGAAAATAGTAGAAAGCATACATCAGTACAGTTACTAACATGTGCAGCTGTTAATTTGTATTTCTAATTTCAAACAGATTATTTGAAATATTAATCTTACTTTAGGATTCCTGGCGAAGATTGAGTGAAAGTTGTCCTTGCGACTTTGTTGATGTATAAGCAGTATGCAGCTAAGTCTGACACACCTGTGTGAAGAGGTTTCAGTCATACTTGGAAATGTTGATGGGAAAAAAACAAGTCATCTGGAGAAATGAACATACCATGGACAGTACTTACCACCGACAAAGTGAAATACGGATCCAGCGAACAAAAGCATATCCTTGTTTTTTCCCCCTCCTCCAATATAAGTGCACTCCATGCCAACAAAGCAAAATATTGCACCAAAAAACCCAAGGGTTAGTCCACACATCAGCAGGCCTCTCACTCCCTGGACGATAGCTGTAAAATAATATATATATTTTTTTTTTAAATAAAAGGAGAAGATATGAGTCAACATATCATCGGTCAGCACAACGTTTTGGTTGTTGCTCTTTCCATTAGAAAAGCTCAACAAGCTCTCAAGAATTCAAATCATGTTTGAGTATGAAATAATGCAACAGGATGGTGATCAATTTACAGAGATCCTACAATGTAATTAATATACCAGAAAGTCAGATGTTTGAACAATGTTCTTACGTTTGACAGACCACAGCACAGGGTAGTCTCTGCAGTTGGTGACTGCTGTCGAGTCTGTGAAGCAGTCCTGCCACAGGTTGGACCAGTACCAGGCCACCTTGATAATGAATGAACCTCCCTGGCCACCTATCTGGGTGATCCTCCAGTAATCCATTGCCATAGTACAAAGTACAAAAAGCCATCCCAGCGTTGAGATCAAGAAACCAGAAACCTGGATCAGCCTTTTCCTCATGGTTCCAGATGAGAAAGGATGGGTGTGCTAACCTGCTGCTCCTCGGCACTCCTGAAGAGGTGCGCGTGAGGGTCGAGACTCAGGACACACGTGATGCCGGGACTGCTGTAGGATGTTGGTGCTTGTCTTGTTTCAGTAGGTGATAACATGTCTCTCTGGACTGGATGACATGGTGTGTGTGTATAGGAGAGTGTTGATGTGGACTCTGTTGTCAAAACCATGATGGAAGCTGTTTACTGTAAACTGTAAGGAGTGTGGGTCCAACTTGAAATTAATCACATCACTGACAGCTTTACACAAAGGGCATGTGTTTCATTTGAACCATGCTGGTAAAACCCTTTGTTTAATTTAATATGTAATATTCTGAAAAAACATATATTATAGACTTTCTATATTTAGTGGTAGTAATTCACTTTGTACTATTGTAATGGCATAGTAATTACATCATATTTTAGGGAGAGAGGATTATTTGAAACAAGCACAAATACACAGGATTTTATAATAGGCTAAATATAAGTTGTTTAGGATTTTCTGAAATAGGTGCCAGTTGAAATTGGACTGTAAATAATGAGTTCTTGAAATATACAAGAGGTACTGTAACTGGATAACACTTTTGCAAAAGTGACCTCAAAGATATGTTGATTATAAAACATGCTGTAGTTTATGGTTATGTCAATGGTAGGTTAGAAACATGATGTTGTCGATGTTAAACATAGTTTTAAATGGTCTGTCATTAAAGATTAACAGCATTTTAATGTTTGTCTAGCAGATAAAGAGACAGGCAAGACAAGACAATATAACAGTTCACATCCTCACTTTAATGTCAAACAATTATCAAAAAATAAAATTAAAAAAAAATCAACAATTGTACAGAAAAGTGGTTATTATTGACACTATTTCGATTCGCAGCGTAGGTCTACCAGAAGGCTCACATTTTATTATAAAGTAAATATCAGAGCCTCAAATCTCAGCAAATCTTCTACGAACTCAAAAAAGCTCTGATTTCCATTGGACTAGAAATGAGTGCTGTCATAAATAGGTGAACATGGGGATCAACTCCAATATAAAGTGATCTCTTTCTGATCTGTCATAATTTGTGACACAATGGGCCAGCCAGTCACGTAACACATTCTTTCTCCTCTTAACTGGTATGTCAGTATATTGGCCTCTCGAGACCATGCCACTGTTCAGGTTCTGCATTTGTCCTATCATCCCTTACACATAGGCATTCTTATCAAAGTGCTGTACTCTAGAAGAGCTACTGTACTCTGGTGGAGGCCTCTGGCTCATGGGCTGTGCATGCCCTCTAGGGTGAGAAGAAACATTAGAGGCAGAGGTAGCTCCTCTGTAGGCATAGCCAGTGTGACTAGAGGGAGAGTAGAGAGAGAAAAATGTTAAGTAAACCAATAATGTAATTGACCAAATGTCATTACATATTATTGAACTTTATGACTTACCTTGTAGTGGAACTATCTGCTATTGAGAAGCAGAGTATCACCCCTCCCAGAATACAAAGAATAGATCCTGCCCAACCAATGAACAAGGCAACCCCCAGTTCATACCTGCAAAACAGGGGAACAAAGGAGACTAGTTATTTAACAGCAGCATTACTTCATCCATGATCATGTGGGTCACTGCTGTACAGTGGATTGTGAAAGTATTCACCCCCCCCTTGGCATTCACCCCCCCCCCCCCCCCTTGGCATTTTTTCCTATTTGTTGCCTTTCAACAAATAGGAAAAACAGGTTTCCCGCAAGAATATCCCTGTATTTAGCGCCAGCCATCATTCCTTCAATTCTGACCAGTTTCCCAGTCCCGGTCGATGAAAAACATTCCCACATAGTGTTTTCCTTGATGTCCAAAAAGCTCAATTTTAGTCTCATCTGACCAGAGTACCTTCTTCCATATGTTTGGGGAGTCTCCCACATGCCTTTTAGCGAACACCAAACGTATTTGCTCATTTTTCTTCTTTAAGCAAGGGCTTTTATCTGGCCACTCTTCTGTAAAGCCCAGCTCTGTGGAGTGTATGGCTTAAAGTAGTCCTATGGACAGATACTCCAATTTCCGCTGTGGAGCTTTGCAGCTCCTTCAGGGTTATCTTTGGTCTCTTTGTTGCCTCTGATTAACACCCTCCTTGCCTGGTCCATGAGCAGCCCTCCTTGGCAGGTTTGTTGTGGAGCCATATTTTTTAATAATGGATGTAATGGTGCTCCATGGGATGTTCAACATTTTTTATATTTTTTTATAACCCAAACCTGATCTGTACTTCTCCACATCTTTGTCCCTGACCTGTTTGGAGAGCTCCTTGGTCTTCATGGTGCCGCTTGCTTGGTGGTGCCCCTTGCTTGGTGGTGTTGCAGACTCTGGGGCCTTTCGGAACAGGTGTATATATACTGAGATCATGTGCCAGACCATGTGACACTTAGATTGGACACAGGCGGACTTATTTAACTAATTATGTGACTTCTGAAGGTAATTGGTTGCACCAGATCTTATTTAGGGGCTTCATATGCACGCACCACTTTTCTGTTTTTGTTATATATATCATTTTTTGAAACAAGTAATTTTTTACATGTCACTTCACCAATTTGGACAATTTTGTGTATATCCATTACATGAAATCCAAATTAAAACCCATTTAAATTACAGGTTGTAATGCAACAAAATAGGAAAAACACCAATGGGGATGAATATTTTTGCAAGGCACTGTATGTCTGATCCTGTACATCAAATTAGTTACTCACTTCTGAGCGACAAACATGGGGTTAAAAAACTCAGATGTTATCCTGTGTGCATACAGGGAGCATGCAGACAACGAGCAGAGACCTGCAGAGAAGAAAAGAGCGTTCAGTGCTGCAGACTTGGTAAACTATGCCAGTATTGTCCATCAATGGCTGTGACATGATAGTTACCGCTGAGTATGAAATTGACTCCGGCGATGCAAGCTGTCCTGGCCTTGCTTTGGTCTGATCCCCCAATCTTGGTGCACTTCATTCCAACCAAGGCGAAGACAGCACCAAAGAAGCCCAAACATACAGCAGTGATCATCAGACCCCGGCAGGCCTGGATGTAGCCTGGAAGAACAAGCGTCGACCACGTCAGACATCTGTTACACATACCTTTAGGCCATGCTTCTTGATTTGATGCATGGTCAGCTGTAGTTGTAAGCATAGTCGAAGCGTTCCCAATAGCTAAATGTCCCCCAGCCATTTCCCCCAATGCCCTCCCCATCTCATTACACCAACATACAGAATTACCACACATCAAAAAGTGAAAGCTAAATTATCATTGGCAGATAATTTTGCTTATTTTAACAATTGTGCTTATTTTAACCAATAAAAGGCTTAATTCATGTAATTTATCTTATTTCAAGATTTTTTTACCTTAATCGTCTTAAGGTAAAATATCTTGCCAATATTGTAGCTTGGTAGTAAAAAAACACACATTTTAAGTGAATTATCACTCAATGTAAGATATTTAGGCTTGCTTAGACTTGTAAGCATAACCAGTAATTGTTTCTTAGTAAAGAGATATGCTAATTTTGCCGATGTGCCCTTGAGCAAGGCACAACCTTAATTTGCTCCAGGGGTGCCGTACTACTATGGCAGACCCTGTAAAACAACACATTTCACTGCACCTATCCGGCGTATGTGACAATAAAACATATATTTTTTTTGTAGTCTTGAAATTGGAGCTGCCTTTGAGATGTGATTAACAGGCAAATATTAGCTTGGTGGTAAACCCCAGAAATTAGCCAACCATGGCAGAAAGCCCCAAGCTGCCAGTAAATCTAATTTATAGCCTTCAACTCCCATGAAGTTAGGCTAAACATTGACATCTCTGAAGGTAGATGAGTTGTCCCTGGGAGAAAACCTGCATTGTACCTTCCCCTAAAATCTATTAGCACTGGCAAGCTCTGAGCACTTCTCTTTCCAAGTAATGAGCCCTTCTCTTTCCAAGTAATGAGCTTGAAATTGAACTGTGGCACAGTTACACTGATGTGGCAGATCCACTGACCCTCATCTGAGACACACTGACCAGATGCTGAAACACTGCTAGCCTGCAGACTACACTTTCATTAGCACCCATGAAGTTGAGTACAATCCATGTAACAGGCTTTTACAACTAGTCCATACATAATGAATGTATTAAGATGTAATAACTTGATCAACTGGATCAAAAAATGGGAATAACTATACATTTACACAATGAGGGCATTAGAAATCACAGTAATATGGAGCTCTTACAGTTTAAAAGCTGTGTATTGTATCACCATAGGCAAGTAGGCCCTCTTACGCTTGCAAAGCAGCTGCTATAAGACCCTTTCCCAATGACAAGAAATAAACTTTGAGCAGACCGTCCAGTGCCAGCATGGAGGGAAAGTCCTTGCAGTTGGAGACTCCTGTTGAATCAGTGACACAGGTCTTCCACAGGTTGGACCAGAAGGTAGCTGTGGTGATGACCGTGCCATCCAGAGAGGACACCTTCCAGTAATCCGTGGGTATGGTGGAGGAGATCAGGACCCAGCCAGAGGTGGTGAGAATAAAGGCCAAAATCTCTGTCACCATGTTACTCATTGTGTACAATAGAGTGCTTTCTACTGAAGTTGGTAAGATCTTCAGACAAAAGAGTAACGGTGTGACTGATGGTCCACTGGCCAATGAATATTGTTGAAGACAATCCCAGGCGTGGGCTCTAGAGAAGTAACCCAGGTTAAATGGCCATGGTGGGATTGATGGTTAATATGTCCTGGACTGTTTTATATTCAGTAGGGAGGGGTTTAGCCCTCATTATCGACTGACCAATGGTGTCTACCTTCCTCCACCCCCTCACCTCACACACGTCACTCACTGTGATAGAGTTGATGGCAGCTAACTGTGCCAAAATGGTCAAAGACGGTGGAAACAGTCATGTGTCAAAATGTCTCATGATGACTTCATGATGGCTCACAGAACAAGAGGATGAATATACATGATTCAGAACATTTAGAACTTATAGGCGGGTAACTTAATGAAGGCACATAAACAGGCACAACCAGCCTGAAAGCCCCCGTGCATCTCAAAGGGGGATAATCATTCAGCCACTTTTGACTCTGTCACAACAACCTATGCATACAATACATTTTTGAGCTCACCTTGTTGTGCTCACTTGAACAGGAAGGTGGCGCGGCGGTCCTTCATGGGAAAATTTTGTCATCAAAGTCTGGCATTCTCTGGATTTATGGTGCTTTCAAAACAACTGAGAACTCGGAGAAAGACCAGGTCGAATCATGATGATGTCATTGATCTTCAGGTCGTAGCTCTAGAAAGAGGCCAGATTCATTCATATAAAAAAATAAAATTATTTCCACTTTGACATTAAAGAGTATTTTGTGTAAATTGTCGACAAAAAGAATACAATTAAATCAATTTTAATCCCACTATGTAACACAATAAAATGTGAAGAAATCCAAGGGGTATGAATACTTATGATATACTGTACAGTACAATGCCTATTATTCTTGGATATTCAAATGTTTCAGTTGTGTGTTTTAAATATTGCAGTTTTAGTTTATTTCCTGTATTTAACAAATGGATGACTTATAAAGATGATCATGCTTCAATACATCAGTTCTGCACATAGAACTCTGTAATGCATAGCTAAGACTGTTGTAGACACCATCAACTGTCCAGATAAATCATATGCCAAATATGCTTCATTTAAATGTCAGCTTTACATTCGCGTCTATGATTAGTACACTCTTAGAAAAAAGGGTTCCAAAATAAGAACCCTTTTGGGTTCCATGTAAAAACCCTCTGTGGAAAGGGTTCTACATGGAACCCAAAAGGCTCTACCTGGAGCCCAAAAGGGTTCTTCAAAGGGTTAAGCAGATAAAAAAAATGAGAAGAAATAAAATGCCCCAAGCAAGCAAATTACACAGGGGACATGTGTTCCACAGAAATGATTTACACTTAGGACGTCTTGCCTCACACCATTTACCGAGAAGAGATGGAGAGACATGGCCCATAGTGAAAGAATAAAGTCAACTGATGGTTATGTATTAAAAAAGGCACATTTTTGAAAGGTTTTTATTTTCTCTTATTTTTTGTCTTTTTTTGTGCTCTCCAGATTTGGTCTTTGAGTGAAGTGAAGTATCATATTAACATAAAAAATATATAGGACAATCAGTAAGCCATAAGACAATGAGTAATGTGACAAAGTCCAGTTACGAGTAAACGATTGCTGTTAAGAGAAAGATAAACTTGCTGCGTTCATAACCAAGTGGGAGGTGGGAATTTACCAGTTGTGAAGGCGTAAAAACCAGTTGTATGCACTGACGTGCTTTGAACTCGTTGAGAAATGCCGATTGGCTAATGGCCAACAAGCTGTGTCAACCATAAACCAAAAGTACAGCTATAATGCTTGTAAACAAATTATAGATTTTAGAAACCATATTAATAGATTGCTTTTTATAAATCATGTTTTCTTGTTACATTTAACTGTCGAAAATTCTGTTAACAAGGTCATTTACTTAGTAGGCGATGTCAGAAGTCAACATGTGGGAGAAGTTGGAGCTCAGGAATGATATACTAGTTTTCCCCTATTAATTATCAGTTCAAATCAAGTCAAATTGTATTGGTCACATACACATGGTTAGCAGATGTTATTGTGCGTGTAGCGAAATGCTTGTGCTTTTAGTTCTGACAGTGCAGCAATATCTAACAAGTAATATCGAACAATTCCACAACAAATACCTACTACACACAAATCTAAGTAAAGGAATGGAATAAGAATGTATAAATATAAATATATGGATGAGCAATGTCAGAGCAACATAGGCTAAGATGCGATAGATAGTATTGTTCGAAGGGCATTCAAGTGATTTTTCTGCCATTTGTATGTGGTAAATTCCCACTTCCCACTTGTTTACGAATGCAGCATTAGGGTAAAAATACCTTTCGTTTGAACTTAAAGAAACATTATAGGCTATAAACTCACTATTATACAATGTATATGTGTTACAGAAAGAACCCCCCAAAATGTATGTCTGGAACAGGAAACAGGAAGCTTTATCATGAAAATACATTACACATTACATTAATTAAATTAACCCAAATGCAAATGTCATGAGCTGACTGTCTTATTTGGGTCAAATTCATGTTGAAATGGGGCCCCTGACAGAAACTCCATATCTGGGCATAGCTGGCTCCTGGAAAATGTGTGTTGAATTGGTGCCCTATCAGGATCTCCCGATATGGGCCTAGCAGGAACTCCACATATGGGCATATGTAATTCATCACACCTGGGCTCAATCTGAGTTAGGAATCTGATTGGATAGGAATTTCTATTTAAAAGGGGTTTTCAGGTTGGTAAGGCTTTAGAGCCTTTCATTTGAATGTTGCTGCAAGCCAAATACAGATGCACATTTTGTGTGTAGATTGTCTTTGTCTGTTTGGGTTGCTGGAGAGACTCTGCTGCTGAGGGGAGAGTAGTAACTCACCTGCAATTACACCGGCACACAAGGCCTGACACAGATAATGGATTCATTTGTGATGTACCAGTGACTCGTTCAATATGGAAGTGGACCAATGAAGCAGATGCTAAGCTACAGGACTGTCTTTGCTAGCACAGACTGGAATATGTTCTGGGATTCATCTGACACCGTTGAGGAGTTTACCACAGTCACAGGCTTAATTAATAAGTGCGACGACGTCGTCCCCACAGTGAACATACATTACGAACATATACCAAACAGAAGTTTTGGATTCCAATTTGTAAGTCGCTCTGGATAAGAGCGTCTGCTAAATGACTTAAATGTAAATGTAAATGTACAGGTAACATCCACAATGAGCTAAAGAATAGAGCTGCCACTTTCATGGAGCAGGGACACTAATCCAGACGCTTAGAAATCCCACTACACTCTCCGAACCATCAAACAGGCAAAGTGTCAACACTGGACCAAGATAGAATCATACTACACAGGATCTGATGCTTGTCGGATGTGGCAGGGCTTTCAAACTATCATGGATTATACCTACATGTTTCAAGCAGACCCAAGAACGCCAAGGTAACCAGTCTCTAAATGACTATCGCCCCGTTGCACTTACATCTGCAGCCATGAAATGCTTTGGAAGGCTGGTCAAACCAAATGTATTTATATAGACATCAGCCGATATCTCAAAGTGCTATACAGAAACCCAGCCTAAAATCTCAAACGGCAAGCAATGCAGGTGTAGAAGCACGGTGACTAGGAAAAACTCCCTAGAAAGGCCAAAACCTAGGAAGAAACCTAAAGAGGAACCAGGCTATGAGGGGTGGCCAGTCCTCTTCTGGCTGTGCCGGGTGGAGATTATAACAGAACATGACCAAGATGTTCAAATGTTCATAAATGACCAGCATGGTCAAATAACAATCACAGTAGTTGTCGAGGGTGCAGCAAGTCAGCACCTCAGGAGTAAATGTCAGTTGGCTTTTCAAGGCAGATCATTAAGAGTATCTCTGCCGCTCCTGCTGTCTCTAGAGAGTTGAAAACTGCAGGTCTGGGACAGGTAGCACGTCCGGTGAACAGGGAAGGATTCCATAGCCGCAGGCAGAACTGTTGAAACTGGAGCAGTAGCACGGCCAAGTGGACTGGGGACTGCAAGGAACCATCATGCCAAGTAGTCCTGAGGCATGGTCCTAGGGCTCTGGTCCTCAGAGAGAATTCGAGAGAGAATACTTAAACTAACACAGGACACCGGATAAGACAGGAGAAGTACTCCAGATATAACAGACTGACCCTAGCCCCCCGACACAAACTACTGCAGCATAAATACTGGAGGCTGAGACAGGAGGGGTCAGGAGACACTGTGGCCCCATCCGATGATACCCCCAGACAGGGCCAAACAGGCAGGATATAACCCCACCCACTTTGCCCTAGCACAGCCCCCACACCACTAGAGGGATATCTTCAACCACCAACTCACCATCCTGAGACAAGGCCAAGTATAGCCCACAAAGATCTCCGCCACGACACAACCCAAGGGGGGGGGCGCCAACCCAGACAGGAAGATCACGTCAGTGACTCAACCCACTCAAGTGACGCACCCCTCCTAGAGATGGCATGGAAGAGCACCAGTGACTGCCAGTAAGCCAGTGACTCAGCCCCTGTAATAGGGTTAGAGGCAGAGAATCCCAGTGTAGAGAGGGGAACCGGCCAGGCAGAGACAGCAAGGGCGGTTCCTTGCTCCAGAGCCTTTCCATTCACCTTCACACTCCTGGGCCAGACTACACTGAATCATATGACCTACTGAAGAGATGCGTCTTCAGTAAAGACTTAAAGGTTGAGACCGAGTCTGTGTCTCTCACATGGGTAGGCAGACCATTCCATAAAAATGGAGCTCTATAGGAGAAAGCCCTACCTCCAGCTGTTTGCTTATAAATTCTAGGGACAATTAGGAGGCCTGCGTCTTGTGACTAGCGTATGTGTAGGTATGTACGGCAGGACCAAATCAGAGAGATAGGTAGGAGCAAGCCCATGTCATGCTTTGTAGGTTAGCAGTAAAACCTTGAAATCAGCCCTTGCCAGGAGTGTAGGGAGGCTAGCACTGGAGTAATATGATATTTATTTTTGGTTCTAGTCAGGATTCTAGCAGCCGTATATAGCACTAACTGAAGTCTATTTAGTGCTTTATCTGGGTAGCCAGAAAGTAGAGCATTGCAGTAGTCTAACCTAGAAGTAACAAAAGCATGGATTAATTTTTATGCATCATTTTTGGACAAAAAGTTTCTCATTTTTGCAATGGAAAAAAGCTGTCCTTGAAACAGTCTTGATATGTTCGTCAAAAGAGAGATCAGGGTCCAGAGTAACGCCGAGGTCCTTCAGTTTTATTTGAGACGACTGTACAACCATCAAGATTAATTGTCAGATTCAACAGGATACCTCTTTGTTTCTTGGGACCTAGAACAAGCATCTCTGTTTTGTCCGAGTTTAAAAGTAGAAAGTTTGCAGCCATCCACTTCCTTATGTCTGAAACACAGGCTTCTAGCGAGGGCAATTTTGGGGCTTCACCATGTTTCATTGAAATGTACAGCTTCGTGTCATCTGCATAGCAGTGAAAGTTAACATTGTTTTTGAATGACATCCCCAAGAGGTAAAATATATAATGAAAACAATAGTGGTCCTAAAAACGGAACCTTGAGGAACATTGAAATTTACAGTTTGTCAGAGGACAAACCATTCACAGAGACAAACTGATATCTTTCTGACAGATAAGATCTAAACTAGGCCAGAACTTGTCTGATTAGACCAATTTGGGTTTCTAATCTCTCATGGCTCACATCAACACCATCATCCCAGACACCCTGGACCCTCTCCAATTTGCATAGTGCCCCAATAGATCCATAGATGACACAATCTATATTACACTTCTACCTGGGCAAAATTAACACCTGTGAGAATGCTATTCATTGACTACAACTCAGCTTTCAACACCATAGTGCCCTCCAAGCTCATCATAAAGGTAAAGACCTTGGGATTAAACACCTCCCTCTCCAACTGGATCCTGGACATTCTTACTGGCCGCCCCCATGTGGTGAGGGTAGGCAACAACACATCCACCACAATGACCCTCAACACGGGGGATTCTCAGGGATGGGTGCTAAGTCCCCTCCTGTACTCCGTTCACCCACAACTGCTTGGTCACGCTTAACTTCAACACCAAGTTTGCAGACGACACGACGGTGATAGGCCTGTACACTGACGACAATGAGATGGCCTGCAGGGAGGAGGTCAGACCTTGCAGTGTGGTGCCAGGACAACAACCTCTCCCTCAACATCAGAAAGTCAAAGGAGCTCATCGTGGACTACAGGAAACGAAGGGCCGAGCACGCCCCCATCCACATCAAAGGGTCTGTAATGCAGCAGGTTGACAGAGTCAAGTTCCTCAGTGTCCAAGTCACAAAATAATTATCATGGTCCACAACCACCAACACAGTCGTGAAAAGGGAATGACAACGCCTCATCCCCTGCATGAGGCTGAAAAGATTCAGCGTGGGTCATCAGATCCTCAAAGTTCTACAGCTACACCCTTGAGAGAATCTTGACTGGCTGTACACCACTTGGTATTTTTTTGCGAAGTGCTACAGAGGGTAGTGCTTATGGCCCAGTACATCACTAGGGCTGAGCTCTCTGCCATCCAGGACCTCTATACCAGGCGGTGTCAGAGGAAGGCTCTAGAAATTGTCAATCTCCAGCCACCCAAGTCAGACTGTTTTCTGTGCTACCGCATGGTAAGCAGTATCAACGCACTAAGTCTGGAACCAACAAGAACCTGAACAGCTTCTACCGCCAAGCCATAAGACTGCTAAATAGTTTGTCCGGATAGCTATTGATTATCTGCATTGACTGTTTTTAGACGAACTCGTTAGACTCATCACATACGCTGCTGTTACTGTTTATTATCCTGTTGCTCAATCACTTTATCCCTACATTTAGTGCCTTCAGAAAGTATTCATACCCCGTGACGTATTCCAAATGTTGTGTTACAGCCTGAATTTAAAATTGATTAAATGTATTTTTTTCTCACCCACCACACAATACCCCATATTGACAAAGTGAAAGCATGATTTTTGACATTCTTACACATTTATTGAAAATGAAATACATAGGTATTCACACTCCTGAGTCATTACTTTGTAGAAACACCTTTGGAAGTGACTCTATCTAGGTAACTCAAAGAGCTTTTCACAACTGGATCGTGCCAAATTTGCCCATTTTATTCTTTAAAAAATTCTACGAGCTCTGTCAAATTGATGGTTCATTTCTAAACAACTGTTTTGAAGCAGATTTGAAAATATGGAGACGGGTACTTATGAATTATTTGTTACTTTCTTTGGTTGTATTTTTTTAAAATGCATTGTTGGTTAAGGGCGCTAAGCTATATTTGTACCAATACAAAATGGTCCAAGGCAAAGTATTATTATTTTTTAAAAGGACACTACTTTAAAATATATATTCTTAAGTAAGCATTTCACTGTAAGGTCTACTCGGTGCATGTGACAAATAACATTTGATTAACTACTTCATCTCTGTAGCCCACGCATACAACTATCTGTAAGGTCCCTCAGCCGAGTAGTGCATTTCAAACAGATTCAACCACAAAGACTAGGGACGTTTTCCAATGCCTCGCAAAGAAGGCACCAATTGATAGGAGACATTGAATATCTATTTGAGCATGGTGAAGTTATGGATAGTGTATCAGTATACCCAGTCACTACAAAGATACAGGCGTCCTTCCCAACTCAGTTGCCGGAGAGGAAGGAAACCTCTCATGGATTTCACCAAGAGGCCAATGGTAACTTTAAAACAGTTACAGAGTATAATGGCTGTGATAGGAGAAAACTGAGGATGGATCAACAACATTGTAGCTACTCCACAACACTGACGTATATACTAACAGAGTGAACAGAAGGAAGCCAATACAGAATAAAAATATTCCAAAACATGCATCCTGTTTGTTACAAGGCACTAAAGTAATACTGCAAAAAAATGTGGCAAAGCAATTCACTTTCTGTCCTGAATACAAAGTGTTAAGTTTGGGGGATTGGAATCTGGTAAAAGATAAGATCTGGTAAGATATATATTTTTCCATAATCTTTGAAATGCAAGACCAAGATCACAATGTATTATTCCAGGTTAGGTGAAATTTTGATTTTTGCCACTAAATGGCAACAGTGCATTTGGACTTTCTTAATTTAACGAGGCAAGTCAGTTAAGAATAAATTCTTATTTACAATGATTGCCTAGACCGGCCAAACTAGGCAGTGATTCTCTCGATGGGGAAGCTGTAGAACCTTTTGAGGATCTGAGGACACATGCCAAATCTTTTCAGTCTCCTGAGGGGGAATAGGTTTTGTCATGCCCTCTTCATGACTGCCTTGGTGTGCTTGGACCATGTTAGTTTGTTGGTGATGTGGACATCAAGGAACTTGAAACTCTCAACCTGGTCACCTTTCACATATCTGCTTTTAGATAAGATATTTACATCCAACATTTAATTGTGTACATGATTAGCTTTGTTTTGATCTTTCGGTTACCATCTTGGGTCTGGAACGAGCAACCTGCTAGCCAGATATGGCTATGTTGAAGTGTCAACTACAAACATTCTCACTGCACTCAATAGTATTGGGGTGAAGCACTATAGGTGAAAGGTCAACATATAGATAAGGTGAGTTCAGTTGAAATGTCAAAACACAGACAGGGAGGATTACTTTGGTGAAAACTGCTGTCAAACAGCAGAGGACAGTACAGACAAACAAGTACTAGAAGGTGATGATAGGCTGCTCCAGGCAGCGGACTCCACACTCCAAGACTGCTTCCATCACGTGGACTGGGACATGTTTCGTATTGCGTCAGATAAAAATATTGACGAATACGCTGATTCGGTGTGCGAGTTCATTAGAACGTGCGTTGAAGATGTCGTTCCCATAGCAACGATAAAAACATTCCCTAACCAGAAACCGTGGATTGATGGCAGCATTCGCGTGAAACTGAAAGCGCGAACCATTGCTTTTAATCAGGGCAAGGTGTCTGGCAACATGACCGAATACAAACAGTGCAGCTATTCCCTCCGCAAGGCTATTAAACAAGCTAAGCGTCAGTACAGAGACAAAGTAGAATCTCAATTCAACGGCTCAGACACAAGAGGCATGTGGCAGGGTCTACAGTCAATCACGGACTACAAGAAGAAACCCAGCCCAGTCACGGACCAGGATGTCTTGCTCCCAGGCAGACTAAATAACTTTTTTGCCCGCTTTGAGGACAATACAGTGCCACTGACACGGCCTGCAACGAAAATATGCGGTCTCTCCTTCACTGCAGCCGAGGTGAGTAAGACATTTAAACGTGTTAACCCTCGCAAGGCTGCAGGCCCAGACGGCATCCCCAGCCGCGCCCTCAGAGCATGCGCAGCCCAGCTGGCCGGTGTGTTTACGGACATATTCAATCAATCCCTATACCAGTCTGCTGTTCCCACATGCTTCAAGAGGGCCACCATTGTTCCTGTTCCCAAGAAAGCTAAGGTAACTGAGCTAAACAACTACCGCCCCGTAGCACTCACTTCCGTCATCATGAAGTGCTTTGAGAGACTAGTCAAGGACCATATCACCTCCACCCTACCTGACACCCTAGACCCACTCCAATTTGCTTACCGCCCAAATAGGTCCACAGACGATGCAATCTCAACCACACTGCACACTGCCCTAACCCACCTGGACAAGAGGAATACCTATGTGAGAATGCTGTTCATCGACTACAGCTCGGCATTCAACACCATAGTACCCTCCAAGCTCATCATCAAGCTCGAGACCCTGGGTCTCGACCCCGCCCTCTGCAACTGGGTACTGGACTTCTTGACGGGCCGCCCCCAGGTGGTGACGTTAGGCAACAACATCTCCTCCCCGCTGATCCTCAACACGGGGGCCCCACAAGGGTGCGTTCTGAGCCCTCTCCTGTACTCCCTGCTCACCCACGACTGCGTGGCCACGCACGCCTCCAACTCAATCATCAAGTTTGCGGACGACACAACAGTGGTAGGCTTGATTACCAACAACGATGAGACGGCCTACAGGGAGGAGGTGAGGGCCCTCGGAGTGTGGTGTCAGGAAAATAACCTCACACTCAACGTCAACAAAACTAAGGAGATGATTGTGGACTTCAGGAAACAGCAGAGGGAACACCCCCCTATCCACATCGATGGAACAGTAGTGGAGAGGCTAGCAAGTTTTAAGTTCCTCGGCATACACATCACAGACAAACTGAATTGGTCCACTCACACTGACAGCGTCGTGAAGAAGGCGCAGCAGCGCCTCTTCAACCTCAGGAGGCTGAAGAAATTCGGCTTGTCACCAAAAGCACTCACAAACTTCTACAGATGCACAATCGAGAGCATCCTGGCGGGCTGTATCACCGCCTGGTACAGCAACTGCTCCGCCCTCAACCGTAAGGCTCTCCAGAGGGTAGTGAGGTCTGCACAACGCATCACCGGGGGCAAACTACCTGCCCTCCAGGACACCTACACCACCCGATGTTACAGGAAGGCCATAAAGATCATCAAGGACATCAACCACCCGAGCCACTGCCTGTTCACCCCGCTATCATCCAGAAGGCGAGGTCAGTACAGGTGCATCAAAGCTGGGACTGAGAGACTGAAAAACAGCTTCTATCTCAAGGCCATCAGACTGTTAAACAGCTACCACTAACATTGAGTGGCTGCTGCCAACACACTGTCATTGACACTGACCCAACTCCAGCCACTCTAATAATGGGAATTGATGGGAAATTATGTAAATATCACTAGCCACTTTAAACAATGCTACCTTATATAATGTTACTTACCCTACATTATTCATCTCATATGCATACGTATATACTGTACTCTACACCATCGACTGTATCCTTATGTAATACATGTATCACTAGCCACTTTAACTATGTCACTTTGTTTACTTTGTCTACATACTCATCTCATATGTATATACTGTACTCGATACCATCTACTGTATGCTGCTCTGTACCATCACTCATTCATATATCCTTATGTACATATTCTTTATCCCCTTACACTGTGTATAAGACAGTAGTTTTGGAATTGTTAGTTAGATTACTTGTTGGTTATCACTGCATTGTCGGAACTAGAAGCACAAGCATTTCGCTACACTCGCATTAACATCTGCTAACCATGTGTATGTGACAAATAAAATTTGATTTGATTTGGAGTGTTTATCCGACTGGATTAAAAAAAGAATGTCCCCCCATTTCTAAAATCAAAGTTGCGCCCTTGGTCATGAGAACTTTTGGCAATTTGACTGATCTTTTGCACATGCAAAGCACAATGCATGCAAGACATAGGTTAGTAATCGAGGTAGACAGTATTAGGGAGCCAAGAACAGTTGAGACATTATGAATAATAAATCAATATAATTGCAAAATATACTGAACAAGAATTTAAACGCAAGATGTTAAGTGTTGGTCCCATGTTTCATGAGCTGAAATTTGAAAAAAATGCCAATTTGTTAAAGGAGTACTTCTGTCCATAATAAAGCCTTTTGTGGGGAAAAACTCATTCTGATTGGCTGAGCTAGGCTTCCCCCTGACTAGTCATGTGAAATCCATAGATTAAGGCCTAATTTATTTATTTATTTCAATTTGACTGATTTCCGTATATGAACTGTAACTCAGTAAAATCTTTGAGATTGTTGCATGTTGTGTTTATATTTTTTGTTCAGTATATATTTTTTGTCTGCAATTGAGTTTAAAGTACAGTGTTTTTTAATATACTTAAAATGTTGTTTAAAACAAACCCCACCAAAATCGTATTATGGATTTGGTTCATATGGTACAATCAACAATAAAAAAGGATGCCAAGTAAAGCAGGACATTCCAGCCAGTGTCATCTCTTGAAATAAGTGTACCCCTATAGGGCTATGGCAGAGAAGGAAGAGGAAGTGAGACATCACACTGCCTATTTTTTTCCAGACCCGGCTGCTATGCAGAGTACCACAGTGTGAGTCATAATAACCCATAAAACCTAGCGGTCAAACAGGGAAATGGTTCCAAACATTTTTCCACTGTTCATTTTTCCCAAAGAGGATTTTAGAAACACTTAAAAGAAGAACTGTGTTTTGTGTCGGCTTTACGTGACGTTTTGATAACCTTGTAAATCTCTCTAGGACAAGGCGTGCCTCCATCTTGTCACTCCCCCACTGTTGTGAAAAATATTTTCTATGCTGTAGAATGCATATTATGCATATTATTAATGTCTACATAATTTTTTTGCCACATTTATTTTATTACAGACACCATAATGCATACTTTTAAATTATATTATGTGAGCTAAACAAAAATAAAATAAGAACTTGTTCTTAACTGACTTGCCTAGTTAAATAAAGGTTAAATAAAAAATATAAATAACAAATAAATGGCCATGGTTTATATACATCATTGGAGCCACCACATTAAGCAGACCGGACCTGACAACTTTTTCAATGGTTAACGTCCCACATTGGGACATCTTCATTTATCCAATATCTTCGGCTATGGCTCGAGGCTAGCTAGCAAGAAGGAGGGGATTAGATTAAACTGCCCGGGTTGAACCCGGCCAGAGAAGATGAGGACGAGAGAGGACCAACTCGGCGGACCATCTATCTCCTTCCAGCAGGTGGCGTTTTTTCATTGTTTCGCTCACCAAAGCAATGAGTTTTTGTATGGAGGTCAATGAGTGTCGAATTTGTCAACAAAAAATGTAATGGCTTATTTGCAACGTGAGGTCTATGTGAACAAATATAAGTTTCAAAATGCTTAAACTGTTACAAGTGCACTGATATAAATAGGACATGTGACATCCCGGCAACATTGAGAAAAAAAATATTTTTTTTTTTATATCGAGATGGCTATGCATTATATCAATGTCAATGAGGCTAATAGCACAGCATCTCTCTCAAATGAATACCGGCGGTTGAGGTCAACAACCCTCATCGATTATTCAAAAAATATATATATATATATTATTAATGAAATATATCCACCAATCCAAAGAAAGGATTAGGTGGGATCTAGACAGCCCGCCGTGTCGCTTTGTGGAGAATGACTCACATTGACAGCCGAGTGTCTCGTCAGTAGATCCATAATATTTGACCCGGCTATGACCCATCACGTGACCGGCCGCCCCGAATGGAACGCCGTTTGGGTCTTTACGTGTCAAAACGGATACACGTCAATTAACACTATTTGATGCGTTAAATAAGCTTTAAATTTAAACAAATTTCTAAAGCTTTTAATTTGACACGTCCGCAAGCCAAGCGCCACCACTACTATCAGTAGCACTGCCAAAGCTGTACAAAAAAGTCTGCAAACAAAGCAAACACCGGCCACGAACGATGTTTTACAATACCGCGTTGGTAATAAAGTATTATTTGTTCGACTGCAACTTATGGGGTAGCTAGCTTTAATTTGGTACCAAACTAGCACCAATACAAACAGAATAAAAGCAATGACCAGTAACTTAGAAACTGCAGTCATTTTCATTATTCTTTGCAATGATTTATGAATCATTGTGAGCAAGTATTAGCTAGGTAGCCACCTGCTGTTCGCCAATTGAAATTGAACTTCAGTTCATGAAAATAAATAGCTAGCCAGCTACTTAACCGTGCTGCCCAAAGCTATAACGTTATAAGCAGCAAGCTAGCTTTATCAGGCCAGTGAGGCTCGACCGGACCGGGTTATGTGTTGTGAAAATAGCCACAATAACGATTAGACACAACAGTGGAATTTGCGGTTTGCCTTCAAAATAAAAGTACCTCTTTGAAAGGTATGCAGAAGGTTACAATTGGTGGAATCATAACATATTTAGACTAAATCATGTTAAACAAGGTTGTGGCATGAAATACGAGTGATAGTGTAATCAATGTGTAATAACTACTTGAAAAAAAATATGAACGCGTTTAATTATTACGTGACGTACAGTCATATTCAGGTCCTGATTGGTCAACAAGATTATTTGACACCTCAAATAGTATTATTTGATGTGTATCTTTTTTGACACGCAAAGACCCAAACGGCGTTCCATAGCGCTGTCATATTGGTCGCGTTCCCCTGCGCAGATATCGCATGCATCAACCAATGTTAATGTAACAGTATAATTTTAAACCGTCCCCTCGCCCATACCCGGGAGCGAACCAGGGACCCTCTGCACACATCGACAACAGTCACCCTCGAAGCATCGTTACCCATCGCTTCACAAAAGCCGCGAACCAGGGACCTTCTGCACACATCGACAACACTCACCCTCGAAGCATCGTTACCCATCGCTCCACAAAAGCCGCGGCCCTTGCAGAGCAAGGGGAACTACTACTTCAAGGTCTCAGAGCAAGTGACGTAACCGATTGAAACGCTATTTAGCGCACACCACTAACTAAGCTAGCCGTTTCACATCCGTTACATTAGCATGCCACTTTATCGACTGTGCCGTCGGGCAACAGATTGCTATGCCTTGTTCAAAACAACTGGGAACTGGGAAATCTCCAACTTCCGAATTCATTGCATTTAAGTCAACTGGGAACTATGAAAAAAAAGAGCTCAGACTGAGAAAAAATAGCTTTGAATGGTTTTCCAACTCGGAATTCCAAGTCGGGAACGGGGCCTCTTTCTCAAGCTCCAACTTTCCGACCTGAAGGTCGCTGACGTCAAGATTTGACCTTGTTTTTTAGTTTTGTTCCCAGTTCCCAGTAGCTGATACATAAACTATCCAGGCATTGTAAAATCTGGAATGCGTTAGGAATTTCCAGTTATGTCAGCGTGTCTGGACGTCTCTGCGGAGAAGATGGCGGAAGTGGATGCTAAATTCGAATCAAGCAGCGCGTCGAGCAAAGTAGGCGAAGACAAATGTTCTGAAGGGACAACAGTAGTATCGAAAACTGAAACAAAAAGGAAATTGTCTCAAAATGGAGTGGAGGATACGTGTATGGATGATAATGAATCGCTTCTTGCTGAGATGCGTTTGTTAAGTAAGGATGCATATGTGGGAGAGGTGTTGAAAATGATGAAGTATGTGCTTGTAAAAGTGGAGTCTGTCAGAGTGATCTTATTTTGATGAATTGTATTTCTAAAGAACAGAGGAAGATTGCAGTGGGCCAACATAAATGTTGTGTTTCGAACTTTGGAGAAGACCACCCGTCAAAGGAGTCCCTTAAGCGTGACAGATATTCCGGTTGAATACCTGAAGAGAATTCCAGGTGTAGTTGGTGCCCAGCGTCTGACCCGCTGGGTGAATGGAGAAGAAGAAGAAAGTCTGTGGGCTCTGTTGTTTTTGATAAAGAGCAAATATCTACGCATGTGTAGCTTGGTTATATAAGATACGCTGTAAGAGCACTTCTGCCCTCAAACCACAAGACTAGTGAACACCTAATCAAATGGCTACCCAGACTATTTGCATCCCCCCCCCCTTTACACTGCTGCTACTCTCTGTTGTTATCATCTATGCATAGTCACTTTAACTCTACCTACATGTACATATTACCTCAACTAACCAGCGCATGTGACTAATAAAATTCGATTTTGAAGTATACGAATTGTAAATGATTTGGCCATGTTTCAAGTGTGTGCAGATGGACAGAGTATACTGAAGAACGATGTGTAGAAGGACGACGGGGTTGCAATTGTGGTGGGAATCATGATCCCGAGTTCCTGGAGTGCCCTGTAAGAGTGAAGGGGATTGAGGTGGCAAAAGTTAGGGCGGTCAATTGAATCTCCTGTGGAGGCAATTAAAAGAACAGAGAAAACAAGTGATGCTAGTGAAGATATGGTAGTGGATGCACCACAGCCTGTAGTAAATGTTTGCTTCCAGACTAAATTTCCCAGCTGTGTTAAAAGGTGGATCTTGTTTGCCTTCATTGTTATAGTTATAAACGGTACAACACAAGTCTCAAAGAAGTCTAAGAAACTGGACATTCGGAGACTTTTTAAGGATTTTACATCTGAAGACTTGCAAAGGGTACTGGCGACAGAAGACCCGCCCTCAGGTTCCCTTTTGGTCTATGTAGGGATCAGATCGGTTTTTATTTTTTAACTTAATCAAACGTCGTTTGATTGATTTTTTTGGTAGGTTTATTTGGTTTAGTTTTGTGGGACTCCTGTTTCCATCCCGCACAGTAGGTGGCGGGATGTACATTCAATTGTGTGACCGCAATATACCATAGAATAAGTTCTGGCATGCGTTAGCATTGGGAAGTCAGATAAAGCGTTTTTATCAAAAGCTATTACATTCACATGTAAAAACACGGAATTCTACTCATTAGTACACGTTATTAATCTATGTCGCGTTTGTTTTGAGCCGATTTCGCCGTCGTCCAGAACGGGGCACTCTGCTCCAAATTGAATGCAATCAACATAAACCCGGTTTACCGGGGGCATTAATCGAATCCCCTCAATGGCGGGGTGCGCGGTCGCACTGATGAAAACCGAGCCGCGGCTCTTATGCACAGTTCATTATCTAGCTTCACACGGGTCTCATTATCTGTGTCGATTGTAGGCTATGTGTTGCCGGTGAGAAAATAATCTATATTTTCTATTAAGTTTCCTTCTGTATTTAATGATATATTTTCAGCTACATACACAGGTTGTTTTCAGTCTACATTCACTGTCAGAGCATGGAACCTTTGCGGAAAGAGGCGAAGGATAATCCATCCGCTACAGCTAATCTTCTTTCCAAGATTTTCTTCTGGTAAGAACAGTACAGTAGCGGCAATGTTTGACAGCTATTGACAGACAAAGCCGAATAGGTTTTGACAGTTGCTATGAATGTTCAAGTGTGAATGACGCTTGCAAGTATCCCGACGTGTATCCTACCAGCTCGGTTGCCATAGCCTTCTAGAGCGCAAGGACACGGACGACTGCCGGTAGATAAGGTGCTGAGACAATGACCTCATCACTTCTTCTATGAAAGTTTAAAACAAAACTGTCAGTCCACAGGGCTGTTTGGTTTGATTGCTGCGAGTGTGCCTAAAGTAAACATTTACATTTGAACTGTATTATGGTACTTTGTTTATTCAGAACATGCATTCAAATGTGTATAAGTTTTAGGCCTTCTTTTTTTGAATGCATGTGTGAATAACAAAACATCCAACATACTGTTTGTTATCCTCTACCAGTATAATAATAATAATAATATATGCCATTTAGCAGACGCTTTTATCCAACTTACTCTGAACTTTACTTAACATATTTACTGTATACGTGTTCTGTACATAAACGCATACTTCCTTTGTCACCAGCTGGCTGAATCCTTTATTCCGTATCGGCTATAATCGGAGGCTAGAGGAACATGACATGTACAAAGTTCTCCCAGAGGATGGATCTGAGAGACTAGGAGAAGATTTACAGTGGTAAGTCACACCTTTTTATGCGCTCCCGAGTGGCACAGCGGGCTAGGACACTACAGTCCCTGGTTCTATTCCAGGCTGTATCACCAGGGTGGCGCACAATTGGCCCAGCGTCGTCTGGGTTGGAGCGGGGTAGGCCGTCATTGTGATAAGAATGTGTTCTTAACTAACTTGCCCAGTTAAATAAATGCAACCCGGACACATTCTGAGAGTTTGATGAATGCAGTACGTTGGATGCTGTGGCTGTTGTTTGAGTGTTATTACATTGCTATTGTCTGTAGGTACTGGGATCAAGAAGTACAGTGGGCTGCTAAGGACCTGCGAACACCCAGACTAACCAGAGTCCTCATTGCGTGCTATTGGAGGTCCTATTCTGTCATAGGAATATTTACTCTCATTGAGGTACCACAAACACTGTCTGCAGGCATATACTTACAATATTCACAGAGGAGCTTACCCATGAATGTGTAACTGGTGTGAAATGGCTAGCTAGTTAGTGATGTGTGCTCGTAGCATTTCACTCGGTGACGTCACCCTCTCTGAGACCTTGAAGTAGTTGTTTGTTTCCCCTCTCATCAGGAAATTATCAAAGTGATTCAGCCAGTACTTCTTGGGAAGCTCATCCGGTATTTTGAGAGCTATGACCCTGACAACATGGATGCTCTGTATGAGGCCTGTGGCTATGCTGCAGGCGTCTCCCTGTCCACCCTGGGTCTGGCTGCTCTGCACCACCTCTACTTCTACCACGTGCAGCGAGCCGGGATGAAGATCCGGGTGGCCATGTGTCACATGATCTATCGGAAGGTCAGTAACCTCCAGCTCTCAGATTAAAACCTATATAAACATGACCCCCAAGGTTTTTTTTTTTTCGTTTTTTTTTCTCCCCCCACCTTGTCTCGTCACTACGGAAACACTCTTAGCTATAATGACAGGTCATTCAGCTAGTCATCAGCGATCTTTTAAATATCTTTACAGTGCATGTTTATCACACGAGGCATGCAAATTGACTGTTGCGTGAATCTAAATACACACGGTCCTTTGATATCTCCAAAGGCCCTCTGTCTTAACAGCACAGCGCTGGGAAAAACCACCACTGGACAAATCGTCAACCTCTTATCCAACGACGTCAACAAGTTTGATGAGGTAGGCGCTGAAAAGACACATTCAAGATATTTGCGTATCAAATGACACTGCTCAATAGCATACAGCTCTTCTCCCATCCTTCCACAGGTCACTATCTTTTTGCACTTCCTCTGGGTGGGTCCTCTACAAGCAGCGGCTGTGATGGTGTTGTTATGGTATGAGATCGGCCCATCATGCCTTGCAGGAATGGCCGTCCTGGTCTTCCTGATGCCTATACAGACTCTGTTTGGTCGCCTGTTCTCCTCTTTCAGGTACTGTACCTGTACCATAATGTATCAATTCAAACTTTATTTGTCACGTGCTGAATACAACAAGTGTTGACCTTACTGTGAAATGCTTACTTACAAGCCCTTATCCAACAGTGCAGTTCAATAAGAGTTCAGAAAATATTTACCAAATAAACTAAAGTTTTAAAAAAATATTTAAAAAATAACCCAATAAAATAACAATAACGAAGCTATATACAGAGGGTACCGGTACCGAGTCAGTGTGTGGGGGTACAGGTTATAGTCGAGGTAATTTGTACATGTAGGTAGGGGTGAAGTGATTGTGCATAGATAATTAACAGTGAGTAGCAGCAGTGTGAAAACAAATGGGGGTGGTGTGGGTGTGTGAACCAGTTTTGCTTTGACGTTGTAAGTCGCTACGCGTGTCACGTGTGGATACCTTGGCACTGTGAAATAATGCTGGTGGAAAGACTTTGATGCCTTTTTGCTTTCATGCCAAGGGTTTTACAAACCTGTCTGGTTTATTACTCTACCCATGGGTGTGGTGTCCTGTTAGTCTGCTACAGTACTTGTTCCAGATGGGTTATTACTGTAAGCCCAGGTCTCTTCATTTAAGTGTAGATCAAGTGAGCTTTTGACCCCAGATGCTTCCTCTAGGCTGCGACATAGCCATGCCTCCTGACCGATCTACAAGGGTGATTCATAAATATGGCCCAGTTTGACCAAGCTTTAGTTTAAATACCAGCTGAAACTCTAAAATGAAAGTCAAAGTGATGAATGAAACATGAGTGTAAAATGAAACCCCCCCCCCCTGTCATCTGCTGAATGGCAAACATCGCACTGACTCAAATGCCTCGATAAAGTGATTTGTCTCTTACAATGTTTAGGGGCACAACCGCAGCCTTGACAGACAACAGAATACGCACGATGAACGAAGTGGTCTCTGGGATCCGGATCATCAAGATGTATGCCTGGGAGAAGCCTTTTGCAGCTCTGGTAGATGAAGTCAGAAGGTGAATTATATTTGATTGACTTATTTTGTGTTTGATTTCCCCGGTTTACGACGATTGCGTCTGAATTGTATAGCTTGGAAGTCATCTTTTAACTATTCAAACTCGTATCGGAACAGTTCTACCGTTTCCCAGTGCCAAATCAACCCGATTTTGCAATATGCATTTGAAAGTGGATACTATCCCAACGCACAGTATTTCCACATGTTGAAGTTTGTGAGAATGGCGAAGAACGAAGAGCGTCGAAGCACGAGGCTCGACTTCTTTTGTGTTTTAGTCCCATGGCTACTACGCTCTAACAGTAACAGCAAGACACCAATCTGTACGCATGTGCAGATCCTGTGTGAGAGCGAAGTCTTGCGTCGTGCTTATCTCATTATCCTGCGGGGCCGCTTTTGGCATCGTCATTTCGCTGAGTCTACCCTTAGGTCAGTCATAGTTAGCCTGGCCAGGCATGAGGACCCGAGCTAGTCAGAACCTGACAGTGTCCCGAGTTTGACTTTAAACGTGTTAGGTTAGTGTTTCTCAATCCTGGTCCTGGAGACTCAAAGGAACGCACATTTTTGTTTCCCCTCGCTGAGATGTTGCATGCATAAACCAATGCTTGCGTGCCACTCATGGACAGTGCCGTCCGGCACCCGATTGCTAGGAGACATGATGAGGTTAGCTGATACGTAAAATACCTATTCTGTCATGCGCCAGAAACATCCGAGCAGAGGAACACAACCTTAGTTTTTTTCTGCTGTAGAACTACACACCTGGTTCTACTAATCAAGGGTTTGTTGAGTTTATTACTGGAATCGGGTGTGTAGTGCCAGGATTGAAAGAAAACAAAACACTGTCAGATACCTAAATTAAAGACCTCTTATACCACACACAAGTACTCTCTTCATTCAACAGAATGTCATCTACTGCCTCCACTCTCCCCACCACAACCTTAGTCCCCCTATTCTAAGAGGGAACGTTAGACATGATCAACACGTTTGTTCTAATGTTATACTGTAGGCTAAAACTCAAGAGGTCAACATCAGATTACATCAGATTTGTGACCTAGCAGCCTTCGGCTCCTTAGGCATGGAACTCACAGTACTGTAATATCTTTGTAGCAAAACAAACATCTGAAAACCTCTCCCTCTCCTTGTACTTTCAGGAAGGAGATCTCCAAGATCATGAAGAGCTCTTACCTGAGAGGCCTCAACATGGCCTCCTTCTTTGTGGCCAGCAAGATCATCGTCTTCATCACCTTCACTGTCTATGTGTTGATGGGGAACAGGATCTCTGCCAGCCGGGTATTTGTGGCCGTTTCTCTGTACGGGGCTGTGAGACTCACCGTCACCCTCTTCTTCCCCAATGCCGTAGAGAAGGTCTCTGAGGCTCTCATCAGCATCCGCAGGATCAAGGTAAACGCTCCTGGATTATATTTCCCTTAGCTGTAGATCTAGTGGTCAGCTTCCTCTTCACCCAATCCTAGCGTTAACAGTTAGTAGGGGAAATGCAAAACTGACCCACGATCAGCGTCTCAGGGCAACGTCACACTACACTAAAGTAAATGCACACAGGAATTAACTAGGTACAGCTGGTAAAGTTGAACATGATACTGCTGTGATTGGACACCTGTAGGCTAGAGTACATCATTATCTGATGCTCTTATATTCCATTCAATGCAGTGGTGCAAGGTTTATTATGTGCCTAAAATGTGTCTGGCCGATCGGCTCAATTCAGGGTTTTCTTCTTCTTCTTTTTTTCTCACAGAATTTTCTTATGCTGGAGGAAGTTGGTTCGGCGCAGGATCTTGGACTCCCTGTGGCAGAGAAGAAGGACTGTATGGTGGAAATAAAGGATTTAATCTGCTTCTGGAACAAGGTGGGGAAGCCTATTTCAGCATGGTTGTTTTGACCAAGACTCGAGCTCCTTTGGCATCACTCGGAAATAGTGCATGTACAAGCCTGCACCGGGGCTTGATACCATGCTCCCATCTGTTATTTACACTCTAAGCCAACCATTACAACCCTCCTAGAAAACCGCTAGCTTATCTCTTCAGTAAGGAGAATTGACCTTAGATCTCAGGAAGGTGATGTCATGACGCAAATGACCAAGCAGTGTCTGCCTTGCTCCGTTGTACGTAGGCCTGACCTTCAATCTGTATGTGTACAGTAGCCTATATACTGCAAGGATGTTGTTCACCCACTCATGTTCCTCTGTGGTCTCAACAGGCACTAGACTCTCCGACGCTGCAGAACCTGTCTTTCACTTTGAGGTCAGAGCAACTCCTGGCTGTCATTGGACCAGTCGGGGCTGGAAAGGTCTGCCTTTTTTGTACTGTGAAAAGCTCACTACAAGTTAGAGATGAAGATGCATACCGTATGTGTTACAGGGCATATGGGGTAGTATTACTCAAAAACCTGAGAATATATCAATGATTATAAGAGCGAGGGTATTACCTTGCCTGTGTTTTTGTTCTTGACAGCTGGCTATGCTGAAAGCTTGACCTTAATCTTCATTAAACCCTTACATGAGCAGTATGCCACTGCATTCCTTAATCGAATTACAATTTACTTTCTAATCTTACTCTACACCTGGTAGTTGTACTGCTTAATGCCATATCTTAACTTCTGAGAGGCCCACGCAGAATGTTGCTGCTCTCCACTGTTGCAGGAATGAAAGGCAATTGAGGAGCAATAATATTCTGTGTTGCGAGCCTCTCATTTCTTTATCCAAGTATTATTTTTTGCACTGTCCCGGTTATCTCAATTGTGGGATGTGCATATCACCCTCTTTTTCTACATGTCTTTAATAACTTATCTCATATCTTAGTCCTCTCTACTCAGCACCATCCTGGGGGAGCTGACCCCGGATAAGGGCGTGGTCAAGTTCAAAGGCGAACTGACCTATGCATCCCAGCAGCCCTGGATTTTCCCAGGGACCATCAGGAGTAACATCCTGTTTGGCAAAGCGCTCCACCCTCAGAAGTATGAGAGGGTCCTCCGAGCCTGCGCCCTCAAGAGAGTAAGACTCTCATTGACAAATATCTACCGTCTGAATCGTTGCCTGTCTAGATGCAATATATCACGATAGACGTTCCGTGCACTGTGTGAATGTGATTGATTCCCCGTGATAAGTGTCGTAGTCTGCTACTGTTTTGTATGTGTAGGACATGGAGCTGCTGCCTGATGGGGACCTGGAGGTGATAGGGGACAGAGGAACCACCCTCAGCGGGGGACAGAAGGCCCGGGTCAGCCTGGCCAGGTACGTCTCTCTCTCTCTGTCCAACAGCAGTAGTGGAACACATCCACTTTATATTACAAATTGGGCCAAGCGTTTTCCCGAGCCAGGTCATAGGGTCAGGAAAACGGATTTTTGCTGTAATTATAACATGTGTTGTTTTACGTGAAACTTGTATTATAGCTGTGTGTCATTGGTTAAAGTGAATGAAGCTGTGTGTGTGTGTGTGTGTCCTTCCATCCCAGAGCAGTGTACCAGGATGCTGATATCTACCTGCTGGATGACCCTCTCAGTGCTGTGGATGCTGAGGTGGGGAAACACCTCTTTGAGCAGTAAGTCCTTGAGCAGCTGGAAGCATTCCCACTAGCACAGCATCGCTCCCGCATGCATTTGGAATACTTTGACGAAACCAGTAAGCTATTTCTACCTGTTTGTTGTGCTGCTATATGTCTACCTGCCTAGGTGTATCTGTGGCCTGTTGCGGAAGAAGCCGCGCATCCTTGTCACCCACCAGCTGCAGTACCTGAAGGCTGCAGACCAGATCCTAGTTCTGAAGGAAGTGAGTGTGTCTGTGTGTATGCGTACGGGTGGCTCAAATGCTGTACCATACCATCTCTATTCATGGGTTGCACATTTAGTCACTATTGTTTTTTTGTTTTTGTTTTTTTTACATTTAAGGATGACTCCCGGCTGAGAGTTGTACTCGGTGCATATCAATGTCATCGTGTTTTCAGGCCACTAGTGTAATTTAGACGAAACAGTCATAAGCCCATGTTCAGAATGGCTGGGCATCTCTGGACTGGCTGGACAAGCATTTCGCTACACTCGCATTAACATCTGCTAACCATGTGTATGTGTGACAAATAACACTTGATTTGACTTTTGGGCACCAACATGGCTGCGGTGTCTGTAGAACATTCATAACAGTGGCAGTGACGTGGAGGAGGTAAAACCATGAATAGCACAACTTGGTAAACACACCTCAGGGGGCTGACCTAAGAACTTTCTTTCTAGGGTCACATGGTGGCGCGGGGTACGTTCACGGAACTCCAGGGCTCTGGATTAGACTTCACCTCGCTGCTGAAAAAGGATGAGGAGGACGAGGAGGAGGGGAAGGGGGAGCCTGCCCCAGGCACACTCACCGGCTCCCCACACACCCTATCCCAGAGCTCTATGCCCTCCCTCTCCTCCTCCATGCATTCTGTGATGGAGGGAGTGGACCAACCAGAGGTGGGTAACAGTGTAGTAACACCCTCCCTCCACACATTTCTGTCTGATCCCCTGGGAGAGCACACACCTTCCTATTCTGTCTTGTTTGTCAGAAGAATGACAGGGGATCATATCTGAGGTAGCATCCCAAATGGCAGCCTATTCCCTATTTGGTGCACTACTTTTGACCAAAGCCCATACTTTTGACCATTGCTCATGGTCCAGCCTCTTCGCTGAGGCACCTGGGAGTCCTATCGGAGAGAAGGAAATGAAGAACCTGATTGAGAGGCAGACGTGGAGGCATCTTAGTGAGATTGAGATGCCTCCATTGCCAAGCATGCTACTCGAAAAATGTTCAAACATTGAACAAATTGACGAATTGAGAGCGAGGATCTCCTTCCAGAGGGACATCCGATTTGGCCTTCCTCCTACATCCAAATGGATTATATACAACCAGCAGGGTTTACAGTACATTGAGCAAATTAGGAAGCTGACTTTCTGGCAAGAACAAAGGTGGTGGCATCTGCTGTATTACCAATAACAGGTGGTGTGATGGGAAAACATACAGGAACTTGCAAGCTTCTCCACGGTTTTGTATAGATAATCCCGCCTTCAAACGCAGACTTGAGGGAAGTTCTGGTGGTCGTGTCTGTTTTAAAATGCTGGTCTGACCGGTCAGAATCCATGCGCCATGACTGTTTTGATCACATGGACTGGAATATGTTCCGGGGTGCCTCTGGGGACTAAATCAATGAATAGTCACTATAATCAATGAACAGAGTCTCCGGATTCATAGGAAAAAATGCATAGATATGATACCGATGGTTTCTTTCAAAAAAACGTGGCTTGATGGCAACCTTGTAGGGGGAAAAGGAGAGCAATGCTGCTCATGAACACGACAAGGAGACCGGGGACCATTGCATGTATAAATAGTACAAATATGGCCTATGTCGATCGAACAAGATGGAGAGACACAAGTATAGGGACAAAGTGGAGGAGCGATTCAGCGGGTCGGACATGAGGCGTATGTGGCAGGAGCGTCTAATGATCATGAACGCCGCCCTAACGCATGAACTAAACGCCTCCCGCATCGAGCATAACGGCTCTGAACTGCCGAGGAGAGCCCCCGAGGACAACGAGGGGTACGTCCTCACAGTCTCCACAGAGGATGTATGGAAGTGTTAACCCTCGCAAGGCTGCCAGCCTAAATGGTATTCCTAGCTGCGGCATCAGAGTATGTGCAGACCAGCTAGCTGTTGTGTTTTCTGAAAAATTCTCTCTGTAGTTCAGGCTATCATCCCCACCTTCTTCAAGATGTCCACTATCATGCCCAAGAAAGAGAAAGTAACTGAACTGAATTAATACTGACCCGTTGCAATCATTTCTGTCGTCATGAAGTGCTTTAAGAGGCTAGTCAAAGACCACATCACCTCCTCCCTCCCAGACACACTCAACCCTCTCTCTGACAGATCCACAGACAGTGCAATCACCATTACACTGCCTTTACCCACCCGGACAAAAGGAATGGATGTGTGAGGACGCTTTTCATCGACTATACCTCGGCCTTCAATACAATAGTGCCCTCTAAGCTCCTCACAAAGCTCACAACCCTGGGACTGAACTCCTTCCTATGCAACTGGGTCCTGGACTTCCTGATGGGCTGCCCCCAGGCAGTGAAGGCTGGCAGCATTACCTCCTCCACACTGATCCTCAACATGGGGGCCCCACAAGGGTGCGTCCTCAGTCCCCCTCTTGTACTCCCTGTATAACCAAGACTGCGTAGCCTCACAGTTCCAATTCCAAGTTTGCTGACCACACAACGGTAGTAGGCATGATCACCAACAACAACTAGAAGGCTACAGAGGAGTTAGGCACTCTGACGACATGGTGCCAGGTAAACAACCTCTCCCTCAACATCAGCAAAACAAAGGAGCTGATTGTTGCCATCAGGAGGAAACAGGTTGGACACGCCCCCATTCTCATCAATGGGGCCACTGTGGAGACCGTCAAAAACCTTCAAGTTCCTGTCCATACCCATCTCCGAGCTGAAATGGTCAAACCACAGACACCATGGTGAAGAAGGCACGGCAGTGACTTGGCCTGTCCCCGAGGGCCCACAGTGTTCTACAGGAGCACCATCGAGAACATACTGTCGGGCTGCATTACGGCCTGGTACGGCAACTCCACTGCCACTGACCGCAAGACTCTACAGAGGGTGGTAATGCTCAGCCGAACGCACCTTTCACAGGAAGGCCAAGAAGATCATCAAGGACCTCAGCCACCCGAGCCACAGCCTGTTCTCTCCGCTTCCATCACTCAGACGCAGGCAGTATAGGAGTATCATGGCAAGCTGTCAGACTGGCCAATAGCTTCTACCCCCAGACCATCAGGCTGCTGAATAGCCACGAGACAGCTACCTGCTTCCCGTCCCCCTCCTTCCCCCTGACTTCCTACCCCTCATTCACTTCTTTTCTTTTACCTCCACTGTTGGAGCTCGGAGCATAAGAATTTCACTGTACCCTGCGACTACATCTGATACCCTGTGACTAAAACTCATCGAATCTGCTGTAGTTAAAACATTTGTCTGCTGCTTCCTCTTTTCTCCCACTAGAGAGCAGTAGATGGTTTCACTTGCTCTACCATCAGTGGGCCGACATCAGGGTTCCTCAACTGGCGGGCAGTCTTGGCCCGCGGGTAGTTTTATTTGGCCTCCCAAAAATAAAAAATAAAGTAACATTTTTGTTGGACATAACAGGCTGTAAAAACACCAGCAAATCAGCTCCAAGGGATTTTAGTTCCAAAGTATTCCCACGCATAATAGAGATCTATGTGATACATTTGTAAGCGAAGAAAGGTTTGAAATTGTTTCAGTCAAATATTGTAACTTGTTCATCTTCTTGCGGTCAATTTGCGGTCTACAAGTTATTTCCAATTATGTTCTGGTCCCCTGATCATCTGCTCAAGAAATTGTCACTCGGCTGAGTCTTTTTGATTGTTACTCTGTAGATGTCGTCCAGGAATAATCATTTGCTTGACTATTTGTGTGTGTTTTTAGCCCGTGCAACACGTGTTGGAGGAGAGTCGTTCAGAGGGAACCATCGGTCTCCATCTTTATCTGAAGTACTTCAGAGCAGGTGCTAACGTCCTGGTTCTCCTGGCCCTAGTTTTCCTTAACCTGCTGGCACATGTGAGTGGCTTTTACACTACAACACAGTGAAGGTATTTTAATGTAGCAATAAAACAAAAATCACAAGTTGGCTATTGAACATTTTCTAACATACTGTAGGAGATCAATGTGATTGTACGGAATAATGTGGAATGTAGAACTAATGTGCTTTTTCATTATATATTTTCAAGATCACATATATTCTACAGGATTGGTGGCTTGCTTACTGGTGAGAAATTCAATGTTTTGATTCCGTTAATACCTAAGTTCAGTTGCTGAATTTGTCCCCAAAAATGATATTGAGTTAACATCATAACCTGTTTGCTTACAAATGAATGAAATAATTGGTCAGAACCGTTTGAGCGCTCGTGGTTGATTTGGTCTTATGAAATACCATTGTTTTTATGATCCCGATCGATGGCGTTTTTGTTGACTTTGATGTGTTGCTGTTCAAGCTGACCTTTTATCCCAGGTTAGGAACATATTGCTTTGTACCCTGCCTCCAGATTTCTGCTTTCTTCTATTGATGACTTTGTGGCTTTGATTCCTCTGTGCCGAGCAGGGCCTCTAAACAGGAGCATCTCAATGTGACGGAGCCCATCCACAATGGCAGCAGTGCCACTCAGCAGCTGGACCTTGACCTTTACTTGGGTGTTTACGCAGGTGAGGCACAATGAGCTCAGCTCCCTTTGTCTGCCACTGAGGCTCCGCACAACCCAGCCATTCACTGAACACATCCCCGGGCTTTGGCTAGAGCCCAAGGCCTTCAAGGCCCAGTGTCTGTACTCTGTTTGTACGGGCCTCAGCTGCTAGGGAAGATAGGAGTGTTTTTCTTGTCTTCAAGAGTTGGATTGCTCTTAGGTCTGATGCGATTGTCTTCCCATGACTCCCTCGCCTCTTCAGTTTTCCCCTCAGCCTGTGTTCGCAATCACTATTGGCAGCTCAGCCTTCAAGAATAAAAAAGTGAATCACTGAGGGAGAGATTGTAGTGGAATCTAGCCCCATTTGGAGTTTTCAGTTCCAACAATGGTGCAGTGAAGTGAACAGTTGACCGGCTTGGAGAGGGGGAAAGTACTAATGTACTCTCCCGATGTATTTGTATCTTTTTGTACCCTGTTCTGTTTGTGTATAGGTTTAACAGGGGCCACCATCGTATTTGGCTTCCTGCGTAGTCTTGTGTTCTTCAACGTCCTGGTGAACTCAGCCCAGACCCTCCACAACCGCATGTTCACCGCCATCCTCCGCACCCCTGTCCGCTTCTTCGACATCAATCCCATTGGTAAGGGGCCCAGCCATCTCCATGTGTACATTTCTTCAAGGACACACAGTATAACCACATGCGTTTTTTTAACCACAGCGGGCCAGTTAATGTTTTAAGGCGAGATGCCATCCTCACCTGTTTAGTGTCAAAAGTACAGTCGGTTTGCTTACATTTGAGTCCTCTTAAATCACCATTCTGCCCACTAGAGTGCAGACTATTCCTGGGACATATCAGTTTCTGCAGTGGCTTACATATACAGTAGGCTAGATGCTCACCTATGTCTGTCCCCGCTTTACAACGGCTCTCCACTGAGGTAAACACAAAAACAGCTTTTAGACAATTGATTCATATCTGTTTTAAAATTCCAAATGTTTGATTTGTCTCAGAAATCAAATACATGCACTATTCTTAGTAATATTGTGTTATTAATAAAAATCTAAAGAAATCATTCACGTAGTAATATACCTGCTAGATATGGTTACACTTCCTGGGTGACTATCACAGGGTTATCTGGACTTTAAAGAGACACTTGTTAGTTATATGGGTGCTGTTTAGGGTTTAAGGACAATGCTGTCTATTTGGAACATCCCAGAGTTGATTTTTGTTTCCAAGAACTGCTTCATATAAACTGTAATCATAAAACCAATCGCCCAAGAGTTAAATTGTGAGTCAAAATGCATGTGAAATAAGTCTGTGCTTAGGTGTGACGTCTTTTGAAATGACTGAGGAGAGGGTTATCTATTAACCGTGAGCGCGAACCAAAAAGCAAACAATGATATTGAATGAATACTGTTTGCTCTAGGTCTTGGACAGAGTCTGGTATTTGAACGACAGAGCTGAGCAAATACAAGGCCAGTTGAACTGTATCAGAAATCTTTGTTTATTTAATTAGCTTTGTAGGCTGTAGCTGTTTGGACAGAGTGGAGTGGGCAGATGGACATGATTTTAAAACACCACAACTAAGATGACCCACTCTAAAGGACACTTCCTCCTTATCTTCATGTAAACAAGGCTGCTTCACAATATGGCTCCGTTAAAAAGATTGTTTCAACAAGTCTACCTGAAATTGTTCAAATTGATTCTTCATCTGAAAGTTGTTGATGTTTCTGTGGTAAATATATATTTTCACATTTCCCTTTTTTCATTCATAATCCAGGTCAGATATCATGGGCCACTTTGATAACTACCCTTTTCCTATGCCATTGTTCACCTGTCGGCACATAATTCCTCGGGCTAATCTCGCCATAGTGACATGCATGTACAGCACAATCAGCACGGTTGGGCATTTTCAGCATGAAGGAAACTTATCAGTAGAATGAGTCATCATAAGATGGTAGCAAAACTACATGTATGATTTCAGGGTGCTTTTTTTGGTAGCGTTGTGGTTTCCGCATTAGAAGTGTGTAGTGGGGCGATGCAGGTTTCTTTAGGACGTTGCGTTTGGAGCAAACAGTGTGGGGTCTTAATCTTTGGGTTTTGTTTTTGCTGCCGCCGTCCTTTTGTCTGCTCGTCTACCTGACAGCTTACCTGGGCGTGTACCTCCCTGGTAATCTACACATAGGAGGAGCACAAACAGTTTGAATAATGTAATCATCTGTTCAATAGTGCAGTGAAGGGGAAGCTTAACAGATGCTGCTATCTGATTGCCGTTGTGTTGCTATCAGTAACCATTGATGGACCGGTCCAATCCTTCCAGCCTCACAGCCCTAGACTGGAAAACACTCCAGTATGTCTGACTGGATTCAGATCAGACACAACCTTTTTCTATTAGAATATAGGTATATAGGTTCTCCTGTGGTCTTGCACCCCCCCCGCTAAAAAAAAATGCTATTGACAACCTATCAAACCACCACAACATATCTCTGCCTTTTTGAATGTCATTTCTAAGGTTTGTCTTCATCTGTTTATGAAGTCTTCTGAATCATGCTGTACTTTTCTCATGCTGTAATTGTGAAGCAGGTACTCCCCTTGAATTAATAGAACAGACGATAGACAGAGCTATTGTCATCGGGGGTATTGTCAGCGCTGGTATTGCTGTGTCTCTCGCTGTTGTTTTCTCTCCCAGACTTGGTCTGTGTGACTTTCCCTTGTGTTGCCAACAAAGTGTGAGTGATGCCGGCGTTGTTAAGGATTTGACAACTGTTTACACTTGTAAGTGATGTGTGCTGCTGCTGTGTTTGATATGCTGTTGGCTGACATACCGTCTTACTGGGAGTTAAACATTACCACTGCACAGAAGTCTGTCTTGCGATAGATGTGGTTTGTATAACAATTGAACTAATCAATGGCGGATTATGATTGATGGATAGCTATTGTAGCTCTGCAATACTGCTTGGCTAAATGACTTGGTCGGACTTTTTTCGTATTGTACAAAGTTATTGGATTGTTTGACAATCTTACGATGTCTCGATGGATTTAGTCGGTTATGATGCATAAAGCGACATTTGAACTTTCACCGAACGTCCAGATATAACACGCTAGATTTGTTTTTCCAATATGATACTTATGAACATGTTTTGTGATTATTCTTTTTTTAAATCACTGCTCAACCTGATCTGTTCCATTGAAATCAGCATCATAGAGCAGTGGATGTGTTGAGCTGATGTTGATCCCTTTAATTTAGTGTCGTTGAGTGGGCTAACGTCCCCCCCCCCTCGCCCTGGCCGATCAGCACAGTTCCATAGTGAGGTACCAACGGTCATCACTCACACGTACATGCATTCAGGCAACACGCACTCATGTAAATATACACACACACACACACACACACACACACACACACACACACACACACACACACACACACACACACACACACACACACACACACACACACACACACACACACACACACACACACACACACACACACACACACACACACACACACACACACACACACACACTCCCCTTTTAACCTCTACCCTCACTTATCAAGATAGTTCACCTCAGCGCCAGGTGTCAGTGTCTGTTGACACAGGGAAGCGTCAATACAATGTCTATGTAACGACGGGACGATCTAATTGTGTCTACGGAGGCAATGTTTTTAATGTCTATATTTGTGGCTCCAGTATTGGTGTATGAGAGAAGTGGTGAAAGTGCTGCAGAGAGGACGATGATATCGGAGTGTGCAAATTGAATGTGGAGATGGAGCCATGTGTGTGTGTGTGTGCAGTGTGGCTGATATAGCTCCCCTTCGCTCACCACTTCCACTATTTAATTGCATGAAAGGGAAGTGGAGGAGATTGCAGGACCCTGGCGGTGTGAGCGGAGAGAATGGATTTAGAATGTATTAGTATTGGCAGCAAGGTGCCGGCGGTGGGGTGGGGAGGTGGCCCCGGCCCCCAGGCCTCTGGGCCTTTGCAAGAGTTCAGGTGAGTTGTAGCCCACCACCTCAGCAGCCTCCAGCCCCAACAGCAGTCAGCCCGCTCCCCAATTCCCCTGCATTATCGCTTCCGCCTCAGTGAAAGGCCGGCCCAACAGCAGCGGGGCCCACACATGGAGTGGCTCATAGTGGCCCCCTTATCTAGATGTTTACAGGGAACAGCGATTTGCCACACGCCCTGCTCCAGCTCCAGACCCCACTGTTCCACTGCTTCAACTCTGATCGGAGAGCCCTGCCCGCCTAATGTCTCCACCCAAGGGGCCGCTACCTCGGTCGGAAAGGCCTGACATTTCGCGAAGCCCCCCCAAAAAAAAAAGGGGTGCAAATCACCCCTGGAGACTAACTCCATGAGAAATGGTTTGATATTAATGCTGCTGATATCCTGAAGTGTCTATCCCCCTCCACCACACAATAGGTGATATTGTTGACAGGAACCAGTCGTGATTGACGCTATTGTTCCGGACCTGTCTTACCTCATAGGCATTTCCATGCACTGAATGTCTTTGTGTGACTGTATCCCTGAAATGGATCTTACCTATAGTTTGTGGAGGGATGTCAACTGTATCACAGTTGAAAAGGCGAGCTGCTAGTAAAACAGCTGATTGGCTCTGTGATGCTCTCTGGCGTGTTCCCCCTGAAACCATGGTATGATGTAACTCGGGGTAATGTATCCTTTTTCTGTACGCTTTGTCTGCAGGATTCACATGGATTTAGGTCATCTATGGCTTAGACAGTAACATTATACATGCATTATGGGCTCTTCCACAAACACAGTTTGACAAATAATTCACCCCCCTCCTGTTTCCAGAAGAAAGCAGAGAGAGACTAGGAAAATAACAGTCAGCCGCGTTACTTCCCCCTTGGCTTGAGCCCTCCCCTCAGGAAGTCTGCATGCTAAAGGGCCACTCACACTGTGAATAAGATTAGTCTGCCTCCAAGTGTACAACATGCTTACGCCACTTGACTTTGAATCAGCGCTGATTTGGAAGCATTGCTGGGTTGTAAGGGGGAATAATGCTCCGGCTGAGTTTATGCAATGGCTGTTATGAAAAGCCCTGGCCTCGTCTGCATGCATGTTTTTAGGCGGGAGCCGGGGAGCGGGGCGCGGCAGCGGTGGTTTTGGATAAAGCTGTAAGCTGCTTACGGCCGTGGAGAGAAGTGATTACAGGCCCACCACCATGGGACCCTCTGGGAGCCACCGAGACAACTTTTAGGTCACCTCCACATCCTGCCAAACCTCCCCTCCATTCTCCCTGCCTTCCTATAGTCAGCTCATACCCTCCTGGCTGCTCTAACTGAGATGGCAGTGTGTTTTTAGAGAATGAAGCTCACTACAGGGAGCCGAGGCCCTGAATATTAGAGGCCTGCCTAGCGTACTCCGTTTATGAACCAGATACTACTACGCGGGCTGTTGCAGTGACTGTATTACCGCCACACCGGCGGTCACAAGTCACGATGGCAGTCAAATTCCACATGACTGTTTAGTCACGGTAATTAGGCATCTCCAAGCTCTGATGCTGCTGCTGGTCATTAGTGGCCTACCAAACTTGCAAACTATACTCCATATAGCCTACCTGGGTGGCATGAAAATATACCAGAGGGAAAGGCGTCCCCCATTCGCTATTTAAGTTAATAGATGACATGTTTTTTTCAGCTGCCCCCGTTTCGTTACAGGTGCATGATAGTGGTCCATTCTAAATCAAAACAAATGTCACATATATTATTTAGTATATGTGAAGATTAAATCAAGAATAATCTGATGGTTGACAATATTAGCCTATCACTTGTGAATGGTGCCCAGCATACCTTTTTTATTGTGACTTGTCCTAATCATGGTCACACACCTCATGTAGCCTAGCCCATAGGCCTATATGTTTTAATAAGGTTTATATCACAACTAAAGTGGCCAAATAACTTCTTTAAAATTAAGCACATTAATGCGCTTTACAAAGTGTGTGTGTGTGTGTGTGTGTGTGTGTGTGTGTGTGTGTGTGTGTGTGTGTGTGTGTGTGTGTGTGTGTGTGTGTGTGTGTGTGTGTGTGTGTGTGTGTGTGTGTGTGTGTGTGTGTGTGTGTGTGTGTAAGCAGGGGTGAATTTCAAGTTTGGGGAAGGTAATTTTCACCATTAAAAATGCACCTTTTGTATAATAAAAGCATTACATGCATAATTGCATTTGCGTTCACTTTTGATAATGGTGTTTTCCACTAATGGAACATACCGTACTACCATGTGTGCATTGCTGCTCTTATAATGTGAAGAAATACCCTAATCAGCACTTTAAGATAAACGTTCTGATCTGTTGCGTCAGCCACATTGCATAAAAACTGTTTTGATGCTGGTGGTTGTATTCATTTGGGATCGATCGCATCCCGCAACTGACCCAGACCTATGTTTGGAATATTTATTTCTTGCATAGAATAGGTCGACTTTTGTACTATGGGGGATAGTAGATTGACATTGGCTTGTGCTTTTGCTGTTCGTTAGGCCTACTCATCTTGTTGGCTGACAAAGTAAATGTGAACAGTTTTTCCAATTTCTTCAATATTCACCTCGGGAATTGGATAAGGACGTGTGCAGTTGCGTCCCTGATGTGTCGGTGTTAACTTGTAGCCTGTGAGAGAACCAATCACCTGACAGAGAGCCGTGTGAGAGAGACGCTTTGGATTGCGCAGCACACTCCAGGAGAAGGGCACAACACAGCATTCTGGGCCGCAAAAGGCATGGATCTTTTTTTAGGGTGCATTACGGTCACAAAGGGGATGCCACCATGAAATTTGAGGCATTATGTGCTTGTCAAATTGTGAATGAGAGACCATTGGCGTGTGTACAGCCTGCGCAAAAAACAAAAAATAAAGCAGAGCTCATGACTTTCAACTTTTTTCAAATCATCATTAGTCTCATCATGCAGCCTTACAATGTCTTAAAAATAAACACATAGCCAACAACAGCGCATTGGAGTTCCTGTTTCTTTGTTAACCGCTCGACACAGAATAGCCACATACGCACTCGCTCAAATCTCTTGGAGAAAATATTTAGATTTTATTCAGCTTTGTTCAATTGTGTTCTTCATACTATAAAATAATGCCACGGAATTCTAAGCTAATCTTGTCTGCTAAATGGACTAGCCGTTTGGCATAGCCACTTCAGGACCTAACATAAGGACAACTCAGAGTATGCTATTATTTTCTTCTGAAATGGACTACTTCTGAAAAGGTACTTCATATCATGCTTCTTTAGACATGTCTAAAATAATGAATTTGTGAATGTAGAGGCTATATTACATGGATTTATTATGCTTTCTAAAATGGCTTGTAGGCTATGTGTGGAAGCTAGGAGATGCTACATGTGTTTATGTTAATTAATGGTCAATTACCGTGAGACCGACCAGTTATTTGCTTGACGATCACCGGCTGATGAAACGTTGTGACCGCCACAGCCCTAGTGGTGGCCTGACATATATTGAGTGGGTTGTTAAGGTGAGTCATTCTGACTCTTATCTTGAAGTCAAAAGGGATGACGATCACCGTGCCGTCTGTTTAGTGTCCTTCCGCCTATTTAAGTGACCCTACATGGTGCTGAACAGCATCCGGCCACACGGTCCAGTCTGAAGTATCCTTTCTCCAAGCCAAGAGATATGAGAAGCTCTCCTTTCTGTCCTGCCAGCCTCTCTGCCCATGGCTTTGGGATTAGCTATGACTGGGCCTTACAGTAAACTGTGTGCGCTTGTGTGCATGCAGCTGGAGTGTAATCTTATGTGCTCGGGGATCAGGCTGGGGAGCAAAGTTTGTAAAGGACACATAATAAAGGGAGGCAGGAACACCTGCAGAGCCCCGCTCCCTCCCGCTCAAGAATAATGAACACCTGAGCAGATTGGACGCAACTCAATTAACGTCATTGACTCTGGCAGTCAGGACAGAGAGGCAGGTATGGCGGTTCTGTCTCCCCTTTGTTCCCAAACAAAAGGGTCCCCAACGTATTCCGTTTAGAGTAGGGCAGGCTTTATGCAACCCAGACCAAATAATGATTCATTGTTTAATTTAGATAAGTCTCTCTATTTGTCCCATCTGATATCGCCCTCTCAAGGTGTATACATCATTATATTAATATAGAGGCCACCTAGGTAACGCATTTCATTTCGATAGAAGCAGAAACGGACTGTTGCAAAAGGAATCTAAAATATTGAGTAACGTCTTTACATTTGTGTGCAAAGTCTGCGAACAAATTAGTCCGCGGATTAGAAATATAATGTAGTTTTGTTCCTCCCAATGTACGACAAGCTGACTTAATGGTGTGATTCAACAGAAGTCGAAATGAGTCATGTGTTTGCACACCTCCCTGTGAATAGAATTCCTACTACTGTAAGTATTAGACAATGTCACATCAAGCTTTCCTAAGGTTTAACTGACATGAAACTCAAATAATCACACCAATTTATCATTTCTTTTTTTCTCTCAATGTTTTTTTTGAAAGCTAATGCTAATCAACATCACACGCCATAGTGAAACTAGATGCTACTACTTGACAGTACACACGTGGTGCAGAATACTCTTTGGTCCACATGTCTAATATGTAACTTCTGTGCTCCATCACCTGTTGTGACCCAGGAAGAATCCTCAACAGGTTCTCTAAGGACATTGGTTACCTGGACTCTCTGCTGCCCTGGACCTTTGTGGACTTTATCCAGGTGAGTCTCACCTCACTAGGTTCCTACTGCCTGCCTCTCTACTACTGCAAGGGGAGGCCATTTCATGCCTGGCTAGTCCTGCTTTGTGGTCCGGGTCCCCTAATCTGGAAACAATTACTGTAGGATTACCCGCCAGTGCGGCCCAGCGCCCGCACAGATTTAATAAAAGTGTCTGCACATAGGCAGAGGGTGTGGCCACGGCCGCCTGGCGGTGCCACAACACAGGCCGCGTCGCCAGGGAACGTGTCAGGAGACTAGCAGTGTGATTGAGAGAAAGAAAGGTGCCACAGAGGAAATAGTGGCTACAACAGGAAGATGTGGAGGCGGTGGGAGAGTAGGAAGGAGAATGGAGGAGGATCTCTGGAGTGGCAAAGAGAGGGAGTGTGAGTAGCAGCCATGTAATATGTGGCTGGATGGACGGAGATTTGCTGGAAGGGAACAGTGGGCGAGGAATGAGACGGGTCAGTTGAAAAGGAGACTATCCTCTAGCATCCTCTCCTGGCTGCTAGTCCACTGCAGGCCTGGTAGCCACGGCCCAACCTGACGCATAGCCAGGTAAAGTTACCCAACGCCACCACACAGCAGCGCAATAACCATCTCCCAGGAAAGAAAGGCCCGTGAAGATGAGCCAGCTCATGCACCTAGCACCACAAAAGAGTGAATGTTCGCCGCACAATCCAATGTAGAGCAGCAGGCATGGCTCCTTGGTTAGGGCCAAAGAAAGGAACAAAGCTGGGCTGAAAATGAATCCCTCCTCCACAATGCATGAGTGATGTTTGTGGCAGATACCCATCTCACAGGAGACAAAAGCCATCTTAAATGGTGAAAGCACAAAAGATCATAAGCACAAAGGCTTTTTGTCTACCATAGTTCCCCCATTTTTAATAATAATGTGGATAATGGGCAGGGTGAAAGAATAACGTTGCAGAAGGCCAGTAGCACCAACCGATAAACTGTTAAAGCTAGACTAGGTCATGACAGAACAGAGGCTTGTTGTGTTTGTGTTGCACATACACTATATCTTCAAGTGTAGCCACCTCTTATTGTAGAAACACAACAGAAGTTTAACAATGCGCAAATAACATACACTATCTTTTAATTATTGTAATTTGTTCTTTGGTTTGCTGTGAGAATGTGTAGCCTAGGCAACCCATGTTATAACTAGGCTTTTGTTGATTTGAACTAGCTGGTCAAATCTGATATTGGAGCCCAGCCAGATACCTTGCTGGTACTATGCATACACAATGTGATCTTATACGGCAAGATAAATAGGGGCTCCTTGTGTGAGTGACAAAGATGGCATAATCTCCCTTGCAAAAAATTTGGCATGTGTTTTTATTTTGTATCTGTTTTAACATGTGAAATAGTTGCTTTCACATGTTGACCTTATATTTCACATGAAACCATATTTTCATATGTATTCAATTTAGAGTTCAACTGTTAGCACCACTTTTTTTTAACGTGAGGTGCACATGCAAAATTAACGGTTTCACATTTGAACGTGAATCTCAAAATCACATGTGCAGTTTTACATGTGAAAAAGACGTTTTCATATGAAAATCGAACTTTCACACGTGGAATTGGGAGTTCACATGAGGTGGCCAAATTGTTTTCTCCTTACATGTGAAATGATGGTGTTGAATAAACAATGTGTCCACATACAGTATGGAATTGCAAATTCTGTATAAAGGTAACTTAGCCCAATAATAGTGTGTTAAAATGATTATTTCTGATGTCTGAGCCATCAATTCAGAGTGTTACTGTTGCAGACACACCTCTCTTCTTCATACATTGGTCAGTGACCGTTGGAAGAAGCCCAGTGACACGGACAGAAACTATTGCTGCTTGTCTCCTTATTTATCCATTTTAGAATTTAGCACTGTCAGAGTTCTTTTTTTAAACCCAACAACATTCAAAATACATAATCTATTCAGGTAAAAACAAAAATGTGATTTCAAAATAAGTTTACTTTGAGGTGTGTTTTATCAATTTACCTGATTTTGCAAACCGTTACATTGTACAAAATCTAGGCAGCAATATTATTGCAATGCTTTTTGTATAAAAAAAAAAACAATCTAAATTTGCTCAAATTGAGCTGTAATTTATGAATTTGCATTTTAATCACATCAAATCCTGCAATAAACTCAATTACATGTTTTAAATAAATAATTTGACAGCCCTAGTTGACATTCCAACATGAAAATGCACACGTGAACGTGTAGTGGACATGAGTAGGTCATGGTTGCTCATGGTCACATGATGAGGTAGCCCCGCCTGTGACTTCAACATTAGTGTTGGACCTCTTGGTTCAGTGGTCAAGACGTCAGCGTCTCCCGTAGGAAACCCAGGTTTGAATCCCACCAGTTACAAAATCACACATGTGAAATGTCTGAGTCATTTTTCATGAGTCAGACAGGCGATTTTTGGACACGTGTGACATTTCAAATGAGTTTTTCTTATGGTTTTCCCATGTGACATTTTTTTCTCATGTGATTTGTTCATGTGAAACATCTCACGTGTCCAACAACTATGTCTGACTCATGAACATTTCAAATGTAAAAAAATAATAAATTGTATGTATATATATAGAATTATTTTTTTACTTGTGAAATGTTTTAAGTGATATTTTCGCACGGAATTATGTAATACATGTGTCTGAACCGTGATTTTATTTTTTGTAATGTTGGAAAAGTGCTTTTGTTAGCCAGCTCTTTCTGCTCTTGTTTGCAGGTGTCTTTTTATGGAGCACTCTTTAATGCTTTCAGAAATCAAGATTTGATCAAAGTATTAGCTGGACAGAAAAGCTGCTGATCCTGACCATTGTTGCTCATTCTCGGAGGGACATTTCCCCACAGTCATTGTTTAAATGGTTGTCAGGGGTAATAAAGGTAAACTCCATAAACAATGGCCTAAGTGGTTTATCTCCCTCTGTGGGGAGAGGCTGCCTCTGTGTGGGGATTTGCATCAGAGCTGGGCCCTTTATGGTGGAGTGAGCACTTCACAGCCATCAACACTCCCCCATACATTTCCTAACAAGGGGATTCCCTCAACTTGGGGAACTCAGTTCCATTCCAAAGCCATATTTTTTTCACGGGTCTCATTTAGCCGCAATTTAGTATATTGAAAAAAAGTGTCATTTTCTCTTCCCTTTATGTTATTTGGACAAAGGCAGAAATGTCAATTAAAAGCACCTCAGGCAGTGTAGACGGCCGGCCTTTGTGTGGACTTGACCTTTAAATCCTGGGTTGCCTGTGCTTTGAGTTAGGGGGCAGGAGAGGGTGGCAGGACAATACAGGACGCTCTGAATGGACCCATCCCTTGTGAAGGCTCTTGCCCAAGTCACACCACTAACTGTGGGGTCCCTGCCTACATTCATTGGCCATCAGTTAAAATGTAGTTTGTCAGTAGAATATGGGTAAGAGACCAAGCCTGTTTGGACCTATCCCCACACTTTGCAATGCTTTGGGAGGATTTTGAACTAAATATTCTAATTAGTTTTCTGGTGACCTTTAGTTTGAGTGGGGCTGACCCTGGTCTCACCAGTTAGTAACAAGCAGAGGCCAATGCAGCCACCAGTCATAAATTACAGCAGTAAAACATCGGTGGTCTGGAGGAGGGAGGAGAACAGTCTGGGTGTACCAGAAACACTTTGAACACACACAGGGCAGAGGAGGATGGCCATTGTTTGAAAACACTGACGGGTGGATCAGTGATCACTGCATAGTGTGGCAGATTGTGTGGTGGGCCTCTTCTCTGGTTTTGTGGGATATCAGAACTGCTGACATAGCCGTGAGTGCTGTGTAGGATGGGGTTTCACTGGCTTTCTCTGGTGCCTTTACCAGCCGGGTGACAGAGGAAGTGAAGAATGCACTGGCTTCAGGCACCAGACATACCTGGTTAGTCAGAGAGAAACACTAGAGGTATGTGTGTGTGTGTGTGTGTGTGTGTGTGTGTGTGTGTGTGTGTGTGTGTGTGTGTGTGTGTGTGTGTGTGTGTGTGTGTGTGTGTGTGTGTGTGTGTGTGTGTGTGTGTGTGTGTATATATATATATATATATATATATATATATATATATATATATATATATATATATTAAACATTGTTATCTGACAGGACCATTGTCTTGCTGCATATGATGGAAAAACATGAGTGAGACAAAGGTGAGTTGCTGAAAATATTCAGCAAACTAACTTGGGTTATGAACTACACTTTAATTTAGAGCGTGTGTGTGTCTCTCTCTCTCTCTCTCTCTCTCTCTCTCTCTCTCTGTGTGTCTGTCTTTTCTGTGCATTAGGAAGGGGTGTAGTTGTGACTCTGACACCTAGCAGTACCACTCATGGTCATGTGATGGCGGGTAGGCACTGGCCACCTGTGAAAAGATCCCAGTCTCTGTGTGGTCTGGTCTCCCATGGCACTGTGGTCTGGCATCTCTCCTGACTCAGCCAAGCTGGACAACCACTGCTATGAGCCTGGGAACCTGTAGCGCACACGCACGCACACACACACACACACACACCTTAGTCTACTAGACTTGGCCCTGAGACCGCACCAACAACTCTGATCAGGAGGAGGATGATACCAAATGATGGCTTTGACGATGCGGTTGCTATTTTGTTATTGTGGAACACGCATTGTGGTTTCCTTCCAGTTTCTATGAAAATGCTCATGTGTTTGTTGGTGTGTGTGTGTGTGTGTGTGACAGCGAGAGAAAAAGGGCTGATTTGTATATTCTGTATGTGAGGGCATGCAGAGTGCAGGGCAGCTGCTTTTTGGTGGATGCTAGTGATTTATATGAGAGAGGGAGCATTTCAAAGCTTTCTCTTATTTCCAAAATGGGTGTGGAAATCAGCAGCTTGACTGAGCTCAAATAAGTGACTTATCTTACCTTTTCACAGCACACAAAGGCCTAATCCTGGGACTACTTGAGCCGCCAATGTAGACGGCGACCGAGACCACCACAGTATGTGTCGGGCCCTCCTCACCACACACAAAACACATTGACTGCAGCTTTATGAAGTGAAAATGGCACAGAAAGGGAAAATGTGAAGGAGGTGTCCACAGTAATTTCTCCCAAAGAAAGGCCCAGCATCTGGGCATTTAGGGGTAAAATAAAGCTCAAAGCAGAGCAGAATGGATCGGGTCACTCCTATTGTCCCAGAGCCCAAGTGGAACGGCCTTGCTTTGTTTCAGTACCACTGACCCCTACATTTTATTGTGCCTACTCTGTCAGGGAAACCCTAACCCTACTCTATGGCAAAGTGTGTGTGTGTGTGTGTGTGTGTGTGTGTGTGTGTGTGTGTGTGTGTGTGTGTGTGTGTGTGTGTGTGTGTGTGTGTGTGTGTGTGTGTGTGTGTGTGTGTGTGTGTGTGTGTGTGTGTGTGTGTGTTGAACAAATTCCAGCGACGACGGAGGATTTCTTTACCCTTTTTCTCCCTCCATTTCCCGTTATGTATTTAATTCTCCCCCCCCCCAGCGGCCGTCTCTCTCGCTCTCAAACACTGCACGCTGTCACTAAAGAAAGGGAGGATGAAAAAAAGAGTTGTAAAGAAGCGTACCGAGTCCTCATGTCCGGAGGGATGTTTAATTGTCGGGAAGTGTTTATGCTCCGCTCTGGAACAACAGTCGCTATCAGCGCCCAGCACAAATATAGCAATTAACTTCAATTTTCTACATTTATTTGGACATCAAAGACCTGATGGTATCACCTCCCAAAATATAGCAATTAGGGGTCAGTGGAGATGTGAATGGTCTTTGGGCCCAGCAGTGTGCCCTGTTGGCATGAATGGGCTGCATGGCATCGCATACCTACAGTAGCTTTCTTCTCTGGCTAAAGGGCAATTAGAGGTAATGCTTTATTTAAACTGTTTATATACAAAAGCTTTTATCCACATTTATGTGCAGCTGGCTATGGCTCGCCTTGGACAGGGAGTTGTCCTGTTGTTCCTCTGTGGGGGGCTGGGGTCAGGGTCTATGTGATGTGGAGGAGGACAGGGGATTGCTGGGGGAGGTAGGTCAGTGCTTATCGGGGCTCATCTGTGTGTAGTGTGGGTGGGGGTTGTGGTTTTCTCCGATGCTGACATGATAAGCGGCAGACCAGGCAAATGCCTGAGATGAAACAGCTAAGGCCTTGGCGACAGTGTTGCCCAGGGGAGCAGGAGAGGCTGTGGCAGGACTCCTCTCTCTCTCTCTCTATAATGGATCCTACTGCTTCCTAGACTCCTTCCTTCCTCTCAGATGACCCTTCTATCAGACACTCACAGTAGACTGTACTGCTGTTGGGCCCAGCAGCTGTAGACCAGAATTAGATGGGCCCAAACTGGCTTTTACACTAGACCACCACCGATCTCAGGGATGTGAAAAGGACTGAACTAGTTTTACGTACTGCACATCATGACACATCACTGTAGCAAAGCTCCCAAAAACGATTTTTTTGTTGTAAAATATTGTGTCATTTCAACTATTGACAGAACATAAAATAGACCTGCACATTTTGTTGAAACGTGTAAATAGTTGTGCCAGTCACTCAGTGTGAGCTTGGATAACATGCAGTAATAGTGTGCGTCGCTCCCATCTCACTTTGCAGTCCGGTAGACTTCCATCACGGCCCAGATTGAAACTTATGTACTGTGAAATTCTCGGGATCCGTTGAGCTCAGTAGTTTCCTCTCACTGCTTGATTGTGTGTGCTGCAGCGCGGCTATGGTGGGGCTGGTAATACCCTCTTATCTGCACTGTAAACGGAATTGAGTGGCTTTTCATCATAAAACGACATTGAAAGTGATCATGCTTAAACGTGCTCTTAAGCGCACGATAACATCCGTAATTAAGGTGCTAAATGAAATGTTCATCTGGGAGGGCTAGTCTGAGACCATTGAAGGTAACATACTGATCCTAATCTGTTCCTCTTAGAAGTCTTCTGAGTTTGTTTCTAATTTCAGGGTGTGAGGTTTCAATTTTTTATCAGCTATCTAGTGAATATCAAATATGCCGCAGAAGTATATCTTTAAGGTAGAAGCTGTATTGAAGGACTCTGTCTCATACCGGTTTAGCATAATGCAATCTACCAAGTTAAACTGTTTTTCGTTAAATAGAACTCGTTTTCAGATTTTAGGCATATTGTTTTGTACTAAAAGAATGCTACATACAAAGATCATATTTGTGAAAAGAGTCTCTTCACTATCTACTCTTTCCACCAAGTTAAACTAACGAGAGCCGTCTGATATACAATACAGTGAAATAATGCACTGCAAGGTTCTCAATCTGTCGTCGGGCAGGAAACAGGTGTCTGCAAGCACCAGGGTTTCCGGTGCTGCTGTGTCACTGCCTGCAGTGCCTCCCGTTCAGGCATCAGATTGCATGTGGCTAGTGGTCTACCTGTGTCAGGTCAGGTGGCCATTAACAAGAGTGATGAGTCATTGTGTTATTGAGGCCTATGTGAGGGCTATGCATTCTGTGTGTACTGTAGTATCAGACACCCACAGTGTGGTTCCCACAACTCTCAGCCAGTCACAGTGACTATACAATGCCTACTGGCTGGGGCCACAGCGACTTGGCGAGGGAGGTTTAAACCTCAGGTGTTGAAGGCAAAGCCCATGAGGGTTAGGGAGGCGAGCCACAGAGGAAGAGCGGCAAATTGTCACCTGCCACTAAGTGCCATCGTCCTCTCACCACTGTGACACACACACACACACACACACACACACACACACACACACACACACACACACACACACACACACACACACACACACACACACACACACACACACACACACACACACACACACACACACACACACACACACACACACACACACACACACACACACACACACACACACACACACACACTCTTCACAAATATGCTGCTGCTACTCTGTTTGTCTATCCAGATTGCCTAGTTACTATTTCCCCTACCTACATGTACATATTACCTCAACTACCTTGTACGCCTGCACATTGACTCTGTACCACTACTCCCTGTACGTAGCCTCGTTATTGTTATTTTTCTTTTTTTATGCACACTTTTTTCCTTTACTTTTTAACCCTGCCTTTTTGGGAAAGAGCTCGTAAAGTAAGCATTTCATGGTAAAGTGTCCAACTTATATTTGGCGCATGTGACACATACGATTTGGATTTGACACACACACTCTCCTAACGTTGCTGTCACCTTCTGCCTTTGGAGCTGTGGCAGAAAACAAGTGTGTTTCTTACATCATCCCTAGTGTAACGCCAGGCCTCACACTTCAGCGGTAGCCCGCAAGTCAGCAGGAGTCCATTTACTGAGCTGTTGCGCCCACCACACCGCTCTGTTCTCTCCCTCTGTGTTCTCTCCCTCCCAGGTGTTCCTGCAGATCCTGGGGGTGATCATCGTGGCGGCCGCCGTCATCCCCTGGATCCTCATCCCCGTCGTCCCTCTACTCGTCGTCTTCCTGTTCTTGCGACGCTACTTCCTGCAGACCTCCAGGGACATCAAGCGCCTGGAGTCCACTAGTAGGCTTCACTGTCTTTAGGGACACGTCTGTTTTAATGGTGGGAGACAAAGGGAGCACTAGCACGGGAATGCTAATAGACCATTGAATAGCAATTGAAGAAGGCCTTGGGCATTAGCATAAAAGGATAAAGGTGGCTGTGGCCCATGGGTTGCCCACACACACAGTTTCCTTAAGCACTGGGAGTTCATGGCATCAGATACAATGGAGGAAATGCCAAGTGGGCCCGTGGCAGGCACTAGTTCATCCTCTGTATTCATCATCTTTATTCTGGGCTGATAGCCCAAAGGCACACGGAAGAACAGGTCTGCTGATCTTAAGGAACAAAAGTGACTATTAAGAAGTTCCAGTGGAACATTCAGGCTTTGTCTGTTTTTACGAAGCCTAACGTTAATACATCTGGACAACAGGAATGCTAATATTAGTCATTTTCCTTTCAAACCATTTATTTCAGAAGCACTGCTTTTGGTAGCAAGGTGTACATGAAAATGTATGGGAGACGTGCATAAGGGGTTATCACGTTAACTGTCATGTCAGCTGAGCTTTGTAGCAAAACAGACAATTGAATGTTTTCGTTCGTCTGTATTGAAGCCGGATGTAACCATCTTTGTACAGTCGAGAAAAATGGTGTGTTCTTTTGAAAGAAATGAATAAACACTGTGTATACTAGTGGTGTTTTTAAATATTCACGTCTTCATTCAGTGTTTGTTTGTTATACTCTACAGCCCGGAGCCCAGTTTTCACCCACCTGTCCTCATCCCTCCAAGGTCTGTGGACCATCCGTGCCTTTAAAGCCCAGCAGCGGTTCCAGCAGGCATTTGACGCACATCAAGACCTCCACTCCGGTCAGAACCAGAACTGACATCTAACCATAACTACTACACATAGAATTGCATGTTTTAATTTGGTGTAATAACTATAGTATACAACCAGTAACCATGCTGTTCCTTTGCAGAGGCCTGGTTCCTATTCCTGACCACATCCCGATGGTTCGCTCTGCGTCTGGATGGCATCTGCTCCATATTTGTCACCCTCACTACCTTTGGGTGCCTGTTCCTCAGGGATGGTACCGTATGGGTCCTATATCAACTGTAATGTTGATCACCCGGGCCATACATATAACCATACATACAGTACCAGTCAAAAGTTTTTGACACCTACTCATTCCAGGGTTTTTCTTTGTTTACTATTTTCTACATTGTAGACTAATAGTGAAGACAACAAACTATAGTATGAAATAACACATATGGAAACCAAAAAAACAAAATATATTTGAGATTCTTCTCTCAGCCAGCTTCATGAGGTAGTCACCTGGAATGCATTTACATTAACTGGTGAACCCTTGTTAATTTGTGGATTTTTTTCCCTTAATGCGTTTAAGCCAATCATTTGTGTTGTGACAAGGTAGGGGTGGTATACAAAAGATAGCCCTATTTGGTAAAATACCAAGTCCATATTATTGCAAGAACAGCTCAAATAAGCAGAGAGAAATGACAGTCCATTATTACTTTAAGACGAGGTCAGTCAATCCGGAAAATTTCGAGAACTTTTAAAGTTTCTTCGAGTGCAGTGTGAAAAGCCATCAAACGCGATTATGAAACTGGCTCTCATGAGGACCTGGCACCACCACCTCTGCTACAGAGGATATGTTCATTAGTGCACCCCTTGATTGCAGCCCAAATAAATGCTTCACAGAGTTCAAGTTACAGACACATCTCAACATCAACTGGTCAGAGGAGACTGCTTGAATCAGGCCTTCATGGTTGAATTGCTGAAAAGAAACCCCTACTAACGGACACCAACCCCTACTAACGGACACGTGTTTCTTGGGCCAAGAAACACGAGCAATGGACATGGAAATCTTTCCTTTTGGTTTGATGAGTCCATATTTGTGATTTTTGTTTAATTTTTAATTAATTAATTAATTTTTATTTTTGGTTCCCACCGCCGTGTCTTTGTGAGATGCAGAGTAGGTGAACGGATGGTCTCCGTATGTGTGGTTCCCACCGTGAAGCATGGAGGAGGAGGTGTGATGGTGTGGGGGTGCTTTTCTGGTGACAGTGTTTGTGATTGATTTAGAATTCAAGGCACACATAACCAGCATGGCTAACACAGTATTCTGCTGCGATACACCATCCCATCTGGTTTGCGCTTAGTGGGACGATCATTTGTTTTTCAACAGGACAATGAACAAAAACACACCTCCAGGCTGTATAAGGGCTGTTTGACCAAGAAGGAGAGTGAAGGAGTACTGCATCAGATGACCTCCACAATAACCCAATTGAGATGGTTTGGGATGAGTTGGACTGCAGAGTTAAGGAAAAGCAGCCAACAAGTGCTCTGCATATGTGGGAACTCCTTGAAGACTGTTGGAAAAGCATTCCTCATGAAGCTGGGTGAGAGAATGCCAAGAGTGTGCAAAGCTGTCAAGGCATAATAATAAAAACCCTTGAATGAGTAGGTGTGTCCAAACTTTTGACTAGTACTGTGTAATCAACCATTTACACCACAGGCTCTGCAGTACTTAGGTGAACATGGAGTACAGTGAGTTGGTTTCTCTCTTTCCTGGTGTGACAGACTTGAAGGCAGGTGCTGTGGGCCTGGCTCTGTCCTATGCAGTAACCCTCGTCGGCATGTTTCAGTGGGGAGTCAGACAGAGTGCGGAGGTGGAGAACATGGTAAAAACCTCCTTTATTGATTTAGACCTAAACTCAGCAAAAAAAGACATGTCCTATCACTGTCAACTGCGTTTGTTTTCAGCAAACTTAATGTGTTTATATTTGCATGAACATAAGATTCAACAACTGAGACCAACTGAATAAGTTCCACAGACATGTGACTAACAGAAATGGAATGTAACCTTGGACAAAAGGGAGGGGGTCAAAATTGAAAGTAACAGGTAGGATCTGGTGTGACCACCAGCTGCATTAAGTACTGCAGTGCATCTCCTCCTCATGGACTGCACCAGATTTGCCAGTTCTTGCTGTGAGATGTTACCCCACTCTTCCACCAAGGCACCTGCAAGTTCCCGGACATTTCTGAGGGGAATGGCCCTAGTCCTCACCCTCCGATCCAACAGATCCCAGACGTGCTCAATGGGATTGAGATCTGGGCTCTTCGCTGGCCATGGCAGAACACTGACATTCCCGTCTTGCAGGAAATCACGCACAGAACGAGCAGTATGGCTGGTGGCATTGTCATGTCAGGATGAACCTACAGGAAGGGTAACACGTGAGGGAGGATGTATTCCCTGTAACGTACAATGTTGAGATTGCCTGCAATGACGACAAGCTCAGTCCGATGATGCTGTGACCACCCCAGACCATGACGGACCCTCCACTTCCAAATTGATCCCGCTCCAGAGTACAGGCTTCGGTGTAATGCTTATTCCTTCGACGATAAACTGAATCCGACCATCACCCCTGGTGAGACAGAACCGTGACTCGTCAGTGAAGAGCACTTTTTGCCAGTCCTGTCTGGTCCAGCGACGGTGGGTTTGTGCCCATAGATGACGTTGCCAGTGATGTCTGGTGAGGACCTGCCTTACAACAGGTCTACAAGCCCCCAGTCCAGCCCATTTTCAGCCTATTGATGACAGTCTGAGCACTGATGTAGGGATTGTGCGTTCCTGGTGTAACTCGGGCAGTTGTTGTTGCCATCCTGTACCTGTCCCGCAGGTATGATGTTTGGATGTACCGATCCTGTGCAGGTGTTACATGTGGTCTGCCACTGTGAGGACGATCAGCTGTCCGTCCTGTCACCCTGTAGCTCTGTATTAGGCGTCTCACAGTACGGACATTGCAATTTATTGCACTGGCCACATCTGCAGTCCTCATGCCTCCTTGCAGCATGCCTATGGCACGTTCACACATATGATCAGTGACCATGGGCATCTTTCTTTTGGTGTTTTTCAGAGTCAGTAGAAAGGCCTCTTTGGTGTCCTAAGTTTTCATAACTGTGACCTTAATTGCCTTCCATCTGTAAGCTGTTAGTGTCTTAATCACCGTTCCACGGGTGCATGTTCATTAATTGTTTATGGGTCATTGAACAAGCATGTGTAAACCCTTTTCAATGAAGATATGTGAAGTTAATTGGATTTTTACGAATTATCTTTGAACGACAGGGTGCTGAAAAGGGGACATTTCTTTTTTAGCTGAGTTTGTCTTGACTTGCCTGGCTGAAAAATAGGTGAATAATATAATTGTACTAGTCTGCTATAGTTGTTTCTAGTTGTGCAAATGTATACAGTGCCTATTATACGGTTGAAGTCGGAACTTTACATTCACTTAGGTTGGAGTCATTAAAGCTCGTTTTTCAACAACTCCACAAATTTCTTGTTAACAAACTATAGTTTGGGCAAGTTGGTTAGGAAATCTCCTTTGTACACGACACAAGTAATTTTTCCAACAATTGTTCACAGACAGGTTATTTCACTTATAATTCACTGTATCACAATTCCAATTGGTCAGAAGTTTACATACACTAAGTTGACTGTGCCTTTAAACAGCTTGGAAAATTCCAGAAAATTATGTCATGGCTTTAGAAGCTTCTGATGAGCTAATTGACATCATTTGAGTGGTTGTATTTCAAGGCCTACCTTCAAACTCAGTGCCTCTTTGCTTGACATCATGGGAAAATCAAAAGAAATCAGCCAAGATCTCAGAAAAACAATGGTAGACCTCCACAAGTCTGGTTCATCCTTGTGCGCAATAAACCCCATGGGACCACGCAGCCGTCATACAACTCAGGAAGGAGATGCGTTCCGTCTTCTAGGGATGAACGTACTTTGGTGCGAAAAGTGCAAATCAATCCCAGAACAACAGCAAAGGACCTTGTGAAGATGTGGGAGGAAATGGGTACAAAAGTATCTATATCCACAGTAAAACGAGTCCTATATCGACATAACCTGAAAGGCATCTCAGCAAGGAAGAAGCCACTGCTCCAAAACCGCCATTAAAAAAGCCAGACTACGGTTTGCAACTGCACATTGGGACAACGATCGTACTTTTTAGAGAAATGTCCTCTGGTCTGATGAAACAATAATGGATCTGTTTGGCTACAAAAACCATCATTATGTTTGGAGGAAAAGGGGGGAGGCTTGTAAGCCGAAGAACACCATCCCAACTGTGAAGCACGGGGGTGGCAGCATCATGTTGTGGGGGTGCTTTGCTGCAGGAGAGACTGGTACACTTCACAAAATATATGGCTTTATGAGGAAGGATAATTATGTGGATATATTGAAGCAACATCTCAAGACATCAGTCAGGAAGTTAAAGCTTGGTTGCAAATGGGTCTTCCAAATGGACAATGACCCCAAGCATACTTCCAAAGTTGTGGCAAAATGGCTTAAGGAAAAGAAAGTCAAGGTATTGGAGTCGCCATCACAAAACCCTGACCTCAATCTTATAGAAAATTTGTGGGCAGAACTGAAGAAGCGTGTGAGCAAGGAGGCCTACAAACCTGACTCTGTTTCTCCAGCTTTGTCAGGAGGAATGGGCCAAAATTCACCCAACTTATTGTGGGAAGCAGGTGGAAGGCTACCTGAAACGGTTGACCCAAGTTAAACAATTTAAAGGCAATGCTACCAAATACTAATTGAGTGTATGTAAACTTCTGACCCACTGGGAATGTGATGAAAGAAATAAAAGTTTAAATAAATCATTCTCTCCTATTATTCTGACATTTCTGACACTTAAAATAGTGGTGATCCTAACTGACCTAAGACAGGGAATTTGTACTTGGATTAAATGTCAGGAATTGTGAAACTGAGTTTAAATGTATTTGGCTTGGGTGTATGTATTCACCCCTCTTGGGTTTCTTCACATTTTATTGTTATAAAGTGAATTAAAATGTTGTTGTTTTTTGGTCAACAATCTACACAAACTACTCTTATTTCAAAATGAAAGAAAATTCCATATTTCTTTTTAATGAAGTTGAAAACCAAATATACAGTATCTTGATTAGATCATCTACTTCCCTCAGTCAAATCATGTTAGAAACACCTTTTGGCAGCGATTACAGCTGTGTCTTGTTAGGCAAGTCTCTAAGAGCTTCACGCTCTTGGATTGTGCAATATTTGCACTTTAAAAAAATTATATTTTCAGAATTCTTTTTAGCTCTGTCAAGTTGGTTGTTGATCATTGTTTGACAGCCATTTTTAAGTCTTGTCATTGATTTTTCAGGCAGATTTAAGTGAAAACTAACTAGGCCTCAGGAACATTCACTGTCTTCTTGGTAAGCAACAAGTGTGAATTTGGACTTGTTTTAGGTTGTCTTGCTGAAAGGAACATTCGTCTCCCAGTGTCTGGTGGAAAGCAGACTAAACAAGGTTTTCTGTTTTTTTTTTAACCTGAAACTCCCCAGTCGTTGCATGTTATGTTAAGCATGTTATACCCATAACATGATGCAGCCACCACCATGCTTGATAATATGGAGAGTGGTACTCGATGATGTATTGTGGATTTGTCCCAAAGATAACTCTTTGTATTCAGCACAACAAGGAAATTACTTTGCTACATTTTTTTGCAGTGATTACTTTAGTGCCTTTGCAAACAGGATGCATTTTGTTTAATTTTTTTTTATTCGGTAAAGGATTTTTTTCTTTTCACTCTTTTATATTAGTATTGTGGAGTAACTACAATGTTGTTGATTCATCCTAAGTTTTCACCTTTCACCGCCATTAACCTATGACTGTTTTAAAATGAGCATTGGCCTCGTGGTGTAATCGTCTTTACCATCTTCCAATCGACGCATTGGAAAAGCACCCTGGCCTCTGGTTGAATCTGTGCTTGAAATTCACGACTCGTCTTGAGGGACCGTAAATATAATTGTGTGTGGGGTACAGAGATGGGGTAGTCATTAAATCATGTTAACCACCATTATTGCACTTAGCGAGTCCATGTAACTTTTTATGTGATTTGTTAAGCACATTTCAACTACTGAACTTATTTAGGCTTGCCATAACAAAGGGGGTGAATACTACATTGACATTATTGAGAATTTTTGTCTCGATCAGTGACAATTATTATTGTTTTTTTTATCCATTTCAATTCCACTTTGTAACCCAACAAAATGTGAAAAAAATACAAGGGCTGTGAATACTTATGATTGGCACTGTCAGTGTTCCTGGCCACAGAATGAAATAGAACAGAATATTCCCTCATAGAATAACAACGATTTTGCAATAATGTTCTGACACTCCCAGATGACTTCTGTGGAAAGGGTGGTGGAGTACACAGAACTGGAGAGCGAAGCACCTTGGGAGACAGACAAACGGCCTCCGCCTGATTGGCCCAGGCATGGTTTCATCACCTTCGACCAGGTCAACTTCTCCTACTATGCGGACAGTCCTCCGGTCCTAAAGAACATTACTGCGGTCTTCAGATCCAGAGAAAAGGTGCCCACTACATATTCTTCTGACATGTGTCCATGTTTACGACAATGCACAACACACCCCAACACAATTCAGTTGATGTGCAGCCAGTGTAATGGGTGCGGTGCTGTTCTTCTCTGTGTGTCATTATTTTTCAAATCAATTATTTAGGGGACATCTTATTGTGCCGCTGATTCCCAAGGAATATACCATTTGTGATTCATGGAATACATATCATGCAATTAAGACTAGTCAAGTGGATCCATTTGTTCCCATTTGCATTCTAGGAGACCTGACGGTGACAACTGTTTATTCACTATATGAGAGAGAGGAGAGAAGATGAGAGGGAGAGAGAGGTAGAGATGGTTGAGGGTGATTGAAACCCAGCGTTTTTAATGCAGGGGGTGTATTTTGCATGGCCACGGTTCGCCAGGGCGGCTGATTTCACAATGGATGGGTTGATAAGTGAAGAGGCCTGGGCTCTGACAGCCCATGGGAGGGATCTTCACCCGATGCCGTGGGCCTGAACTGGCTTTGTGTGCATCCTGACAGTCCCCCTGAGACGACGCTTTCACAGGGAAACGAGCACCTATCTAACACTCTGAACACTCCTCTCACACACAACATATGATTTGGTACATTTACTTTTAACTGTTAACTATGAATTGTCTTACATGTCTTACTGTACATTTCCATACTTCCAGTGTAGTGATTCCACAAGGTGATTTATACATTTACTATAGATAGCCTTTGCATTCTTTGTTTGAATCAAAGCGGCATTGTAATATTGCTGATTTTAGTTAGAAGCTCATCTTTGGGAATCGGAATCCGAGCTTATAGGCTACTGTAGGAAGGGATATGTGATTGATCCATGCGGAACATGGCTGATAGCACCTACGGAGAAGACACTGAAATGCATACGTTACGATAGCATCTTATACTATCGTATCAACGTCAGCGGTATTCTGCTGTTTTAATGTCACCCGGCTTGTGGGGGCTGTCACCTTAACAACTGATGTGCTGATATCAAACAGGAAGGAACATCTCAGCAATGAGAATCTCTCATTCTGTTGGAGAACTGGCCCTGAAAGGCAAAGGTTCCAGCATGAAGGACAGAGATGATTCAGTTTACAATGGCGCAATGGGAAGTGAAGTAGACCTTGAATGTAGCACTTGGAAGTCAACTTTGTACAAGGAAGTCTTGACATCAGATTTTATAGTAGAGAAAAGTGTGTTCAGAGAAAAACAAACTAACACTTTCTCTGTATGTTGAACTCTAGGTTGGCATCGTGGGGCGGACTGGCGCTGGTAAAAGCTCCCTGATCTCTGCTCTGTTCCGCCTGGCTGAACCTGATGGCAGGATTTCCATCGACGGCGTTCTCACCGCCGAGATCGGCCTGCATACCCTGCGCCAGAGAATCTCCATCATCCCCCAGGTATGTACGTTCTCTGCCCTCCCACTGCCCATTGTAGTCTATTGGCTAAGCTGCATTGTATGGCACGTCTTTAGTTTGTTCAGCATAATCCATGGAAGGCCTTCGATCGGACATGTTTTATAGTACACATGACATGACTATGGAAGCTTTAGAATTGCCAAACAACATTACCTCAGTCATTTGTAGAGCGTTGAGTAGAAACGTTAAAGCCTGAATGTGGGAGTTTCAGGGTTCTCTGACATGATCCATTATATATCTTTAGCATTCATCAGACATGATGCACATTCAGTGGGGTAACACAAACTCTCCCCCCTTTGAGGTCTGGCCTGCTTTTTTACGTCACTGTTGGTTTCAAAGCAACAACAGGCTGAGGAGAATTACAGTCGTCACTCAGGGGATTTTGGAAAGTGACACAAACGGATGCCTTGAGACAGTTTTTAACTTTTTATTTCCGCTTGTTGAAAGTGATACAGCATTAGGAAAATGCCACCCCCTGGGTGAGTCAGCGCTCTGCGGCGGTGAAGACTCCCACAGCCCAGCTCTGAGAGGAGAGCAGAGCAGCTCTCTACCCTTGTCAGTGACAGGAGATTAGCCCTCTACCCCCGAAACATCAGCAAAGCTGCTTAGAAGACTTCTCTACCCATCCCCATCCTCACAGTCTCACATAGGCCTACCAACGTCATTTAGCCCAAGTGTTGAACATTTCACACGCTGCAGCCAAGGTTTCCCCAAAACAAGTTCATTTAAGATTTTTGGTGTGGCTTTGATGGGTTTCTGTTGTCAATAGTTTGCCAGATTAGCTTTCACTTCTGTATTACAGCTGGTTATGTTTGACCACTACCTGAGTTATGTCAAGGTAATGTTTTCCTATTGGATGCTGCTCGTTCTGACAGGGGGACAGCCAGTTGCATCATGGGGTAAAGCTGCAAACGGGGTGGGGAAAGAGGGGGCATATTTAGATGACTTCTGTTCTGAACTCATAACTGAAACGTTGGCTTATCTAAGAGGAGCAGCACTGTATCTGTACACAAACCGAATAGAGATGATCTATCAGGTTCGATTATTGTCCTATTTTTTTTTCCTCTGTAAAAATTCAAGCAGGAAAGACGCAGAGTATGATTTGCTATTACTAATATTACAAGGATTGGATTTCTTCTGCTTATATTCCCATTTTTCACAACTTCCCTTAGAAACGGAAAAGGTCATTTGAACCCCCCCCCCCCCCCCCGTGTAAGTGATATTCACTCAGCCTTTTAAATGGAAAATGACTTGCTATAAGATGCTTGTTGCCCTACCTTGTGATGTGGAGTTGTCAGATTCTGATATGTATTCTATACATTACCCGTGTGAACTTTTATTATACAGCTTCCCCCAGATTTGATTATGATAAACTTTTATTAGTATATGGCATTAGAAAAGAATCCATTTCAGGTTCTATTGAAATCTCAGGAATGACTTCACAGTTCAAAATGAATTTGGCGGCAAACAGAGGGCTTAGAATTGTTGGAGCACATAATCGGTCTTTGGAAAGCTGTGCTTGAAAGCAGTTTTTCCAACTTAACATTGAATCCTCAATTAAAGTGAGTCACAAAACTAGTTTGAATTGGGACTTGAGCTGGCTTAATGACAAGGCAGTCTGCTGGTGGCAGGGGTAAAGCTCATTGGGAGTAGAGAGGTGGAACAGTTTTTAGGCTGTAGAGAGAAAGGGATGAACTCCCGAATGCTTAAAATTCACAGCTATGTTTTCAAGGAATCTGCTCAAAGTTAAACACTTGCCATGGGTTTTGAGACTGACACAATGGTCTGTGTGTGCGCGTGTGCGTTGCCTTCTCAACCTCATGTTAGTGGTGCTGTCACAGTGTTGGCTCAGAGCCTATGACCTGCATCAAAGCAGCCAACGGGGCATGGGTGATATGAGTCACTCTCACACAACAGTATTCTCCTAACCACGAGACATGATTGTGAGGATCACAACAGCAGTAAACACCTAGTGAGTCTTTCCAGTCACTGTGTGCTCTTACTCCTGTTCCGGGCCGTATCTCGCAGTTGCCAGGTGAACGTTCTTCTCTTGATAGGTCAGATTAGCGTCTTGAGTAAACTTGATTTATTATCGCCTTCCCTCCACTGCATTGTGGACTGACCGTTTCTCCATATCCTCCTTTATCTCTATTGCTACGACACAGGCCTATACAGGCTCGTTAATGTTTTTTTAAATGGTCATTATGTCCTTTTAAAGCCTCATGAACTCTGTTGTGTGTTGCAGAAGAAAATCCCTCAAGTATTTACTTAGTGATAAAACAATGAGGAAATGATCCTGTGGAAATGTAATATAGCTTTATATTGTTCTGTGAATGCTGTGACGTTTTGTTTATGGCTCGAAAGGAGAGTCCCCTGTAAGTTATTATTATTATTTTTTTAAATCGCTTTTACGTTGGGCTAGGATTTCTGAATAAATATCTTCTAAAGAGACTTGGCATGAGGACATGTAGCTGCTCCTGTTTGCCAGGTTTACAGCAAACACAAGGGCATGCTGGAACAGTGCCTTCGGAGTGGCGAGCTATTTTGACTGCACTATAATAAAGAGCTGTATTTGCACTCTTAAGGGTGGTTGTATGCCTGAACCTTGATACAGGTGTGTAGCTCACTGTAAATACACAGAGCTCCCACAGAACTGCTCCAAGCTATTTAAAAAAATAAAAAATAATTATAGCTTGGAGAAAAGTCAGCCAACTGAAGGACAACTCCTTTTTACTCATGCACACATTTGTCAACTAAAAACTAGGGATGTTGATATAAACTTTTTCAACTGTAATTTAGAGAGGGCACATCTAACCTCATGAATTTGAATGAACATTGTGAATTTTGTATTTATTATTTATACATATGTATATATTTGAGAGATTAAAAAGTTCATGACTATAGTTGACCTTTTTAGGTAATTTGAGAAATGTTTGATTTACAGGCACCTTTTCTATGTCCAGACAACCTCTATACAGATCCTCTGCTCTCAAACAAGACCACAGCACAAGCTACGGTTTTCCAAAGTAAAAAGATCAACTTAGCGTTGGCTAGTGGGCCGGAGCCGAGTGTTGAATCGGGCTCCTGAGTGTGGCATTGCAGGCCCCATTGTGAACACCTCTCCCTCACACATAGCGCCGCTCTATACAGCCTGTCTTAACCCTCTTCAAACGTCTCCCCCTCGTCATTATCCTAACTGGCCATGGCCTTCTCTTTCTATACCCATCCGTCCCCATGCAGGACCCGGTTCTCTTCACGGGCACCATGAGGAAGAATCTGGACCCTTTCAGCCAGCACACAGACGAGGACCTGTGGAATGCACTGGGAGAGGTACTCCAGCTTGGGCTCTGAATGCTTCCCCCTCAGAGGCCCATGGGGGGATCCCTCTGTCCCCCTCCACAATGCTGCCATTCAGCCTCCCTGCTCACCACAAGTCATGGAGGGGAAATCCCATTAGGGCCGTGGGGCCCAGCTCAATGTGCGGCTTGTAACTGGGAGCCATTCAAAGTACTGGGGAGATGTGTTGTGCTGCGTTTGCCAGTTAGGCACTAGAGGATGAAGGCAGGGTTCCCCCACAGTGAAGGGCTCCAGCTCCTGCTCCCCAGTCTCCCCGCTCCTCAATGGGTTTGCTGGCCTGGGTTAAAGCAAGAGGCTGGTCACAAGGGAGCGGTGGCCAAGGTCATCAGTGGACCTGGCCCTGCATTGTGCCAGCCGGTTAATGGGTGTGTGTTGGATGTTTTTTTAAAGATACCCCCCCCGGGAGGCCTTTCTACAGGGGTAATGGAGGGTCCCTGCTTCCTCTCCTTTCCCTGCAGGTGCAGCTGAGGACCGTGGTGGAGGAGCTGCCTGGGAGGCTGGAGACCATGCTGGCTGAGTCAGGCTCCAACTTCAGCGTGGGTCAGAGGCAGCTAGTCTGTCTGGCCAGGGCCATCCTCAGACGGAACAAAATCCTCATCATCGACGAGGCCACCGCTAACGTGGACCCCAGGTGAGAACACTTTGAACACTTTGACCCACATATTTGTGCTAGTTGTCATGGTAGTGTTGTAACTCAGTCCCATACATCAGTATATTCCAATTTTAGGACAAACACATAATATAGAGGTAAAAATATCAAGGTTTAACACCTTGATGAATAAAGGTATGGCCCCTGGTTCGCTGACAATGTAACTCTATCCCATTTTACTTTAGTACAGCTGCACATACCTGGCTAAGGATTAGCGATTGTTTTGATGTGTAAAGTAAAATCCCTGCCCAGGGGTGTGTAGGAAGAATGTATTGTTTCTGCATGGATGCTGAGGTATTCTCTTCCCCTGCTCCTTTAGAACCGACGGCCTTATCCAGCAGACCATCCGGGAGAAGTTCAGGGAGTGTACTGTGCTCACCATCGCCCACCGACTCAACACTATCATCGACTGTGACCGGATCCTGGTGAGGCCTCCCCCCAGTGTTAAGTAACCATGTGGCTAGCACTGTGTGTGCACATTTTCTTCACTGAGCCATTCACAGTACACTCAATATGAGAAAGCTTGCACATATTTCTGCTTCCTACTATACAGTAGAGGTCTTCACGGATCCACCTGTACTCGAGACCCGATCCGGAAACCGAGCAGGTCCAGATCCAGAATTCTAAATCATTTCACAGTACTAGGTCAGATCTGATATGCTTGTTACTGGCCTCGGGTATGTGTAATTATAACTGACTTGTCCGGAGAGACCCATGCAGATCCGACCGCGACGGGGAGAGGGAGAGACCCTTTTTTACATGTAACATTGTTGTTGTTGGCCAATCATAAGTCATCAAAGCGACAATAGGCTACAGTCATAGAACCTCCGTGTGGGGAAAAAGGTTTGAGATATTTAATCAATGGAAGATGGATTTAATGTGGTGGAATTAAAAGTTAAAGGAGGAGGTTTCAAAGACTTCGAGCCAAAAAGTAGTCTGCTACTTTATATTCTGAATGGAGTTGTTTGTAACCGTGTAGGACCAGAGCGTGTATGCAGCCACAATTAGCTTAACTTCTCGCAGTTTGATGCAGTCAAGACGGGTGCTACGTAATCATATTGGATGATAAATAACCTAGCTATTAGTCTACTATAGCGCAAGTCAGCTTTGTTGGTTGCCGTCACTCTCCCTCCTCCCTATGTCACTTTCAGTAGCCTACACACACAGCACAACCCCTGGTAGAGCATCACCTCTCTGTACCTCATCTCCCTCGCACTTTCTCAGCTCTGGTCAATAAGGTAGCTTACAATTGGACTTTTCTGTTGCTCCCTCACTCGGATCGGAACGGGTCTGGATCGGACCAGATCTTTACGGAATGGGTCTAGTTGTCCTCGGGTCTGTTCGGGAACGGGTCTCTATATTTACTGAATTAATTTATGTATACCGGGTCCGGATGGGGAAGCCCCAGGTCCATTTTGGAACGGGTCCAACTTTTTTAGACCTGTCAAGGCCTCTACAGTACAGTATCTAAGAATAGATCAGGGTCAGACTTTACAACCAGCCCAGTCAGTGAAGTACTAAGAGTTTAGCTCTAAGTAACAGCCGGCCCCATTACTCCCCAATCTCACCCCCTCTTAGTGGGGCCAGGTGGGGAGAGACTGAGAGGTGACCAGGCCAGCCCGTGCCCCCCATGCCCTCGTGCCAGTTGATCTTTGGCCTCTTCCAGCCCACTGCCTGCAGAGGTGCCAATTAGTGCCATTTGTGGCAGCATTTGTTTCCTGTCCTCCAGGACACTGGCTGACCCGGTAAATGGCTGTTGAGATGGGCAAGAGGAAAAGCCAAATGTCACACAGCGGGAACGTTTCCACACCTGTCCCCGTGTCAAACGCCCCCAGATTGTCACGCTGTTTGATAGAACAGACTTGGGACCCACCTGAATTGCCTCGTCCAAGTGATTAAGCGACACCCCTGATGAATGAGAGAGTTTTCTTGAGTAGGAAACTCTTTGGCCTGCATATGTTCTACGGAGCTAGCTAAGGTAGAGAAATACAGTGTTCTGTTGTTCACACAATGCTATGTGTTACTGTTCCAAAATGTGGCTTAAGATGTAACAGAGTGTGCTTTGCCTATTTTCAGAAGATCTCACTCCTTTGAAAGGGAGACTGAATGTAATGCTAGGCCTTTATGGAGCTCCTTGAATAAGAGCTATTCTTTGCCTGTTTTACAATGCATGTGATGACAGAGACACGATGGTAATTTTCTGAAGCGTGCTAAAGGTGTGATTGTTGCCTTTGACACAGTTGAGGACCACCCTTGCGGTGCTGAAATGCATGCATGGATAAATGCATGGATAACCTTGCTTAGGCCTGATCTTCTGTCTGACACTGTCAGCGCACACGTTCACAGCAGCTACAGCCCCGTCAGGCAATAACAAGCCCTGGTGTTTGTTGTTGGCGTGAGTCACATGAAATGGATGGTTCCCGAGACAGCAGAGAACTACTGTTTCTCACTCGACCTCTATTGTCTTGTGCGGATCACTCACCAGTGAAACAGCTGAAAGGCTCGTTTTTAAGTATTAAAGTATATAGGCTATGTGGCTCACGCCCTTACTACTCTCTCCTGTGTCTGATTGCAGGTTCTAGATGCTGGGAGGATCCAGGAATACGATGAGCCCTACATTCTGCTTCAGAACCAGGAAGGAGTGTTCTACCAGATGGTCCAGCAGACAGGCAAGGCAGAGGCAGCCTCCCTGCTCCATGCAGCCAAACAGGTAACCGACCCAACCAACCCCGCCCTCCTCCTTTGTCCTAACTCAGTCAGCACTCTGAGTGCACACAGCTACAGTCACCCTAATCCTTATAACACACGCCTTATAACAACTGGCGTCCCTTTGCCCAAAACAACAGTCAGTCGTACACACAAGGGAGTTCTGTGAATATTAGTACTGAATGTGTGTAATGCTATTAATGTAGCTGCATTTCTATATTCTATACCATAAGTTTTAATTTCATGCGAAAAATGTCCCTTTTGTCATTTTACATTGACTCTGATATTATCTAATGAATCGTCCGTGTAATCTATTTCCAAAAATGTAATTTTGAAATCATTTCAGAGATCATTCTAGAAAAGCAGCTTTCTTTGCTCTTTATCTATTTTGAAATATTGGGTTTTAACTTTGTCTCGATTTGGGATAAACTTCCTATGGGGATTACTGTAATAGAGCACATCCTTATATATATTTTTTGCTTTGAAATTCATTTGTGATGTATTCCCCCTTCAGCCACTCTCCAGATAAGGGCTGGGTAGCTATTCATCGTTCAATTCCATTTTTATGTGCATCTGTCAGGGACTACAGATACGATATTGCAACTTCAAACAGGTCTTTGTGAAATAAGAAAAAGTAGGCATCATTTCATTTTCTCTCTGTCCCTGGTACAAATTTATCAGGAGAACTGTATCTCCCCAGCCACAGACTGAAATGGGTAAAATACTGATTTCAAAGACTCAGCACACTGTCGCATTATTTGGTATCGTCTTCTCCTGCACAGTGGCGGATTGGTAGAGACATTGTTCAGACCCTTACGTCTCCTTTCTTTATTGTGGGCTGCTCTCTCCAGATCAGATTACTCCAACTCCCAGAACCGCTCTCTAGCACCACTTATTAAATACTGAGACGTCTCACAAACCGAGTGTGAACTTTCTATAGTTGTCAGTCAAGGTTTAAATACATTAAATCATCTGATACCAACCTCTCGTTCCTTTTGTCTGAGCAGAATGACAATCCCTGAGTTGGGAGTGTATCTGATATTGTGGCTAACCGTTTTCACCTGTTTTCCCCTCTGCGTGTGCATTCGTGTTGCCAAAATACTTGGTTTGTCATAGCCTCTTTGTGCCGGCTGGAACTAGATAAAAGGACACCTTTTGGCTCTCTGTGGAAAACAACAGTATTTCAATAGCCATTTTGAATGAGTGTTTTGTATGTATCAAGATCATTTTGCTTTAGATCTTGTATCGGTGATAAATTGTCATGTTAAACAGCATAGTCCGTAAGAAACCAGGGTGTTTGAAGTCTACGTTATTGTTGTGATTATCGCCAAAGAGTTCTTACGAGACCAAAATAACCACTTTGCGTGCTCCTGTGGGAGACAAATTCCTCAATCCAGTCTGAGATCCATCCTAAATCAGCCATTCACAGATTCTACCTCAAACGACAAGCTACAGTAGAATCTGTGTGACTCTGCTCTCCTTCTACTCTTTCAGGTTCACATGAACAAAAGCCATCCCAATGTGATCAACGGACCGACGGACCTGAGCCCGTCCGAGGGGAGCTGTGTCATCTTTGAGACGGCCCTGTGACACCGTTGTCTGACCATTTCACCCCTGTAATGTGGCCCTCTGTGCTGGCCACACCATGAGGATGCCTCACACACTGTACCAAATATTATCCAGCTCTTGATTTCACAATGCCTTCTTCAACACCGCTGGCAAAGGTGTGGCGATCAGGCGTTTTGCTTCAGCACTTTTCAATTATATGGGGCAGCGCCCCACCAGTTATGGTTTGGGTTAATATATTTTTTAAAATACGCAAAAGTGTTGAAACAGGGACAAAGTAGGCCTACTGTTTTTTTTTGTGTGTTTTTGTTAGACTCACCAGCCTTGCCTCCTAATCTGTCAATTCGTACACTATGTCCTTCTCATCAGAGTGCTGTGTGGGTGTTGACCTGTCAGATTCATGAAAATCACAGGGCACACGAATTGGGCATGACGCACGTCTATAGACTCTGATATTATTTTAGCAAACAGGGTAAGAACTCACTCCTGACAGACCCAAGCAAAACCTCTTTACAGAAACAGTGTAGCAGCCTACACCTAAACATCAGCGATCTGACATGCTGTATCAGTCTGAGCAACTTTGGGGGTGACGGGAGCTGAACAGGGCGGGACTAAAGTTGGGCAAATCGCATCACGACGCGAGATAAGTTTGGTTGTTTTCAAATCAAAATCCCCTGCCTAATGGAACAGCCAAAGAGAAGGCTCAACTTTCCTAACTGCCATAAATTCCATATCGTCTGCCTTTCACTTAAACAATAGGGATAAACACGAAATATTAGTTTTAGGCTTAGCCTACTGGAATTCCTTACATTCCTGTTGTTTTCAGTTTTAAAAAATCACCTGGGGTGACTTTAGAGCAAGCTCAACTTGCCCGACTGCTCAGTTCACTTGCCCCAGGCAATAGGGCAACCCTTAAGGTCCCTGCTATAACTAGTTCTAGAGTTTTAACTGGTTACAATCAGGAGACGAAGAAGAAATTCCCCAGCACTCTGGGAGCTGCAGTGTCACGTGATCAGCATACATAGGCTATGGGTCCATAACTGCCCAGGAGCAATTGTTTGAAGCAATATGTGCCTTTATTAAAAACAAATGACTGGTTGTGTTGTATTGATTGTTTTGCAATATTTGTTTTTGTATGTATGTTGCATGGCCCCTGGGGTAGGATTATTCACAATCCTGCATTTGGTTGCATGTAAAGATTTAGGGGTGTGGAGTGTTTACTGGTGTAAAAAAAAACAGTAGTTTATACTGGTTGGATACAGATTTTTAGGTTATTCCAAGTAAAACCTACCTAGCTGACAGTGGGTTTGACCAGTAAGTAAATAGTTTTAAGTCAAATTTGATTTTGTACTTTAAAAAAAAGAGGATACACATGTCTTATTGTTTTCAATACTCATTGTGCCTTGATCAGAATATCGATCCTTTGTAATTGCACTGTTTTCATTGATTTGTCTTCTAAGACCAGATTTGGTCTTCTTGCACTCTGAGTAGAATGACTATTGCTACCTCTGTTTTTGGAATAAAGCTGTGGATGAAAAGCAGGTCAGAAGTAGTTGGATTGTGTGTTAGCATGTATACTAGATGACCACTCAAAGAGCTTCTGAAATGATGCGAAAGGCATGAATACTTTTGACGAGAATCATTGTGTGTACTGTCGACAGTTTTTCCCCACTCTGATCATCTGAGCTACGTATGCTACTTATGTTGTATGTATGCGGTTCTGGAACTATAACCATTGATCCACTGTTTTAGTTTGTGGGACTACAACCAGTCAGATGATTGACTCTTAAACTTGATCAATAAAGCTGTGCAAAAAATCAAGACATCATATGACCTTTAAAGATGCAATATGAATGTAATCCTATGAATAAAAATGGTATTAGTTGAATACTTAGACAATGAGTATTGTCTTAGCTTTTTTTATGATCTTGCCATGAGTCAATATACAGAACAAAAATATAAACGCAACATGTACAGTCTTGGTCCCATGTTGTAATGAGCTGAAATAAAAAGCTTATTTCTCCAAATTTTGGTGCACAAATTTGTTTACATTCCTGTTAGTGAGCATTTCACCTTTGACAAGATAATCAATCCACCTGACAGTTGTGGCATATCAACAAGCTGATTAAACAGCATGATCATTACACAAGTGCACCTTGTGCTGGGGGCAATACACGGCCAATCTAAAATGTGCAGTTAAGTCGCACAACACAATGCCACAGATGCCTCATGTTTTGAGGGAGTGTGCAATTGGCAAGCTGACTGCAAGAATGTCCACCAGAGCTGTTGCAAGTGAACGTAATTCTTCTCTACCATAAGCCGCCTCCAGTGTTTTAGAGAATTTGGCAGTGCGTTCAACCGGCCTCACAACCGCAGACCACGTGTATGGCATTGTGTGGGTGAGCAGTTTGCTGATGTCAACGTTGTAAACAGAATGTCCCGTGGTAGCGTTGGCGTTACAATTATATTTCATCAACGGCAATTTGAATGCACAGAGATACCGTGACGAGATCCTGAGGCCCATTGTCATGTCATCTCATGTTTCTGCATGGTAATGCACGGTCCAATGTCTCAAGGATCTGTACACTATTCCTGGAAGCTGAAAATGTCCCAGTTCTTCCCATGGCCTGCATACTCACCAGACATGTCACCACCTATTTAGCATGTTTGGGATGCTCTGGATCGATGTGTACGAAAGCGTGTCCCAGTTCCAGCAACTAGGCACAGCCTTTTTAAGAGCAGTGGGACAACATTCCACAGGCCACAATCAACAGCCTGATCAACTCTATGCGAAGGAGATGTGTCGCGCTTCATGAGGCAAATGATGGTCACCAGATATTGCCTGGTTTTCTGATCCACGCCTCCACCTACAGATGCATATCTGTATTCCCAGTTGTGAAATCCATAGATTAGGGCCTAATGAATTAACTTCAATTGACTGATTTCCATATATGAACTGTAACTCAGTGAAATTGTTGCTTGTTGTGTTTATTTTTGTTCAGTGTACAACTTGTCATACATAACCCTATACTTTTCTTTAGATAAATCCAAATCTTAAGTTGTGTGAATGTCGTTTCGCCTCAGGCACCTTACCCGTAGTTAGCAGCTGTGTCGAGCGGTCTTAGCCCTGACACCCCCAACACAACAGGCTGTAAGTGGTACACGGTCAAACCATACACATAGTTGAACAACATTTTCACAATTAAACATTCTTAGTTTTTACCTTTTATTTTAATCATCAAGGAACGTAACCAAATATGTTATAATTTAAATATTCTATTATCTCTTCAAATTAGGAGAGGTACTTGACTCTCCTCAAACTGAGAGTCATTATCATCCCAGATTTGGAGAGGGGTGTCAGTAAATAGTTATGTCTAAATGGCAGTATTTAGCCTTGGTTAAGTAGGCTCTAGAAAGGAGCCGAGATGGTGGGTTCGTGAACTGCAGGCCATTAGGTGCTTTTAAAGCTGACTGATTTACACAATTCATTAACGGCAGTGAATTTTCAGCCTCCGTCATATTAAATGGTTACTTACTCTCAAATAGACCCAGGGGAGTTGAATTGTTGGGTTGCGAATAGATTAAAGTTTACATTGAAACAGAAATTGAATTCCGAGGTAATCAATAGCATAATGGACCAGTGAGAGGAGCCGGCTGCCTGAAATGAAATTTCCATATTTTTAATCTTAATTTTCCACTCTGTTTATCTGACAGTGTGGATGTGCAATCCAAACAGATAATGAGAGAGTGGGATATTGACACTGCGATCCTCTGGAGTGCTTGTTTCAGTGATTAAACGCTGTGATCTGTGATTACTTTGTGTCTGGTGTCAGGCTGGTGGCCAGGGCCCTGGGAGGGCTTCGGCGCACAGCAGCTGGAGCAGCCTGGCTCTCCGAGGTGCTAATACACCTGACACAGCGTTGACAGCATTCACAACCTTTCTGGGACTGCAGCGCACGCCACCCGCCACAATAGGAATACTCGGGGCACAATCTACAATTACAGTCAGCGTATATCCCTATGCTCGCCCCTCGATAACGTCCGCCGCGAGAATGGCAACAACAAAGTTGGCACAATAAGTATTATTAACCTGATACCTTCCACGTTTCACATAATAGGGGAATTTTTTAAGACATATCTGAATAGGTGGGAAATAGCAATGCTGTCAACGTAGTGCTGATGTAGCTCTAATAAATAATAGCCTTCTGAGCAACAGGAAGAGAAACCTATCCGGCCACACAATGAAGTTAATCCAAAAGAAATCAAATACAAAATCAGAGTCAGCACAATGAGGAGGCAATGAATGACATGATGGATGAATTCCGACTGTGTCAGTCAGCCCGTCTGCATTTTAAGAGACATGATATGGTGGTTGCTGATTTTAAAGAGGCGTAAGACATTCTATTCTGTGAAAAGGTGTTTCATTATCAATTGAGTGAAAACATAATGTAACAAGAAGTATCCATAACAAGAGAAAGTACTGCAAATTGTGGGAAGTTGTTTTGTTAGGGCTAATAAAGAGCTAGTCACGTGGCCATTTTGGATTGATGGGACAATGTATTTGTAACTTTTTATTGTGCCAGCATTTTCTTTTGTGAGGGATACTGCTGTTTGACAAATGGAAGCAAATTGCATGGTGTAGGGAAGTGAATGGCAGGGAGTTGTTGTGTCAAACTTTGTGCTGAAAGACGACGTAGCGAGAGCCGCTGGTTTTTGTGGGCGGCTCAGACTTGACTGATCCCAGCATAAAGTACTTGTTGAAGAGAGGGAGAAAAGGAAAACAGGATTTTGACAGGCTGTAGTGAAATTAGGAGAAATGACTATGGGGGCTTTGTTCTTCCCTGGTGACATGGGGGAGAGATTGGGAGTCTTGAGGGATTCCCCTGAGACGGTGTGTTTAGCTTTTCTAAAGCGCCAGCAAACTGAATATCTGATAAGTTCCCAAGGCCTTTCATGACTGTCTGCTCCGGAAAAACAAACAACAAATGGCACCTTTTAAGAGACTTGCTCTGACACTGGATGAAATATGATACGAGGTGGCATTATATCTTGTTAGAAATGTTTTGTTTTTCCCCGTGTTGATTCCAGTCTGTTAGACTAGAATTATTACCACACATGCTTGTTTTTATTTTTCCTGTAAAAGTTAAACTCAAGTGGCACTGAAAAACTGGGAGAACTGTGTGACTTAACTTTCTCAATTTCCTCTCAAATCTTTGTAAATAAAATGGTTAGTCTTCACCCCACACTTTTAATCAGCATGTTTTTGTATTCGTCTTGTATATTAAGGGAATAGAATCCAAAAGGTTGAAAACTTGAAAGGTTTGACATTAACACGAACGCTTCCATTAACACAAACGCTGACTATTTATTGTTTATGCCACTTTGTCATCACTTCCCTTTACATTAGGCATACCATGCTGTCTCAGCAGTTTCCTCCTCACCCCTACCTGACCTTACTAAGACCGGGATACTAGTTACACCTCCAATTATATAGCTAGGTGACATGTGTACTTGTCTGAAGTGCCAAGGTAGGCTCTCTTGGCTGCTGTATGCTCTATTACCCTAAACTGTCTTTGGAGAGAGCCTATCTGTCAAATCAAGATGAGTAATTTTTCATCGCAATTTCATGGAAATTAATCAGATGCAGCCACCACATTTTGTAATCAATACCACTTTGTAATGCATAGTTATGAAATTCTAGGAATGCATCATTTATTAAAAAAAAAAAATGTGATCTGTACAAAATTTGAGAGGTCACAATACTCACTCAATTGTAAGTTTCATACTTTTCCCCAAACAAGCTTCATGAAGTAGCAACTATGAATTTAAAACATCACATACAAAGTTAGCCTTATTATACGGTGTACAAAAAAGAGGAAGATACTTTGGAAAAACAAACGGTTTTAGTGGCAATGATCTCTACCTGGTCCTGTTGCTTTGAACTGGCTAAGCCTGTGGCCATGTGAAAGGCCCCCAAATAGCAAACCCTTTGTGTGCTTTAGCTCTGAATCCTGTGCATGCTCCGTCACCTTAGCAAAATGCTGTCTGATTTGTCCGCTGCGAGAGAGGGGAGCAAAGTGGAGGGCTAGACAATAGGGAGGGCTTATCTCATCAGTAAATAACGTTACTTATTGCTTAAAGCTTGAGGGAATGCTTATTGGTGATGTCATCCTTTTGTAGAAGATTGATGGAGCTTGAGGCAGGGTGTGTGTGTGTGTGTGTGTGTGTGTGTGTGTGTGTGTGTGTGTGTGTGTGTGTGTGTGTGTGTGTGTGTGTGTGTGTGTGTGTGTGTGTGTGTGTGTGTGTGTGTGTGTGTGTGTGTGTGTGTGTGTGTGTGTGTGTGTGTGTGTGTGTGTGCGCATACACATGGGCCCACGTGTGTGTATATGTGTGACAGTCTACAAGTGTTCCCTGTTAAACTATATATTACTTTAAAAGTGTGAAATGTATTTTAACTTGCTTTTAAAATGGTAAATCTTTCCAAATTTACTTCAACGTTCCATCTGTCCAGGGCCTTTTAATCAGGACCATGAGTGGTGATGTTCTGTGCATGTAAACGTGCAGCATTGGGTAAAGGTGCAGACAGCTTGTGTTCCCTGTTATTGTTGGCCTCCGTTTACGTCAGTCCAAGGGCCCAGTGTGTCTTTTGGGCTTACTTTCTCATCATTTTTCCTAATGTAGAGACCCACAGGGTTGGTGGCAGGCCCACAATGGCGCCGTTGTATGGTCACTGTCAGCTCTCTCAAATAAGGCTTCCTGTTCATTAGACTTCTTTTCACCTCAGCACAATGCGCCGGCTTTGCTGCAATACTGAGTCGACGCCCATCTCTTCAATGCCATGTGAACAGTTCTAAATGGTGTTTATGCAAGCCATTGTTAACCTTTTGTATAGTCAGTCTTAATGCACAGTGATTCGTCTGCTTTTGTGGCCTGGGATACATTATCTTGCCTGTGTGGCTTCAGATGCATGCCTAGTCTTTCAGCCAGTAAACAGTCAGTCTAAAGTTAACTCCCCATGGACAATGGTCTAGATGCCTGATAAAGTGGGACAGAGTATACTAACTGGGCTGTTTCGTGTTGCTCTGCAATTGCTCAAACAACTTCCGTTTGTCCATTCGTTGCGGTTTTAAACTGTTGTTTTGTATCTCTTCCCATAGGATTTCTCATATTCTTATATTCACGTTATGTTATTCCAAAAAGGAAATCGCACATTGTTCATGCAAATGAACAGTTGTGCTTTTCACAAAAGTTTATTTTGCATAAGGTATTTAGTCACTTGCTTTGATCTTGCAGTCTTGTCACTGGAAATGTGATATGTATTTAATACCGTGACATTGTTAGATTATCGTGACGCTATCTGCTGAAACGGCTGTCACAGAATGCTCACACACAGGATGGTGTGATATCAGCCTTATGTCTTTATAATGCGTCTGAGTGAATCTGAAACAGTAATACAGATGGACTGCAAGCTAGATAATCTGACACGTATTACAGTCACAGAATGAAAAGAAACAGTCAAAAACCTTAGACCCCCCCAATGAGTTTATTGCCTGATAATGTCAAAATATTAGTCTTTAATGCCAAGAAAGGGTATCTGTTGCATGTACACGACTTTCTTGCTAAATCGATGCTACATCTGTTTGGAAGTGAAAGATAGAAACTGAAAGTTTGAAACGGAGAAAACCAAGTAAAAGAAACAACTTCTCCGAGCGCCGGTCTTGTGTTGATGTCAATGTGTGCTATTGTTGCCAGTTGAATGACCCCCTTCTCCCCAGTCCCGTGAATTTGACACAGTAAACTGAACTAGCCCTGTCCTCGGCTAACTTTGTGAGCTCACGACGTCTAAAGTGGCCTGTTATGTGGAGGTTTGTGCGCGACACTTGGGAGACATGATTTTTTAAAGTTGAGTCAATTTGGATGGAAAGATAAGCTTGTGGTTTTTTTTGTGCTCCTGCGGAGAACGTTAGATCCAGTTGTTATCTGTATAGGAGAACAATTCTTTTGAAGACAAAAAAAAACTTTTGAAAAATGACACGGAACAAGAGTGGACAGCGTATCGTGGTCTTAATCTGTTGGTTACATTGTTCTAGAGAGCATATGCATCACCCCCAGTGTGTAACCGATAGGCCTATCCATTCTCTCCGTGGATCGATGCACAAAAGCAGAAAATATCTGCAGCACGGATGACATTATACCCAGTTCAAAAGCATTCGCTGGAAAAGTATGCAAAAGTCCCCTCCATTGACAAAAATGCTTTTAATGCCGGCCAATGATTACAGGTGAGAGATGGAACTGATATTCAGGGCCATTATTGTCGGGAGATGTGGTATGTTTGACCCCCTGCAGCATCCTTTACAACCTAATCTGGCCCAGCCAGACCCCTAAGGAACGGAATGTTATGATTGCTCTCAGTGACTTAATGGACACTGATACAATAATGTCACGCTATATACCTCGTTAGGTTACTCACCCTGGGTAGGCATGAGAAGGTGTGCTGATAGATATTGTAGGACAGTGCAGAAGAGTCTCTGTGGAAGTTGGACGTATTTACAGTATGAATGTGCTGTGACAAAGTGTGGTATTCCTGTGGAATTGTTTTTAATTTTGTTTTTCAAGCCATTGCGTGTGGTGTCGCTAAGTCGTGCAACATCCGTATCAAGTCACCCCACATTTTAGATGCCATTATCAATGTCATAAGGTGAATGTCTTCCACTTTGATTTAATGAATTTAATGAACTTGTGTGTTGTGGTGATTCCCTGTCTGCTACTAGAGCCCTGGAAGTGTGTTCCGTGGACTGAAGTAGGAGTGTTGACTTGTATCGCTCCTGGCTGATATTTTCATTAACAGCCATCTTATCAATTAATGAAATAATCTGTCACCTGCCCAGTTTCCAAAGTAATGTCTTGTTTCTCATACCAGTTAATTGAAGAGCGCTGCGCTACATACTAATGCTACGTACATCGGAATAATCCGAGACAATGAACCTGTCCCTCTTATGTACCCCTCAAAACCCTCTTAATTACACTCAACCGAAATAAACCAACGCTAATTGAAATGTGAGCATCCCAATTTGATTGCGGAAAAGTGCAAAATCACTAATGTTTTGTTGTTCAACTATGATCTGTTACCTCATGGCCATTTAGCATCTCCCAAATGGATCGTTCTTAGCGATGCAACAGGGATATAATAGGAAGAAATCTCTTTACCGTGGCTACACTGAGGAGACAATGTATGCAACCCCTCCATTGATTTGGACAGTAGCATTAATATTCACACACCTCCAGATAATCATAGGACTGTCTACATGATTTGTTTTCATTGATTAAGTGTCATTTCCCCAGCTCCTCACGTCATGGTTATTAATATTGTTTGCATTGATATTATATCCACGTTAACAACAATTCCACCAAGTGGGAGAAATTACTAGACACATGCAAAATAGCGTCACCTCTATGGCGCTGAAACCGATAGCTTTAATCAGAGTCACTTTTGATCCAAAATCTTTAGCATTTGAATCAATCTTTGTGGGCAGACCTTTTAGCCGTATGCATATTTGACCAGCGTGGTTTTAAAGAGGCAGTACCACACTGTCAGGGTTTTGCTAATAGTTTAGCAAATCGCAAATCATTGTAGGCATGGCAATGAGGTCGCATGGCCAAGTGATCACTTTGCGATGCAGGCTGTACTACCGACAGCTTAGGTTGCCTAACAACGGTAGTCAGTTGGTTGAAGGTTTGATTGATGCAGGTATAATGGGATATAGTATAGTGAAAACAACTTGGCAGTAATAATGCACAAACCGGTATACCACGTACATGCACCATAATACTATCTGTGGGCTGTGAGGGAAATAGCTAACAAAAACCGATGGTAGTCTTTAGATGGTGTTCTAATGTTCGTCACAGCCTGTCTGTTGCTGTTTGCATTTGCGTGTCTGATTGGTAATTCTGACATGTTCCTAAAATCAGCCTCCTACAGTGGCACTCCCACCAACCACCATGGTGATTAGCTGTCTGGTAAGCTAACAACCAGAACACATGAACACACCACAAGCCTGATGCAACCCAGTACAATGCCAACCTGTTTTCTTCTGAGATGTACCCCACACAATGGAACATCCTGCTATGTTCTATCAAGGCCTATATGTCAAGACTTGTATTGTTAGATATACTGGATATGCTCTTACTCCTTAAGTAATGGCTTTAACTTCAGTGTATATTCAGTTTCCACCCAATGTCAGACTCTTTTAACAGCAAGGCATAGTTCTGTTTATGTATTTAGTCTTGTAGTTCTTTTTTGGGGGGGGGGCTAATTTCCTACAATTCTACACATTTTGCCATGGGGCAAAGCGAAAATGTGCCATCTTAAAGCTCATTTCTTGCAATTCTACACATATTGCCTTTGGGCAGAGAGAGGACCCCCCCCCCCCTGCCTTGCGGGGGTGTGCAGTATGCCAGTGACTACACCTGATTTGATCCTTTACAGTAATCCTTTACAGTAATCGAAAGGAAAAGCGTTCCTCCATATGGTAGGGTGTACTGGGTAGACTATCAGAGCTGTCAGAGGCAAAGTGGTTTCAGATAATCAAACGGTGCCAGAGGCTTTCTCAGTGTCTTAAGGAGTATTAGTAGTGTTGCGAGTGGCAGAAGGTTATCAGTAGCGTTAGCCCCTTCTGTGTAAAGCCAACCGGTTCAAGTAATCACACTGACCTTCAGTCTGCTCAGTCTTGTTATCATTGGTCAGACCGGAATGGTTTCTATGGGGGAAAATGAAAAAAATACTTATACACTCAGAGATACAGTTTGTACAGTAGTCTGTCTGCACACTCACATAGGAATACGCACAGTTGTGTACATAACAGGGCCACAGAACAGGGCAGGACAATTTAGAGCGCGAGAAGCTAATAGTGACAGCACTTCCTGCATTTTAACACTGTTGTTGTATTACCACAGAGAGGATGGAATAATTCAAGTACAAATCCATATGATGTGTTTGTTCAGCTTGGTGTACTTTACCTGGTATTGACCTTATGGAGGAATCAGGCCTATCGGATCTCCGGTAGGAGGCAAAACTAGCATGGGGCTGAAGGGTCTTATCACGTACCTCTAAAAGTAGAGAGGTTTCCTGGGAAATGCTGCAATTTCGATTGAAAGATTTTGCCAGCAGACCAAACTATCTGTTCTCTCTATTTCTAAAAGCATTGATCATCGGGGCATAGCCAATATGGAGTATAATCCATTCCAGAGTCTATTCTATGGGTTTCTTATGGAAGCATATTTACTTAGGGCAGTCATGCAAATTATTACTTACTGCCCTGTAAGCTGATAACACAAATTAGATACCCATTAAAGTTGAACAATGTATATAGAATTAAAAAAAGATTGCAAGTGATACCTGAAGGGATGCTTAGGTCATATGGTATTAAATATGCCTCATGGTTGCAAACTTTAAAAGTGGGGAAAGATGTTTATCCCTGGCACTGTAGATGCATAATGGTAATCTCCAATGCACAGAGGCAGCTGCTAAGTGGAGGGTAGCTTATGAATACAAATGATTATAGGGACCGGGAAACATACTCACACAAAGCAGTGACACACCACCTTTTTTTTTTATCAACAACCCTGCAAATGTGCATATGTGTCCACAAGAGAACCCTCAAAGTATCCAAAAAGCGATATTTATGGTTACAATGCGCACACATTTTGATTTGCAAGGTTCCATTATGAGCTCCAAAATTATTGGGACAATGATATTTTTGGGGGGCTCTGTACTCCAGCACTTTGGATTTGAAATGATACAATGACTGTCAGCTTTAATTTGGGGGTATTTGTATTCGTATCGGGTGAATCGTTCAGCACTTCTTTTTGTACAGAGTCCCCACTTTATAGGGGACCGAAAGTCATTCTTTCCGTGGAGAATAGAGTGTTTCTAAACACTCCTACATTAATGTGGATGCTATGATTACGCATAGTCCTGAATGATGAGTGAGAAAGCCACAGACCCTTGGGGGTATAATATTTGCGTGTCTCACTTTGGTGCGTTCTTTTTTTTGTTCTTTTTTTTTTTGTAGACTAGACACGTGTTTAGGAGAGTTTCTTAAAAGTTTCTATTTTCTTTGGAATTTAAGACCTGACCTGAATTTGGGTTTGAGAGGTGAACAATAGACCTGTTAATTCGATCCTGCCACCTGAGGGGCCTGTGAAATCAGTGCTCTTCTCTGACAGCTACACCACTACTCCACTGGGGCTCCACCTGCACACAGTCACACTCCTATCAGATGTACCACTTTAATTAACGTGCCAAACTCCTGCTACAAGTCCTCTCCGAGGTGGCTGAGTAAATGTAGTGCAAGTTTGAAAGGTGACTGGAGGAGCTGCTAACACGGTTTGGTGGGGTTAGACAAGAAGCGGAGTGCCTCAGGGCTCTATTAAGGAACCCCTGGTAAATACCCATTTAGATTTTTGCCTGTTTTCTTTTCCCAATTTCTGCTCTACCGGCTCCATGATAGGGATTCATCTTAAAGCCTCCTTTTGTCCGGGGGACGGTGGAGTCAGCAGTTATTCTCTAACTGACGACTTTGAATGCGGTGCTGTGAAAGTGATGAAGCTGAAACACAAAGGCAAATTAAGGGTACAAAAACACTCGCCATTGTCCCATTGTTGTGGGTCACAAATCGTCGAGTAAAAGCCACACAGCGTGGTCAAAATGTATTCGCCTCCATCCCTCTCTCCCTCCCTCCTCTCTCCCTCTCTCTCTTTATATTCATTAGATTCATTATAGGCCACAAAGGATTGCCAACAAAACAGCTTGTGATTTTAGTTGAATCCATCCCCCTCTGAGGCCTGCAGGGAAATTAAAGTAGGTGACTACCACTGGAGGGGGAGCAGCCTTGACACATCTGAAGCTTTCAGTGATGCTAATAGCCAAGCGTATCCTAAATACACAAGAGCTGACCCCAAACAGATTGTGGGGGTTTAAATCATTAGTTTGCAAATGAAGCAAAAAGTAGATGAGGTGAATGTAAGAGTCAGCCCCCTCTGAACCTTTGATTAGTGTTTGTAAACGCCCCTTTTTCTTCACACTCTCCCGCCCACAACCATCCCAGAAATTAATAAAGGAGACATAGCAACACTTTGGAGGGGAAACGCTTGCATCTCAAGCACCTGTTAAACAAATGCACTTAAGGCTGGAATCAAATTGCAGGCAGGTTCAAATTGCTACAAAATCTTCGTTTAGATGATGTCCCCCGGGGCCTGCTTATTACTTGAGATTTATATAGCATTAGTTCTGCCTCGCAAATATGCTACATTTCACCTCACTGAAATATGAAGTGCTTCGATAAAGAGCTACAACAGATTCTCTCATTAAAAAAACCTAAACCTTTTATGCAGTCATTAATTGAACTTGTGGCGTGCAGCACTGACACACTGAGAGCTCTCCGCCTGTGCCTTTGGGCTCTGTACAGTGTAGGTTGATGCTGTTAGGAGGATGCTGTGGTTCATCTGAAGAGGATTGGGGAAACAGCAGTGGACTCAGAATCTAGAGCCTCTACACTGCTGGTGATGCGTTGGATCCTACTTTATTGTGGCACGTCTGTTTATCATATAGCAGGTCTGACATTTGTTGTGCAATCTAACTACTTTAGATACTGAGCGTGTGGCATCGTACCTTTTGGTTTGTAGTCTAAAGTTTCAGGTTTGAAGCGCAGACAAAACAAAAAAAAGACTAGCAATGACCTGCCATGCTGGTGTGAGTGGAGCGATTCAGGGTGCAAGCTGTAAGGGAAGCGCCACAAAGGCATTTCAATTGTAGGAGTCCCCCTATTGAGTCTGCATGTTTCAGTTACCAGTCTGTTTTATTCTGGATTCTTTTCTATGTATTTACATTTGGCCCCTGCCGGAGAGGGACAGTCTATTGATTTATTGTTTCCTGCTTCCTGAGAGTGGCGTTAAGAGTGCACAAGGCCATCCGTCTCCCGGCCCTGCTCTGCATCACTCCTGCATTGTGTCCCTTGCTCACTGGGCTCTGTCTTAGAGATAGGTCCTGCCCAAATATCACAGGGACCCCACAAGAAAAGGACCCCAAGCTATAGGCCTAAGAGAAAGTGCTTGTGCATAAAGTAGTCAAATCTGAATAGTGTCCATGGATCATTTGCTTCCCACAGAACACTTTCTTTTTGGGGGATGGGATTCATTTAATTGCTCCCTCCAAAATGTGGATGTAATCATTTTGGAATTTCTTAAAGAAAATGTGTCTAGATACTATAAAGATATCTATCACCCGCTATTTGTATAAAATGTTGCTGAGTTCTAGTAAAAATACAAACATATATTTCTTGAATTGATAAATGCAGCAACAATGTTGTTTATATTTACCCTTCATGCAGCAATATATTATTTGTATTTGTCCTGGGTGGTTGCTATTCATATTCGATGATGTCTCCTCTTGCAGATTAATATTCACTTTGAAAAGCACCTGCCTCCACATTCTAAAGAACAATTTATGAGTGAAAAGAATCATTTCAGATGAAAGTTAAAATGCTATTGTAAAATTGCCTTTTCTCTCCCCCTGCTTGAAGATAAACAATTTTCCATGAATATAAGGCAGAGGCCCTATCTCTCACCCAAATCAGAATGTGTCCTATACTGAGCTTATTGTGGTCTATTAAAAGAAATCCTTCCCTGTGGCAACCATTTTGCAGGTTTCAAGTAGATAAATGCCTTCCAAGAGGGATAAGAATGCATTTCTACAAAACTGCATTAAAGAGTAATGTTTGTCAACGACTCCGATAAAAACTTCACAGTCACAATTCTTTTTAGTTGCGGCTAACGCATTGGCAATGCGCAAAGCTGATTGGTCCGGCGAGGCTGCCTACAGGTTAGCAGGCCTCATTTCCAATCTCTGACAGCAATATGTGTCGCCACACGCTTCATCCCGATTGCTCATGTTCAACACAAACCCTGGTCACTCTATATATGGAAATCACTGTCTTCAGGGCGAAAAAAAATTAAAAAGGTGAGATTGGCACTTTAACCTCCATGGCCCCCTGCAAATATGTTTTAGTCTGATACATTATACTATTGCGAATTATTTATCAAGAAGATACAAGCTTGATATTTCAAAAAATAATGAGATGTTCAGGTGGCAGCTGGAATGTTCTGCTTCGGCGAGCAGCATCTATGAATCCGGGGAAATGAAGTACATATGGCGGGCCGGGACACACCATGCGGAGAATGTGAAGGAGTGGAGTGCACTGTTTTGGGTGGCATCCGCCCAAAAAGTTTGGAATGGAATATTGCTTTGTGAACTCGGTTTAATCTCTTTTTTCAGAATGGAAGAAACTAGCGACATTCAGACCATGCATTAACAATGAACCATTATCATAATTCACCTGAAATCAAGGTCAAAACCTGGGAAAAAACGACATTGTTGTGCGAATACTACTTTTGAAAGGATATTTAGATTTTTTATATTTTTTTATATCATACAATACTTTTGACATGAAATGCCTCAATCTTAGTGTTAAAATGAGAAAATTGAGAAATGTTGAAGCTTCTGTCAGAAAGTGTTAATCGCTCACAACATGATCAACGGGACACAGAGATTCAAAGGTATCAGACCAAACAGATGGTGTTGCTCTAACTCTAAGTTGACAGGCCACCTTTCAACACAAGCTGTATTCAGAGAACAAATCACTGAAGTTATACCAAACACTTGTAGGGATTGATACGTTTTTCATTAGGGCAAATCAAGTCTGAAATTTCAACGTGGAATTTCCAAACTTTAGAAGGCTTTTGAAAACTCAAATACACTGCAAGTTTGCATTTCTTGCTGTGTAGGAGAAAGCTCAGCAACAGAATGATCAAATTAAGATCTTACATTTGTATGTCGCCCTGCAGATAATTGTTATAATAAGGAACAAAGCAGACACAGACATTTATTTCAGGCACTGTCAGTCATTGTGTGCCCTCCTGTACAGCATGTCACATTTCATACTGGATCCTCATAATGCATTGATACATGTAATACAACTATTATAAACAGATGAATAACTCTTTGTTTGTCTTCATGTGAGAACATGTTTTTGTGGATCTATACTGTAGTTCATAATGCTATCGTTAACATATTTATCTCGTATTTAAACATTTTAAATCATCTGTTATCTTGTATAAGGTTTAAATCCCCCCCAAAATCATACTTTTCTTACTTCTGGACTGCTACCCAGCTCTTGACCAAAAACAAGTATGTGCCATATATCAAAAGCATCAGGAGTCCAAATGATACGTTTCAACTTGTAGATTTAGAAAAGTACATCGAACCACAGGGAAAGAAATTGGTTTGTTTCAGACCATTTCCCTTCGCTCCCCAACTCCTTTCTTTTCATCTTGATTTATTTCATCCTCTCCGAACGTCCCATTGCTTTTCAGGTCCCCCTTTGTTCTTGGTGAAGGGCCCTTTTTATTTGGGAGAAATCTCCCATCTCAGACCCGCGCTTTGCCTTAATGCAGATCTTCATTAATCTCCTGGGCCGCTGTGGCCTCTGTGGCAACCAGCAGTTTTGATGGGAATTGAATTTGATTCTGCATTGTGGCTTGTATGGATGCTCACAATGGCCTGTGTTCCTTCTTGTGTCTGCACACAATCAGAGAGACCCAATTAAATAATTTGGTCCAATAAAGTGGAACAAAAGGATACGCAGGCCTAAAGTGAGGCCTCCAACATTTGCATTCTACCTTTTTCTGGTATCATGTTAATTAATTTGCTTAGAAACCATAGGGGAAAGCACAATGAAAAACAGAGCAGCTCATTGAAAGTATGTTGGATAATGCTTTATATTCAGATGATGTGCTAAATCAACAATGTACAATAGAATATTCTCTCTATTTCTCTGGAGCGCAGATAACACTACCAGTGGCAGAATAAGGTAGCATTTAAATGCTGTTGCTATTTTTCAGTCTATAATTGCTATGTTGGTAATGTGAGCTTTGGACTTGGAGGCCAATAATTATCACATTTATGAAATATGCCCACATTTACAGCTTACTCTTTTGTTTGTTTTGTGTATGTTTTATAATGGGTATTATTTATTCAATTCAATGTCTAACTTGACTGGATATTCTATTTGCAAATACATATTGTTGGGTGATAACATGTGAGAAGGAGAGGACTTTTATCAGAATATCTTACAGATTTGACTGTTATCACATGATCATATGTGACTGCTATCTACAATGCCTCGGAGAAAACATGACCTGAATTAATAGAATGTTAATCCTGGGATAAATATAACTAACAACTCTTGTTTACAGACAGGATGTGCACCCATTTGTCATCTCCAAGGATGGCTATATGAATAGCCCCTGAGTGGCCCATGATAAGCAGTGATGGCTGTGTGCATATGGAGCTGTCTGTGGCCCTCTGTTAGGCTCTCCTGGACCAGCCAGTGTAATTGAAAGAAATGAGCCATGGAACTGACACATTAGCACTTTCCCAAGAGACCGCATGGGAAGACTGGATGGCACGGGCCTCGGCTACAGCACAAATACGTACACACGCACACACACACACACACACACACACACACACACACACACACACACACACACACACACACACACACACACACACACACACACACACACACACACACACACACACACACACACACACACACACACACACACACACACACACACACACACACACACACACACACACACACACACACACACACACACACACACACACACACACACACACACACACAAAGCTACCCCCTCCATACCCAGTGTACAAATACTATTAGACCAGTGGCTTCAGCCCAGGTATCACTGTGAGCCAGCAGCACCCAGTGAGAGTGAAGGACAGACGGGGCTAAAGACTCGGGGCCTGGGTGGGTCTGAGGCAGGTACAGGGATAATGAGAAACTGCCCTGCAGCGAGTTAATCAGCTCATCCCTCTCCCTAGCACTCCCATTTATTTGCTGTTTATTCCCCAGTCTACAGCCCCCAGGGGGAGGACTGTCTGTGAGGCAGCACCTGCAGTCTCCCTGCTCCGTGATTTAGGGCTGTGAACGCAGCGTGTGGACTAGATTACGCTGGACAGTGATCAAACCTTATTTGCACTGTGATTAGACAAACTGCTCCCTGCACTGACCAGACTGAAGCAATTCCCCTTTAGTAATGTTATACGGCTGGCCGTGGTAAAAATGATTAACAGTGACTGACTGAAACGTGGCAGCCAGTCGTTCACCTCTCCGCAGCAATATCCTAGCAGCACTGCCCGGGTCCTGGGAGCAGCCTCACTCTCTCTGATCACACCATTTATTCACTTTTTATGGACACACTGTGTATAGATAAACATAACTCAATTCATCTTCAGTGCATGGATAATCTTTATCATCATTCAGACGTCTGATGCAATAACTATGTATTATTATACATTTCTGGACCTATAGGCCTATTTCTTTTTTTGTTGTTGTTGCATATTGGTGGTTTGGAGACAAACGAATCCTTCATCAGAACACTGTCTTCATGTGATAGTCTGCGGATATAGTAAGCTACAGTGTTGAGCAGGCACAGTTTGGACTGTATGGTAGGTGTTGGGTGGGCCACCCAGTCTGTATGTGTGAGAGAGACAATGACACACAGGGACTGGCTGAGTCAGCAGGACACTGGTCCCTTTCACTGATCTTATCACACTCCCTAGGCCCAACAAAGGCAAACTTAGTGGGCCTTTCCAGTTAAAAACGCTCAAACCTGCTTTGCAGGAGTTCTTCCGGACAACGTGGCCTGACAAGGAACAACTCTGGGTCCTAAATGAATGAATTCCATTTAGTCCATGTTATAATAACTGGCCCATTGTGAGTATACTGAAAACTGCCCTTGATGTTGGTAGCTGTGTTCATACAGTGCATTCGATAAGTATTCATACCCCTGAACTTTTTCAACATATTGTTACGTTACAGCCTTATTTAAAATGTATGAAATCATTTTTCCCCCTCATCAATCTAGACACAATACCCCATAATGACAAAGCAAAAACAGGTTTTTAGAAATGTTGGCAAATGTATGAAATAAAAAAACTGATATCACATTTGGCAGCGATTACAGCCTTGAGTCTTCTTGGGTATGACTCTACAAGCTTGGCACACCTGTATTTGGGGAGTTTCTCCTATTCTTTTCTGCAGATCCTCTCAAGCTCAGAGACTTATCTCAAAGCCGCTCCTGCTTTGTCTTGGCTGTGTGCTTAGGGTGGTTGTCCTGTTGGAAGATCAACCTTCGCCCCAGTCTGAGGTCCTGAGCACTCTCTGTACTTTGCTACGTTCATCTTTCCCTCGATCCTCGCTAGTCTCCTTGTCCCTGCCGCTGAAAAACATCCCCATGCTGCCACCACCTATGCTTCACCGTAGGGATGGTGCCAGGTTTCCTCCAGATGTGACGCTTTTCATTCAGGCCAAAGAATTCAATCTTGGTTTCATGAGAATCTTGTTCCTCATGGTCTGAGAGTTCTTTAGGTGCCTTTGGCAAACTCCAAGTGGGCTGTCATGTTCCTTTAACTGAGGAGTGGCTTCCTTCTGGCCACTCTACCGTAAAGGCCTGGTAGGTGGAGTGCTGCAGAGATGGTTGTCCTCCACAGAGGAACTCTGGAGCTCGGGTTCTTGGTCACCTCCCTGGACAAGGCCTTTCCCCCCTGATTGCTCGGTTTGGCCGGGTGGCCAACTCTAGGAAGAGTCTTGGTGTTTCCAAACTTCTTCCATTTTAAGAATGATGGAGGCCACTGTGTTCTTGGGGATCTTCAATGCTGCAGAAATGATTTGGTACCCTTCCCCAGATCTGTGCCTGAACACAATCCTGTCTCGGAGCTCTACGCACAATTCCTTCGATCTCTGACATGCACTGCCAGCTGATATAGACAGGTGTGTGCCTTTCCAAATCATGTCCAATTAATTTAATTTACCACAGGTGGACACCAATTAAGTTGTAGAAACATCTCAAGAATGATCAATGGAAACAGGATGCACCTGAGCTCAATTTCGAGTCTCATAGCAAAGGGTCTGAATAGTTATATAAATAAGGTATTTCTGTTTTTTAATTTTAAGAAATGTGCAAACATTTCTAACAACCTGTTTTCACTTTGTCATTATGGGATATTGTGTGTAGATTGATGAGGAAAACATTTTATTTAATCAATTTTAGAATAAGGCTGTAACATAACAAAATACGGAAAAGGGGAAGGGGCCTGAATACTTTCCAAAGGCACTGTATGTCTGCCATCACACGAAGGCTCGACCTTATTAATGATCAAATAAATTAGGTTATGATTTCAGCAACTGATTTCACATAGGATGTTGCATTGCGTACAACCGAGGCTCGATGGCCCTCTTCAAACACTTGCACACTTTCACGCACACACACAAACACACAAAAACACACACATCATCTCAAAGCAAACAATATCTCATGTAACCTTCATGTGCATTGTGCTTAAAGGACTAAGGTCACTCACTGCATTCTGAACAGAAAGCACTCCTGCAAAGACATTGTACAGCAGATTTCAGTGCTTCAAAGGCACACAAAGCCTGCCTCTTTCTACCCAACGATCAGGCCGTCTTAAATATTTACACAATGCCCCCGAGTCTGAATAGGTACTGTATATAGTGCCCTGGCAAGGTCTTCTTTCTTTCACCTGCCTAGAGAAGTATTAATGAAGCAGTTTACTGATCTGCTTGCTTTACAGATGTAGGACCTTCATTTGATCACCCTGTTGTAGTGTGTTTTATGTTCAAAAAGGCTTCTGAAGTTTGTCATTTCCACTTTGAAATTTCAGACTTGATTTTCCCTTACAAAAAACATGTACATCACCTTCAAAAATGTCCATTAATTATAATCCACACAATAATTCACATGTCCTGTTGCTGCAGCATTATTTTCCTGCTGTAGGATACTGGCTCAAATGAAGATTCTACATATGGTCCTTGATCTTCCCCCATAATGCCAAGCAACAGCATTTCTCCATCATTTCTCAAGTATTTATTACCCTGGCCCTGATGCAAGGTCCATTTAGAAAAGCCTCTGAAAGATGGGGAAACATTACGGGAAATGTATAACAGCTGAGAAGAATGGATGGTAATGTTCATAATGGAATCTGAAAGCTTTCATTTTTGTTCTCATTGTCTCGCCGTCCTTTTCTAAACAACCTTCCCTTTTCCAGCTATCAATGCGAAGTTCTTTGAGAGAAAATGAAGTGCATTCAGGCTGCCTGAAAGGGGCTTTTAAAGTTGAGTACAGCTCTGACAAAGGGGAAGGTAGGCTTGTGCTGGCCTGAGAATGACTCAATGTGTATAACCTCACCATGTAAGATTCAAGACCCCAAAGAAATGGATGAATACTCTCCACCAATGAATGAAACTGGGTCCAGCACGTATAGTAACCAAACCACAATACCTGTAGCTCACTCTGTATTCAAAGACAGTTTTGGATGGAGGAAGAACAAAGGGGAAGTGATGTATCACCAGTGTTGTAGAAATGGTGAAATATTTTAAGATTACAAGAGTAGAGTTCAAGCTTTGCTGTCACTTGAGAAAGACACAGACATTATTGCTGTTGAATTCTGTCTGTGGGCTGACAATGAAAGACTATTTTTCCATAACAATTTTTTTGGAGGGAGATATTTCTCCAGCATATTATTGCAGTATTTCTATTGATTTGGAAGCTTTGAAAAGATATGAATCTTGAAGATGAATGTACATTTACGATAAGATACAAAGAGCATTTTTCTTAGCTGTCAGCCCCTCTTCCCATAGCTCACGGCCCCCTTCTCACTTTATTCTGCTAACTGGTGCTCAAAGCTTCCCCGTCGCTGACCAAGCATCAGCCTCTCTGCACTGATAAATGGGCTTCTTTGAATTGATGGCAGGCTGGAGGAAAAAGAGATAATCCTAGATAATGTGGATACAGTTTTTATTTCTTGTCACCCAATTAAACTGCAATTATCCCAAGTGGAAGAGAGGAGAAAAGTGGAAAGAATGGCAGAAGAATGGAGGACTGAGGCTCCCTGGGACTCTTTCTAGCAGACACATTAGCCCAGATTTGCTCCATTCTGATAAAAGAGACCATTCCTTGCACTTGGCAGTGCACAGCAAGTGGCAGACCAGCTGCAACCTGCGGCTTAGAATAGAATGCCTGTACAACGTTTGTGCCATGCCTCAAAGTGGCTGGGAAGAAAAAGACCAAGATGTATACAGGTTGTCTCTCGTCTAAAGCAATATGGCATTTGGATGGGAGCCCTTTGTGCCTTCGGTGGAGCTAAGGACATCAAGGTTTTAGCCCCAAATAGTCCCTGTGCACTTTTTGGTTTTATGATGCAAATGCCCAGGACACAATGTTGGAAGCAAAACAAAAGTGTATATTATGGGGAACCTTTGTCATCACTACATTGCTAGTGACTGATCAATGTAAGAACCCTGGAGTGGACTACACAGGGGTTCACAAACCTGCTTAGGATCCCGGGGCGAACCCAAATCTGCTTTGACCCTGAGCCTGTGTGTGCCTACTGTTCCTTCAAAGAATCAACCTGGCTGCTTAAAAAGAGAAGCTTCCTCTTCACATTGTCTGCCTGCAGATGAATCGGGCGCATGTGAAACCAACCACTGGCACAAAATCTAGGCAGTAAATGAATGGTCTTGTAATTACTGTTCCTCGTAGTAATTATCACCGGGCACAATTTATGGATTTCATTATTGATTTGACTTGACCCTCGGCAGAGAGCGCTTAATTTGGAGACACTCTGGGCTGTCTGACGCCTTATAACAGCTCTGTGGGAATGTAGGGAAGCTGAGCTCTATGGACGTGGCTGTCACTGGCGTCTTTAGCCAGGGACGTCCCACCGGATCATTCAATGTGCTGTGCGAGGGTGCAGCTAACCCTAACCCTTTGGTGTGGCCAGTCGGTTGGGGTGGTGCTCTGCACGGGTATCGACTTTTGCCTCCCACAAAAAGCAACGGCGGTGGAAACCAAAAGGAGCGTTCATAATGACCCAGCATTAATCCTGACGCAACCGTTTAAGGCTTTGAAGTCTTTGATTTGTGAAGAAGGCCCCTGTTCCACCGTATCACTACCCCTCCCTCTCATGCTCCATAGATTAACAGATTATTTAACTCATTAGGCAAACATTATCTCAACGCCCAAATACAGACTGCTTGCCGTAGAAAACTGATAAGTATATCCCCTTTTGCAGTAGCTTCGAATAACACTGCAGCAGCATGTGCTGCTGTCTGCACAGTAACAGCTCCAGCTGCATGGCAGTAATGTATTGCTGATTACGGAGAGGAGAGTCTACTTTGTCAAAATGTGATCAATAATCCCCATAAATGTCTCATGTGCTCTGCATTAAGAACAGGCTGAATAAGCAACATGTGAGGGCCCTGTGTGAATGTAGCCTCTCCACTTGCTGTGGCCATCAAATCATGAGATCACCTGAGACAGCCCCTGTCACAGCCCCCTCACACAGGATGCGCTGACAGGACACATGCCCTCCAATTGATCACACTGTCATTCAAGCTGCCATGCTCTGCTTAAACACACACATATGCTCACAGTGTGTGTGTGTGTGTGTGTGTGTGTGTGTGTGTGTGTGTGTGTGTGTGTGTGTGTGTGTGTGTGTGTGTGTGTGTGTGTGTGTGTGTGTGTGTGTGTGTGTGTGTGTGTGTGTGTGTGTGTGTGTGTGTGTGTGTGTGCGCGTGCGCGTGTGTGCGTGTGCGTGTGCGTGTGCGTGTGCGTGTGCGTGTGCGTGTGTGTGTGTGTGTGTGTGTGTGTGTGTGTGTGTGTGTGTGAGAGAGAGCTTGTGTGTGTATTTAAGCAGAGCATGACAGCTTGAATGACAGTGTGATCACAAACAAATACCTACAGTCCATATGCATCGGAAGTATATTCATAACGCAGCAACTAGATGCTGTGCGGTTGATTTTTTTTCTTCAAACAGTTGACCTCCATGTTATAACCCAAAACCTTTTGAAAACATATCCCAGTCTCAGGAATGGCCACTTGTTTTGTCACTTTGGCATGTCAGACACCATGGCTATAATAGGTTTACCTTGAGAGATGTGACATTCAGCGGCAACAATGAGCCATCTGCAGGAACACTGTTATTTTAGTCTATTGAAAAGCGAGAGGTTTTTTTTCTTTCTTTCAATGACATGGTTATTATCCTGGTCACTTAATCTCCTCAAATAAGATTGATTTCCCTTTTCAAGCAGTGTTAGAGTGGCTCTGTTGGAAAGATCCAGGCCATGGGAACCATAGTCAAGGTTCCAATGCATCCTCACAATTCCTTCATTTGCTAGAGGTCACAGCTACTATGGGTGCTCCCTTGACATACTGATGGCCGAACATACAAAGGCTCCTTCATTGTTAGAACTGATTGAGAAGAGCAGAAGTACCTCCACAATTCATGCCCGGAAAATATATGGTTTTGTGTGTGTCATATAAATGCAACGTTTCTTTATGTAGGACAATCTGGTGCATCTTGATAGACATGTGGATGACAGTAAAGAGATGACCTTGCTCTAGTTCTGTGATGTTATTGTTTTACACACAGTGGAGGTGACAATTACATAGGAGCTGTTTTTGTTCTTCCTTTCATTCACATTTCATTCAGCGTTTGCCAAGTGACACTGGCAGGACAAAATCCATTTGCAAATCCATTACATGTATCATAATACATGTTGTAAAATAGCTCTTGAAATGTGCGCTGGGTATTTTGAGTAATCATTAATCATGAATTCATAGGCCTTAACTTGTGATCTATGCAGGTACAGTTGTATAACATGTATGTATCGGTCCTCATTGCTTCCAATACCCTGAGTCACATCCACACATCTAAAGTCAGAAATAGTATGGCTTTAACTGTGGCACTACGGTGACACGGGTATTCACATCCCCTCAAGGCTCTATTTTCAGGCCCACAGTAACATCGGCAAAACTATTAATAAAAGTCAAAGGTTGAACAAGATAGATGTACTTTCAACCTTTACATAGAAGTGCCAACGTTGTCTCTGCTTGCCTTTGAGCTTGTGCACAATGTCACAGATGAACAAGGCATTCACTCTCTTTCGCAGAAGGACGATGGCACAATATGAAGGACCAAATAGCATGTCAGTGCGCTGCTACAGGTTCAAGGAGATAGGATCACTTTTTGTGTGCCAAACGGCCTCAATTCTGCCTCCACAGAAAAGGGGAGAGAGACTAAAAGAGGACTGAGAAAGAAGAGCCTTTGTGGGGGCTAAGGGAGAGGGTGGATGAAAAATTGCCTGGGTGAATCAGTTTCCCTCTGATCCCAACTGGAACTATAAATGTATCTGAGAGATGAGCTATCTATCTATGGCGCAGCTGCTTTCTTCCCTGTGTGCCTGTGATGAGTTAGCAGGACCTGGTGATAAAGCTGATGGAGGGGGTGCTATCAGGTGGCAGGGTGGGTAATTACAACTCTCTATTTGGGCTGTGTAGCGATGCCGGGCTTGATAAGGAGGGAATAATGAGGAAAAGGGGGCAGCGATAATGCACCCGCTAAATGGTGGGAAATAGTGTATCATGGCAAAAGTCATCTTGATGCCTGCAGGGATACAAGTGTCTTCTTTGGGATTTAAACCATAGGACTCAGCAAGAGAGAAAATGTTTGTTTTTTTAAGCTAAACGTGTGCCCTGTGGGAGGTTGCCGGGATATCTGCGTTGAGGAAATCTGACTTTTTGACAAAAGGCTCTGAAGGTCGCTCCATAATGATTCAGGAGGTCTGTTTAGCCGCCGCTGTTATTTCGTTTTGCCTCGAGGTGTGGCGATATCCCTCAATGGAAGATTATATGTAATGCACTGGCACGACTTGGTGTTCTTATCAACCTTGTGATTTCCTTGTCCTCCCTCCTCTACAGCTCTTCTTGTTCCATAATGTGCTTTCAAACTTTTGGCATTTTTTGTTGTATCTGCCAATTCTCAGGTCCAAAAAGATTGAATTGACAAGCACCCCCCCCAACAACCCCACATCAATTCAGCTTCTTACCGAGTGAAGCAGGTGAGTTGCTATTACATCCAGTACCACTGCTGTATCACTGCTAGACAAAACGGCGTCTACAATACGGTAGAATGCAGCATTCTTCAAGGTAGAGGCCCCTTTACTTGGTTTTACTTTCTTTACTGTTGCTTTGGTTAATGCTCCGCTTCATGAGAAGATCATTTTTATTCATTAAATCGTCTTGATATGCATAATATTTAGGTTTTGGTGGGGTAAATGTGTTGGTTCTTTACCACAGTAATTCACAGTAGAACAAAGACACTAAAGTCTGCCCTGAGGAGCAATAAAGACTGTATGATTAGAATAATTACAGAACTGGAGAAGTCATTTGGCACGTGGTGAATGTTTTAAGAACACATCATGTAAAATAGGTCACATTTAATTTTTTTTATATCCACAACAAAATATTAACTTTGCTCACATTAATTATGTATTTATTCCAAGCTCAATATGGCTCATTTACAAGTAATGCAGGAGACCTTATTGTTGATTTGCCAAACCTGACATTACGTACCCTGACACTTGAGAACATTTACTAGGCATTGTATAAACACAGAACACACGAGACAAAATTACTTCTAATCTAAATGCATACATCTTTAAATAGTAATCAATTGGATTTTACACGTGACTGAACTGTTTAAGCCATTATCTCTATCTCAAAAGCTGACTAGGTATTAAGATAAGATTCTGAAGCAAACAGTATTTAATGGATGACAAATTGAGTTTCAATAGCGTCTGGCTCAGGAGATCATGCAGAGAACATTTTATCCTCTATGTTTAATTAGATTACATTGAAACTAAACAGCTTTCACTGCTCTGGCGTTTCTTCTTTTGAAATGTAAAGAATTCTGTCCTAATTTCTAATAGCTTTTTGTCATTGTACCCTAATTCTCAAAACACAGTATTGCTCAATGCAGATACACAAAATGGGCTATGTGAGGTAAGCTGGCGGATCTCTCGTACAATTATAGAGAAGAGAATATTGAGCCTGTTTCATTTCAACCTTATCCACAATATATCTCAATACCATCTCAACGATGCAAACAAAACTGTTTAATTAAAATAAAAATAAAATGACTGTACATTGACAAGCAGCTTTAAAAACAGGACAAAATAAGGATGGTTTGAATTGTTTTAAAAGAAAAACACATAAAACAACATGAATACCAGAACATAACCACCTGACTACCTCCCTATTGATCTAATTGGTATAGATCTACATAGAGGTGGCCTTACTCTCTTCCTTGCTGTCAGGAAGGAGATGATACAGTAGGGTGAAAGGAAGAAGGCAGTGCTGTGATCATCCAAGCTGAAAGAAAAGGACCACCACATCAGCTACAGGATCTGGACCCCTCCCTCTCCACATCTCCAACCCTAACCATGATAATGACCGCACTTTCATGTTGGAGTAAATATGGTCCGAGTCCTGTGGTTTGAAGGGGTTGACAGTAGCTGGCTGTTGTTTACCCCAGATCAGTTTACTGTGTAAAAGAAAAGATGTCTGATACCAGGAGGACAAGTCATCTGCTCTCTAACAATTTCCTCTGTGGAAACGATTTGGATCTCTTCCCTCTCTGCTTTGGAGAATGACAGTAAACAACAGGGTGCAGCTATGCCCTGGTAGTGTAATTATCAGTGAAAGGAAAATGAAGAGATAAACTCCACGTCATCTAAGTGTCTTTGTAGATGGGGTTCTATATGTCAACCGCAAGATCATAGGGTAATGTCCTTGTCAACTATGTAATATAGCACGCTGCATATTACATGCAAAGCTATAGAGATTTTGCTGCAAATAAAACAACCAACTTGTGCTCCTATCTGCAAATTCTCTCACCTCTCACCCATTTTCAGACTGTATGATGGCTAGAGCTTTGGAGTGAACTGTGCGCGATCTCTCCATAAAAATGTCCCCATGTGCTTGTTGTGCTGTCTGCCTTCCATTTGCATGCAATTTTTCTTTTCAGCCTTATCACCAGACAGTATGCTGTGAGGTGGGAGTGCTCTGCTCCCTTCGTTTCAGAGGATGGACCCAGGCTTTATCACAAGGTAATTCTCCCACTCTCACTAGCCCACCTTGAATTATTTAACTGTTATTCCAGTTCTAACCCAGGAGAGGGAAACACAACAGAAAAAGCTTTAAAAAACACTCATTTACATCAATTTATTAGATCTTAATTACACATGTTTGCCAAGCTGGGAAATAGTGTTACTGTCTCATTAAATAGAAAAGGAAATAAATGAATCATTGACAATCTGCTAAATCAAATAGGGGTGAGGTGCAGGTGTGGAAATACTAATTGAATTGAAGGTTTATTCAGCAAGCCCTTATCATTTATAAGAACTATGGGCATTTTCAGTTAAGTCAATCTCTGGGTGCACACTATAATCTCCTGGTCATGCTTCAGCAACAGGCTATTATGATTCAGTAATTATACACAGTATTAAATACTGATGAGTTCAGAATTAAATGTGTGTTTTATTTCCCCCCCAACAAATTGCAATAGTGGGGGAGTAACGTTTATAAGGTTCATGATTATGAGAGGATGAAAAACATAACTTTGTGTGCTCAATGGACTGTACACTTACACACTTACTATCTACAGATGATAACTTTTCCCTTAACTTATTCATATAATTCATAGCTATTTGCGTGTTTGTGTCATAAAATGAGATGCTCTTCAGAATGATTCGCGTGGTTCACTGCTAGAATGTTATCTAAGGCAATGACAGCCCCACAATAGGAGCACACCACAGTGTTGAGAGACGCGCATACTTTCAGTCAAGGCAGCAGCTTGTCTCTCTCAGAAGCGTCATCGCGCACTTGTCAATCAGCGGACGGTCCTTTTGACGCGCATCATCTCCACCTGATCATCAGGTTTCCTCCAGGTTGAGACAATGGGCGGTCTTTCAGTGCCGAGGGCACTATTTCCCGGACACAATGATACAACATTATTATCGCTCGTTTAGGCTTATTAAATTTGAAAACGTATATCACACCAACTGAGAGAAAACGACAGCAGCCAATGGAGCTGTATTTCCCTTCTAAATAGCGCATCCTATTGAGTTCATCCAATGTCATTCAATCACAACTTTTTTTCTTCCTTAATTGTTATCATGCATGATTTATAGCACATTATCTCAACGTATCGCATCAACCCCTCTCCTTGTATTACTGTTGATTTCAACACTGTAATGGCTCATGGGACGTGCTGGACATGAGAGTTTTCATGAGAATTAATTGAAATTGATGATAAGACTTTATGTAGGACACAATTTATATGCAACAATAATAATAATGATAATGATACTACTACTACTATTAATAATAATACAAATAATAATAAAGAAATTACAGGAGGAATACGATTTAATATTGCCACTGTTCAGGATCTTACCAGCTGAGGTGTCAAATTTCGACTCAGCCTACAAGTGCAAATCATTCTTGAAAGACGACTTTATATTTAATTCAATTTGGCATGAATTCATACACTATATCAAATAAAACGCACTGACTATACATCGGCATTGTAAATTGTTTGATGCAGCCTTATTTTCACTTTCATTTGAATAATTATGCACAACAGAGAAGGTACGGGAACAAACCACTTAAACATACAATTTACTCAACGAGTCTTTCAGATAACTGTAATTGCTTAGTTGAATATTCGACAACCTAATTTCGGTTGTCGATTCGCCGCCCTTGGGAAAGTCTTTTGAAGTGAAAGTGAAAGGGAGAATTCAGGAAAAATAATTAATTTCACCAAGCACGTTTAGAGACACTCTACCCTCCTCTGTATTTAGGCATATTTATGACAAAATGATTCTTCACAATATCAGAAAATTAAAGAAGACATTCTTTACCGCGTTATCTTGCGTCTACTCTAGACGTATAACATTTCTGTAATGTTTGTACCACTGATGGAGCATGGGACAGGCAGTAGCCCACCATTCAGGAAGAGATGAAATGACAATATAGGCTATTGTAGTTGTAAGAGCCATTGCATCGTAGACTGTAACAGTAGGTTATTTAGATCAAATAACAAGTAAAGACAAAAGTTATTTAGAAATAAAATGGTGTGCAGTCGGGGAAGAGGGAGAGTGAGAGAAGCAAGAGAGTAGAGCCTATTCACGTTTCCTATCACCACCGCTCTTTCCCCTGTCAATGAGCGTCTTATGCAATCAATTGTTTAAAAAAAACTTTAATTTAATTTATGGAAACCTCATGCTCTTAGTCATCTGAAACGTACTGTATATCTTGGAATACGTTTTCAACGTGCTTGGTGAATTACTAAAGCTAGGCCAAGACAACACTTCTCAGGAACCGTTCACTGTTGGTTGCAAGTCATGTATATGTACCTGAATACGTCTAACTATACTAAAATGAATACTTACAATAACAAAAAAGTTTGCATTAGTAATAATAATTACATATGTATTATAATGTAATAATATATCGTGATAAATTATTCTTATGATAATATGTATAAATTATCCTTATGATAATATGCTTTAAAGACCTGTACGATTAACTTAACTATAAAGGGCATATAGGATATCCTACAGCCAAATATATGGTGATGCATTTTCCTCCGAGTCCCTGGTCCTCCTCGCGCTCAGGGTGGGATTAGAAGAGCGCTGTGTGTGTTTAGACGTACTGCGCATGCTCCTGTGGCACTTTCACTACCTGCCTCTGAAAACCTTATTTCACATGGAGCAGCCCGGAGTTATCAACCATTTGCGTAAACGCTGGATTCAAGTGCTGAGTGGCGGTTAACAGTCTCTGGCGATAGCAGCAAAACAAGATAAGAACTGCAGCTCTAGATATATTGCCTTCTGTCTTCGATGCTATATTGTCCTCGTCGGGTATCAACATGCATCAGAAAACCTAACTTTTATAGAGTTTCTCATCAGAACGCTGCGCATTGCTCTTTTCAAAACGGATATCTTACTACGGTGTGATGAAGCACTGATATTTTACGTAAGTAAAGGAAATATACTTTTTGAAACATTTTATCTCACACTAATGTATATCTGCGAAATATATTTAATTGGATTACTTAGTTTTATTATATATGTAGGCCAATGTAACTTTTTACCGTGTGTTAGTTAGGCAAACTGAGACTATACTGTCACTAAATATTAGAAAGAGACTTGACATATTGTCTGTGATATTTACCTTTTCAGACCAAAAGTATTTTGTACCAACATGTCTAAACCAATGGATCACGTAAAACGCCCGATGAATGCCTTCATGGTTTGGTCCAGAGCGCAGAGAAGAAAAATGGCTCAGGAGAACCCAAAAATGCACAACTCCGAGATCAGCAAAAGATTGGGAGCGGAGTGGAAACTTCTCACCGAGTCAGAGAAAAGGCCATTCATTGACGAAGCTAAACGACTGAGAGCCATGCACATGAAGGAACACCCTGACTATAAATACAGACCTAGGCGGAAGCCAAAGACTCTGATGAAAAAAGACAAGTTTGCCTTCCCAGTGCCCTACAATCTTGGAGAGCACGACGCGCTTAAAGTTAGCGGTCTATCTCATGGAGCACTTCACGAGTCCCTATTAGGGAACCCAGACAAGGCAGCAGCGGCAGCGGCGGCCGCAGCAGCGAGAGTCTTCTTCAACCCGTCCATGACCACGAACCCCTATTCATTTTTTGACCTCGGGTCGAAGATGTCAGAGCTTTCCTCTCCATCGTTTCCTTACCCATCTCTGGGGTACCCTGGTGGCACGGCTTTCTCTGGAACTGGTAGTGTTGGTGGAACACACACTCACACTCACTCTCATCCAGCCCCGGGCAACCCAGGCTACATGATCCCCTGTAACTGTACGGGCTGGCCCTCTGCGGGTCTTCAGCCACCGCTAGCCTACATCCTGCTGCCTGGCATGGGCAAACCTCAACTTGACTACCCTGCATATGCAGCGGCATTATGATAGCCTATATTGGATTTAGGAGACGTTTAAATGTGAAGAAAAAAAATATTCATGCAAGAGTTTATTATGCATGCACAAACTTGTACATGTGATGAAGTGCTCGTTGTCTCAGATATCACATGTGTATGTATATTGATTAATGCCTTTATCGAAGGTAATTCTTATATAGCGAACTCTCTAAACTAATATTCATACATCTCCGGGCAAATCCCAGAGGGTCCGAACAAAAGGATGGCAGAAATACTGAACTGGGGAGGAACAGGGTAGGAGATCTATTTGCCCGTGTCAATGTGAATACTCATTTGAAAGGTACCATATTTGATCTATATCTGTGGCAAATGCACCTGCTTGACTTGTTGTTATCAAGTAGGCCTAGTTTACTGCATCCCACAACAAATCAGATATAGGTAAACACGAACTGGCCATAATTTTTGTTCATATATTGTACCTGATAATTCAATATTGTTTAAAGAGTCTAATCACTGGCTATTATGATTTATATTGTTGGTCAAGAAGGAATGATAATTGTTTGTCCGTCTGGCTTTCTTGTTTCAATCAGAATGACATAAGCCTGTAAATGTGTACAGATAAATGATGCTAATAGTTAATTTGCCATTAGGCTAGTGCTTGAGATAGGGCCTGGAACTGACTGGGTTGTTTGATTAGAAATCCAGTGTATATTTTGAGTTTTTAAACACTGTTTTATAGATGTCTGTACTATTTATTGTTTAGTGGAATGATTATGGTGACCCTGTCGATTGAACAGAGGACATACCTTGTCCTGTAACATTTGCACAGTAAATAGGAAGTGCTTATATAATGTAATTTATTTTAAAGAATGACGAGCCCAAAAGTTTTTTTAATTCGACTACAATCGTTCGCCTTTCTGTCAACATTGGCAAGACACAAAATGATCACTGATCATTTTTGATTCTTGAGACTTGTGCATTTATGTGCATAAGGAGCATCATTCGTTTTTACTAACTCTTAATGAAGTTGTCTGTTTTGTGTTTTATTTAACACCACTTACATGTACTTTAAACTCTTAAATGCTATTCTTTTCATTTGTTGAACAAAGGATTATAATAAAGCGTATGCGGACAAACAGAAAGAATCGCTGTAGTTCTTGTTGAATTGCTAACAAGATTTTTTATCTGAATTGCCCTGATGTGGTCAGTCCAGGTGAAGTGTAAGGTATCCTCCAAAGGCCGCTTTTGTTCGTGTTTTGAATAGCATTACTCGGAAATCTAAATCAACCCATTGTAATCAAGAGCCAAAACCTGATTTATCACAATTTTAATCGTGAATAGGAAGGAAGATACAACTGAGTGGGTTTCTTTTAAACCCTCTATTCCCAGTAAAAAAAAGTGAGCTCTTCGGGCCTGTAGAACAGGCATCTCTTTGAGGTATTAAAACAGGGCCTGAATTAGATCTAAGTGCCAGCGTCCAATTACAAAACACAACTAATAGCATTGTATTTTTCTTATTCAATGAAAATACTTCAATATGCTTAGCTATGGCACAGTTTATCACATCTGCTGTGTGTGTTCGTGTGTGCGTGTGTCGGGAATATCTGAATTTATGCTCATTATGACATGTAATACATTGGGCATGTTATTCAAGCAAACTACCCCTCATAGATAACATTAATAAGTTAATTCATATGGATCAGAGCGATTATGCAAAACTAATTTAGACTGTCCAGGGATAATTATCTCCGACACGGTTAATTAAACCCTTTCACCACTCTGGATTCTCTATTGTAATACTCCGATCACTTCTCTCCACGGAACTTCCTACTTTGCCCTGGAAATAACGCGCAATTGAGCTTGTTTCATGCAGTATAAAATAGAAAAATAACAAACATTTATCATCTCAGAATTATTTCTGCACATTTGAATTCTTCACGGGGGACTTTTATTTCTATCTTTGCTCCCCATACTGACACCAATATTCTATAACTTGCTGTTTGGCCTTGTTAGATAATAGGCCTGAACATTAATAGACGAGAGTATGGGCTATTGTGTCATTTTATTTCGAAAACAGAAAGGATATGTCCTTTGATTGTTTTCTTGAAAGGTAGGCTAGCACTTTATCGTTTTTGGTTTGAAAGAAGATATTTTGAAAGGGCAGCCAACAGTTTGCTGACCAAAACGCCTGAGAAGGTCGCCAGGTTGATAAAAGAGCGCGCATTACCAGCTCAGTGACCATTTCCCTCTTCTTTCTTTGCCCTTTTATTATACTTTACTTAAGGAAAGGGGGAAGAAACCCTGAAAGAACTTTTTCTTCACTGGGAGCGTTTAGACGGTCGAGGAGGTTTTGTCTGGGAACAAAACGTGGGTTGGGAGGTTTTTGTGAGAGTGTTGTTTGTTGAAGTGGAGCTCAGCAAAAAGCGGCTGCTTTCCCTCATTGTGATGAAAGCAATCAGTGGTATTTGGAAAACTGTTAGCATTGTGCACTTCTCTGTGTCCATTGTGGAGGATTTCTTTTCACAAGGTTTTTTTCAACCGATCCAGCTGGCCGGAGTGAATAGCACTGCAATGTGTACACGCTTTGTCCCCCCAAGCCCTTCAAGTAGCCCACTTTGAATGGAGTGAGTTGACACTGCATGACAGTGAAACAACACAATAAAAAATACATGAGCACATGAATAGAAGCAGGAGCATAAATAAATAAAATGGGTGGCCAAAACTGGATAAACTGAATGACAAAACGGTGAAAGGGGAGCAAAATATATATTTAACACGCCAGATTAGCATTAGAATGCAATCTACAAGGCAGAACAATTGATGAATAGGTTACCCGGCCAAGAAAGAAATGGACTAAATGCCTTTTGAATAGATATGCTTTTTTCTCCATGGAAGAAAAGTGGACTCAATGGGAAAGGTGGAGATGCAACTATGCAAATAACTAGGGGGAAACTTTTTTTCCCCCAGAAAATGTTTTTCCAGAGTTGATTCCAAGATAGGCAAATCATAGAATTACAGACTTTCAGGCTTGAACTCCCTGAATGTGAGTGCCAGTGTTGAAAAGGCCTAAAATCCTTTAAACAATCATGCTCATAAACAAGATTGGATTTCAATATAATTTAATTTAGGGGAAAAAAACTCTTAAAACTAAATGCACGAGACTGACTGAGGAGCTTCATCAAATCCCTCAATCACAGCTCAAAATGGTATTTCATGTCTCTGATTACTTCAGCATAACCAAACTCAGTCTCATATCCAAAACCATGGCCGCAAAAACACCATCTGTCATGCAGGCTCACACTTGTAGAGTCCAGAATGGCTGCGGTGGTATGTCTGTTATGTGACAGTCCAAAAAGATATTGAAGGGTGTACAGCATAAATCAAGCTTTGACCATATATTTTTTTAAATGGTATAATGTAGGAAGTGTACTGAGGGCAGTGTTTGAGATGGTGATCCAAGTCTGTCAAATTCATCCCATGGGGAATGAAGGGTTTTACTTTGACCCTGCTGAGGTGAATATAGCCAACAGATCATCATGGAAGGAAACGGATGTCTGCAGTTGATTATGCTGTTACACTTTTCGTCCAGACTTACATATACCAGTATAATTCTATTCAGGTCTGAAACTAAATATTTTAATACCCCTCTGTAAATAAACTGTATGATTCTGATATAAATTAGAAATACAGAATATTGGGCTCTAACTAAGACAAGCGTCAAACCCATTCCATGGAGGCCCGAGAGTCTAGGGGTTTTCGCTCCTTCCTTGTACTTGACTGATCAATAAGGTCACTGATTAGTTAGGAACTCCCCTCACCTGGGTGTCTAGGTCTTAATTAGACACAGCATTAAAAGGAAATAATGAAAACTAGCGTACACTCAGCCCTCCATGGAATGAGTTTGACACCCGTGCTCTAAGTAAACAGTGGTCAAGCAGCCTCGTGGCAATACAAGCTTTCTGTCTCGATGTAATTGGCAGATGGTCACTTGCGTGTAGATAAGGGAAATTAAAATGGAACTAGGGCCTTCAATCAGATCAAGCGTTAACCAGAAGTGGAACTGCGTCGGGGCTGTCATATCGTTGTGCAGCTGCTCTCGTGACCATTGTATGAAGCCACACCCATCCCACTAGCGTTAGAAGTTCAGAACTAAAAAGTGTAGGTTATATATATATATATATATATATATATATATATATATATATATATATATATATATATATATATATATATATATATATATATATATATAATGACTCTCAAATTGAAAATCATTAAACAAAATAATGAGGATTTCTATTTGCCCTTGCTCAGGCATAGGCTTGCAAAATCTGGAAACTTTCAATACATTTCCCTGGTTTTCCTGAATTCCCGAAATCCCAGCTGTATGATTCCGGGAAGCAGGACATCCGAAATCCCTCAACCAGGATTTCTGGAAAACCAGGGAATGCATTGAAAGTTCCCTGAACTTTGCAACCCCTGCTCAAAAAAAATAGAAGTGTATTGGTCATGTACACAGTTTTGCATATGTTATTGCAGATATAGTGAAATGTGTATGTTTCTAGCTCCAACAGTGCAGCAAAATCTGGCAATACAATAACAATACACACACAATTCCCACCCACCCCTCCCTACCAAAAAGAAAGAACACGAAATGAAGACATATTGGAACTAGCAATATCGGTGTCCGGAACACAAATAAATATGTGAATGGTGGGTATAGACAGTATGGAGCAACAGTGCCTTCAGGAAGTATTCATACCCCTTGACTTATTCCACATTTTGTTGTGTTACAACCTGAATTCAAAATGTATTTCATGTATATCACACATATATACACAATACCCCAAATTTAATGAGAATGAAATGCAGAAATATATCATTTACATAAATATTCACACCCCTGTGTCAATACATGTTAGAATCACCTTTGGCAGCGCTTACAACTGTGAGTTTTTCTGCTTAAGTTTCTAAGAGCTTTGCACAATTGGATTGTACAATATTTGCACATTATTATTTTTTAAATTGTTCAAGCTCTGTCAAGTTGGTTGTTAATCATTGCTAAACAGCCATTTTCAAGTCTTGCCATAGATTTTCAAGCCGATTTAAGTCAAAACAGTAACTATGCCCATCGGGAAAATTCAATGTCTTCTTGCTAAGCAACTCATGTATTTTTGGCCTTGTGTTTTAGGTTGTTGTCCTGCTGAACGGTGAATTTGCCTCCCAGTGTCTGTTGGAAAGCAGACTGAACCAGGTTTTCCTCTTGGATTTTTCCTGTGCTTAGCTGTATTCCATTTCTTTTGATCCTAAAAAACTACCTAGTCCTTGCCGATGACAAACATTTCCATAACATGATGCAGCCACCACCACGCTTGAAAATATGAAGAGTGGTACTTAGTGATGTGTTGTGTTGGATTTGCCCCAAACATAGCACTTTGTATTCAGGACATGCATTGCTATGCCACATTTCTTTGCAGTTTTACTTTAGTGTCTTATTGCAAACATGGTGAATGTTTTGGAATATTTTTCTTCTGTACAGGCTTCCTTCTTTTGACTTTGTCATTTAGGTTAGTATTGTGGACTAACTAGAATGTTGTTGATCCATCCTCAGTTTTCTCCTATCACAGCCATTAATCTCTGTAACTGTTTTAAATTCACCATTGGTCTTATTGTGAAATCCCTGAGCTGTTTCCTTCCTCTCTGGCAACTGAGTTAGGAAGGACGCCTGTATCTTTTTATTGTGACTGGGCGTATTGATACACCATCCAAAGTATAATTAATGCTCAAAGGGATATTCAATGTCTGCTTGAGGTAGTAATTCAAAAATCATGTTAAACACTATTTATTAAACTACTATTATATATGATGAGCCATTAGTAGAATACAGTATATACAGTACCAGTCAAAAGTTTGGCCACACCTACTCATTCAAGGGTTTTCTTTATTTTTACTATTTTCTACATTGTAGAATAATATTGATGACATAAAAAATATGAAATAACACATTTGGAATCATGTAGAAACCAACAAGTATTTTAAAAATCAAAGCAAAGCTGTCTTGTCTTGACGACAGCTTTGCACACTCTTGGCATTCTCTCAACCAGCTTCATGAGGTATGCATTTCCAACAGTCTTGAAGGAGTTCCCACATATACAGAGCACTTGTTGGCTGATTTTCCTTCACTCTGCGGTCCAACTCATACCAACTATCTCAATTGGGTTGAGGTCGGGTGACTGTGGAGGCCAGGTCATCTGATGCAGCACTCCTTCACTCTTCTTCTTGGTCAAGAGCAAAACAGATGGGATGGTGTATCGCTGCAGAATGCTGTGACAGCCATGCTGCTTTAGTGTGTCTTGAATTCTAAATAAATCACTGACAGTGTCACCAGAAAATCACCCCCACACCTCCTCCTCCATGCTTCACGGTGGGAACCACACATGTAGAGATCATCCACTTACCTACACTTCGTCTCACAAAGACACAGCGGTTGGAATCAAAAATCCCAAATTTGGATTCATTAGACCAAAGGACAGATTTCCACTGGTCTAATGTCCATTGCTCGTGTTTCTTGGCCAAATCAAGTCTCTTCTTTTTGGTGTCCTTTAGTAGTGGTTTCTTAGCAGCAATTCGACTGTGAAGGCCTGAGTCATGCAGTCTCCTCTGAACAGTTGATGTTGAGATGTGTCTGTTACTTGAACTCTGTGAAGCATTTATTTGGGCTGCAATCTGAGGAGCAGTTAACACTAATGAACTTATCCTCTGCAGCAGAGGTAACTAACTCTGGGTATTCCTTTCCTGTGGCGGTCCTCATGAGAGCCAGTTTCATCATTGCACTTGATGGTTTTTGCGACTGCACTTGAAGAAACTTTCAACAATCTAGACATTTTCCGTATTGACTGACCATCATGTCTTAAAGTAATGATGGACTGTCATTTCTCTTTGCTTATTTGAGCTGTTTTTGCCATAATATGGACTTGGTCTTTTACCAAACAGGGCTATCTTCTGTATACCACCCCTACCTTGTCACAACACAACTGGTTGGCTCAAATGCATTAAGGAAAGACTGTGTGTTGCCGCTTTCCATGTTGTCTGTTGTCTGTAGCTTGTGAGGAGTGGAAACACTTTGTTGCTTTTATGAATTTTGTCTTGCTGCTTTTTGTCCTATGTTGCTATGTCTGTATGTTACGTCTTGCTTGTCCTATGTTGCTCTGTCTGTATGCTATGTCTTGCTTGTCCTATGTTGCTATGTCTGTATGCTACATCTTGCTTGTCCTATGTTGCTATGTCTGTATGTTACGTCTTGCTTGTCCTATGTTGCTCTGTCTGTATGCTATGTCTTGCTTGTCCTATGTTGCTCTGTCTGTATGCTATGTCTTGCTTGTCCTATGTTGCTCTGTCTGTATGCTGTCTTGCTTGTCCTATGTTGCTCTGTCTGTATGCTATGTCTTGCTTGTCCTATGTTGCTATTATCTATATTGTAATTGTTTTTAATAACCTGCCCAGGGACTACTGTTGAAAATTAGCTGGCTGGCTAAAACCGGTACTTTTACTGAAACTTTGATTAATGTGCACTGTCCCTGTAAAAATAAAATAAACTCAAACATTCCACAAATGTACTTTCAACAAGGCACACCTGTTAATTGAAATGCATTACAGGTGACTACCCATGAGGCTGATTGAGAGAATGCCAAGAGTGGGCAAAGCTGTCATCACGGCAAAGGGTGGCTACTTTGAAGAATTACAAATATAAAATACATTTCGATTTGCTTAACACTTTTTTGGTTGCTACATGATTCCATATGTGTTGTTTCATAGTGTTGATGTCTTCACTATTATTCTACAATGTAGAAAATATTAATAATAAGGAAAAACCCTGGAATGAGTAGTTGTGTCCAAACTCCACAGTACCAGTCAAAAATTTAGACACACCTATTCATTCCAGGGTGTTTATTTTTAATATTTTCTACATTGTAGAATAATAGTGTGGACATCCAAACTATGAAATAACACACATGGAATCATTTATTAACCCCCCCAAAAAATGTTAAACAAATATATTTCATATTTTAGATTCTTTGCCTTGGCATTCTCTCAACCAGCTTCATGGAATGCATTTCAATTAACAGGTGTTAAAAGTTCATTTGTGGAATTTCTTTCCTTAATGCATTTGAGCCTATCAGTTCTGTTGTGACATGGTAAGGGTGGTATACAGTAGATATACCTATTTGGTAAAAGACTAAGTTCTTATTAGGGCAAGAACAGCTGAAATAAGCAAAGAGAAATTACAGTCCATCACTACATATAAAACATGAAGGTCAGTCAATCTAGAACATTTCAAGAACTTCGAAAGTTCAGTGCAGTTCCAAAAGCCATCAAGCGCCATGATGAAACTGGCTCTCATGAGGACCGCCACAGGAAAGGAAGACCCAGAGTTAGTTACCTCTGCTGCAGAGGATAAGTTCATTACACTTACCAGCCTCTGAAATTGCAGCCCAAATAAATGCTTCACAGAGTTCAAGTAACAGACACATCTCAGCATCAACTGTTCAGAGGAGACTGTGTGAATCAGGCCTTCATGGGCCAAATTGCTGCAAAGAAACCACTACTAAAGGACACCAATAAGAAGAAGAGACTTGCTTTGGCCAAGAAACATGATCAATGGACATTAGACCAGTGGAAATCTGTCCTTTGGTCTGATGAGTCCAAATTGGAGATTTTAATTCCAACCGCCGTGTCTTTGTGAGACGAAGAGTAGGTGAACGGATGATCTCTGCATGTGTGGTTCCCACAGTGAAGCATGGAGGAGGAGGTGTGGGGTTGCTTTGCTGGTGACACTGTCAGTGATTTATTTAGGCACACTTAACCAGCATGGCTACCACAGCATTCTGCAGCGATACGCCATCCCATCTGTTTTGCACTTAGTGGGACTATCATTTGTTTTTTCAACAGGACAATGACCCAACACATCTTCAGGCTGTGTAAGGGCTATTTGACCAAGGAGAGTGATGGAATGCTGCATCAGATTACCTGGCCTCCACAATAACCCGACCTCAACCCAATTGAGATGGTTGGGATGAGATGGACGGCAGAGTGAAGGAAAAGCAGCCAACAAGTGCTCCGCATATGTGGGAACTCCTTCAAGACTGTTGGAAAAGTATTCCAGGTGAAGCTGGTTGAGAGAATGCCAAGAGTATGCAAAGCTGTCATCAAAGCAAAGGCTGGCTACTTTGAAGTATCAAAAATATATTTAGATTTGTTTAAAACATTTTTGGTTACTAAATTATTCCATATGTGTTATTTCATAATTTTCATGTCTTCACTATTATTCTACAGTGTGGAAAATTATAAAAATAAAGAAAAACCCTTCAATGAGTAGGTTTGTCCAAACTTTTGACTGGTACAGTGTATATATATAAATATAAACCTATAAAATATATATATATACACACACTTATATCGGGACCTTCATGAAATGGGTTCCCATGGCTGAGCAGCCACACACAAGCCTAAGATCCCCATGTGCAATTCCAAGCATCGGCTGGAGTAGTGTAAAGCCATTGGACTAGGGAGTAGTAGAAACCCGTTCTCTGGAGTGATGAATTAACGCTTCACCATCTGGTAGTCCGACGGACTAATCTTGGTTTGGCGGATGCCAGGAGAACACTACCAAGTTCCAGCAGCAATGCTCTAGCATCTAGTGGTAGCCTTCCCAGAATAGTAGAGGCTGTTTATAGCAGCAAAGGGGGGTTCAACTTCATATTAATGCCCATGATTTTGGAATGAGATGTTCGACTAGCACATGTCCACATACTTTTATTCATGTGGTGTAGGCGGTGAGGTTGCCGTACCAGACTGTGATACAGCCAGAATGCTCTCGGCGGTGCATCTGTAGAAGTTCTGGAGATCTTAAGGATCAAGATGGATTTCTTCAGCCTCCAGAGGTTAAAGTGGCACTGATGCACTTTCTTTACCATGCTGTCAGTGTGAAGGAACCATTTCAAGCCCTCGGTGATGTGCATGCTGAGGAACTTTAAGCTTTTGACACTCCTCTGCAGCCTGTCCATGTGGATGGGGGCGTGCACTGTCTGGTTTCTCTTGTAGTCAACGATCAGCTCCTTTGATTTGTTAAAGTTGGAGGAGAGGTTATTTTCCTGGCACCAGTCTGCCAGGGATCTTACCACCTCCCTGTTGGCTGTCTCATTGTTGTTGGTAATCAGGCCTACCACTGTTGTGTTGTCAGCAAACTTGATGATTGAGTTGGAGACGTGCATGACCATGCAGTCATGGGTGACCAGGAAGTACAGATGGGGGCTGAGCACACACCCATGTGGGGCCCCCGTTTTGAGGATCAGCGTGGCGGGGGTACTGTATTGTTGCCTACCCTCACCACCTGGGGTCTGCCCGTCAGGAAGTCTAGGACCCAGTTGCACAGGGTGGGTTTCAGACCCAGGACCCTGAGCTTAGTGATGAGCTTGGAGGGCACTATGGTGTTGAAGGCTGAGCTGTATTCGATGAACAGCATTCTTACACAATGTAGGTATTCCTTTTGTCCAGGTGGGATTGAGCAGTGTTCAGTGCAATGGCAATTGCATAGTCTGTGGATCTGTTGGGGCGGTATGCAAATTGTAGTGGAGTCTAGGGTGTTGGGTAAGGTGGAGATGATACTTAACTAGCCTCTCAAAGCACTTCATGACAAAAGTGAGTGCTACGGGGCGGTCATAGTCATTTAGTTCAGTTACCTGGACACAGGAACAATAGTGAACATCAAGTGGGGACAACAGACTGGGATAGGGAGAGATTGAATATGTCCGTAAATACTGCAGTCAACTGGTCTTCACATGCTTTGAGGATGCGGCTTGGGATGCCGTCTCGGTTGGCAGCCTTGCGATGGTTAACACGCTTGAATGTCTTACTCACGTAGGCCACGGAGATCAGAAGCACACAGTCCTTGTGAGCGGCGGGGGCCCACGTCTGCTAACTCTGTGTTGTTTTCACCTGCTGTAAGAGAAAAAACATATTACCCATGTTTAATTGAATTGGTTATTACATACCTACTCAATGAACACTACATGTGTGTTATTCAGCCCATTGTTTAGTGTGGGTTACTGCTAATGGAGCCATAACAGGTCAAGTAAGCTAGAAAGTCAGCTTTATTTTTCACTGACTATAGGACAACAATTTCTCAGTCATTGAACTGAGGAGTAGAGTTTTACAAAGATATCATGTGTTGGCAATTCATGCTGTCTATACCATTATGTCTTGGACTTTGTGGTTAAGTAATGGCTGTGGCAATCTTTGCAGGGAACAACATTTTTGTCATTATCTTGGATGGTAAACCTATGGGGTAAAACAATTCCCCTTTTACTCAAAATTACACAATCACCTTTGGTTAGAGGAGTTGTATTTACGTAGTTTTCTCAGTGTATTTGAAATGACAATCCCTCTTCAGATGAGGGGGGTCACGCAATATCAATGCAGTAAAGCACTGTAGATTACATAAAGCACCCATAGATTACATAAAGCACCCATAGATTACATAAAGCAATATGTCATTCCATAGTTAGTCATCTCTGAATTAATTGAATAATCTTGGTAATTGATGTTTAAAGTTGTTTTATTTCCAGTTACAGAATAAATGATCAAAATAAGTCCTAAAACAAATATGTAGTGTACTGTAAAAGACAATGTAGTGTATTAGAGAAAGAGGTCTCATCATTGTCAACATATGCAAATGTTTTTTTTCTAGTTTCACATTATTTCAACAAAAAAATAAAAAAAACTTCCATCTGCACTACACTACATCAATTACACATTGAGAGGCAATGTAAAGGGTTCTCTCATAGGATTTCAAGCTTTGGCTGTCTCAGATTTTCATAAACCCTTTCTGATGCACTGATATCATTAGTGTCTGAGTGTTAAAGCCTTTATGTGCCTGTAAGACATTTGTAGAGGGGAGATTAGGCAAATTATCATACATATGTAGCGCTGGTTCAACTCTATGTTGACCTCAGAGGGATATACAGACGTTTCTACATTCCTAATTCGCCCGAGGCTACCCCAAAAGGGCTTGGATTAAAACCTGGCTTCAATGGCTTAGATGGATCACATTTAGCATTTTTTTCCTGAGGTGAATAATAATAAACCATCATCAGGTCTTTGTTGTTTTTTTGTATTTATATACAGTATATACATTATATACACATTATGCATTTACTTGGGGCATGTTTTTTGGGAATCACCTGTATATTCTAATTTAGTATGTGTGGAGTCAGAGAGCGACTGCTATAGGGCACGTTTCTCTCTTAAGAACCTCAAAGAGATCGCTGACTTCTCCAGCTCATTTTAGGCAAATCAAAATGTGAAAAGTTCTCTCCTGAAGCAATCTCTCCATCACCAGGTTGTATCAAGAATGTTTATGAAGGCTATGTGCCGTATTACCTGTAATCTCCAGGGAAGGACCGGCTACATTTCTTGCTTCTCTATGCTCCCAGGAGGTGAAAATGCCAAAAAAATTATCTTGCTTTGCACCTTTTCCACCACACCTCCATGTCTCAAATCAAAGGCTCCAAACCATACATGTCACTATGCCCAAGGTGACCAGAAGAAATGAGAAAATTTCTATATGCAGTACATTCCCATAAACATGCCACATCCTCTGAAGTCTGGCTCCACTTTTAGGAGGTCCAAGTTTGTTTAAAAGTACATAATGCAATGGGTGTATGGACTCTGCTGGGGCTCAGGAAGGCATGCTGCAATTAGGAACTGTTGGGTGAGTTGAAGGTGTCTCTTCATGCCCAGGTGAGAGCATGGTTGAGACCAATGTATTTATCACATTTTCACGAATATTATCCCTGGATATCTCGGAAATATTTGAAGTGGTGATTTTGTCTTTTACCAAATAGTACTTTTAGGAATCCATATTATTAAAAGCCACTACAAGATGATACATTTTGAACTATAATAACTGGGTGAAACTCCAACAACTTGACATATGTATGCCTGTACTGTCACTGTGTTACATTTTGTGTTGTTCCAGGAGGGATTTGTCAAACTATTTCCTCGTTCTTGTGTTTGTGGAACATCATGCATTGGAGTCTCTGAGGAAGGATATCTGTGATCATCTGTAAGTACTGTTGGCACAACCGTACACAATTATTCGGGGAAGGTTTGTTCAGCCTTTGTGTGATCATCAAATTACTCACCGTTTTCCCCCAGGCCAAGAATTCATCCAAAGAAGTCAAGCAGTTACACAAGATATTATGAGGGAGAGGACTGGGATTTCCCTATGATCTTCGCACGAAATAACTAAAATGAAGATCTGCAGTAGATAAAGCAGCAGCAGTTGACTCAGTGGTCAGCTCTTGTGTTCTGAAGCCTGCCAGACAACGCTAGCTAGGTCATCTAGGAGCCATTTCTAGGGAATACCTTGTTTTTATTGACAGTATCAAGCTTAGACTTCCTGTAGAAAGTGTTCAGTGCCTTTCGTAAATTGTTATGGTATATCACAGAGAGTATAATGCAAAATGGTGTCTTTATTACCTCTATCAGTGTCATGTCAACAATCAATTGCAAATTACTCTTAGGAGTAAGAGGATTCGAACATGAATCGAATTGCCATAGGTGTAAGAGCCAGCTAGGACCAGGGCTCCACTGTCTTCATGCCATGACTGTACACTTGTATCCCTTCTTAAACACACATTGAGGACTTGGTAAACAACACTTCGTGAGGCACAGACTCTCCTCTGTCCTCACTGTAATAGGCTGTCTAACACTAAGGCTCCCACTACTGTTTGAAAGACATTACTACACTAACATTCTACGATAAGAAACAGTGGAGCTGCTTGATGGTTCTAGATTGTGTCATTTCAGTTGATGAATCCTAGTGGTTTGGTCCAGGGGGCAGTATGAAAGCTTCCCACTGACACAATGTGAGTCCTTCTACTCAGTGAGTACTCACTGTACTGCTTCATTGTAGGGATTACTGATCGATTAGTCAATGTCTAGGATTACTGGGAATTGTCAATTCAACTATAGAATAACTCTAATATGTTCAAGATTGATCCCTGGTTCAGGAGAATGTGTTTACAGAAATAAATGTGGAACATCTATGGAGAGGTATTTATTGTTTATTTTTCTTACTGTATTTTATTTTAAGACATTTAACGTCAAATCAAAGGTGCGATTTGGATGAAGTCTTTTATGTGACGAGATTAGATATGACTCGGATCTGAATAATTTAACATGGAAACATGGTGTAGACATAACAGATAAGTAGGGGAGACCGGGGTTGGTTGTCTCACAGGTTAGTTGTCACAGTGCTTATTATTATGTAAGAAATGTAAGATTAAAATGTACAAATTCTTTGAAAGAACTCATCCACCTGGGCAATTCATTTCAGCATGACAAAACATTGAGGTGAGGGGAATGTATGTGTTTTTCTAAAAGGGATTGGTATTTTCATTTGAAATGTTTGAATTAGGAAAGTATACATGCAAAATGATGTTTGTTGAAAAGAGGAAAGAGTGCTACATTCCCATCCTATTTCTGAGTTTCTAGGTCAAGCCATGTGGGGGATTGTTGTCACATGGAAAGTGGGGTTGGTTGTCACTATCAATGTGGGGTTGGTTGTCACATTGCCACTAGTATACAATAAATCCCAAGCTCGTTTGTGCTGTTGCTATAAATACCTCCCTTCCCAGTAAACACAAACACCTTTGGGCAACATGTCAAAATGTGTTGGGAATATTTGGTGGGGAGAGCGTTTACACATTGGGAAGTCGTTGCCGAGACATCAGAATATAATGTTGATGCCTGGCAGACATATAAATGATGTAGAGCTGTAAGAATTTAAAATGTAGGTATTCAAAGTATATACAGTTGAAGTCAGTCAGAAGTTTACATACACCTTAGCCAAATACATTTAAACTTGGTTTTTCACAATTCCTGACATTTTATCCTAGTAAAAATTCCCTGTTTTAGGTCAGTTAGGATTACCACTTTATTTTAAGAATGTGAAATATCAAAATAATAGTAGAGAGAATGATTTATTTCAGCTTTTAGTTCTTTCATCACATTCCCAGTGGATCAGAAGTTTGCATACACTCAATTAGTATTTGGTAGCGCTGTCTTTAAATTGTTTATCTTTGGTCAAACGTTTCAGGTAGCCTTCCACAAGCTTCCCACAATAAGTTGGGTGAATTTTGGCCCATTCCTCCTGACAGAGCTGGTATAACTGAGTCAGGTTTGTAGGCCTCCTTGCTCACATATGCTTTTTTTCTCTTCTATTTTGTGAAGTGCGCCAGTCCCTCCTGCAGCAAAGCACCCCCACAACATGATGCTGCCACCCCGGTGCTTCACATTTGGGATGGTGTTCTTCGGCTTGCAAGCCTCCCCCTTTTTCCTCCAAACATAACAATGGTCATTATGGCCAAACAGTTCTATTTTTGCTTCATCAGACCAGAGGACATTTCTCCAAAAAGTATGATCTTTGTCCCCATGTGTCATTGCAAACTGTAGTCTGGCTTTCTTATGGCAGTTTTGGAGCAGTGGCTTCTTCCTTGCTGAGTGGCCTTTCAGGTTATGTCGATATGACTCCTTTTACTGTGGATATACATACTTTTGTACCTGTTTCCTCCAGAATCTTTACAAGGTCCTTTGCTGTTGTTCTGGGATTGATTTGCACTTTTTGCACCAAAGTACGTTCATCTCTAGGAGACAGAACGCGTCAATTAGCCTGTCAGAAGCTTCTAAAGCCATGACATAATTTTCTGGAATTTTCCAAGCTGTTTAAAGGCACAGTCAACTTAGTGTATGTAAACTTCTGACCCACTGGAATTGTGATACAGTGAATTATAAGTGAAATAATCTGTCTGTAAACAATTGTTGGAAGAAGTAATTGTCATGCACAAAGTAGATTTCCTTACCAACTTGCCCAAACTATAGTTTGTTTACAAGAAATTCATGGAGTAGTTGAAATGACTCCAACAAGTTTTAATGACTAAAACCTAAATGTATGTAAACTTCCGACTTCAGCTGTATATGTCTTGCCAATTAGCAAACCGTGTCAAAACTGCATTTTCCCGATGCATCATGTTTCCATTGGTTGGGCAGAGGTATCTGTGTTATCTGGCTTTGTTGCCTCTCTCTCACACACACATTTTTTTCTGTCACGCATACTCACACAAATATGTTGTTCTCACGGCATAAAATGCAGAATTTTGTTAGGAATATCATTTGATCAAAGAAAGTCTCCGCTATTTCCACGACTGTATGGTATGTTGCTTCATTTCCTGTTGCATAAGGAATAAGTAACTAGCAAACATTGTGACAACCAACCCCATGCTGTGTGACAACCAACCCGCGATGGGGGTGTACAGATTGCGTTGAGGGGTTAAAACGTCATGTTGGAATAAGATATGAGGATAAAACGGGTCCCTATTTCAACCCAAGACCTTGGTTTTCTATTCATGTTGAAAATATATAACAGAGCTGAGAAATACAGACGAGTAAAAAGTGTGACAACCAAACCCGATCTCCCCTACTGTGTTGAAGGAAAGAAATACGATTACTCTCATAAGCCAAACGTGTAATTATGTAGACACTAACCTATTGTGCAGCACAGTCAAACAATATATACATTGACAAAATTAGACTTTGTTGAAATATTCCATTCTAGTACTGCTCAGTGTGAAGTAAGAGCATCCACTCTCCCCTTCAAAAAAACCCAAAGTGTGTGGCATGTGTAGGATTACTTTGTGAATCCATCAATAAATTAAAATACGATGGAAGGTGTACAGCTTTAAAAAAATATTCTGTCAACTGACATGACATTTTTTTGTTCCATTTCCAAATGACCGCTGGCAGAGATTGTCAGCTCTCATATTAAATTCTCAGGTTTTTAGGGCAAAATATATCTATCGGAGAGAGAAATAATGAACTTGAAGAGCTGATGCCCCGAGGAGCAGTCACATAGAATGATATCCTTCTATAAGACAGGACACAGGCAAAAGATAAGTACCTGGCAGTTGGCACACACTGCTACATGTGCCTATCAATAAAACAGATTATTTTCACTGGTTATTACATTGGAGATCTGGGGGGCTCTAGATTGCACCTTTAATGAGAAGGAATGATTCCTTCCCACACTCTTCACAACTACTTGAAGTAAGTGAGATGTAATGCTCATTTTTTTCTCAATTTCTCCCAGCACATTAAAATGAAATCTTGCCCACATTAATTCATAGGCTTTATTTATTCACATTTCAACAGGATTATAATATGCAAAGCTTGATTTGGGATTCACTCTGTGCATTGTGATATCATGGTTTTGCACACAAATTCTGCATACTTGCTTTAATTAACAACAACAGCAAAATAGATCATTGCCAAATGATATGTTGTTCCATTACTAATCTCCATGTACTGAAATGTTTGAATCCTCAGCCCCCACTTTAGTGGATGAAAACTTTGGCTTTATCAGTGGAAGGAGGTGCACCACCTGGTTAACATAGTTCCTCTGTAGGAGAGCTGCAGTCAACGTTGGATTCTAAAAAGCAAAAGGTGAATTTAATCCCAGTTTCCTGATGTCTGTTTATTTTTTATTTTTTTAATTAAAAAAAAATCTTGAATTGCTCATGGCGTCATCAACAACAACCCTATGTTTACTGTGTCAGAAACACTTTCAAACTATCTTCTGCCTTTACGCTGTCTCTTTACATTGTAAAAAAATATTTGCGTACTCTATATATGCAGAAGCATGTGGACACCCCTTCAAATTAGTGGACTCGGCTATTTCAGCCACACCCGTTGCTGACAGGTGTATAAAATTGAGCACACAGCCATGCAATCTCCATAGGTAAACATTGACAGTAGAATGGCCTTACTGAAGAGCTCAGTGACTTTCAACTTGGCATCGGCATAGGATGCCACCTTTCCAACATGTCAGTTTGTCAAATTTCTGCCCTGCTAGAGCTGCCCCGGTCAACAGTACATGCTGTTATTGTGACCTGAAAACATCTAGGAGCAACAACGGCTCAGTCGCGAAGTGGTAGGCCACACAAGCTCACAGAACGGGACCACCAAGTGTTGAAGCGTGTAGCGCATAAAATGTGTCTGTCCTCGGTTGCAACACTCACTACAGAGTTCCAAACTGCCTCTGGAAGCAACATCAGCACAATAACTGTTTGTCGGGAGCTTCATGACATGGGTTTCCATGGCCGAGCAACCGTAAACAAGCCTAAGATCACCATGTGCAAGCATCGGCTGGAATGATGTAAAGTTCATCGCCATTGGACTCTGGAGCAGTGGAAACATGATCTCTGGAGTTATGAATCACTCTTCACCACCTGGCAGTCCGAATGATGAATCTGGGTTTTGCGGATGCCATGAGAACGCTACTTGCCCCAATGCATGGTGTCAACTGTAAAGTTTGGTGGGGGAGGAATAATGGTCTTGGACTGTTTTTCATGGTTTGGGCTAGGCCCCTTAGTTCCAGTAAAGGGAAATCTTAACACTATAGCATATGATGACATTCTAGACGATTCTGTGCTTCCAATTTTGTGACAACAGTTTTGGGGAAGGCTCTTCCCTGTTTCAGCATGACAATGCCCCCGTGCACAAACCGAGGTCCATACAGAAATGGCTGGTCGAGATCGGTGTGGAAGAACTTGACTGGCCTGCACAGAGCCCTGACCTCAACCCCATTGAACACCTGATGAGTTGGCCTAATCACCCAACATCAGTGCCCAACCTCACTAATGCTCTTGTGGCTGAATGGAAGAAAGTCCCCGCAGCAATGTTCTCCAACCCAGAAGAGTGGAGGCTGTTAGAGCAGCAAAGGGGGTCCCCAACTCCATATTAATGCCCCTGATTTTGGATTGAGATGTTTGACGAGCCGGTGCCCACATACTTTTGTTCATGTAGTGTATATGGAAACAGTGTGAATCATAATTTATATATTACAATACTTAAAATTGTATGTAGCTACCTCTGTATACCCTGCCTGTGCTGTTAAGGTGTACTGATGGTCACAAAGGCATAATTGTTACGGGACCCATGACATATTCAGCAGCAAATGCACATGTTCAATCTTTATACTTGGTCGGCATATGAAACGTGCCATTCGTTGTACTCGTTAAGAGCGTGACTTCATACTTTAATTGTGAAATAATGTGAAGATCTTCAGAACAAATCTATTATGAATGGTCCAGTCCGATTTCACATTTTTCTGTGTGAACACATTACAACAGTTGCTCTGTTCTCAACGTTGCCTATTCCAGCGATGAAGTTTGAATAAAAGAGTTGTATAGAGCAGTAGTAGTGACTCTTTGGACAAAAGTATGTGTATCGGCTTTGTTTTGAGGTAACGTGTTCACATCTTCATTGATTCAGTACAAGTCAGGAGGAGGACTGGAGAGAGGGGTGGAAAAAGGGAGGGAGGGAGGGAGAGAGAGAGAGAGAGAGAGAGAGAGAGAGAGAGAGAGAGCAGGGCCGTAATCGGAGGTCCGTCCGTACTTCCTTTTCTCATCGTGATGACTATAGACTAACAACAGCATCACAAGGCCATGCATGACATGTGGACATTCCTTATTCTGAGATCTCTCTCCTCAGTCAGAGGCCCTTCATTTGGAAGAGCGTGTTGAATAATGTTCATGCTTTTTTATATGACTTAATTTACATGGTCTCATTTTGCCCGAGTGCTGCCTTAAAGTGCATATAAAATAGCTCCCATATAAAGCTGCCAAAAGTAACATGAATGGAAAGGCTGGTTATTTGGGCCAATGGTATAGAGTGGCAGCACTGCTTCTGCAGTCAATGAGGCCACAGATTAAACTTTCCTAGGTGGAAAAGGTCTGAAACTGCCTGCACAGAAAGTTGCTCAAGCAAATAGGAAATCTAGTTGTTTGTTATAATCTGAAATGGGTCATGTGGAAAAGTGTTTCTTGAATTGCTATTTCAAAACGGGTTGAAGGCTAGAGCTTTCACCGGCGCCCTAACTTTCCCTTATGACTGGTACCCATAGAAATTGTCATAGGTGACACACTAGGAACTTGAATGAGTTCAAACCAGCTCCAGACTTTTACTGAAGAGATTAAGGAAGGCAGGTGTAAAAATACATATAGTTGACATAGAGCACTAATGAGACATAGATTTATGGATGTAGGGCGCTTTAGAAATGCAAAGTCAATGACTGGGGCTGTCACCTTAATTTTACTGTTGCGTCATTCACCATGCCCGAGTTTATTTTTGCCAAATACATTTCTCACCTATGTCTCATACCACAGATACCTTGTTCTCGCAAACATGCAAACAGATATTTGAATATCTCACATTGTTGGATGTCTCTCATATATATTTGTTTTTGTTTTTTGGTGAACAGCAAGTAGACACGCTGGAATGTGTATCCCTAATTTGATGTACAATGCATCTTGACTGGTTGGGTATTTCAGGTAGCTAGATCCTTCAGTTATTAACAGTCAGTTATTCATGCAGTTTCATTTCCCTCTACATGAACAACGTAGCCTACACAACGGGTAGTAGACACCCCGTTAGGCTATCAAGATGATCCTTTTGACATAGCGATCCATTGACTCATTTTTCATTTAGTCCCATATCTGTACCACCCAGTTCTATCCCTATCAAACCTATTCCTCACCCAGCGCCTATACAGTCAATATAGTGAAGGCGGTAGAAGAGACAAGGAGTGAATGGAGGGTGTATACATTGCAGCCAGCAGCGATTACAGAGGTAACATGAACACTTGGATCAGATTCTGAGACACAGGGCTCTTTTTGTCTCTCCTGAATTACTGGACAGCTCCAGGGCTGACATTTAAAACATAACATCACCAAACACAAAAACACATTAATGGAGAATGGTAGAGCAGGGGGTTTAAGCAGAAACCTGAAATTCAAGTTTTGGCGAAGGAAGCTGACCCAAATTTCCTGCCCCTTCTTTTCGGTAACGTGCTTCTGCAAGCTTGGGCCCGGGGGTGACATCGTATCCCTTACACAAGGATTGCCAGTGCATTTACATAGCATGGTTAATGAGAGATCAACACCAGGAAAGCGTCTGGAATATAAAGCTTTCTTGTAAAAATAATGAGCGAGCGATTGATCCGTACTCAAACAAACCGGTTTGCTGAGTTAATACCAAAGGCAGATTAAAGCCAGTGCCAAAAAGTGCCCTGGCATGCAATGCCTTTCGCTTAGAGGGTCCCCAAACTTGTCATCACATTAGCACATGGTCAAGGAGTACATCCTACCACTCTCATAATCTGCTTTCCTGCACAATTAGCCTTCTATAATAAGGCAGCTGTCAGACAGCCCACAGGATGAAAAGAGAAAAAAGGGAAATCACTGAGTCTTTACAGGCAAGGATCTTTTACTTCTTCTGAAATGAGAAGCTAAGGTTATTTTCCCGCTCTTACTTTGCCACTTGCTGTGCTGGTATTAAGTCTGAATGTTATGACAACACAGAGACATTGCTGCTTTATTGTGCAGACAGGCCATTGTGCTTTGATGAAGCCAGACAGAGACGAATAAGAAGAGAGAAAGAGAGAGACAGAGAGGAGGACTCCAAGCCAGGGTGGATCTTTCCTGGCTCCAGAAATCTGATGTTAGAGAGGGTCTGGTTGGCAGGAAAAATGACAAGTTATCTGAATAAAATAATAGATAATTTCATCCCGACAAAGGAGTGGAAACTATGGACAAGAGGAGAAAATAGCAGGAAGGTATGGAGAAGTGAAGGGCTATGAAAAGAATAAGGAGAATTCAGTGCTGCTTCTTGCAAGGGAAAAGAGAAAAAAAAAACATTGATGACACCCGGTTCCATTCTTCCGCTCTCCCCTTTCTCTGCTCTTCGCCTCGCAGCACGGCGGGCTAAGCTGGGAGCTGTAATGTCATTAAATTGCAAATGCTTTTTTTTCATTTCCGACACACACTGTTTACTTATCTGGCAAAAACATATGTTGGAAGGAATCCGTTAAATTCTGCCCATTGCCTTGGGTGAAAGTGCAATAGAAACGGGCCCACTGAGCTCCTTCTGTCGTCTCCTTTTAGCACTTTGCCTTATCTACAAGGCTGCTTAGCAGCAAACTGGCGAGTTCAATGAAAAATGAAGATACAGTGCAAGATTAGGGAAGAACAGTGAGGGGAGAAATGCTTGGAGAGAGGGTCATCCCATTGCAAATGATTTCACTCCTCTCCATCTGCATAAATGACTATTTTTAAGGCATCTCCAGCGTCTGTATATTTTTCTCACTCTGCCACACATTTAATTTCACGCCCCGTGTTCTGAATATGCTTAAATGCATATCTCTGATGCACCTTTAAGCCAGAGGAAAGAGGATGGGGGGAAGGGAGGGGGGTACGAAAGCAAAATTAAAGATAAAATGGTGTGATTTGCACTACAAGTCTATTACTTTATGGCATTTACATATAGTTTACCTCTGCAATTCTAAGATTTTTTTACCACCTTCCTATCAGCATTTGGGCTTGTATAAATATGTATAAATCTTTGTTGAGAAAAAATAGAATTCCCAGCTGTTGTTGAAAGTTTGAAGGGTGCACTTTCTTCCCTCAACTTGTTCCCCTGCTCCCCCAGTAAACTTACGATAGACACACTGGGGGGTGCTCCCTGGGCTGGCCCCACAAAGACACAGGCATGGACCGCTTTGTGTCCCGTGAGCCCCACAGTACTCCCCCTCAGTGTTGTGACGGAGTAGAGATGCTCTGGGTCTGAGTCAGATTGGTAAAGACTCAGCAGCATGATGAAGTATCCAACTCAAGGTATCCACTGAACAGAGCACACTTCAACAACATGGTTCTCAGCGTTGGCATAGTGTCACAACATATACTGTCAAAATAACAGATATGCTCCATAACACTTGTTAGAGAAGAGACACATTCAATAGTACCCAGCTACATGTCAAATATAGCCAGGCTTTCAGGTGGCTGTGTTTGTTCTACAGTGTTGTGGTGTGGAAGTTTGAGCAGAGAGAGAAAAGCCCGCCCCTCAGAGTAGGGAAGGAAAAGGCCTTGGATTGGCCTGGGACTGAAAGGGAGAGAAAGAGAGGGCTATTCAGAGCACGATTCCTCTCATTCATTGTCTGCCCCCTTACATTTGAATACTCTCACTCGCTGCAGATGAGAAAATGCTTCAGCCTTCGCATTGTTGGCTTTCTCTCTCTTCTTTTCTATTTGCAATTAAATGCATTTCAAATGGAACAACTGTACAGAAAGCAATTCTGATAACAGAGAAATCCATTGCTTTTTAACCTCCTTTGTTAGGGTTTTGCATTTTGGAGTGCGTTTTTTATTATGTGAATTGCACAATCAAAAACACATCTTTGTGGAGAAAACACCATACAACTTAAATAGTTCTTCATTGAAAATTAAATTGTGTTTGGAAAAATAATTTGCTTCCCATATTTTCCCTCTATTTTGAATCCAGAGCCTGTGTTTCAATGAGGTGCTTGTATGCAACATCCGACCGCAGCCTTGTTGTCCTGTGTGGTATCATAGTCTCCACCCAGGTCATGTGATGGGATCAGTTTATTAGCATAGACTGTCATCTGGTCATTTACAGCTTAACACCCTCCATATGCATTGTGTTTGCTTTGTGTGCAAAGCATCAACTGCAAAACAAATCTCTTCCTCCAGCCATGCATTTTGAAGGATTTGAACGCTGTAAATAACTCCAAAACCTCTTCTTACGAGGTTTACCCCTGGAGCACTTTGTAACTTATCAGGGCTGCCTTGTGCCTCCTCTAATGCCTGCATTATGCTCAAATGTAAATCGGTAAGCTGCCAGAGAGGTGGGCGGGAAGCACTGGAGAAAGAATCACTGAATGGTCTAGCCAATATTCTGATTTTGGCATAGCAAAAAATAAATAGCAGTTTTGTTTTCAGCAGCCAGTTCCACAACAATATATTATATTTTATTCCCTTGTTATACTGTAATTGTAGAACAATTCTGTCTGTGATTTGGAGATCCTGGGATCAGGGACAGAGGAACAAAGGGTAAACCCAGTGAGCAAAATTGTGTTGAAATGAGGTACATTTTCAGTTCTTAATGAATGTTGAAAATAATATTTTCCGGATGTTGAAAATACATTATTTTGGTCATTGTTTCTATGGCCAAATTTCAACCATACGTACATTCACTTATGTCTACAGGTCAATGAAGAAAGCACTATGTCACATTGAAATGCTGTATTACAATAAAATAGGGAAATGGAGCAAACGAAAGATTGCAGTATGGAATATGCATTATTCCTCCCATCTGTCACATGGACTTAGGTTAGCTTTTTCAAAGGCTTTCAAACTTGTAGTGATCATGTTAAAAGTTTTTAGACCAATAGTAAAAAAAAACAGAACACTTAAACTACAATAACATTCTCAGTAACGGTTGCAGAAAGGTTTTTCTTGCTCTGACAGTGATATGTGGTTGTTTCTCTACCTTAGTTGAAGGCACTGTAAGTCACTCTGGATAAGAGCGTGTGCTAAAAGGACAAATTGTAAATGTGAAAAGGAACACTTTCAAAGCATGCTGGGTATTATTCAAGTGAGCTTCGGCGCCCAAACAAGACCAAATTTGGTTGGGCCAGATATCTAAGCTGACTGGATATCTATGTCTCACAAGTTTGGACAGCACAGTACAGTAGAGCACAGTAGTGTTACGTTCAGTACAGTACAGTAGAGTTTAGTTCAGTAGAGTACAGTACAGTAGGGTGCAGTACAATATAGTACATTATACTACACTTTACTGTGCTCTACTATGCTGTACTCTACTCTATTGTACTGTATGGAAATATACTATACTCTACTTTAATATACTGTACTCTGCTGTGATGTACTGTGCTGTCCAAACCTATGAAACTTGGACATATATGCTTGGTTCAGATTTGGTCCAGACCGGACTAAATCTAAACCAATCATAGACGTCTATGTTTGGGCCAAATCAAATTTCAATGTCTTGTCAACGTCCAGGGACGTCGGTGTCGGACGGTGCTCACTGGAAATACCCACTTAAAGAGGATCCTGCATCCTCTTGACAGGATTTGTGAGAAGAGCATGGAACAGCCGAGCACTTTAAACACTCAACGCTCTTTTTATCCCTCTATAATGCAACTTTAATGTATTCTGATTGAAAAGTGCCCAAGGTCTTTTTTGTACTTCTAATTTCCATTTCTAATGGTACAAGGGGAGAGATTAGTAATTAGGCCAGGGCCCTTTAAATGCATGTAATAAGTGTTGGTTGTACTGTACTATAGGTTGCCCACATAAACCTTATGTTAATGATCATGGATAGCATCTCGATTAATTTCAACGCATGTTGACTTTTGATGGCAATTTATCTAAGAACATTGTTTTTCATGCTGCTTGTCCTTGAATTGGCTTCACAATTTGAAGATAACATCATGGGAATCTTCTAAATAATTGACCCGAAGCATTATTTCACGGCAACTATTAATCTTATTTTCCAGTGACTAATTAGGCCAGTTTGTGACAGAAGTTAGTGAACTAGTTTGTTGAGGACATGTTGCCTCTCGTTATTAGTTTGAAGGTGGATATAGAAGTCTTATAGAGGATTAAGACGGTATACTGGGACACTCAATAGGCTTACCTCTATAGGCTACACCCCCCAGACCAACGTAAAGGCAATAAACAGGAAGTTGTTGCCTAGAATGGTTGGAATTTTAAATGGTGGCAGTTCATTTCCATACCTGGACTATTTTATGGTGTTTTTGGGAAAGCATCATGAAGGCAACGTAGGTGGCTTGGTCAGTCATGCCCCTGAACAAAGACCACAAACAAAACAATACTGCCCCCCTGATGTCATTTAAACATACTGCATCTCTCTCTTTCTCACTCTCTCTCTCTCTCTCTCTCTCTCTCTCCAAAAGTTCCTACAATACAATGTAAATGTAAAGCAATTCAACAGGTGACCTTTCAGGAAAGGTGACTATACACAGAGCTGGTGAAGTAGACATGAACTATCATGAAATACAACTCAAAAGAAGAAATGGGGCCACACCTGTAACCTCATATTTTCACTTGAACTGTGCCTTCTATAATTCTAAATCAAGGTTTCTAACACTAGCATGGGTAATCGGGTTTACACTGTACCTCTGCTATAAGCTCAAAGCATCCTTTCAGCAGAACGTATTGAATCTGAATGGCTTTCATACCCAACACCACAAAATAAACAAGGCAAGGTCTTTCTTGGGCAACAATGAATAAGAGTGGAAGCATCCACCATACTCCAGTCCCGTTCACTTTTAACAGTGTGTGATTGCCTCAGCAGGCTATCAATCGTGATCCGAGAGGACAAAAGATGCCTTTCTATCAATTAGACTGAGGTGCTGTGAGTGTGGCTTAGAGTGCTGGTTTAAAATCAGGTGATTCAGCTGCTCCTCCAATCAGTTCTTCCCGTTTTCAGACCACTGAGCTCGGTTCTCAGTGAATGAAACTGAAGTACTCTCGATTACAATTTGAAAAGGCCCTCTTTCTTCCAACCAACACATTATATTCCTCCAAATGTGTACAGAGCACAACGCGCTGAACAGAATATTCACCTAGCCATTAAGGAAATGGATGCATTTTGCCATCAGCATGGTAATAAGTAGATCATTTCACAAATTAAGCATCACCTCCTTCTGTGATATCTCTTTGAAATGCTATTAAAGGAGAATTTTCATTTGCAGCACTTCAAAGGCTGAGCAGCACTTTCCCTTTATGTAATGCTGGCCTTTCATTTGGAACTTTCCATTTCAGAACAATGCCACTTCCATTGGGGCTGATACGGGTAGGACTCTCAACACAACCGGGCAATATTGTCTCTCAAACAAAAACAAAAGAGGACAACACTGCATGCATATTCCACACTGGTGTAATTAGCAGCTCAAAAATCAACAGCACTCAAATTGTTCTCATACGGTGGTCAACCACTCAGTGCAAAATCAAAGGGTAATAATACAGGAATTGAAATGATAATGGGAGGAGGTGAAACAAACGGAGTGGATAAAAGCATTACCAGGCACAATAGACGGGTTGGCTGACAACATCACAAAAACGATGCACATCGCTTAATGGGTCAGAAGGCCGTGTGTTGTTGAGATTCTGGATGGCCAGATAGCTAGAAACAATGACAAGAAGCTGCTGTACGGGGAATCGTTGGTGCCTCGTTTCAGCTAGTTTGATCTTGTTCTTGATACCATATTTTGTATTGAGGTGTTTTGACTGATGTCACGTTGATGCTAATATGCAGGGCCGGCTCCAGGGGGCCAACCAAATCTCGCTTAGGGCCCCGAAAGGCTTATGCCTTATTTCTGAGTATTCCCTGTGTTTTCTTAGGATTGAGTATAACTTCAGGACACCAGGGCCAGATAAGGTATCAGTAGGTGCCAAATCTCAGGGAAAAAAACAAATATGTTACATGTCTGAATAACTGGGTCGTTCCACCAATTAGGTGCCTTTTGAGTAGTGTAACTTTTTGTTGTTGTCGTTGATTTCACCTCATTTTAGCATTCTGTCATTAAGAGCACGTGTTCAATTAAAAAACAAAACATTTTCCCATCTCAAGAGGTTAAATTAAAAAAGGGACTATAGTAAGTGCCTAGTAAGTGCCAAAGAAAGTAACAGTGTTGACTATTTCATCTTAAATCAGCCATAAATCCCCTTGTGACAGGGGGAATGAAAGATTGTTGTCTGCGACAGTGAGGGGCAATTGAATGCAAGCGTCACAAGAAATTGTAATTGTGAAAAAATGTCTAGCCTGTCTATTTATGGGTAACAGGGTTGGCGTGTTACGTTCAACCCACTCAGTTTTCCAACACGAAACCAGTGTCGGTAAAAAAAAGAGTAGAACCAGCTCACCTGCTTTTACACTATGATTTGACTATTAGAAGTTCAATGTTTCTTTAAATTCTTTTGAAAAAAAAAAAAATGTAAAAAGGAATAGTTTCACCATATTGAAACTAGAGTTCACTTCAGTTCACGTAACAGGGTTGACCTTAAAATGAGGGACAGGCTTTTTTAAAATGTTACATTTTTTTAACCTTAAAATGAATCCCTAATCACACGAAATCAATAATAATCTTTAGAAAGGACTTTGTCAAAGCAACAAATGAACTAGGGCTTTACAATGACGGTGAACACTTAAATGGGTTCAAATCTCCACAGAAGTCACAGAGGAAGCACAGAGGGAAAGATAAACATGCTGATTTATTGCATTTTCCATGTGTTCTATATTAAAGGGAACTTCATTTAATATAATAGGCTTAAACAATTATATATTTGTGCACAATTTCTATTTAAAATATCTAAGGGACCCAAAAGGCACTCATTTCGTGGAACGACCCAGCTACAACCCATTTACCTGGTAATGCTTGTACTTTCTAAATCTATAGCAGGAAGAAATTGTACCATGTAACATTGGAGTGCTGGACTACAGTGACAAGCTGCACATAAGAAGTAACTTATACAACTGTGTACATACCCTCAAATACTTATTTTCCAGCACACTTGCTGTCATTGTATTTCAAAGATGGCTCTCTAGCACCACCATGTGTTTCAATGGAGGCTTATGACAGATTTCACATTCCATGAAATGCAAAAGCTTGATTTAGGATATCATGTAATTCATTCAAAGTGTTCTAAAGATCTATTGAAATAAATGGTTAACCATAAGGATTTTTGAGTCGAAGAAAATATGATTGTTTGTGATACATGATGAGAAGCGTATGCACAAATTCTAAGGTTGTTTTGTTGAAAAGTGCATACTCATCGAGGGATGGGCAACATTCAGTTGAACACATGATATGAAAGAGGTCCTTAGGGGTCTATCAGATGATGCCAGTATGACTATAGTCACATAATGTTGTAGAGTACATGAAAGGTTACTTAACAGTAAACAGAGAAAGGTAGACGCATGATGATAAAAATGATTTCAAATGTTCAAATTGTTCATGACTGTGGAGATGAAACACCTACTGAACTATGCCTTTTTTGCGTTAAAAGCACCAAAGTTGAAATTCATGCCTTCGGCCAGAGGGCAGTTTTAGAAAGCAAAGGGAGAGTTGAAAGTGGTGTGAATAATGTCAAATAGTTACAGTTACTGTGGTACTTCTGTGGTTGGGAATGGGCATCAGATGGACGGTAGGAGAAAAAACAAAGGTTTATCTCGTCACATGATCAATTGCCTGGAGGCCCAATACTTAAAAAAAAAATTAATCTGCTACCACGGGATCTTTAACTGAGGGCAAGCATTGTGCAAACATATGGACATCATTGTTCTCTGGGTTCTTAAAAGACACAGCGCGGGTATTTTTATCACTTGTCCCCAGAAATGTTAGTTTATCATTTCTGGGAAGAACGGTTGAATTTACTGGAGGCCTGCAGCCCACTGTCAATGCTATCTGTAATTGTGCTGAATGGGTTGGAAATTACGAAGTGGGCCTTGAATTTGTATTTTATTTCTAAATGGGAAAGACAAAGACCATGACATTGAATTAGTTACATCTCTGCGTCTCATTGGAACTTATTGACCACATCATTGCTGTGAACAGGTGTACAAATCCATTTTTAGGGAGAAGGCAGAAGATTACAGAGGCGTGAAAGATGAGGGCTCTGGTGCTGGTTCTGGGTCTGGTTTGTTTTGTGACAAGGCCCGATTCTACCGAGGCCCAGTTTCCTCGAGTCTGCAGCACGGTGGAGGGGATCGTCTCAAAGCAGTGCTGCCCTGCTCTCGGCTCTGATCCTGCTAATGTGTGTGGAACTTTATCTGGACGAGGAAACTGCTCCGACATCAGAGTCAGTACCAAACCCTGGGGCGGACCATATCGAATGAGAAACCGAGACGACCGTGAAAGGTGGCCAACAAAATTTTTTAATCAAACTTGCAGGTGCTTCGGTAAGTTCTAAGATTGAAAATGTTAAACTGCAGACTTCCTCTAAGGGATCTCTATTATCTATATAAGTATCTAACTTTAGGTTAAAATTACATGTGAAAAGCGTATTAGTATGTTGTACAGCATAGCTACATTATGATCTATATCCCCTTCATGTGTCTAGGTAACTTTGGTGGCTTCGACTGTGGCCAGTGTAAGTTTGGCTGGGCAGGACCAAACTGTGACGTACGTAAAGTCCCGGTGGTGAGGAAGAACATCCACTCTCTGACTCCAGCTGAGCTTCAGGAGTTTCTGGATGTGTTGGACCGGGCCAAGAACACCACCCACCCAGACTATGTCATCGCCACACAGCACTGGCTGGGCCTGCTGGGGCCCAATGGAACCCAGCCCCAGTTCTCCAATATTTCCATCTATGACTTCTTTACATGGCAGCATTACTACTCTGTCAGAGAAACGCTGCTTGGTAAATGTGATGTACCACACAAACAACCAAACAAGAAAGTATAATGATGACCATTTACAAATGATAAACAATTGAATATCTATTACATATCCTTGACCAGTACGTTTAATCTTTTCTAGGACCTGGACGTCTTTTCAAACAGATTGATTTCTCCCACAAAGGACCTGCCTTTATAACCTGGCACAGGTACCACCTACTCAGTCTGGAGAGAGACCTGCAGGTAAGAGTGAGGAGGTCATTTCTGTGTGGCCTTATTTTTCTCACGAGTATGTACGTTAATAGGAAATGTCTACAGAATGTGTATAGCAGAATGACCTCTCTTCTGCAGAGACTGACTGGCAATGAGAACTTTGCTGTTCCATACTGGAACTTTGCCACAGGGCAGACTGAGTGTGACGTCTGCACAGACTCTCTCCTGGGGGGGCGCAACCCAGACAACCCCTCCCTCATCAGTAACCAGTCCAGGTTCTCCAATTGGGGAGTGGTGTGTAACAGGTCTGGAGCAATTTATGTTAAAACGCTGAGTGTATGTGGCTATACATAGGTGAATGAGTATTTGTGTCTGTGCTTGCATGCCTTTGTGCGTGTGTGTGTTTGTGTGTGTGTGCACGCATACACACACGTGAGTACCTTCACTTATGTGTACAGGGGATAGCATCTCTATTCATAATTAAACAACATCTGTCTTCTCTCCCAGCATGGATGAATATAACCGCCTGGTCACTTTGTGTAATGGGACCAGTGAGGGACATATAAGGAGAGGACAGGTAGGGAGGAGCAACATGAGTCTTCCCACAATGAATGACGTCAGGAGCTGTCTTAGACTCAGAGACTTTGACAGTTCTCCCTACTACACTAACTCTACCTTCAGCTTCAGGTCATTTTCCTTCGATAACTCACTTTTTCTCTTGGCAAAAGTGTTATGTGTGTACGCTAACAATAAAATATGATCTGTTATTAACAGGAATTCTCTTGAAGGCTATGACAAGCCAGATGGCGAGGCAGAGCTTGACTCCTCAGTGGACAATCTGCACAACCTGGTCCACTCCTTCCTCAATGGAACCAGTGCTCTGTCTCACTCTGCAGCCAATGACCCCATCTTTCTAGTAATGAAAAATAAAATAAATAAGATAGAATTTAATTAAACAAAACAAGTACATGTACATGTCATAATAATAGAAATGTGTTTTTACTTAGTTTGTGTAACTAAGAAATGTATTTGTATAGGTTCTCCATGCTTTCACTGATGCCATTTTTGATGAGTGGATGAGGAAGTCTGTTCCCCCAAACTCCAGTTTCCCCGATGAGATGGCCCCCATTGGTCACAACAGAGATTACAACATGGTGCCATTCTTCCCTCCTGTGACCAATGAAGAGATTTACGTTGCGTCTGACCAGCTGGGATATTCTTATGCCATCGCACTGGATGGTTAGTGATTCAACATTTCAACAGGCGTTTGCACTATGCATTCAACGCTAATGGCAAGAGAATGAAGTAAGCACCAATTCATTTCAGAGTTTGCTTTCTTTCCGTTTGTCTTTCAGAGAATGACGGTAATCCTGTATTTGTCGTGAGAGCTACTTTGACAGGCGTTTTCGTGGGCCTACTGGCTGTGCTCATGGTAGTCGTGGTTTATATGCTGCACAGGCGAAGAAAGCATGGCTTTGAACCCTTAATACAATACAATAGGAAGTACATAGACAACTCTTGAACTTTTCTTGAGCTAAAGCCTAACAGTAACTGAACGAAAGCCTACGGTTTATCTGATTAAGCTTGTATGCTATGTTCATATTAACGTAATACACAGTCATGGGATCAATTGAAACATACTGTAAACTCAAGATAAGTACTTATTTCATCAATGTAAAATCCTGAGGGTAGAATGTTTGAGACCTGTAATATTTATATTCAGCCAATCAGAACAACACAAGGAATGAACCCATACAAAATAATGAACACTTACTGAATATTTATTCATTTATTGAGAGCCCATTTTCAGTTCCTGTTCTGTAAATGTTTGATTCTATGGTCTTGGACAAAAATGTAGTTTACGAGAATAAATATTTGTACACCCTTTGATTCTGATTCCAGTTATGTTTCCTATCCTTTGTTGTCAATTAGGCCCCTTGCTTTTTTAAATTTTTACTAACATGCCACTGACTTTGAGTAAAGCCAGAGTGTCTATGTACGCGGATGACTCAACACTATACACGTCAGCTACTCCAGAGACTGAAATGGCTGCAACACTTGACGAAGAGTGGGCGGCAAGGAATAAGTTACCCCTAAATATTTCTAAAACTAAAAGCATTGTATTTGGGACAAAACATTCAGTAAACCGTAAACCTCAACTAAATATAATGTGGCACAGACACACACACACACACACACACACACACACACACACACACACACACACACACACACACACACACACACACACACACACACACACACACACACACACACACACACACACACACACACACACACACACACACACACACACACACACACACACACACACACACACACACACACACACACACACACACACACACACACACACACACACACACACACACACACACACACACACACACACACACACACACGATAACATATGCACTATACATACACATGGATTTAGTGTTGCAGATATGTGGTAGTGGTGGAGTAGGGGCCTGAAGGCACAGAGTGTGTTGTGAAATCTGTGAATGTATTGTAATGTTTTTAAAATTGTATAAATTGCCTTAATTTTGCTGGACCCAAGGAAGAGATCTGTAATAAATACAAATAGAAATTCAATTGTGTGCATTAAGTTTTACTTGAAATATATTATAACTCCATGGTTTACTCAATTCACTTCTTCTTTATAGTTTCTATAACACATTCCATTAGGCCTTTTCCATTAATCCTACTGACTAATCCTGTTAAGTGCAGTGAACCTTATAGTACCCGTTGTATAAAGCAATGGCTCCCATACTGTGTGGGTCACAAGTGGGTCACAAGAGCCCATACTCAAATCCACATCCAGTTAAATGTTTTGAAAATGTTTTGAAGAAGAGGGTTTTATTAATCAATTATTAACTTATTATTTTGGTCTGGGTATGTTTTTGTCACTGCTTAACTCTGGTAGGTCATGAAGCAAAATGTTTGGTAACCCCTAGGAACGCGTAGAATTTACATACCTCTTGAATGTTATGTCAAAATGTATATTACCGCCTAAATTGACAGTAAGTTTATGGTTGTCATGAATCTTGCCATTGAGGCAGAACTGAGCTATTTCCGCTAGATGGGCCAACTGCAAAGTCAAAATGGGCTATATCGTAAAAATTCATGAAAACAAACATCTACTTTTTGGTCTTAATTTAAGATTAGAGTTAGCAGTGTGGTTAAGGTTAGGGTCAGGTTTAAAATCCGATTTTATAACTTTGTGGCTGTGCAAGTTTAGTGACCATTCTGTAGAGCTGCCTCCAGGTCAAGATTCATAACAATAAATGCCAACCTGCAAATAGACTACACAAAAGCAATATTTTCCTCATGAGATTGCCATAAACAATAACTACTAATGATACATCCTTCTAGAAGTGTCTAGATCTCACCTTTCGGGTAAAATAGTTATACATGACTGTGGTGTAGTTACTTTTGAGTACACAAGCTCAAGTACATAGTTTACAAAAAATATAAAAATAAAAGTGATTCTTTGTCTGGATAGGTCAGAAAATGTGACACTTACTCCCTATGCAAATGTGGGTCTGAAACCTGAGACTTCAAGTCAGCCCCACTGATAGAGTCATAGTGGAAAGCAGATAGATGGAGCTTTCTGGCACAATAAGGCACTGGACCCTGCCTCGTTCACTTGTCAGTCAGAACCGGTCCAGAAAAGCTCACAGTCCCCTAAATAGGGGACTTAACATCTAACCCTATCTAAGAGGTATGGTCACACAAAGGGAATTTTCTCAGGGCTATTTTCTCTCTTGATAACCACAATACATTCTGACTCTTTCTGTTGATTTCTTAGATTAGGTCCATAAAATGTTGGCTTTTGAGTAATTCAACAACTGCGTAGACTTGCAGAGAGAAAATATGATTGTGTCCATTAAATAAACAACATATTAGTGTATCTTTCTTTATGCCAATAATGGACAGTGTTAAAATACCAGCACGTTGTTTCTACAAACCTTGTTTAATTTAAAAATGTATTTTGGGATTCAGGATTTTTCTTTTGGATTCAGTTTTTAAAATTTTATTAGGGGATTAGAATTTATTTGTAAAAAATGATCTCATGCCCTCACTAGCAGTATATGTAAACTCAGCAAAAAAAGAAATGTCCCTTTTTCAGGACCCTGTCGTTCAAAGATAATTTGTAAAAATCCAAATAACTTCACAGATCTTCATTGTAAATGGGTTGAAACACTGTTTCCCATGCTTGTTCAATGACCCATAAACAATTAATGAACATGCACTTGTGGAACGGTCGTTAAGACACTAACAGCTTACAGATGGTAGGCAATTAAGGTCACAGTTATGAAAACTTAGGACACTAAAGAGGCCTTTCTACTGACTCTGAAAAACACCAAAAGAAAGATGCTCAGGGTCCCTGCTCATCTGTGTGAACGTGCCTTAGGCATGCTGCAAGGAGGCATGAGGACTGCAGATGTGGCCAGGGCAATACATTGCAATGTCTGTACTGTGAGACGCCTAAGACAGCGCTACAGGGAGACAGGACGCACAGCTGATCGTCCTCGCAGTGGCAGACCACGTGTAACAACACCTGCACAGGATCGGTACATCCAAACGTCACACCTGCAGGACAGGTACAGGATGGCAACAACAACTGCCCGAGTTACACCAGGAATGCACAATCCCTCCATCAGTGCTCAGACTGTCCTCAATAGGCTGAAAGAGGTTGGACTGAGGGATTGTAGACCTGTTGTAGGTCAGGTCCTCACCAGACATCACTGGCAACAACATCGCCTATGGGCACAAACCCACCGTCGCTGACCAGACAGGACTGGCAAAAAGTGCTCTTCACTGACGAGTCACGGTTTTGTCTCACCAGGGGTGATGGTCAGATTCACGTTTATTGTTGAAGGAATGAGCGTTACACCGAGGTCTGCATTCTGGAGCAGGATCGATTTGGAGGTGGAGGGTCCATCATGGTTTGGGGCGGTGTGTCACAGCATTATCAGACTGAGCTTGTTTACATTGCAGGCAATCTCAACACTGTGCGTTACATGGAAGACATCGTCCTCCCTCATGTGGTACCCTTCCTGCAGGCTCATCCTGACATGATCCTTCAGCATGACAATGCCACCAGCCATACTGCTCGTTCTGTGCGTGACTTCCTGCAAGACAGGAATGTCAGTGTTCTGCCATGGCCAGCGAAGCCATTGAGCACGTCTGGGACCTGTTGGATCGGAGGGTGAAGGCAAGGGCCATTCCCCCCAGAAATGTCCTGGAACTTTTAGGTGCCTTGGTGGAAGAGTGCGGTAACATCTCCCAGCAAGAACTGGCAAATCTGATGCAGTCCATGAGGAGGAGATGCACTGCAGTACTTAATGCAGCTGGTGGCCACACCAGATACTGATGGTTACTTTTGATTTTGACCCCCCCTTTGTTCAGGGACACATTATTCCATTTCTGTAAAACTTGTTCAGTTTATGTCTCAGTTGTTGAATCTTGTTATATTCATACACATATTTACACATGTTAAATTTGCTGAAAATAAACACACTTGACAGTGAGAGGACGTTTCTTTTTGTTGTTGTTGAGTTTAGGTATTCATGTGACTTTTCACTCAACAGTCACATGCCAGGCCATAGGTAAGAGGTGGAAGGGGAAATCTAGCTAATCACACGAGCACAAAGCATATGACGTCAAGACATTTCTGCACTGGTGAACCAAGCATCATTTACCTTCATTGATGATTTTGGAGCTCCTCCCACAGAACAAAGAATGCTTAGTTCTCAGAAAGATTCCACAATCATTTGATGACTTTTTCCCAGCGCAGTATAAGAAAACAAATTCTTAGTACTCCAGTATACAATATAGCCTACTTGTTCATGATGTTGCTTAAGACAAACATGTAATTTAACTCTCCCCGTCGATAGAAACAACCCTACACAAGTAGCCTACATTAACAGTCTAAATGTAAGAGTTTGGTTGTGGTTGGGGAACTTTCTTGTCACAAGGGTGACCCTTTCAGCAAGCTCTGCACTAAAATCTCAGAGGACAAATATCTCATGACCCGAGGACGTGTTGAAATACGTAAAAGGAAAGGAGATTTGGTAAAGTAATACACCAGAAGTACAGCATTAGACTGAAACGTCTGAGCATAGTTTAGATTATACCAGAGGAAAGGGAAATGATTGGTCAAAGTATAACATTTCAGCCTGCATGTTCCTAATCCGCATGGCCTCCATACGCCGAAATTAGCACAATCTGATCAAGGTATTTTAATCTGTTTTTCCCGATGCAGAGTTGTAGTAAACATAACTTGTGTGATTCGGAAGTCTCTTTAGTTTTTGTGTTCAGATGAAGATTTCTGGTATGAACTATGTGAGCCATGTTTTATCATGATTTAAACGATTTAAGGTTATATGAATGATATGTCATGCGATAAATTGGCAAAAACAACTTTATAAATTACACTAAACAGAACTGATGACTGGATTATAGTTTGTTTTATAATTCTTTATGACCTTTTTTCTCCACAATTGGTAGTTACAGTCTTGTCGCTGAAACTCCCATACAGAATCGGGAGAGGCGAAGGTCGAGAGCCGTGCGTCCTGCGATGAGAGCCGTGCATCCTCCGACACAACCCAACCAAGCCGCACTGCTTCTTGACACAATGCCCACTTAATCCGGAAGCCAGACGCACCAATGTGTCGGAGGAAACACTGTACTCCTAGCAACTGTGTCAGCCCACCACAGGAGTCACTAGTGCACGATGGGATAAGGATATCCCTGCCAGCCAAACCCTCCCCTAACCCGGACAACACTGGGCCAATTGTGCGCAGCCCCATGAGTCTCCCGGTTGCGGCCGGCTGCGACAGAGCCTGGACTCAAACCCAGAATCTCTGGTGGCACAGCTAGCACTGCACTGCATTGCACAGACCACTGCGCCACTCGGGAGGCCTGACTGGATTATAGTTAGTAGGTTATCAGACTTGCAAAAGTGATCGGATGTTAATATCTGTTGTTAAATTGTGTGAACTTTAAAAAAATATATTCATGGGACTAATATTGTGTGTTTCACAGTATATGGACCTGTAGATATCATATTCTGTTGACTACCCATCACCCCAAGTATTTTGGCCCGAGGTATTTCACTGGTTCACTGGTATGTCCAGCTCATAGTCCTCGTGTGTCAGGTGATTACCACGAGACCATGATCTTAATCCTTTCTGACCATACTTATAGAGGGCACATACATGGGAGGCTTTTCTAACGTTCCTGAGACTTACTGGGTCACAGTGTACTTTCTCACAGGCTGTCCCTCGTGAATTACATTTATGACTGTAGCCAAATGTTGAATACACAACTGAGGAGCGTTACAAATGTGATTCCATACCCTTAGGGGAAAATAATTGAGCACGTAATTGCTGTGTGGTGGTGTACAAACTGGTTTGTGAGTGGCCAGAATAGGACAAGAGGTGTTGAAGATGATCAAGGCGTTGTTGCTAGGTTTGGTTTGTTTTGTGACAAGGCCCGATTCTATGGAGGCTCAGTTTCCTCGAGTCTGCAGCACGGTGGAGGGGATCGTCTCAAAGCAGTGCTGCCCTGCTCCCGGCTCTGATCCTGCTAATGTGTGTGGAACTTTATCTGGACGAGGAAACTGCTCCGACATCAGAGTCAGTACCAAACCCTGGGGCGGACCATATAGGTTGAGAAATGTTGATGATCGAGAAAGGTGGCCTATCAAATTCTTCAATCGGACATGCAGGTGCTTTGGTAAGTCAAATTAAAATGAAGTGTTACATTTAAAGGGGCAATGTGCAGTTGCGACATACATTTTTGGAATTGTAAATTAATGATATGTACCCATTGATTATTGAAGAAAATGACTTATAAATGCCTCATAAGCTTAGTTCAACTGTTGTATCCCATCAGACACCAACATATAAGCTTGTTTTACTCCAATATTTGTATAGAAAGTTAATATAAACAAACACTACAAAGCCTAAAAACATGGTTAAACTCTGTCTATGAATTTGAGAGTGGTTACATTTCTCCAGCCCCATCCCTCAGCTTTTTATCGAATCAGGGACGGGGTGTGGGTTTCTTATTGTTTCAACTGCTGATTGCGCCTTTAAATGTTTTCAGCAAATCAGTGTTCACTAGTGAATAATATAGGTTTTTGTTTGGATCACATTAGAACCTAAAACAACAATTGAAAATTGCTAAAGGGCAACTTCACCACTTTTCATCCACATATGAATTATCTTTAGCACCAAACCAGTGTCTACAAATAAAAACGGAATGTTTCTATGATCTGTGGTGAAAGAGATAAGATGAGAAGGTCCTAAAAAATGCTTCTCTGTGACATAGTACGATTAAAAGTAAGAAAAACGGGCATTTTCAAAACATGCAATGAGTTTCTAGCCAGAGGGAGGGCTCCCGAGTGGCACAGCGGTCTAAGGCACTGCATCTCAGTGTTAGAGGTGTCACTTCAGACCCTGGTTCAATTCTAGGCTGCATTACAACCGGCCGTGATTGGGAGTCCCATAGGGTTGTGCACAATTGGCCCAGTGTCGTCCGGGTTAAGGTTTGGCCGGGGTAGTCAATAAGAATGAGTAATTAACTGACATGCCTATTTAAAGAAAGGTTCAATAATACATTTTCTTGCTCCCCATGTCACTATTTTGACAAATGTTGATGAAGTCATTAGGTAGAACCTTTAAAATTGTATTTTATTTTATGCAAAACATTGAAATGCACCATTTTCACATATGTAGTCATTCGTTTGATGCTAGAGATAATGAATATGAGGTTGAAAAGTTGCGGAGTTGCCCTTTAGGTGGGAATTGTGATAATTGAAATTGTGATAATTGAATTGTCCCCATAAGTATATGGAACGGTCCACATTTTTGACTGTTCCCGTATACTTGATTTACCTTATCTATATCCCCTTCATGTGTCTAGGTAACTTTGGTGGCTTCGACTGTGGCCAGTGTAAGTTTGGCTGGGCAGGACCAAACTGTGACATACGTAAAGTACCGGTGGTGAGGAAGAACATCCACTCTCTGACTCCAGCTGAGCTTCAGGAGTTTCTGGATGTGTTGGACCGGGCCAAGAGCACCACCCACCCAGACTATGTCATCGCCACACAGCACTGGCTGGGCCTGCTGGGGCCCAATGGAACCCAGCCCCAGTTTGCCAACATCTCCATCTACGACTTCTTTGTGTGGCAGCATTACTATTCTGTCAGAGACACACTTCTTGGTAAAACACCCATTGATTATTTTATAATTTCATACATTTATAGATTAAATAATAATTTCAATATATTTAATTATACAGCATCGTTGCAGTTCTTGACATAAAACGGTGCCTACTACCATACCCTGTTCAAAGGCATTTAAATATTTTGTCTTGCCCATTCACTCTGAATGGCACACACATACAATCCATGTCTCAATTGTCTCAAGTCATAAAAAACATTTTTTTGTACCTGTCTCCTCCCCTTCATCTACACTGATTGAAGTGGATTTAACAAGCGACATCAATAAGGGATCATAGCTTGTCTACGTCATGGAAAGAGCAGGTGTTCTTAATGTTTTGTACACTCAGTGTACATTAAATGACATTCAACCTTCAAGCTAATCCCTTCTTGGTTGCAACATAAATGAAAGACAAATGTTACAAATGACTCACTTGCTGTGTTACTTATTTACTAGTTATATGTTTATATAATACTCTCCAATCTCCATGTATTGTATAGATAACAGAAGAGAACATTCAGAAGTTGCTCATGAAAAACCTTGTGTTTCCCTGTAGGTCCAGGTCGTCCTTTCAAGGCCATTGACTTCTCCCACAAAGGACCAGCCTTCGTCACCTGGCACAGATACCACCTTCTCAGTCTGGAGAGAGACCTGCAGGTAAGAGTGGGTTTGAATGATGACGAGAAAGACGTGGAAAACTGCTTCAAATATGGATGAGAATGAAAGTGAACCTTTCCTCAATTCTGCAGAGACTGACTGGCAATGAGAACTTTGCTGTTCCATACTGGAACTTTGCCACAGGGCAGACTGAGTGTGACGTCTGTACAGACTCTCTCCTGGGGGGGCGCAACCCAGACAACCCCTCTCTCATCAGTAACCAGTCCAGGTTCTCCAATTGGGGAGTGGTGTGCGACAGGTGCGTTTTTTGGACAGAAACGAGTTAAAAACATTGTGGGCAGGTTACCCGGAAACAGATTAAGGCCTGGATTCAATCAGATCGTGCATTAACCCGTGTTAACCACTGTTGTTTCGGCGGGGTTGGAGGTGTAACTGTGGTATGAGCTGACGTATCGGTGAGCGTCTGCTCTTGTGTGTCACAAACCACTTCATTATTATCCCTCCTGTGTTAGAGGTTCAATCCAGGGCTAGAAAGTGCAGCCATTATCGATATTAGAAATAATGACTCTCAAATATCAAACTATAGATGTGTTACGCTCCGTGTCAATATTAGCATGTAAATCTTGGTGGTGGTGGTGGGGGGTATTAAATTATAACGGTGACAAACGGTGCCCACAAACTGTTAGAGCCTACATAAATCTGTCCCGACAGAGGAGCTTTCTTTTCAGCATCATGGAATGAATCTTTATTACCGCTACATCTGGCTATCAGCGTAGCCTCATCTGGCTATCAGCGTAGCCTCATCTGGCTATCAGCGTAGCCTCATCTGGCTATCAGCGTATCCTCATCTGGCTATCAGCGTAGCCTCATCTGGCTATCAGCGTATCCTCATCTGGCTATCAGCGTAGCCTCATCTGGCTATCAGCGTATCCTCATCTGGCTATCAGCGTAGCCTCATCTGGCTATCAGCGTATCCTCATCTGGCAGCGAAAAGTTCATTCAGCCTCATTTACTGGATTTAAAAAAAACAATGGCTGATATGGCTGACTTGCTTAGATTAATATGGTTTCTAGTGACTCCTTGTGGATTTGTGTAACTCGATAAAAACTGCATTCTCCTTCAATAATTAACCAATGCCGACGTCGGTTTTGACTTTTAAACCATGCACAAACATTATTACATTTATGTTCAGTGCATATTAGCCTACCATTTGAAGTATTTTATTAGGCCTAAACCAAACCAAACAACCTTTGCAATATCAACTGGAATTACATGGGTCTATTACCTCCTGGCAAACATGGTTACAGACCCAACACCATTATAGTATCCCCTCCTCATTGAGACAAGCACATGAACTAATTATAATTCACAAAGTAAACAGAACAAAGAAATGCATCATTCCAAAATTGCCTAAAATAATGAATAACAAACTAATGAGACCTACAGTGCATTCGAAAAGTATTCAGACCCCTTGACTTATTCCACATTTTGTTACATTACAGACTTATTCCAAAATGGATGAAATTGTTTTTCAATTTACACACAATAACCCATCATGACAAAGCAATATTTGTATTTTTGCAAATGCATACGAATAAAAAACTTCAATATCACATTCACATAAGTATTCAGACCCTTTATTCAGTACTTTGTTGAAGCACCTTTGGCAGCAATTACAGCCTTGAGTCTTCTTGGGTATGACGCTACAAGTTTGGCACACCTGTATTTGGGGAGTTTCTCCCATTCTTCTCTGCAGATCCTCTGTCAGGTTGGATTGGGAGCATCGCTGCGCAACAATTTTCAGGTCTCTGCGGAGATGTTCGATTGGGTTCTAGTCCGGGCTCTGACTGGGCCTCTCAAGGACATTCAGACACTTGTCCCGAAGCCACTCCTGCGTTGTCGTGGCTGTATGCTTAGGGTCGTTGTCCTGTTGGAAGTTGAACCTTCACAGCATTCTAAGGTCCTGAATGCTCTGGAGCAGGTTTTCATCAGGGATCTCTCTGCCCTTTGCTCCGTTCATCTTTCCCTCAATCCTGACTAGTCTCCCAGTCCCTGCCACTAAAAAACATCCCCACAGCATGATGCTGCCACCACCATGCTTCACCGTAGGGATGGTGGAAGGTTTTTTTGGTACCCTTCCCCAGATCTGTGCCTCGACACAATCCTGTCTCGGAGCTCTAAGGACAATTCCTTCGATTTCATGGATTGTTTTCTACTCTGACATGCACTTTCAACTGCGAGACCTTATATAGACAGATGTGTCGTTCCAAATCATCTCCAATCAATTGAATTTTCCACAGGGAGACTCCAATCAATGTTTTCCACAGTAGGAACATCTTGAATTTTCAAGGATGCACTCGAATTTTCCACAGGCTCGAATTTTCCACAGGAGACTCTGAATTTTCCACAGGTCAATCAATGTTGTAGGAACATCTCAAGGATGTCTGAATACAAAGTTCTGAATACTTATGTAAATGACGTCTTTTCTATTTGATTTTGAATTTGACAAGATTTCTAAACCTGTTTTCACCTTGTAATTATGGAGTATTGTGTGTAGATTGACGAGGAAATGGTTTTATTGAATACATTTTAGAATAAGTCAGTAATGTAACAAAATGTGGAATAAGGGAAAGGGTCCGAATACTTTCCGAATGCACTGTAAGCAACATAGCAATTGAGATGTATCGAGTATGGCATAAGGGAACGATGTGCAGATAAGAAGCAGATAAGAAGCAGTGGTGTGTATTCATGGATGCCAAGGGAAACCAGGCTTTCCCCCCAAAAAATCTACCAAAGGTAAAAATGTCTTTTGTCTCTCTGTGTTTCATAATTCTCTTTCAAATCACACGAGGCTGAATGTAATCTCACAAGAGAAAGCATACGAGCGAGCGAAACAGCGGCCCTTTGTTTCTCTACGTATTGGCCATCTATCGGAAGCTATGTGGTCCAATTGAATTGTTGCCGCCCGTAGCATTGAAGGCTAGGTAAGCCAGCGAGCTTCTGGCCTCTCGCCAGCTTGGGTTTGGCGTCACTCCTATCGAATCCTATTTAGGGCATACGTCATTGACTTGAATTGTTGCATCTCAAGGTGTTGTTCTCCGTTGGCTAGCTAGCCAGCTAGCTAATATGAGCCCTTTCCTAAATTAGCCATGGATGGGGATAGTGATTGGAATAGTGGTTTTACTTAATTGTCCATACTGGTCAATGATTATAATGTTGATTCTGATCCAACCATTAAGAGGTTAATTCATACATTGTTGTACCCCTGGCCTGAAGGGATGGAAGTTCAATATGGGGCGGCAGGGTAGCCTAGTGGTTAGAGCGTTGGATTAGTAACAGGAAGGTTGCAAGTTCAAACACCTGAGCTGACAAGTTACAAATCTGTCATTCTTCCCCTGAACAGGCAGTTAAACCACTGTTCCTAGGCCGTCATTGAAAATACAAATTTGTTCTTAACTGACTTGCCTAGTTAAATAAAGGTAAAAAAAATGGATGTAGAAGGCTAATGTTCAGTAGTCATAAGTTAAAGTACTCACTTTTACTTGTGTCATTTTCTATGAAGGTATCTTTACTTTAACTCAAGTCTGACAATTGGTTACTTTTTCCACCACTGCTAACGTTGGAAGTTAAGCTAGCGAGCAAGCATTTTAGCCAGGTAGCCTAGGACAACAAAAAATAAAAACATGTACTGTGTGACAGAGTAATAGACCTTTCGTCAACATGAAAGAGAGCAGGATTATTGGCGTTTCTGTTATGCAGGTGAATGAGGACCCAAAAGCGACTTGGCGAAAACAGAGTTTTTAATCCAGTAAGATACTTAACAAAACAAAAGGCATAATACTACTCGTAAAGACGAGAACAGACTGGAGACTTGATCAAGAACTGCAGGTTGCCTCGGGAAGGCACTTGAACCTAGCAGACTCAGACACCTGCTCACCACGCAGCATCTGAGGGAAACACGACACGACAGGGCAAAACATAGACACAGCACGGTGAATATAGACAAGGATCCGACAGGGCAGGTACGGAAAACAAGGAGAGAAATAGGGACTCTAATCAGGGAAAAGGATCGGGAACAGGTGTGGGAAGACTAAATGATTGATTAGGGGAATAGGAACAGCTGGGAGCAGGAACGGAACGATAGAGAGAAGAGAGAGCGAGAGAGTGAGAGAGGGAGGGGAGAGAGAGGGATAGAAAGAGGGAAAGAACCTAATAAGACCAGCAGAGGGAAACGAATAGAAGGGGAAGCACAGGGACAAGACATGATAATTAATGACAAAACATGACAGTACCCCCCACTCACCGAGCGCCTCCTGGCGCACTCGAGGAGGAACCCTGGCGGCAACGGAGGAAATCATCAATAAGCGAACGGTCCAGCACGTCCCGAGACGGAACCCAACTCCTCTCCTCAGGACCGTAACCCTCCCAATCCACTAAGTATTGGTGACCCCGTCCCCGAGAACGCATGTCCATGATCTTACGTACCTTGTAAATAGGTGCGCTCTCGACAAGGACGGGAGGGGGAGGGAAGACGAACGGGGGTGCGAAGAAAAGGCTTGACACAGGAGACATGGAAGACAGGATGGACGCGACGAAGATGTCGCGGAAGAAGCAGTCGCACAGCGACAGGATTGACGACCTGGGAGACACGGAACGGACCAATGAACCGCGGAGTCAACTTACGAGAAGCTGTCGTAAGAGGAAGGTTGCGAGTGGAAAGCCACACTCTCTGGCCGCAACAATACCTTGGACTCTTAATCCTGCGTTTATTGGCGGCTCTCACAGTCTGTGCCCTGTAACGGCAAAGTGCAGACCTCACCCTCCTCCAGGTGCGCTCACAACGTTGGACAAACGCTTGAGCGGAGGGAACGCTGGACTCGGCAAGCTGGGATGAGAACAGAGGAGGCTGGTAACCCAGACTACTCTGAAACGGAGATAACCCGGTAGCAGACGAAGGAAGCGAGTTGTGAGCGTATTCTGCCCAGGGGAGCTGTTCTGCCCAAGACGCAGGGTTTCTGAAAGAAAGGCTGCGTAGTATGCGACCAATCGTCTGATTGGCCCTCTCTGCTTGACCGTTAGACTGGGGATGAAACCCGGAAGAGAGACTGACGGACGCACCAATCAAACGACAGAACTCCCTCCAAAACTGTGACGTGAATTGCGGACCTCTGTCTGAAACGGCGTCTAACGGGAGGCCATGAATTCTGAACACATTCTCGATGATGATTTGTGCCGTCTCCTTAGCGGAAGGAAGTTTAGCGAGGGGAATGAAATGTGCCGCCTTAGAGAACCTATCGACAACCGTAAGAATCACAGTCTTCCCCGCAGACAAAGGCAGACCGGTAATGAAGTCTAGGGCGATGTGAGACCATGGTCGAGAAGGAATGGGGAGCGGTCTGAGACGACCGGCAGGAGGAGAGTTACCCGACTTAGTCTGCGCGCAGTCCGAACATGCAGCCACGAAACGGCGCGTGTCACGCTCCTGAGTCGGCCACCAAAAGCGCTGGCGAATAGACGCAAGAGTGCCTCGAACACCGGGATGACCAGCTAACTTGGCAGAGTGAGCCCACTGAAGAACAGCCAGACGAGTGGAAACAGGAACGAAAAGGAGGTTACTAGGACAAGCGCGCGGCGACGCAGTGTGCGTGAGTGCTTGCTTAACCTGTCTTTCAATTCCCCAGACTGTTAACCCGACAACACGCCCATAAGGAAGAATCCCCTCGGGATCAGTAGAAGCCACAGAAGAACTAAACAGACGGGATAAGGCATCAGGCTTGGTGTTTTTGCTACCCGGACGGTAAGAAATCACAAACTCGAAACGAGCAAAAACAACGCCCAACGAGCTTGACGGGCATTAAGTCGTTTGGCAGAACGGATGTACTCAAGGTTCTTATGGTCTGTCCAAACGACAAAAGGAACGGTCGCCCCCTCCAACCACTGTCGCCATTCGCCTAGGGCTAAGCGGATGGCGAGCAGTTCACGGTTACCCACATCATAGTTGCGCTCAGATGGCGACAGGCGATGAGAAAAATAAGCGCAAGGATGAACCTTATCGTCAGACTGGAAGCGCTGGGAAAGAATGGCTCCCACGCCTACCTCTGAAGCGTCAACCTCGACAATGAATTGTCTAGTGACGTCAGGAGTAACGAGGATAGGAGCGGACGTAAAACGTTCTTTTAGAAGATCAAAAGCTCCCTGGGCGGAACCGGACCACTTAAAACACGTCTTGACAGAAGTAAGAGCTGTGAGAGGGGCAGCAACTTGACCGAAATTACGAATGAAACGCCGATAGAAATTAGCGAAACCTAAAAAGCGCTGCAACTCGACACGTGACCTTGGAACGGGCCAATCACTGACAGCTTGGACCTTAGCGGAATCCATCTGAATGCCTTCAGCGGAAATAACGGAACCGAGAAAAGTAACGGAGGAGACATGAAAAGAGCACTTCTCAGCCTTTACGTAGAGACAATTCTCTAAAAGGCGCTGTAGAACACGTCGAACGTGCTGAACATGAATCTCGAGTGACGGTGAAAAAATCAGGATATCGTCAAGATAGACAAAAACAAAGATGTTCAGCATGTCTCTCAGAACATCATTAACTAATGCCTGAAAAACAGCTGGCGCATTGGCGAGACCAAACGGCAGAACCCGGTACTCAAAATGCCCTAACGGAGTGTTAAACGCCGTTTTCCACTCGTCCCCCTCTCTGATGCGCACGAGATGGTAAGCGTTACGAAGGTCCAACTTAGTAAAGCACCTGGCTCCCTGCAGAATCTCGAAGGCTGATGACATAAGGGGAAGCGGATAACGATTCTTAACCGTTATGTCATTCAGCCCTCGATAATCCACGCAGGGGCGCAGAGTACCGTCCTTCTTCTTAACAAAAAGAACCCCGCCCCGGCCGGAGAGGAAGAAGGCACTATGGTACCGGCGTCAAGAGACACAGATAAATAATCCTCGAGAGCCTTACGTTCGGGAGCCGACAGAGAGTATAGTCTACCCCGAGGAGGAGTGGTCCCCGGAAGGAGATCAATACTACAATCATACGACCGGTGAGGAGGAAGGGAGTTGGCTCGGGACCGACTGAAGACCGTGCGCAGATCATGATATTCCTCCGGCACTCCTGTCAAATCGCCAGGTTCCTCCTGAGAAGTGGGGACAGAAGAAATGGGAGGGATGGCAGACATTAAACACTTCACATGACAAGATACGTTCCAGGATAGGATAGAATTACAAGACCAATTAATAGAAGGATTATGACATACTAGCCAGGGATGACCCAAAACAACAGGTGTAAAAGGTGAACGAAAAATCAAAAAAGAAATAGTCTCACTGTGGTTACCAGATACTGTGAGAGTTAAAGGTAGTGTCTCAAATCTGATACTGGGAAGATGACTACCATCTAAGGCAAACATGGGCGTAGGCTTGTCTAACTGTCTGAAAGGAATGTTATGTTTCCGAACCCATGCTTCGTCCATGAAACAACCCTCAGCCCCAGAGTCAATCAAGGCACTGCATGTAGCACCCGAACCGGTCCAGCGTAGATGGACCGACATAGTAGTACAGGATCTAGATGAAGAGACCTGAGTAGTAGCGCTCACCAGTAGCCCTCCGCTTACTGATGAGCTCTGGCCTCTTACTGGACATGAATTGACAAAATGTCCATCAAATCCGCAATAGAGGCACAGGCGGTTGGTGATCCTCCGTTCCCTCTCCTTGGTCGAGATGCGAATACCTCCCAGCTGCATGGGCTCAGTCTCTGAGCCAGAGGAGGGAGATGGTTGCGATGCGGAGCAGGGAAACACCGTTGACGCGAGCTCTCTTCCACGAGCTTGGTGACGAAGATCTACCCGTCGTTCTATGCGGATGGCGAGAGCAATCAAAGAGTCCACACTGGAAGGAACCTCCCGAGAGAGAATCTCATCTTTGACCACTGTGTGGAGTCCCTCCAGAAAACGAGCGAGCAGCGCCGGCTCGTTCCAGTCACTAGAGGCAGCAAGAGTACGAAACTCTATAGAGTAATCCGTTATGGATCGATCACCTTGGCATAGGGAAGCCAGGGCCCTAGAAGCCTCCCCACCAAAAACTGAACGGTCAAAAACCCGAATCATCTCCTCTTTAAAGTTCTGGTAATTGTTAGAACAATCAGCCCTTGCCTCCCAGATAGCTGTGCCCCACTCTCGGGCCCGGCCAGTAAGGAGTGAAATGACGTAAGCAACCCGAGCTCTCTCGCTAGAGTATGTGTTGGGTTGGAGAGAAACACAATATCACACTGGGTGAGAAAGGAGCGGCACTCCGTGGGCTGCCCGGAGTAGCAAGGTGGGTTATTAACCCTAGGTTCCGGAGGCTCGGCAGGCCAGGAAGTAACAGGTGGCACGAGACGAAGACTCTGGAACTGTCCAGAGAGGTCGGAAACCTGAGCGGCCAGGTTCTCCACGGCATGGCGAGCAGCAGACAATTCCTGCTCGTGTCTGCCGAGCATGGCTCCTTGGATCTTGACGGCAGTGTTACGAGCCTCTGTAGTCGCTGGGTCCATTCCTTGGTCGGATCCTTCTGTTATGCAGGTGAATGAGGACCCAAAAGCGACTTGGCGAAAACAGAGTTTTTAATCCAGTAAGATACTTAACAAAACAAAAGGCATAATACTACTCGTAAAGACGAGAACAGACTGGAGACTTGATCAAGAACTGCAGGTTGTTGCCTCGGGAAGGCACTTGAACCTAGCAGACTCAGACACCTGCTCACCACGCAGCATCTGAGGGAAACACGACACGACAGGGCAAAACATAGACACAGCACGGTGAATATAGACAAGGATCCGACAGGGCAGGTACGGAAAACAAGGAGAGAAATAGGGACTCTAATCAGGGAAAAGGATCGGGAACAGGTGTGGGAAGACTAAATGATTGATTAGGGGAATAGGAACAGCTGGGAGCAGGAACGGAACGATAGAGAGAAGAGAGAGCGAGAGAGTGAGAGAGGGAGGGGGAGAGAGAGGGATAGAAAGAGGGAAAGAACCTAATAAGACCAGCAGAGGGAAACGAATAGAAGGGGAAGCACAGGGACAAGACATGATAATTAATGACAAAACATGACAGTTTCTCTACAAGTAGGGTTAGTCAACATGTTTTTCTACACACACAGAAATCAGAACCATGGACAGCCACATCATATTTAGCATACATTGATTGGACAAAATCGTTTTTGGTATCTTTTAGTTGTCACTGTATTAGACTAAGCAGAGGTGATTTTATGATGTTGAAGTTGAAATGGTGCTGAAATAGTGGAGGCAGTCTTTGCAACTTGCGATATTTGTATTTGTATTTATTAAAGATCCCCATTAGCTGCTGCCAAGGCAAAACTGCTCTTTGTTGGGTCCAGCAACATTAAGGCACTTATATACAGTTTAAAATATTACATGACATAACATTTCATAACACTTTACTCAATACATTTAGGTTTTTCCCTCAGGCCACTACTCCACTATCACATATTTACAATACAACATCCATGTGTACGTGTATAGAGTGTTTGTCTTATCATGTGTATGTGTCTCTGTGCCTGTGTCTCTTCACAATCCCTGGTAACTCTCTGTGGTTCTAAATCAATAGTTGTTTAGTGGTCCGAAAATGTCGGAAACATTAACTTGCTTGACCATGCTGTAGGTCATGTAACTGTCTCTTATCGTACATGCAATATGCATTATGGACAGAGGTTGCTATCCAGTTTTGTGATAAAACAAAGGTGTGGTTGAATGTATTGTCGTTAGGCCCATATATCATGGTGGCAAGGCACATGAATTGACAGGTTCAGTTTTATTGCTTCTTTAATCAGAACAACAGTTTTCAGCTGTGCTAACATATTTGCAAAATGATTTTCTGATGATCAAATAGCCTTTTAAAATGATAAACTTGGATTAGCTAACACAACATGCCGTTGAAACACAGGAGTGATGGTTGCTAAGAATGGGCCTCTGTACGCCTATGTAGATATTCCATTAAAAAACTGTCCGTTTCCAGCTACAATAGTCATTTACAACATTAACAATGTCTACACAGTATTTCTGATCAATTTGAAGTTATTTTATTTATATAATTTTTATTTAAAAAACAAGGACATTTCTAAATGACCCCAAACTTTTGAACGGTATTGTATACAGTTTTATATATTTTTTAGCTGAACATGTTGAGTCACCACTGGTTAGGCTAACACATGTTTATGAGTCTAACTTGAAACTGCGGACTGCATGGTATTTGTCAGATTATAGTCGAGTGTGGCTGTGTTGCATCCAATGGCAGTCTCTGCGATAACGCAACGAGACACTTGTGGATTTGACAGATCTAAAGCAGTTCCACCTTCGACACCGCCAAAACAACGCTATGTCAATCGGATTGAATCTAGCCCAAAACCAATTAAGACGTTTCATTGAAAGTAAAGGACCTGGCTTCATCCATGCCTGGGAAACCATGCCCTGTCTGTACTATACCTGTGTTGTTTATGCTTTCTGGGCCTATGCTGGTTTTGATACTACTGGGTACATGTTGCTTGAATCCCCCCCCCCCCCCCCCAGCCTGGATGAATATAACCGCCTGGTCACTCTCTGTAATGGGACCAGTGAGGGGAGCATTAGGAGAGGTCAGCTGGGTGGCGCGAGGACCGACACGAGTCTGCCCACCATGAATGATGTCAGGAGCTGTTTAAACATCAGACTTTGACAACGCTCCGTTCTACACTAACTCTACCTTCAGCTTCAGGTGACCTAATCTATTGACACTGACCTGGGACATTACGCATAAGGTATTATCCAATAAAGTAACATTGAGTAATCTGTCTCGATTGCATTGTTTCTGACTTCCAACTGTAATTTGTTTTCTACACAGGAATTCTCTTGAAGGCTATGACAAGCCAGATGGCGAGGCAGAGCTTGACTCATCAGTGAACAACCTGCACAACCTGGTCCACTCCTTCCTCAATGGAACCAGTGCTCTGTCTCACTCTGCAGCCAATGACCCCATCTTTCTAGTAATGATCTAGTTTGAACAATTGCTTATGAGTCCATGTATTGCAGTATTGTATTTGACTGTCATGTGGGATAAAGTAAACTATTTTGTAGTTAGCCGTTTTCTGTGCAGAAGATGCTTAAACGTTTGATATCGCCTTATATTAAGTTGTCCCTATTACTATGTAACTACACAGTAATAACTGTAGTAACAACATAGTAGTTACTATGTAGTTACATGATACTAGAGTTATAGCGGTTTAAGTTATTACACAATTAGAAACACAGACTTTGTAATTACACATCCACTTGCTGAAGGATATCCCCCTGATGTTATTAAATATTTTCTTGTTCCACTATGTAACTCGTTTTGCCATTACACGTTTAAAAGTCACCTGTGAATGATCATTTTAATAACTTGAACCAATATATGACCTCGTTACTATACTATACAGTGCCACTACCGTCAAATCCACAGGTAATATCAGCGTTGATATCGTCTTGATGTAATTATGTAAATCGGCTAGGACCTAGTAAAAACAATTGTAACAAGGCACACCCTCTCATTAACTGCTGGTTATTTGAAATACATTTTTTTGTCTGTGTTATTACCTGCTTCTAAGGTTATACCGAATAAAAAGTCATGTAAGAAGGACGTAGTTGAATGGGATACACTTGTAATTATCGTGTAACCAGCCAGGACCAAGCTACTTAATGTGAAGGGAAACCCAGTAGGTAATAATGCCTTTCATTACTCTGTGGTTAGCATGTAACAGCCTCTCATGTCCTAGTCTATTTACATCATTAGATCAAGATGGTATCAACCCCTGAAATTGCACTTGAATTTGATGGCAGTGTAGTTACATCTGACAAGGTCATATTTTGGTTTGACTAATTATTAACATCGTAATTCACAGGGGACTTTCAAATGTGTAGTTGCATAACAGTAGTTACATCGTGGAACAATAACATGTGGAATAATTATGCATGTGGGACAACCTTCAGCAAGTGGATGTGGAATTACATCGTCCTTGTTCCAATTGTGTAATACCTGATACCGCTAAACCCTATTACAATGTAAATGCATAGTAATAACTATGTGGTTACTTTACTGTTACTACAGTTATTTCTGTGCAGTTACATTGTAATAAAGGACAATTTGATGTGGTGTTGGCAACTTAATTTAAAGTGTTACCAAATGTTTTAAAGTTACATAACTCTCTATCTCTTTAAAGGTGCTCCATGCTTTCACTGATGCCATTTTTGATGAGTGGATGAGGAAGTCTGTTCCTCCAAACTCCAGTTTCCCCGATGAGATGGCCCCCATTGGTCACAACAGAGATTACAACATGGTGCCATTCTTCCCTCCTGTGACCAATGAAGAGATTTACGTTGCGTCTGACCAGCTGGGATATTCTTATGCCATTGAACTGGATGGTTAGTGATTTCACAGTCGTCTTTGCAATAAAATGAATCGTCATCAACTTTTTCTTATTTTATTATCAGGTCAAAATGAAATAAGAAAGCTCTCATAAAGGTCTTGTTTGCATTAAATCTCTCTTCTTATGTCCCTCCCTCAGCTATGGACAGTGGATTTGTGTTTGTGCTGGGGTCCACTCTGGGCGGTGTTTTCCTGGGTCTCCTGGTTCTTCTACTTGTCTTGGTCCTCTACTTGCAGCAGCGCAGGAAGCGTGGCTTTGAACCCCTTATCAATGCACAGTTCACCAACAAAAAGTACACAGAGGAAGCCTAAACAGTATGTACTGTACACGTTGGGTTAATATCCTTGTTGCTTCTCATGTTGAAATATATCTCAGTACTAAATTACTCGCGCTCTGTCAAACCAGACATTGTTGATGGGAATTTACAGTACAATGTATTAGTGATTTGCTTCTTCTTTTACCTACACTACCCTGTTCTTGTACTGTTTAAACAATAACAGAGCATACAGTAGGACATTTTGTTTATGTGAAATGATTTAATAATATGATGATGTATCCATTATTACCTAAGATTGAAATTATCCAGTTTTTGTCCCTAACTGAAGAATCCATTATAATAATTATTAAAAAAAAATATTATGCAATTTAAATAACATTTTCAAAAATTGCAAAGCTATTATTATCTTTTTAACAAATATTTATTTGCATGAAAGAGTAACAAAACACAGATGCAACCATTTTAATTGCATTAAAAAACTGTAAGGCATATTTGTTTGTACGGTCTTTATGTTAACTATATCATCAACCTTATTGGCTTGAAACTGTTTTCCAACTCCAAGCAAGATATTATCGTGATCATATTTGTTTTTGTTACAATAGAATGCATTTGATTGTATGAAATGTTGATGAATAAGGTTTCTGAAACATTTGTTTTTTTACATTACTTTTGCTGATCCATGAACATACAGTACAAGACAAAATATAAGAAAAATATGACCATTAAAAGTGCAATAATACAACAAAGAAAATACTCTGCATCCTGCGAGATCATTATTCATAATAAAGAATCTTATTTTAAGGACACACTGACAAAGAGACAAAAATGTTTGTTCTCCATTATTTTGCACATCATCATCATCATTTGCCAAGGTGAACACTAATACTGGTTAATCAAGAGGCAACGAAGCAAGCTCACAATTGATATGCTGCAACAAGGCCAATAAGAGATGATAATAAGAGCTGAAGAATATTAATATAATACTGGCTAACTCCCTTGATATGTATGCTTAGCTTAGCTGGCCTTCATGGTTTACTGAGTTGACCTGCCGGCCATCTGAGAACACCATACTACTTGAGGCTGGTTTTGTTGGCTAGCATTTGAGGGGGGAAATACAGTACGCCCCCTTCAGTAATACCAATCCTTTCCCAGTCTCTGTAGGTACGCTCTACTGCTTATCCTCACTGGAGCATTCAACCCTGTCCAGACACTCTCTACCTTCTAAGATTCTCATTTCACAGGTGGCTGTGGTCGGCTTTGAGCCTGTCTCTGGCACACAGAACCACTCAGGCGCCAGAGATAAATGAAGGGGGCTTTTTTTTGCCTTTGGCATTTTTTTGTCTTCAATGTGCTATGTTTTTACCTACTACAATTTGGCACCTCATCTTGATCCTCATTCGTTCTCTCCTGTTTTTAATAATGAATGAATAACTGGTTTGAATCCATGTTTGAATCAATGTTATGTGAACGGTAATTTCGACAGATCTACTTGTGAATTATAAAGACATTAGTGGTTACAGTTGAATGCAGATGTCGACAGTAGCTCACTTGACATTAGAGATATTTAAGTGTATTAACTTTAACTGCACATGTATCTTCCATAAAACGGATTAATAAATGATCTTGTCAATAAATGTTGGAAATCTTGAAATCTGAGGGCCTCAGTTGAGTTCATAAGAAGTGCTTGCTAGAACTGTTAGAACATGGTGTCTTACTGTATCTACATTTGCCTTCATAATGACAGATGGGAAGTTAGACAGCACATTGCAGGTAGTGAAAACACGAGATGAACATATGCTTATGAAGTTAAGCATGTGCAGTTCAAAACAAGTTGAATTAACATCAAAAACATCTCAATCCTGAGTTATCAGGGAAAGGTTCATATCTGAGGATATAAAAAATATAAGGGGAAAAAATTATGTAAACTTTTAATATCCTCATACCAATAAATGCAGACCGATCGTTTCTAAATGGTTGGACATTCTCTTATTCTCTCCAATTATGGGAAAATCTGACATAGTGGATAACACCATATAACATAACTTAAAGCAATCATTCTGATGAGGTTCTTTGTGGTATGATAACATCTGCACTCAAAACAACAGAATGCAGTAAATGGTAAAAACTTATATTAGACACACTACATGGCCAAAAGTATGTGGACACCTGCTCGTCAAACATCTCAACATCTCCGGGCTTTAATATGGAGTTGGTCCCCCCTTTGCTTCCATTCAGTCACAAGAGCATTAGTGAGGTCGGGCACTGATGGTGGGCGATTAGGCCTGGCTCGCAGTCGGCGTTCCAATGTTTATTTAATTTATTTCACCAATTCATCCCAAAGTAGTTCGATAGGGTTGAGGCCCGGACCCTGTGCAGGACAGTCAAGTTCTTCCACACCGATCTCGACAAACCATTTCTGTAAGAACTTTGCTTTGTGCACAGGGGCATTGACATGCTGAACAGGAAAGGGCCTTCCCCAAACTGTTGCCATAAAGATGGAAGCACAGAATCGCCTAGAATGTCATTGTATGCTGTAGGTTTAATATTTCTCTTCACTGGAACTAAGGGGCCTAGCCGGAACCATGAAAAACTGCCCCAGACCGATATTTATCATCCACCAAACTTTACACTTGGCACTATGCATTTGGGCAGGTAGCATTCTACTGGCATCTGCCAAACCCAGATTCGTTTGTCGAACTGCCAGAATGTGAAGCGTGATTCATAACTCCAGAGAACGCGTTTCCACTGCTCCAGAGTCCAATGAGGGGCGGGCTTTACACTGCTCCAGCCAACGCTTAGTATTGAGCATGGTGATCTTAGTCTTGTGTGTGGCTGCTCGGCCAAGGAAACCCACTTCATGAAGCTAAAGACTAACAGTTCTTGAGCTAATATTGCTTCCAGAGGCAGTCAGCTGTCCCGTTCTGTGTACTTGTGTGGCCTACCACTTCACGGCTGAGCGGTTGTTGCTTCTAGACGTATCCACTTCACAATCACAGAACTTACAGTTGACTGAGGCAGCTCTAGCAGGGCAGAAATTTGACAAACTGAGCTCTTCAGTAAGGCCATTCTACTGCCAATGTTTGTCTATTGAGATTGCATGGCGGTGTGCTCTATTTTATACACCTGTCAGCGACGGATTTGGCTGAAACAGCCACTAATTTGAAGGGATGTCCACATACTTTTGTATATATAGTGTTTGAGTTGTACAATATTTTACTTTACCTGATTAACATTAAACATGTTTCATATGTATCATATGTATGTATTTCTGTCAATGTAGAAAAATATTCAATAATATTTCAAGCAGAAGAACCAAGGACGAAATCAACAATTAATGTGAAAGCCATACTGTATCTATGGTATTTTTCTGTGATTTTGGGGAATTCGGGTTTGTTTTATGAATGAAGAAATGCACTGCTGACCTGTCAACAAGTAAAATACCTGCCAGCTGAGATCACCTTACACCATAGTAGACATGTTCTCGTTCTATCTTCTGATCACCTCTTGGTGCACCCTCTCCACAATCTCACAGTGGTACAACATAATCATCTTCTATAGCATAAAAAAAATAGACCAAAAGTGCAATTACTTTTTCTCATGGAGACCTAATAACATCTGCCTTATGCCAGCAAAAAGTAATTCCTTTGGGCTTCTTGAACAATGTTTGACGGTGGATCATCTGTTTCTATTTTGGAGTGACGGGAGTCATGTGAAGTCCTGCCTAAGGATGGCACCAATGACCAGACACTTTAGGAGGAGGAAGGGGGATCCAGGATGCATGACTGCTGTCTCCAGAGCAGAGAAGACCCCTCTATCTATCTGAGAGGCCAAGGCTGCCTGAATACTGTCTGCTTGACTGTAGCTCCAGTCTGCTTGAGTAGAAAAACACACCGTAGAGAGAGATCCTTCTGTCCACGTTGGGTGAGTTCCCCCAGCATTATCTCCATAGCCTGTGCAGTGCCAGGACTGAGAGGGACAGGCTGGCCAGCAGGGCTGCTGAGGAGGCAGGGTGTGTGGCTGCTGCTGAATCCTCCACCGGGCCGCTCCCGCTCTGGTCCGCTCCCACCACCGGTGCCTCGGTGCTGGCAAAGTCAAACTCAGTGACGCAGGCCTCCGTGCAGCCGCTGCCACTGCCCGAGCCACTGCCCTCATCACCTGGACAACAGCACAGGAACATAGAGGGCACGGTAAGCAGTCAATACATATACAGAGGAAGTAACTGACAGAGAGAGGACTATTGGTATAAAATACACTTTCAACGTTGAAGTGATCACATTAATCTAGAAATAATTGCTGCATTTTTTGAACATGAAAAGGTGAAGTATAAAAACAAAATACAAAAAATCCAATACTTGTGCTGTAGGTATACTGGGAAAAACTGTATAGCTACAGTATTTCTTAACAATGTAATATTTATTTAAAAAAGTGTGTGGAGTTACTTACTTGAGTCTTGAAAGTAGATATCATTGCCATTGTAGGCATTTTTTAACTTGTTTGTCATCACTCTCAGAGCCATGATCTGCTGGCGAATGAACGTGTCAGGCCTGGTGATGTCCACGCCCACCTCCGGGTTATTCACCTGATTGGTCAATCCGTCTTTCATAACCTCTGGGAAATACCTGCCAGGCAGGACAAAAATAATATGACTTCATTTCATATGTACTAAAAAGAGAGTTACCATAGTTACCACTGAAATCCCCTGGAACTATTTTTTTTAAATAGAAGTCATGTCTTAAGCACACTGAGAGAAACCAATTCATTAGGCAATTAGCAGAACATTTCATGTGTAACATTGGAGCAACTCACTGGGGTGAATGAGAGTAATGCCAGAGCGGTTAATGACACTCGACAGCCTCATTAACCCTTAGCCTACAATTTCCGCAGCCCCGCGGAAGTCAAATTTACATAACACAAAATCCCCATCAAAATCCATCTGTTTAAGCTAGAGATATTTTTTCCGCATGGGCTGCGTCTCAATACCCCGAAATCAGCCTTCTGCATCTGTGGGGAAAGGTGGCAGAGTTAGAGCTGTGTTTGTCAGTGTAACCACGTGCGCTGAAAGTCGGGTTCAAGGAGTGAGTGTTTAAATAAACACAACATAATAGCAAATAAGAAACACGAACAACGCACAGACATGACACAGGAACAGAAACAATAACGCCTGGGGAAGGAACGAAAGGGAGGGACATATAGGGAAAGTAATCAAGGAAGTGATGGAGTCCAGGTGAGTCTGATGATGCAGAAAAATGTATCCATGCTTTTGCCACTTCTAGGTTAGACTACTTTCCCGGCCACCCGGATAAAGCACTAAATAAACTTCAGTTAGTGCTAAACACGGCTGCTAGAATCTTGACTAGAACCAACCAATGTGATCATATTACTCCAGTGCTAGCCTCTCTACACTGGCTTCCTGTTAAGGCAAGGGCTGATTAAGGTTTTACTGCTAGCCTACAAAGCATTACATGGGCTTGTTCCTACCTATCTTTCCGATTTGGTCCTGCCGTACATACCTACACGTACGCTAAGGTCACAAGACGCAGGCCTCCTTACTGTCCCTAGAATTTCTAAGCAAACAGCTGGAGGCAGGGCTTTCTCCTATAGAGCTCCAATGGTCTGCCTACCCATGTGAGAGACGCTGACTCGGTCTCAACCTTTAAGTCCTTATTGAAGACTCATCTCTTCAGCAGGTCCTATGATTGAGTGTAGTCTGGCCCAGGAGTGTGAAGGTGAACGGAAAGGCACTGGAGCAACGAACCACCCTTGCTGTCTCTGCCTTGCCGGTTCACCTATCTCCACTGCGATTCTCTGCCTCTAACCCTATTACAGGGGCTGAGTCACTGGCTTACTGGTGCTCTTCCATGCCGTCCCTAGGAGGGGTGCGTCACTTGAGTGGGTTGAGTTACTGACGTGATCTTTCTGTACGGGTTGGCGCCCCCCCTTGGGTTGTGCCGTGGCGGAGATCTTTGTGGGCTATACTCGGCCTTGTCTCAGGATGGTAAGTTGGTGGTTGAAGATATCCCTCTAGTGGTGTGGGGGCTGTGCTTGGCAAAGTGGTGGGGTTATATCCTGCCTGTTTGGCCCTGTCCGGGGGTATCGTCGGACGGGGCCACAGTGTCTCCCGACCCCTCCTATCTCAGCCTCCAGTATTTATGCAGCAATAGTTTGTGTTGGGGGGCTAGGGTCAGTCTATTATATCTGGAGTATTTCTCCTGTCTTATCCGGTGTCCTGTGTGGATTTAAGTATGCTCTCTCTAATTCTCTCTTTTTGTTTGTTTGTTTGTTTGTTTGTTTGTTTGTTTGTTTGTTTGTTTGTTTGTTTGTTTCTGTCTTTCTTTCTTTCTCTCAGAGGACCTGTGCACTAGGACCATGCCTTAGGACTACCTGGCCTGATTATTATAAATACATTTGATTGATGATGCGCAGGTGCGCGTAACGATGGTGACAGGTGTGCGCCATAATGAGCAGCCTGGTGACCTAAAGGACGGAGAGAGAGCACACTTGACAGTCAGGCCATGAGACATCCAGAAAAAGGGATCTTCTCACAAAAAAGTCTATAGTGTCCGAACGGTTTGGCAATCGGCATCACAAGACTCGTCTGAAAGTCGGTACAGCCTCTTCTGCTAACTTCTGCCTATAACGTCTGAACGGTTTGGGCTACACACTAATATGTCCTCTGAAGGTTCCCAGTGCCAGTTAAAAAAATAAATGGAAGTACAGTATATATGGAGATAGTTTAGTGCCTGAAATAAGGGGTTAAATGCATGTAAAATACATACAAATAGGTTCCTGATATTTCTTATATCTCTCAGATACAGTGGGCAAAAAAGTGTTTAGTCAGCCACCAATTGTGCAAGTTCTCCCATTTAAAAATATGAGAGAGGCCTGTAATTTTCATCATAGGTACACTTCAACTATGACAGACAAAATGAGAAAAAAAATCCAGAAAATCACATTGTAGGATTTTTAATGAATTTGCGGACTGTCTGTTGTTTCATGTAGTGAAACTGTTATTCAATGTGTTTCTATTGGCGAATAGTAGTAAGGCCAAATTCAATGTTTCATCAAATAATTGTTTTATATATATTTTAATACCTTAAGGGACCTTAAAATTCTGAATCAAAGAGCTAAATGGTCCTAAAACAATTCCATATGTTTGCTTAAAACCCCTCCCCCAGATTAGACAGGGATTAGCCTCTAGAGGGTTTAAAGTCTGTTCTGGCCTCCCTGCATGCTGTGTCTGTTACACAGAATTCTCCAGAACAGGCCTTGGGCTCTGCACCCGCCAGTTGAATAAGAAAGGACAGAGACAAAGGCTGGACCCGCCATGTAGCTCTCTACCATGTTATTTTTGTCCTGCTTTCCTTCTGACAGGCATGAATAGCACAGGTCTGTTAGGGGTCACCAGGGTGAGTAGAGTGAACTCTTGAACTGCACATGTCTCGGAATGTGTTTACACACCACAATATATTTCACCCGGGAAAATGTTACAGAGGTCACTTTCTGTTTTTTTTTCACAACTCAGTCGCCACTACCACCCACAAAGGGCAGTGCTATGCTATATTTAATCTCCAATACTAACTTTGTTTTCGTACATCCACCTAGTGCTAGTCTGAAACAGTCTGGCGCACACCAACACACCAAGAAGTACAATTTTTGTACGAGTCATAGTTGAAATCAGGACCTCTTGGTCATCAAAACAAGAAATGCTAAACGCACAAATAATAGACATTGAGCTGTTACAAAAATATTTTTTACCAGCGTAAAAATCTATCTGCCAATCTATTATCCTTGGAATACCCACAAGACCTATCACCGGTTATATTGCTCAGTAAGTGGAACGAAACTTGGAATGGAGTCAAACATGTGGTTTCCATATGTTTGATGTGTTTAATACCGTTCCATAAATGCCATACCAGCTATTACAATGAGCCCGTCCTCCTATAGCTCCTCCCACCAGCCTCACCTGCCTCGGAATCTTTAGTTAAGTTTCTATCTCAACCTTTGGGTGTTAAACGAGGGCTAACCAGTAGAGGCAGTATGTTTCTACCAGACAACTTGGCATATCAAGAAAGACAGGAAACATACATTCAGTAGGAAACACACAACAGGAGGCTGCTGAGGGGAGGACGGATCACAATAATGGCTGGAACAGAAAAAATGGAATGGCATCAAACACATGGAAACCGCTCCAGTCATTACCACGAGCCCGTTCTCCCCAATTAAGGTGCCACCAACCTCCTGTGAAACAAACACAATCACAATGGTTGAATAAATGCAACCTCTATGTAATTAGCATATACTTAGGAAACAACAAAATATTACATTCAGAATGACTGAATGAGAACCATAAATGAGCTATGCTATTATTATTCAAGTGAAGTCGCCCAGCAAGTAGTCAATATGCACATGTGGAAGTTGGATTATGATTTTGTAATAACAGTAGTTTATTAGTCTCCCCTTTTGGGACAAAGCAGCATTTAACTTCAATTGTCAAACATTTTGGTTGCTAATGCAATTAGTTCCAGCAACGGGGCATCATTGCGGGTTATAAAAAGACATCAAAGCAAATGAAAACAAACATTAAAGGCCCTCTCCAGGGAAGGCTCAGTTTGGTTCAGACGCTTTAATGTTTCCCAACTCCTCGGAGGACTTTGGAGTGCACAGCAATTTGTCTTCCACTTGTTTTGCCATGCCTCTGCCAGAAATGTCAAGGCTCTCCAATAGTTAGTTGTCGTATTTGGGTCAGTGCAAAATACATAATAAAAGAGGTACTTAATTCAGGGATCAGACATATAATGAAAGTCATTTAGTGCTAGTTTACCTAAGTGTTCAGGGTAAGCAGCTTGTGTTTGGGTGCAACTACAGATGTCTGTAGTCCAGTTTTACCTGCCCTTGGTGTGCCCATTCCAACACTGGTCGTCATCGGTGGCATTCCCTGCTGTCACCCTGTGTGGCTGGCAGATGTCCTCAGGCAGGTTGGACCACAACTTCTTGAACAGCTTCAGTTTCTCCTTGATGTCAATCACCTGAGTATGTGAAGTAAAGGGAGACCAATTGACAGCATTGACTTGGGTATGAGACTCAATGGTCCGTAACCTCATCATCGGGTGATACTGCATTTAGCAAGAAAGACTGTAGTGTACACTTGACACTTTATCAAGACGTTGAACACAGATATTGCAGCTAAAAGAAAGGTCCAATTGTGAATGTACATTCTGAGAGTATACACGTTTAAAAATCAATTTCACTCGTGGCTCAAGGAGACAAGGAAGCTGTCCCCTATAGAGGACGTATGGGATGAAGGCCGATGTAGAGAAAAGTCCAGATCAGCAGAGACCTCCAAAGACACATTTACCTAGCAACCACGCATCACAACCACAACATGCCTGGCAACTTGCACCCTAAACCTGGATGTTGTATTAAAAAGTTTGGATTTACTGTCGTTCACAGAAGTTGAAGGGAAACCTGATAACGTCAGAGTGTCCCCCTTATCTGCCTCCCCTTGTCATGCTATGAGCAGCAGGGTAAATTGTAGTGAACCTGTAGTTGAACATGAAAGGTGCAGTACTGACAGTGGGGTCGCTGCTGTAGGCCACTGCCACTGCTTTTGATGTGTTAATCCTGTCACACGAATGCCAAAGCATGTTAGCAGCTCTGATGCTGCTGCCCAGAGGGGCCAGGATACCACTCAGTGCACTAACATCACCGGCCATGTTTCACTAAACCACACAACTGACTGCACTAAGATTCAATTCTTTGGGGATACACTGGGTGCAAATGGCATCCTATTCCCTATGTAGTGCACTACTTTCGACCAGGCCCATAGGACTCTGTATAATATACCTACCATCATATGAGCTAAGGTGGACCGGGAAATACGGATCCATGTGATCTCACCATCAACAAATACAGAGATTAGACTGACACAACTCAATACGTTCCTTTATAGCGGCCCCTGATTACCCTGTGATCTGAGGAATAAAACATATTGTACTGTGCAGCTAGAGAAGGCAGGGGTGGCTTTGTTAGTTGGTGGATGGTTCTCATAAGAACATTCAAGAGATTCATTTTGGCCAGTCTGTTTTACAGAACTTTGAGAAATAAATGTGGGTTTGAGCTTTTGCACAGTGCATTCGGAAGGTATTCAGACCCCTTCCCGTTATCCACATTTTGTTATGTTACATCCTTATTCTAAAATGGATTCAATTGTTTTTTTCCTTCATCAATCTACACACAATACCCAATAATGACAAAGCAAAAACAGGATTATTGACATTTTTGCTAAAAGAAAAACAACAACACTGAAATATCACATTCACATAAGTATTCAGACCTTTTATCCAGTATTTTGTTGAAGCACCTTTGGCAGCGATTACAGCCTCGAGTCTTCTTGGGTATGACGCTACAAGCTCCCGCTTTATTTGGGGAGTTTCTTCCATTCTTCACTGCAGATCCTCTTGAGCTTAGTCAGGTCGAATGGGGACCGTCGCTGCACAGCTATTTTCAGGTCTCTCCAGAGATGTTAGATCGGGTTCAAGTCCGGGCTCTGGCTGGGCAACTCAAGGATATTCAGAGATTTGTCACTCCTGTATTTTCTTGACTGTATGCTTAGGGTTGTTGTCCTGTTTGAAGGTGAACCTTCGCCACAGTCTGAAGTCCTGAGCACTCTGGAGCAGGTTTTCATCAAGGATCTCTCTGTCCTTTGCTCTGTTCATCTTTCCCTTGATCCTGACTAGTCTCACAGTACCTGCCGCTGAAAAACATCCCCACAGCATGATGCTGCCGCCACGTGCTTCACCGTAGGGATGGTGTCAGGTTTCCTCCAGATGTGAAGCTTGGCATTCAGGCCAAAGAGTTTAATCTTGGTTTCATCAGACCAGATAATCTTATTTCTCATGGTCGGAGAGTCCTTTAAGTGCCTTTTGGCAAACACCAAGTGGGCTGTCATGTGTCTTTTACTGAGGAGTGGCTTCCGTCTGGCCACTCTACCATAAAGGTCTGATTGGTGGAGTGCTGCAGAGATGGTTGTCCTTCTAGAAGGGTACTTGGTCACCTCCCTGACGAAGGCCCTTCTTCCCCGATTTCTCAGTTTGGCCAGGCGGCCAGCTCTATGAAGAGTCTTGGTGGTTCTAAACTTCTTCCCTTTAAGAACGATGTGTTCTTGGTGACCTTCAATGCTGCAGAAATGTTTTGGTACCCTTCCCCAGATCTGTGCCTCAACACAACCTTGTCTCAGATCTCTACGGACAATTAATTCGGCCTCATGGCTTGGTTTATGCTCTGACATGCACTGTCAACTGTGGGATCTTATATGGACAAGTGTGTACCTTTCCAAATCATGTCCAATCAATTGAATTTGCCACAGGTGGACTCCAATCAAGTTGTAGAAACATCTCAAGGATAATCAATGGAAACAGGATTCACCTGAACTCAATTCCGAGTCTCATAGCAAAGGGTCTGAATATTTATGTAAATAAGGTATTTTCTTAATATAGATTTGCTAACATTTTCTTAAAAACAGTTTCAGCTTTGTCCTTATGGGGTATTGTGTGTAGATTGATGAGAAAACATGTACTTAATACATTTTAGAATAAGGCTGTACCGTAACAAAATGTGGAAAAAGGGAAGGGGTCTGAATACTTTCCGAATGCACTGTACTGGTAGTTGTGTTTAATGTGACTTTAATTGATGTTATCATGAAACTATGATGGGGCTCGAGACTCAACAGGTTGCGTTACCTTACGTCGCTCCATATTCTCATTGATCATATTCAGGGGGATCCATTCTCAGAATTCAGTTTCATTACAAAATAAGTGAATACATATTAAATATATATTTCTTTATATCCCATATTCTTAACATTTAAATATATAACTTATATTCCTACAGAGTGAACAAAGACCATCTCCAGAGTGAGAAAATATACTTTGAATGGAATCCAAATGGAATTTGACTTTCTACCTCAATCTCAAATACTTTCAGCACGCCAAAGGAGTGAGAATAAAGAAAGAGGAGAAGGGAGAATGTGCTTTAAAAAAATAAATAATAAGTAGACCAAATGCAATTTACTTCTATAAGCTGTTTTTGAATCTCAGTCCCCCTCTTCATTGTGCATTCCCTATGAATAAATCAAATGGTATGATGACTGCATCAACAAGCTGATATAGGCAGGATGGCAGTATAGCATACTATGACCACTAGATGGCACTACATCTCTTAGAAATTGAGGGAGTGCGTGTGTATGGTGTGAGTAAGTGAGAAAGAGAGAGACCGCAAATTCAACTGCAAATGCAACACTGTGTACCAGCCTTTTTATACATGAATGTATTACATTATACATGAATGTATATTAATGTACACTGAGAGCACAAAACAATAGGAACACCTTCCTAATATTGCATTGCACCCCATTTTGTCCACAAAACAGCCTCAATTCGTCAGGGCATGGACTCTACAAGGTGTCAAAAACGTTCCACAGGGATGCTGGCCCATGTTGTCTCCAATGCTTTCCACAGTTGTGTCAAGTTGACGGGCTGTCCTTTGGGTAATGGAACACCCAAAACAGTTCTTGACACACTCAAACCGGTGCCGGCACCTACTACCATACCCTGTTCAAAGGCACTTCAATATTTTCTCTGGCCCACTCACCCTCTGAATGGCACAGGTACACAATCATTGTCTCAATTGTCTCAAGAATTAAAAAACCTTCTTTAACCTCTCTAGGGTATGTGGGACGCTAGTGTCCCACCTGGCCAACATCCAGTGAGATTGTAGAGCGCCAAATTCAAATACAGAAATACTCATTATAAAAATTCAGAAAAGATTCAACTATTTTACATTGGTTTAAAGATGAACTTCTTGTGAATCCAACCACGGTATCAGATTTCAAAAATGCTTTACGGAGAAAGCATACCTTACGATTATTTGAGAACATAGCCCAGCAGACAAATTATTACAAACAGTAACCAGCCAAGGAGAAGAGTTACACAAGTCAGAAATAGAGATAAAATTAATCCCTTACCTTTGATGATCTTCAAATGGTTACACTCAGAAGACATTCATTTATTCAATAAATGTTTCTTTTGTTCGATAAAGTCTCTCTTGATATCCGAAAACCTCCGTTTTGTTTGCGCGTTTTCTTCAGTAATCCACAGGCTCAAACGCAGTCACAACAGGCCGACAAAAAAATCCAAATTGTATCCGTAAAGTTCATAGAAACATGTCAAACAATGTTTATATTAAATCCTCAGGTTGTTTTTAGCCTAAATAATCTATAATATTTCAACTGGACAATAACATTGTCAATATAAAAGTTAAACAAGAAAGGCAACTCTCTGGTCGTGCACATGAAAAAGCTCTGTGACACGGCAGGGTCCACTCATTCAGACTGCTCTTACTCCCTCATTTTTCAGAATACAAGCCTGAAACAATTTCTAAAGACTGTTGACATCTAGTGGAAGGCATAGGAACATAGGCATAGGAACAATTTGAGTCCTAAGTAAATGGATACTGTAATGGCATTGAATAGAAAACTACAACAACAACAAAAAATCCTACTTCCGGAATGGATTTTTCTCGGGTTTTCGCCTGCCAAATCAGTTCTGTTATACTCACAGACATTATTTTAACAGTTTTGGAAACTTTATTATTTTATTATTCTGTCCAAATCTACTACTTATATGCATATCCTATATTCTGGGACTGAGTAGAAAGCTGTTTAATTTGGGCATGCTTTTCATCCAAAATTCCAAATGCTGCCCCCTGCCCTAGAGAAGTTAACCTGTCTCCTCCCCTTCAGCTACACTGATTGAAGTGGATTTAACATGTGTCATCAATAAGGGATCACAGCTTTCACCTGGATTCACCTGGTCAGAGCCTTCAGAAAGTATTCACACCCCTTGACTTATTCCATATTCTGTTGTGTTACAGCCTGAATTGCTCACTCAACTACACACAATACTCCATAATGACAAAGTGAAGACATGTTTTTAGAAATGTTAAAGTCAATAAATGTTTGAATCACCTTTGGCAGTGATTACAGCTCAAATCAAATTTTATTGGCCACATACACATGGTTAGCAGATATTAATGCGAGTGTAGCAAAATGCTTGTGCTCCTAGTTCCGACAGTGCAGCAATATCTAACATGTAACCCAACAACTACCTAATACACACAAATCTAAAGGGGTGAATGAGAATATGTACATATAAATATATGGATGAGCGATGGCCGAGTGGCATAGGCAAGGTTCAATAGATGGTATAAAATAAGGTATTTACATATGATATGAGTATTGTAAGATGTGTAAACATTATTAAAGTGGCATTATTTAAAGTGGCATTGTTTAAAGTGACTAGTGATCCATTTATTAAAGTGTCCAGTGATTGGGTCTCAATGTAGACAGCAGCCTCTGAGTTAGTGATTGCTGTTTAGCAGTCTGATGGCCTTGAGATAGAAGCTGTTTTTCAGTCTCTTGGTCCCAGCTTTGATGCACCTGTACTGACCTTGCCTTCTGGATGGTAGCGGTGTGAACAGGCAGTGACTCGGGTGGTTGTTGTCCTTGATGTTCTTTTTGGCCTTCCTGTGACATTGGGTGGTGTAGGTGTCATGGAGGGCAGGTAGTTTGCCCCTGGTGATGCGTTGTGCAGAAGGTACCACCCTCTGGAGAGCCTTGCAGTTAAGGACAGTGCAGTTGACGTACCAGGCTTTGATACAGCCCGACACGATGCTCTCAATTTTGCATCTGTAAAAGATTGTTGGTTTTGGTTGACAAGACACATTTCTCCAGCCTCCTGAGGTTGAAGAGGCGCTGTTGCACTTTCTTCACCACACTGTCTGTGTGGGTGGACCATTTCAGTTTGTCTGTTATGTGTACGCCGAGGAACTTAAAACTTTCCACCTTCTCTACTGCTGTCCCTTCGATGTGAATAGGGGGGTGCTCCCTCTGCTGTTTCCTGAAGTCCACGATCATCTCCTTTGCTTTGTTGTCTTGCCGGGTAAGTCTCTAAGAGCCTCTAAGAGCTTTCTTTTATAATGTTTGCCCTTTTTTGTTGATCATTGCTACACAGCCATTTTCAAGTGTTGCCATAGTGTCACGCCCTGACCATAGAGAGCTTTTTATTCTCTATGTTGGTTTGGTCGGGGTGTGACTAGGGTGGGTCATCTAGGTAATTATATTTCTATGTTGGCCTGGTATGGTTCCCAATCAGAGGCAGCTGTTTATCGTTGTCTCTGATTGGGGGTTCATATTTAGGCAGCCATTTCCCCTTTGCGCTTTGTGGGATCTTGACTATGTATAGTTGCCTGTGAGTACTATAGCAGCTTCACGTTTCGTTTTGCATTTATTGTTTTCTTTGAGTTTCACTTCAAAATAAAGAGGATGGAACCATACCACGCTGCATCTTGGTCCACTCATTATAACGATCATGACACAGCTCTTTTTGTCGATTTAAGTAAAAACTGTAACTAGACCACTCAGAAACACTCAATGTTGTCTTGGTAAAGAACTCCAGTGTATATTTGGCCTTGTGTTTTGGGTTATTGTCCTGCTGAAAGGTGAATTAATCTCCCAGTGTCTGTTGGAAAGCAGACTGAACCCGGTTTTCCTCTAGGATTTTGCCTGTGCTTAGCTTTATTCTGTGTCTTTTTATCCTAAAAATCTCCCTAGTCCTTGCAGATGACAAGCATACCAATAACATGACGCAGCCACCACCATGTTTGAAAATATGAGGAGTGGCACTCAGTGATGTGTTGGATTTGTCTCAAACATAACACTTTGTTTTCAGGACATAAAGTGAATTTTTTTGCCAAATATTTTGCAGTTTCACTTCAATGCCTCATTGCAAACAGGATGCATGTTTTGGGATATTTTTACCATAAACAAGCTTCCTTCTTTTCACTCTGTCATTGAGGTTAGTATTGTGGAGTAACTACAATGTTGTTGATCCATCCTCAGTTTTCTCCTCTCACAGCCATTAAACTATTTAACTGTTTTAAAGTCACCATTGGCCTCATGGTGAAATCCCTGAGCGGTTTCCTTCTTTTCCGGCAACTGAGTTAGGAAGGACGCCTGCATCATTGTAGTGACTGGGTGTATTGATATTGATCCAAAGTGTAATTAATAACTTCACCATGCTCAAAGGGATATTCAATGTCTTTTTATTACATTTTTTACCCATCTACCAATAGATGCCCTTCTTCGAAAGGCATTCAAATAAAAACAGTGTTCTTTTGTGGTTGAATCTGTTTTTGAATTTCACTGTTCGACTGAGGAACATTACGTATACTTTTATGTGTGGGGTACAGAAATTAGGTCGTCATTCATAAATCATGGTAAACACTATTGCACACAGAGTGAGTCCATGCAACTTATTATGTGACTTTTTTACTCCTGAACTTATTTAGGCTTGTCATAACAAAGGGGTTGAATACACTTCAGCTTTTCATTTTTTATTAATTGGTAAAAACGTCTAAAAACATAATTCCACGTAGACATTATGGGGTATAGTGTGTAGGACAGTGTATAACAAAATCAGGCTGTAACACAACAAAATGTGGAAAAAGTCCAGGGGTGTGAATACTTGCTGAAGGCACTCTATGTTATGGAAAGAGTTGTGTACACTCAGTGTATAATAGATACATTAATGTATATTGTGTACCGACATCCATGCACACACACACACACACACACACACACACACACACACACACACACACACACACACACACACACACACACACACACACACACACACACACACACACACACACACACACACACACACACACACACACACACACACACACACACACACACACACACACACACACACACACACATTCTATAAAAAAGTAAGTATGGATCATGCAAATGGTATCCATAATTAATACTTGACATTAAAGTAGCAAGGTCATACTTTAGACTATGCTGCCTCTTGCTGTGCTAATATGCCATGGGATTTGAAGTATCTGCAACAGCAAGTGATAATACAGATGAGTTACATAAGTCTATATATACAAGCAAATGCTTTACACATTTACAAGATATTGCAAGGCTCCCGAGTGGCGCAGCTGTCTAATGCACTGAATCTCTGTGCGGGAGGTGTCACTACAGTCCCTGGTTTGATTCCAGGCCGTGATTGGGAGTCCCAAAGTTCGGCGCACAATTGGCCCAGCGTCGTCTGGGGTAGGCCGTTATTGTAGGTAAGAATTCATTCTTAACTGACTTGCCTAGTTAAATCAAGTTTACATTTTTTTTAAATCATAAAAAAAAAACTTCAAGGTAAAAAAACATGCAAAGATACATAGAGATTCTCAAAATGTAAAAAACCTTATAATCTCAGCTCTCGATAGAGCCACTTTTACTGAGAGGATGTTTATTTGAATTCTCTAGTGCATGCATGTATGCATAAGAAGTGGAGGGTACATAGGCTGAGCAGCACTGACAGACAGGTACAGTATGTGCAGGGTGCAAATGAAGGGAATATGGAGAGTAGAGAGAGAGAGAGAGAAAGAGAGAGAAAGACTAAGAGAGAGAAGGAGAGGGAGAAGGTAGAAAGAGAGACACACAGAGAGAGCAAAAGAGAACGACATACTGAGACAGAGAGAGAGAGAGAGAGAGAGAGAGAGAGAGAGAGAGAGAGAGAGAGAGAGAGAGAGAGAGAGAGAGAGAGAGAGACAGAGACAGAGACAGAGACAGAGACAGAGACAGAGACAGAGACAGAGAAGACAGAGAGAGGAAACTGAGATTATGTTCATGACCTTGATCATCTCTCTAAACGGCTGTCAGACAATAGGAGGTATTTCCACTAAAATCCCAAACATCCTTCAAATACTCCAAAGAAATGAACCCCACTTCCTGTTTACTCTAACATCCACACTGATTGGGTGATAATGACAAATGTGAAGCCACAGGACATTAAAGTTATGGTTATTAACCATGGTTAATATCCATATATATTTATATATATATATATATCAAGACAGAGAACACAGGGCTCTAATGTAAGTCACTTTGGATAAGAGCGTCTGCTAAATGACTAAAATGCATAACGATTGAAATGTAATGCTGACACGAGAAGTCTTCACCGTGAAGACAGAATGAAGACATTTCCTTTTATGTGCCACTTTGATGCACATTTGGACAAATTACATGTTGCACCACCGGAACAAGAAAATGTGCCAGTATATGAGCTGTGTGTTAAATAGGTAGCTTTCAACCCTATTCACTAGCATTCATTGTTGAGGAAATAAATACAGTACAAATCACTGTAGAAATAATGTTAGTAATAATACCAAGGATATTTGATAGAGAATATCATAATAGCTATCGAGAAGAGCACTGTTCAGAGTTTCTGTATTTGACTAGCTAATCTCACAGTGGAGTCTTTCCAGTTTAAACAACTCAGGACTATCCAATCAAAGAGCATGGGCTTGTGTTTCTGCTTCTGAACTCATATCTACATTCTGTTTAATGCGTCATGCCATCTATAATCCATCTCTCTTCAAAGCACGGAGCGGTCCTTTAGGCTAATGACAGAATATTTAGAATACCTCCAGAGGACGCGTGCCTGCTGATTGCTTTAGAATGACTGCCACGAGGCAGCGATACGGATATGCAGGGACGGCCACAGAACCTGACAAACAGGGCAAAAAGTCATTAGGAAATGTGAAATTGTTTCAGGATTGCTAGGGGTTGAGGCTTTCTGAGCTTCAAATGACATTTCCAGTCGCAATGCTTGTTTGTATTCATAATGAAATACATATCGTTGTGACAAAGCTTTTCACATAAAGGTTATTTGGGGGTAAAAAGTGCTATGGTTTGGATGGAATAATGTGTGAAAACACTGAAGACTTCACATGAAATTAAACAGAGAGGATCAAATTCTGCAGCAGAGTCCAGCCTAGTCTTCTGCCTTCTCTCTCTCTCTCTCTCTCTGTCCTGAGCCATACAGTACATCTCTCTCTCCCTGTTTCTCTCTCTCTCTGTCCTGAGCCATCGCTCTCTCCCTGTTTCTCTCTCTCTCTGACCTGAGCCATACAGTACATCTCTTGCTCTCTCTCTCCCTGTCTCTCTCTCTATGTCCTGAGCCATACAGTACATCTCTCTCTCTCTGTCCTGAGCCATACAGTACATCTCTCTCTCTCTCCCTCTCTCTCTCTCTCTCTCTCTCTCTCTCTCTCTCCCTCTCTCTCTCTCTCTCTCTCTTATCCTCTTCTCCACCTCTCTTCCCTGTCTCTCTTTCTCTTTCCCCCCTCTGTCTGCAGCTGTCTGCAAGGGGATTACCAATGGGAAACCAGCGGGTCTAACTAATGGATGTAAAAGGCAGTACTGGGGATGAATCCAGCTGTAAACATCATTAGTTATGTTCTAATGGCGCCGTAAATGACACACACACTACCTGTCATACAGCGGACAGCACGACTTTACTTTAAACTCAGATAAACTAAAGTGCCTTCAAATTCAAAGCAGCTCGTTCCAAAGCAAACTTACCATGCACACTATATTTGCTCATTGTGGGAAATAACTGGGTAGTTCGAAATAGACAAACACATGGGCAGAGTATTTACAGATGATTGTCATCTACCTAGGCTACAAGAGTACAATGCATTTTATATACTATAAGCAAATATTTTATGCAGATAATTACATGCCTTTATTTGTAGTAAAAAAAAAATGAACCTAGTATGTCTGTGTGCGTGGATAAAATGACCCTTGCCATATCACTTTTTGTTTTGCTCGTCCCTCTGTCCTTGTATCTGTGTTGCCCTTGCCAATCTCCAGATCAAAAACTGCCGTGTTACCGGCTTTCAAGCCAAAGTCATCCTCCTGGCTGTTCTACCATGCTGCCAGGGGCCGGAGACCAAACTCTATCGACTTACTACAGGATGAGCACCAAGGTGACTAATACCAACCTCCGTTGGCTGCCAGACTGCAGAGGTGAGACACTGTATATAAAAAGGGGGCATGCCCTAACTTGATTCAGCACTGCTTTCATTAAACATCTTTTCTTTCCGTTTTTTTATTTATTAAGGCAAGGCACTTCCTCAGAGCGTCGTTAATGCGGACTTGGAAAATATAGTTTCAAAAAAAGGTACACATGTTCTATGTCACTTACAAAGGACACTATGATGATTAATCGACTGTTAATTGCGGGTTTCTAAAATGAATAACAAAGCATGTCATCGCTGCCGCATACAAAAAGTATCCTTCAGTCACAAGTCTCTACCAAATGAGTGCAGGCTGAGCTCAGTCTAATCATAGCCTGTGCAGAAGGTCTGGCCGCACAAACCACAAGGGGCAGAGAACTCCATGATCAACCTATTTTCCCTGGCAACAGTCACTACTGCCTGCTTTAAAATAGGTTTTTCATTTGATATGAATGCTGTATTCTCGCTGCATCTCAATTACAGTACAGAGCTCAAGGAGTCTGCTCCCTGCAGCAAACTCCTACCATACTCCATATGTCTGACTCTGACCAACAGTGAGGTGGAATGGATGACCCTGACACCAGACACTCTTCTCTCATTGGAGTCCACAGCAACAGGGATATTTCAGTCTGCTACAGTAGATCCAGACCCTAGGCTACTCCATTGGGCAACACTGCCGGTTGGCATTCTAACCCTCTGAGTAGGGACTGATTCACACCTGGGACAGTCGGTGAATTAGACATTCCCACCCATTGTCAAGGTTGGTAAAACATCTATTACAGTATCTGTTACTGCTGTAATGTATTCAACAGATGTGGAATCCACACACACATCTTTTCACACTCCTTCACATTCTTCACAAATGCTGCTGCTTGTCTATCCTGATTGCCCAGTCACTTTTCCCCTGCCTACATTACCTCAACTTCCTCATACCCCTGCACATGGACTCGGTACCGGTACTCCTTGTATGTAGCCTCGCTATTGTTCTTTTATTGTGTTACTATTTCCTTTTTTTTTTGCTGCTATTTTTTTCTCACGTTTTAACTCCGCATTGTTGGAAAAGGGCTCGTAAAATAAGCATTTCACGGTTGTATTCGGCCCATGTGACAAATACGATTTGATTTGATGTTTTGATCTTAAATAACACTATTTACCTATCCTTTATGTTTTTAAAGACTGCAGATGTCCCTGTTCCCCAGCTCCAGTGTGGAGAATGGTGGCAGTGGAGTGAGCCCCTGTGGGTGTTTGTCCCTCGACACGGCTATTTAATCACTGGTGTCTAACACCTCATAAACCCTTCCTCCTGGGCCTGGGTCTCCTCATAAACAGCACAGCCTCTCAACCACGACACACCATCTGTTCCAAAACCCACTCTGCATATTAAAAATCTCCCAACACCCCCCCCCCCCCCCCTCCAAAAAACACATACTAAGTAAATCAACTCAGATTGTGTTTTGAATAAGACTTTCCACAATGGCATGACCGTTGAATTGTGTTTGTGTCCTTGGAAGAAGCTAAACACTGAGAGGGCACAGGGGTTACTGCATAAAGCAACTAGTGTAGTGCACATGGATGTGTTGTCTCATTTCACCCTAATCAATAACAATCAACAGAGGGTAGGTACAAACATGTTCCCCCTTTGTGATGCCGTATTGGGCGACCCCTAAAAGAGATCAAACAACTGTTAATCCTGTCAGTTTAAGCACAGACGGGACGGATATACCTGAGCAGTTCCTCCTTCAAACTCAGGCCAATGACACAGTCGGCCTTTACAGTAACTTCAATGTGTTGTTTGTATTATGAAACTAGCTTACTGCAGTGCAACTTCCAAAACACACATACCCCGATGGCATTGGCAAACGGCCACACATGATTGTACAGACTCTAAGTGAATATCTCCATGAGCAACAAAGCGACTGTGTTTCAGTGAACAACTGGCAGAAAGTACGCTGTCACACTGTCTTCAGCAGCCCCTCTGAAGTTGTCAGCTGCATTCTGAACTTGTCACATGTATCAGCAGCACTCGGATATTGAATTTGAATAAAGGGGTTCAATCAGTGCCGAACTGTGAAATATCTGCGCTACTGTGGTATATTTCAATGGCCACAAGATAAACGTTTGGAAGCCAATGACTATTTATCCATGCCACAACAGGTGGAGGCCAATCATCCTGCAGCCCCAGCCACAGCCTCACGCTTCAGTATCAGCAGCCAAAGTCCTACCCTCAGCTCCAACCTTAACATCAGCCTCAGCCGCAGCTTTCACCCAAGCCCTTAACCCCAGCAACCCTAAGCCCGAGTAGCACTAGCCCTACCCCCAGCCCCATGCAGCTCCAGCCCCAGACCCATGCAGCCCCAGCCCCACGCAGCCCCAGACCCATGCAGCCCTGGCTTGGTTCCCAAGAGTCCTGATTATGTCTCTGCATTAAATCTGCCGGAGCGGATGGCTATGATTTAACACAGAGATCTCAGCATAGGGGTGGTGTGTCCTGCCTGTATATCATTCCAATACCCAAGAGTGACGGCGCCATATGTCTGTGAAGCCCTGTCTTTGTGACTGTTATTACAATGTTTCCTGGCACAGCACATAATTGACGCGAGGTGAGAGTCTTATTGTCATTCAAATGTGACTATTATTTTCAGGTTGCTTTGATTTAACTTTGGAACAGTGAGAGAAATGTAGCAGCATCTTCCCCGGTGTTATGGTTGGCAGAGATTGAAGGGATGACAGATGCAAGCAAGTCTACGGGAACAATGGCAATGAATATTTATCACCATTCAGAAGGCTCCCCATATATCAAGTGTTTGAAATGTTCATATTAGACAAGGGAATAACACGTACATAGAGCAATGATGAAACAATATTCATATCTACAGTACTTTTACTTGGAAATTCTGCTTGTAATGCTAGTGCATAATGATGAGCGGCTTTAATCTTGATCCAGGGCAGCTTCACGTACAGTAGAGCAAACAAACAGTTACGGTCGGTGTCATATGTTGTTTACGTGGACAAATAAACCGCTGTTTTGGCTATTTCCCAAATATATATATTGAATTGTAGCATTTTTTTTTTTGTTTGAATCCCTTGAGGATATGTAGTTTTGTTTTACACAATTCAACCGAACAGCATTATCGAGAAATCCTTCAACGTACAGATCGTTTCATGGACTATATGTTACGTGTCTGGGATTGTATCTTAGTTCTCACTTCTCTACATCCTTAAATAGTATAATAGTGTTGTTTTCTAATTTAAACCCCCATGGACAGATAGTAACATTGAGAGGACAGGACAAGACCAAATACCTGAAGCAACCAATGCTTTACAAGGAGGAGTAAGTGTGTTATAGCGTATCATGTTCATCTAATTAAAGAAATACAGTATTTTAGTGCTCTGAAATATAGCACCAAACATACTGCATTAGCAGACAGTATGTCACTGCAGTAGTTGTGAGATCTTTAACCTTTTACTAACTATTGCATGGAGATTCCAGTGGGTGTACAGTATACTAACGAAGGGGTTGAAGAAGGTCCAACAATAAGTGGCTTCTTTCAATTAGTTGTTATAACAGCCTTTTACACGCAGTCAAATTGTCCCACCGTGCCGTAATCAGAGTAACCCCTCTTTATGCCCTGGAATCAGTCCCTCAACGACAAGCAGTTAAGCAATACACTTGATCATGGTGCGCTCAATTCATCAAACAGGGATGCCTTGGTGTGGCAAAATGACAGAATATTGATGAAATGGTTGTAAGTTTGTGCTAGTGATTTGCCCTAGGCTAGGACTGGAGAAGTGGTTGAGCGAGAGGAGATGATTAAAGGGAAACTCCATGCTGTTCAGAAGAACAGAGCAATCGGGGGGCCTGCTCTTCCCCCGGCTGGCACGGCTCTCCGGGGAAGCCTGCAAAGGCCCGGGTGTGATGGGGCCAATGTATCTCATTAATGTATTGACAGATATGAAGAGGAGCAGGGCCTTAATGGCAACACCATTAGTTAGGATGCAGGAATGATCCATGGAAGGAGACCCTGCTAACAAGAGACGAAGAGGAACCTGGTGTGAAGCTGCCTGAAATGATTCATATCAAATCCCTTGATGATTACAGCAATGTTCCTCCAAGTAAAACATCAAATATCGGCGTATAATAGCCATATAATAGCCATATTTGTTTTTTCAAATGACATGTAGTTAGTTTCAAGTTATACATAGAGGTGAGTGGTACAGAGTGCCAGGGACTCATTATGAGATAACAACTTGCGGTGGTGTTGCTTGTGGTTGTGGTGTGTGTGCATGTGTGTCTGGTGATGGAAGGGAATGTGTTATTTGGTGACTCTCATGTGAGAGCCAAACTGTCTATTTGTGCCATGGCTGTACCGCTGTACACACATCTGCCAGCAGAGCAGAGTGATATCGTGACATCTTCAGGAATAGAAATGGCTTCCTTCTGTTTAGAACGGAACACGGCTGTGAAAGAGCCTGGTGCCATGCCATCTTTCCCATCCTTCTGCTGTCTGACACTCAAGCTCATTGTTTCACAATATCAACTATTTGTGGATAGAAAGTGCTAATTCAAGAACTGAAATAGAATAAAACACCACATGACTGATCCTTGGATTACAAGGTGAGATGCAGTTCCTTTGGAAAGTATTCAGACCCCTTGACTTTTTCCACATTTTGTTACATTTCAGCCTTATTCTAAAATGGATTAAATAAAACAACACACAATACCCCATAATGACAAAGCAAAAACAGTTTATTTTATTTTTGCAAATGCATTAAAAATAATCAACAGAAATACCTTATTTACAAAATTATTCAGATCCTTTGCTATGAGACCAGAAATTTAACTCGGGTGCATCCTGTTTCCATTGATCATCCTTGAGATGTTTCTACAACTTGACTGAAGTCCGCCTGTGGTAATTTCCATTGATTAGACATGATTTGGAAAGCCACACACCTGTCTATATAAGGTCCCACAGTTGACAGTGCATATCGAAGCAAAAATTAAGCCGTGAAGTCAAAGGAATTGTCCGTAGAGCTCCGAGACAGGATTGTGACGAGGCACAGATCTGGGGTAGGGTACCAAAAAATGTCTGCAGCATTGGAGGTCCCCAAGAACACAGTGACCTCTATCATTCTTAAATGAAAGAAGTTTGGAACCACCAAGACTCTTCCTAGAGCTGGTTGCCTGGCTAAACTGAGCAATTGGGGAAGAAGGGCTTTGGTCAGGGAGGTGACCAAGAACCCGATGGTCACTCTGCCAGAGCTCTAGAGTTCCTCTGTGAAGATGGGAAAAACTTCCAGAAGGACAACCATCACTGCAGCACTCCACCAAACAGGCCTTCATGGTAAAGTAGCAAGACGGAAGCCACTCCTCAGTAAAAGGCACATGACAGCCCGCTTGGAGTTTGCCAAAAGGCACCTAAAGACTCTCAGACCATGAGGAACAAGATTCTCTGGTCTGATGAAACCAAGATCGAACTGGCCTGAATGCTAAGTGTCACCTCTGGAGGAAACCTGACACCATCCCTTACGGTGAAGCATGGTGGTAGCATCATGCTGTGGGGATGTTTTTCAGCTGCAGGGACTGGGAGACAAGGATGAACGGAGCAAAGTACAGAGAGATCCTTGATGATAACCTGTTCCAGAGCTCTCAGGACCTCAGACTGGGGTGAAGGTTCACCTTCCAACAGGACAACGACCCTAAGCACACAGACAAGACAACGCAGGAATGGCTTCGGGACAAGTCTCTGAATGTCCTTCAGTGGCCCAGCCAGACTTGAACCTGATCGAACATCTCTGGAGAGACCTGAAAATAGCTGTGCAGCAACGCTTCTCATCCAACCTGACAAAGCTTGACAGGATCTGCAGAGAAGAATGGGAGGAACTCCCCATATACAGGTGTGTCAAGCTTGTAGCGCCATACCCAAGAAGAATCGAGGCTGTAATCGCTTCCAAAGATGCTTCAACAAAGTAATGAGTAAAGGGTCTGAATACTTATGTAAATGTAATATTTCAGTTTTTTATTTGTAATACATTTACAAAACTGTCAAAAACCATTTTTGCTTCGTCATTCTGGGGTATTGTGTGTAGATATGAGGAGGAGAAAAACATTTAATCAATTTTAAAACTTGGCTGTAACGTAACAAAATGTGGAAAAAGTCAAGGTGTCTGCATACCTTCCCAAAGGCACTGTACATCAAATATCTGGCAGTATTATAGAATGTGTGACGTCTATTTCTGGACTACTTCTACAATGAGAGAGAGTAGAGCCTAGTATCTCCTCAGTGAGATATCCTGTGATGGAGGCATGATAATAGAGGCATTTGCTAACTTGTCATCTGTTTGTTCATCCTCATTTCCCTTGAAACCGCCTGGCAAATGATTTAGCATACAAGTAGCTCTGGAGACCGTGAAGTCGAAGAAAACACTAAACCGCTTGTATCAAACCCATTGTGATTCGGAACATTCAGAATGTAGTCTCGGGTGGTTATCCAAGATTGCTGGCATTTGCTGAATTTGTCAGGCTACCATTTTCAACCATCACATTTGTATGCTTGAGTACCACCCTTTGTTCAGAGATTCCTAAATACACTGTCAAATCATAGGACTATCCATCTTTACACTGTTTATTTTTATGTGGTTTTGGGGGAAACTAACAATTATGTTAGAATCTGTGGAATCTACATAATAGCATGGCTGGAATGGATAAATGCAACCACTATGAGAATGGACATGTGGATAGACCTACTTACTTCCATTAAGCCGTATCTAAAACGAGAATGCTTCAGAGGCTTAAAGTGACTCTGCATTGCAGCTGGTTTATGTATGGGTCAATACTTTGAAAAAGGATAGAATGAAGGGTTATAGGCCGCAGTATGACCCAGGCCACCACACCGGCATTTCACATTTGTTCCCATGCGCATGGCTGCAAGTCACAAGATGATCTGTGCAATATTGTTTCGCTTGCATGAGAGACTTCTTTCTATAAGACCCGATTCTACGAGACCTACATCTATTATGCTCCAGAGAGAAATAGGTAAACATGATATATATTATGAAACATATTATACATATAAGATAGACTATGAATAACTGTAATTACAAATATATCAGGCAGCGTAGAAACGACTGAGATGGAGCACGAGACCAAATTCAAAAGGGCAGCATACAAGAGAAGCTACAACAGACTGTTGTCGTGTTCCAAGATGATGCTCATCTAGCTAATGAAGATAGACTGTAGCTTGGTTTCTATGGCACTGCTCTGGAGTTATCCAATTTCCTTTACTGCACATTAGGCGCCACATCCATGCACAGCTAGAGGACTTCAGTCTCCCAAAAGCAATCAATGAGGCCAGCACAATTCATTTACAGCCACACAACTGAATTAGGGCTGGCGAGCGCATGGATTTGCAAGTACATGGAAATGGACATCAGCCTATCGAGTTACCAAAATACAAAGCAAAGAGTATAATTACACAGAAATAATCCACCGAATGGAGTTAACCAACCTCTTGCAACATCCACGTTCAGTTGTGCAATGATTTATGCTGACGCCGAAGCAATAGTTTGCTAAATCCATGTAAATCCAACTAAAAGGTTGTAAATGGCAACTATACATTATTTTAAAATTCTATAAAATAACTTTTTTTGCTTCCTGTTTTTCCCTGTGATTGAAAAATGACCTTGGAATACATTTCATGACAAGGACGCCCCAGGAGAAGACAATGAATAAAACAACTTATACTAAATGGCACATTAAAGGCCTGCCCTATCATCAAACACCAGCCGTTAAAGGCCCTCTCTGCCTGACACTCTGTGGTGCCTTCATCTCCCTTAGGACGTTCAAAGATCCATTCCTCTCACAGGACTGTGATGGCGGATGGTGACAGGATGTCAGGGAATGAAGCAGTCATGGCTCATGGAGCCTGGAGGTGGACCGGCTCTTCAGGGCTTCCCCATAAGCACTGCAACACAGCCAGACAACAACAGACCCTTCCTGAGTTCCTGCCATCCCTGGCTCAGCTTGCATCCTTTGACTAGCTAATTCACCGCTGAAGTCAGACACTAACTCCAAATCAAAGGACTCCTTAGCTTTGGATACATGCAACATCACCGGGAATGTCACTGATAATTATGATGTTCTGGAAAGTTAAAGGAAGACAGTGAGTGGGACGACAAAACAGCGGAAGTGAAAGAGGAGGCCTCCCACTGGGTATCAGACACCTCTGACGGTGAATAAACAGATGGGAACAGTGACATTGATAACTGCTGCAGCTGTGAGGACTGCAGCTACTGTATGAGAGGCCACAGGATCCGGGTTAATAACTGTCAGTTACCTGGCAGAAGGCTGCTTCAATGAGGGAAATACATGTCTAAGGTATCTGGATGAGCAGACACCCCCACAATCCCAAGCCGAATGCAAACTGCAGCAACCTACTGCCTTAGAGACAGCGGTTCATAAATGAATTTAGGGCTATCACATGTATCATGGCCGCTTCTGGATGGATATTTCACTTGTCTGACTATTGATGGTTAAAGTTAAAGAATGATAAGGTCACACTGGGGCCAATATGTCTGCACTCTCTGTTTGCCCAAAGCCTTTAACTTACAAGACATTATATCTTTACGTTGCTTATTAAAGCATATACAGTGCATTCGGAAAGCATTCAGACCCATGGATTTTTTCCACATTTTGTTACGTTACAGCCTTATTCTAACTTTGACTAATGTATACATTTAAAAAAAAATGAAAATAAGGTATTTCTGTTTTAAAAAAATGTTTAATACATTTGCAAACATTTCTAAAAACCTGTTTTTGCTATGTCATCATTTGGGTATTGTGTGTAGAGTGATGAGGGGGAAAATAACATTTAAGAAATATAGAATAAGGCTGTAACGTAACTAAATGTGTAAAAAGTCAAAGGGTCTGAATACTTGCACTGTAACTCACAACTATATAACCTATAACTCACAGATCATTGAAAACATTCTGACAGACAACATTATAATCCCTTCTCTGTGGCCAGTGTGATTAAGACAGTCCAGCTTCCCATTACATCCTAATGATGGGCTTTGTACAAATAAATGCACACCAGTGTGTCTGTTTAAAGTGACTGCCCAGTGTTTCCAGATTTCTATTAAATATGACCTGTAATTATTTACAATATGACTGAAATAGTTTAATAAGTTGGGTGAATTTTGGCCCATTCCTCCTGACAGAGCTGCTGTAACTGAGTCAGGTTTGTAGGCCTCCTTGCTCACACACGCCTTTTCAGTTCTGCCCACACATTTTCTATAGGATTGAGGTCAGAGCTTGGTGATGGTCACTCCACATTGTTGTCCTTAAGCCATTTTGCCACAACTTTGGAAGTATGCTTGGGGTCATTGTCCATTTAAAAGACCCATTTGCAACCAAGCTTTAACTTCCTGACTGATGTCTTGAGATGTTGCTTCAATATATCCAGATAATTTCCCTGATGATGCCATCTATTTTGTGAATTGCACTAGTCAATCCTGCAGCAAAGCACCCTCACAACATGATGCTGCCACCCCCTTGCTTCACGGTTGGGATGGTGTTCTTCGACTTGCAAGCATCCCCCTTTTTCCTCCAAACATAACGATGGTCATTATGGACAAACAGTTCTATTTTTGTTTCATCAGACCATAGGATATTTCTCCAAAAGTACAATCTTTGTCCCCATGTGCAGTTACAAACCGTAGTCTGGCTTTTTTATGACGGTTTTGGAGCAGTGGCTTCTTCCTTGCTGAGCGACCTTTCAGGTTATGTCGATATAGGACTCATTTTACTGTGGATATAGAGACATTTGTACATTTCCTCCAGCATCTTCACAAGGTCCTTTGCTGTTGTTCTGGGATTGATTTGCACTTTTTGCACCAAAGTACATTCATCTCTAGGAGACAGAATGCGTCTCCTTCGTGCTTTTGTTTGTACAGATGAACGTGGTACCTTCAGGCCTTTGGAAATTGCTCGCAAGGATGAACCAGTCGTGTGGAGGTCTACAATTGTTTTCTGAGGTCTTGGCTGATTTCTTTTTATTGTCCCATGATGTCAAGCAAAGAGGCACTGATTTCGACGGTAGGCCTTGAAATACATCCACAGGTACACCTCCAATTGACTCAAATTATGTCAATTAGCTTATCAGAAGCTTCTAAAGCCATGACATCAATTTCTGGAATTTTCCAAGCTGTTTAAAGGCACAGTCAACTTAGTGTATGTAAACTTCTGACCCTCTGGAATTGTGATTTTATCCCTCTGCAAACAATTGTTGGAAAAATGACTTGTGTCATGCACAAAGTAGATGTCCTAACCGATTTGCCGAAACTATAGTTTGTTAACAAGAAATTTGTGGAGGGGTTGAAAAATGAGTTTTAATGACTCCAACCTAAGTGTATGTAAACTTCTGACTTCAACTGTATGTTAAAAAGCATATTTTCTCTGTTGAAATGCTGTAGGTGTACCCCAACAATAGAATGGTTTGGGCGTATACCGGTTATTAAAAATATTAATGCAAGTAAACCACTGATTGGCAAGCTCATCCTACTTTAGACCGCTGATTGGCCAGCTCATCCTTCTCAGGGAGATGACATCATGTTCTATGAGGAAATAGCCAAGCATTTTTTAAACTGTCTGTTTGAGATACAAGTTTGAGGTGGGGTTTTGGAACAACATTTTCTCCAATTTATGCTTTCGCCACAAATACGATTATAGGATGAGTCAACAACATTTCTTGGATATGAGTTAACTTTTTAAAGTCGGACTTTCATTGGGCAGCTCCTTTAACATCCTGCCTCTCGCCACCACCACTACAGTTCACAGCTTTATTATTGAAAGAACTCTATGATATCATGAAACTGAGAGAGGACGTCTGTCTCTAGAAAGCCACTGTACTCTAGCAACTTTTTATGGAGCCAGTAGAAACCGACTGAGAACCAGCCAGCACAGCAGAGAACTAGACACCCCCTGACTACAGTGCATATGGATCCTCATCATGGAGACCCTCACCAGGTGTCCTTGTCTAGCTGTCAGATGTCCATAATCAACCTCTGTCACTCAACTCAACATCTAGAGGGAATCTCCAAGCGGGCTAATTGCCCAGTTATTCATGAGGCAGTCTGGAGGCCTCATTTCACTCTGTCTGCCATTTGAGCAACCGCCCAGACACCACCACCACCAACCACCACCCCTCTCAGAGTTCTCCTCTGCCAAGCTCTGATGGAGTAGGTCACCTGGTTATTGCCTGTGCTCCTCCAGGAGTTGACTCCATTAGCTAAGGCAATGTGAGGTCTCTGATGTGTCTGTGTAGATATAGTGGGTAAGGGAGGAAAAACATGGACCGGCCTCTAGGGAAGAGTCCTCACTACCCGAAGGAACCGCAACTCCTTCAACTCCCTCGTCTACAGCACCGGTCTTGGCAGTACACCTGACTACTAATACAATGTTTAACAGCCAATATTGTTCCAGAAGACCATAAAACACTGAGGCCATGATCAAGGTCTCAACAGCTCCACAAATACATTGCTTTGTAAATCAAAACACAGACTTCTCTGTAATAACATAAAAAGGTTATTTGAAAGTTGACTCTTTTGGGAGTAATATCTGAGACAGTGGCTGAGATGGAATATATATCAGGTTTACCGTTGAGCTTTGGATGTCACTGTACTTGTTTACAACAGTAGTTGCCAGGTAATATACAACCATACCTCGTCTTTGGAAACTATGAGTCTGTAATTCTTTTTATTTAGTGACAAAACATTAGGGAGCATGGCATAGGAGACAAGATGTGACAAAAGGGCCCAACACAAAATGATTTAGGTTAAGAGTAGAATTCATAAAGCTTACACTGTGTTGCATTGCACTCCAGACAGTCCTCTGGTAAGCAGCATAGCAATGGGAAAGAGAAGCATTTTTGAATTAAATAAAGTGAGACAGTGGAGTAGGAAAGAGGGAGGTACACAAAGACGTTACATTCAAATGCATACATCCAAAGACTACAGAGTCCTTCAAAAAGAGCTAAGAGGAGGAACACAGTTAAGGGAAATCATAATTACTATTCATTAATGAAATTGATGGAAGAAAATTTATATTTTCTTATAATGGGATTCTGGCTTTAGCCCGAAGCCATGCAGATTATTATTTTCTCAATCCATTTAAGGATATTATTTTCCTGAGTTACAAAACAATGTATTGACTTTCAATTGAGTCCATAATTAAAATAGTGCAGTCCCAATGAAAAGAAGGTACTGTACGTGGTTGAATATTATAAAGGTGTTGGATTTTAACATGATCAGCAGGAAATGCAAACGCATAGTGTATTCAAAGTTTAAAAAGGCTTCTAAAGTTTGTAATTTCCTTTAAAAAATGTCAGAGTTGATTTGCCCTAACAAAAAATGTGTCAACCCCTACAAAAATGTCCATTAATTATAATCCACCTAATAATTCACATTTCCTGTTGCTGCAGGATTATTTTTCTACTGTGAGAAACTGGTCAAATAAGATCCTACATCTGTACATCAAACAAATATTGAATACATTTCAAATTAAGAGTTTGATGATTATTGAGAGAAACATATTTAACCTTGGATTTTGGTCTCATACAAAAAATAACCCTGCATGATAGTGACATACTTTTCAAATTGGTCACTTTGACAAGCCTTAAATGCTGGCTCTCACATTACCATCTATATATATATATATATATATATATATATATATATATATATATATATATATATATATATATATATATATATAGAGAGAGAGAGAGAGAGAGAGAGAGAGAGAGAGAGAGAGAGAGAGAGAGAGAGAGAGAGAGAGAGAGAGAGAGAGAGAGAGAGAGAGAGAGAGAGAGAGAGAGAGAGAGAACCGTGGTAAGGATAATCCATGATGAGAAATGTCCCTCACCTGAATTGGACTGTCAGCTATATGTTGACCTCTACCCTTAGCAAAACATCAAGTTAGGTGTCACTGTCAAGGTTGTATGAGATGAAAATCGGAAAAACAAGATCTAATGAAACAAAACAAAGCTAATCTGATCGAAAGCAAAGGTTTACTTTATACAGCAAACACCTGACTTTGTCAATCTCACAAATTCCATTAATCTTTTCTGTCTTATTTGTGAGGTACACATAGACAGGAAGGGCACAGGATGCTGCACACTTCTCTTTGCCCTCCAGGGTAAAGCTGATGATTTGTTAACAAACACGGATCGATAAAGAGAGAGTGAGTGAGGCCTGAACGGAAGACGAGCACAAATAATTAATTTCCGGCTCCGGGGGCCCTACCATGGCAAATCACCAGCTTTAATAAACAGTGTCAAGGCAGAAAGACAAATGATGTTTACTCTGAAGCAGTGGTCCTGTGGGCTGTGAGTGGGCTGTGTGTCTCTGCTTTTCCTTACCAGTCTGTCCAGGCTGGTGCCAGCTGCAGTGGTGGGCCGCTCCTCTGGGCTGTAGGGCCTGAAGCGGGCGTTGAACACATCCGAGACGCCCCGGGTAGACCTGCCGCCCATTCCTGAGGGCTTTGGTTGGCCGCAGCCTTGAAAAATCTGCAATTACACAGAGAAGGACATCCAACTGTTGGATTGCAAGAGGAGCTAGAATTACTTGGGGTGTGGAAAAGAGGGAAACACAATGTTTTGTTAAGGCCTTGTGGATCCTACAGGCCCCATATTGCCAACATGACAGTGCTCAAAGTCACATTGATCTAACCAGAGCCGACAGGTTTTTCAACTGGTGCAAGACCAGCCATATATAATATCATGGAGTTAACTTTTTAATGGATTATGGGCAATTCACCACATATACTTTAAAGATAAACAAAGCTGCATCTACATCGTGAGAAAGCCAACAGAGCATTTAGCCTTGAACGAGATCAAGCACCCAACATGCGTGGGCTGAAGAATCTCTTCACAACCACTTCAGTTTTTTTTGCAATGACTACAATTTTGTGGACAAGTAAAATGCAGTAAAACACTGGAAACACATTAACTACTGTTAGTTGAACTAAGATTATCTGACCATAGGGAAACATGTAATTCAAATACAAAGACCTAAAATTTGATATAATTAGAATGGGTAGCAATACACACCTAAAACATGATCCAGTTGGTTTCAAATATAAACTGTACGTGACAGAATACAGATGTGCCATCCTGCCCTTGTTCTCTACTCCCACATTAAGGCTGTATTGCCTTTTAATTAGTGTGTTAATGGACTCTACCCAGCAAACCGGGAACATTTCCAGAACATTAGCTAAGATTCCCATTCAGTTCAAAACATGTTTTTGATAACGAAATCATTTTCTTAAATGTATACATTTAAAAAAAACTGAATATCCTTTGAATGTTCTAGCGTTCACAAAGATGTTGTGCATAATATCGGTAATAACCACCACAGAACATTCCTCAAAAGTTCCAACTCAAGAGGCGTGCAGACCATCCACCGCTTCCAAGTATATCTCTCGCTAATGTTCAATCTCTGAATAATAATGTAGACGAGCTCAGGGCGAGGATCTTCTTCCAGAAAGACATCAAGGATTGTAACATACTCTGTTTCACAGAAACATGGCTCTCTAGGGATATACTGTCGCCGTCCATACAGCCATCTGGGTTCTCAGTACATAGCGCAGACAGGAATAGAGAACTCTCCAGGAAGAAGAAAGGCGGGGGTGAATGTTTCATGATTAAACACTCATGGAGTGACAGAAACTCAAGTCCTTTTGTTCCCCCAACCTAGAATACCTCACAATCAAATGCCAACGATATTGTTATAGTCACAGCCGTGTATGTTCCCCCTCAAGCTAATACGACGAAGGACCTCAAATAACTACACTGGACTTTATGCAAACTGGAAACCACATATCCTGAGGCCGCATTTATTGTAGCTGGGGATTTTAACAAAGCAAATATGAAGAAAACAATACCAAAGTTCTACCAACACATTGACTGTAATACTTGCGCTGGTAAAACATTGGACCACTGCTACTCAACTTTTCTAAAAGTCTAAGGCCCTTTCCCTGCCCTCCCTTTGACAAATCTGATCATGATTCCATTTTGCTCCTCCCTTCTTATAGGCAGAAACTCAAACAGGAAGTACCAGTGCTAAGGTCTATTCAACGCTGGACTGACCAATCGCAATCCATGTTCCAAGATTGTTTTGATTACGCAAACTGGGATAGGTTCCGAGTAGCTTCTGAGAATAAAATTGACGAATGCAGGGATATGGTGACCTAGTTCATCGGGAAGTGTATAGGAGAGGTTCTACCCACTGTGGCTAATAAAACCTACCCAAACCAGAAACTGTGGATAGATGGCAGCATTCGCGCAAAACTGAAGGCGCAAACCGCCCTGTGCAACTGGGTCCTGGAGGAGCCGCCCCAAGGTGGTGAAGGTAGGAAACAACACCTCCACTTTGCTGATCCTCAACACAGGGGCCCCACAAGGGTGCGTGCTCAGCCCCCTCCTGTACTCCCTGTTCACCCATGACTGCGTGGCCATGCACACCTCCAACTCAATCATCTTCTGTGCACATATGAATAACCCCTATGATGTAACTGGAATGATGAGATAGATGTTCTTCTATTTTTTTGTTTTATTATATCACTGCCATACTGTGTTCAATCTTGTCTCAAGAGAACCACAATGGAAATAAGTCCCAGACTTTATTGTGTGTTATCCTCGATGATTTTATTCATGTGTATGTATGGCTGTAACGTTGTATGTGTGCTTGTTTTTAAAAATGGTCGAATTAATAAATTGATAAACTACAATCAAGTTATCCTAAGGCCATCATACTGTTAAATAGCCATCACTAGCCTGCTTCCACCCAGTTACGCAACCATGCATCTTAGAGGCTACTGCCCTATATACATAGATTTGGAATCATTGGCCACTTTAATAATGGAACGCTAGTCACTTTAATCATGTTTAAATAATGTTTACATACTGCTTTACTCATCTCGTATGTATATACTGTATTCTATTCTACTGTCATAACCTCACATAGTCTCTCCTATCATTGCTATTCAGACGACACACAATTAATCTTCTCCTTTCCCCCTTCTGATGACCAGGTGGCGAATCGCATCTCTGCATGTCTGGCAGACATATCAGTGTGGATGACGGATCACCACCTCAAGCTGAACTTCGGCAAGACGGAGCTGCTCTTCCTCCCGGGGAAGGACTGCCCGTTCCATGATCTCGCCATCACGGTTGACAACTCCATTGTGTCCTCCTCCCAGAGCGCTAAGAACCTTGGCGTGATCCTGGACAACACCCTGTCGTTCTCAACTAACATCAAGGCGGTGGCCCGTTCCTGTAGGTTCATGCTCTACAACATCCGCAGAGTACGACCCTGCCTCACACAGGAAGCGGCGCAGGTCCTAATCCAGGCACTTGTCATCTCCCGTCTGGATTACTGCAACTCGCTGTTGGCTGGGCTCCCTGCCTGTGCCATTAAACCCCTACAACTCATCCAGAACGCCGCAGCCCGTCTGGTGTTCAACCTTCCCAAGTTCTCTCACGTCACCCCGCTCCTCCGCTCTCTCCACTGGCTTCCAGTTGAAGCTCGCATCCGCTACAAGACCATGGTGCTTGCCTACGGAGCTGTGAGGGGAACGGCACCTCAGTACCTCCAGGCTCTGATCAGGCCCTACACCCAAACAAGGGCACTGCGTTCATCCACCTCTGGCCTGCTCGCCTACCACTGAGGAAGTACAGTTCCCGCTCAGCCCAGTCAAAACTGTTCGCTGCTCTGGCCCCCCAATGGTGGAACAAACTCCCTCACGACGCCAGGACAGCGGAGTCAATCACCACCTTCCGGAGACACCTGTCATGTTTTGTCATTGATTATCATGTCTTGTCTCTGTGCTTCCCTTCTATTCGTTTCCCTCTGCTGGTCTTATTAGGTTCTTTCCCTCTTTCTATCCCTCTCTCTCCCCCTCCCTCTCTCCCTCTCTCGCTCTCTCTCTCTATCGTTCCGTTCCTGCTCCCAGCTGTTCCTCATTCTCCTAACTACCTCATTTACTCTTTTCACACCTGTCCCCTGTTTTGCCCTCTGATTAGAGTCCCTATTTCTCACTCTGTTTTCCGCTTCTGTCCTTGTCAGATCCTTGTTTTATGTTCGCAGTTCTGTGTGCTTGTTCCGCCCTGTCGTGTTTTTACCTTCTTCAGATGCTGCGTGTGAGCAGGTGTCAATGTCAGCTACGGCCGGTGCCTTCCTGAAGCGACCTGCAGTCTGTGGTCGCGTCTCCAGTCGTTCCTCTCTACTGACGAGTGGATTTCAGTTTTCCTGTTTTTGCATTTACCTAGATAATATCCAGGATTATCGCTTTTGTTTAAAACTGGAATAAAGACTCTGTTTCCGTTAAGTCGCTTTTGGGTCCTCATTCACCTGCATAACAGAAGGATCCGACCAAGAATGGACCCAGCGACTACGGATTCTCGCAACACTGCCGTCGAGATCCAGGGAGCAATGCTCGGCAGACACGAGCAGGAATTGTCTGCTGCTCGTCATGCCGTTGAGACCCTGGCCGCTCAGGTTTCCGACCTCTCAGGACAGTTTCAGAGTCTTCGTCTCGTGCCACCAGCTACTTCCTGGTCTTCCGAGTCTCCGGAACCTAGGGTTAATAACCCACCATGTTACTCTGGGCAGCCCACTGAGTGCCGCTCCTTTCTCACCCAGTGTGATATTGTGTTCTCTCTCCAACCCAACACATACTCAAGAGAGAGAGCTCGGATCGCTTACGTCATATCACTCCTTACTGGTCGGGCTCGGGAGTGGGGCACAGCTATCTGGGAGGCAAGGGCTGAGTGTTCTAACGATTATCTGAACTTTAAAGAGGAGATGATACGGGTTTTTGATCGTTCAGTTTTTGGTAAGGAGGCTTCCAGGGCCCTGGCTTCCCTATGTCAAGGTGATCGATCCATAACGGATTACTCTATAGAGTTTCGCACTCTTGCTGCCTCCAGTGACTGGAACGAGCCGGCGTTGCTCGCTCGTTTTCTGGAGGGACTCCACGCTGAGGTTAAAGATGAGATTCTCTCCCGGGAGGTTCCTTCCAGCGTGGACTCTTTGATTGCACTCGCCATCCGCATAGAACGACGGGTAGATCTTCATCACCGAGCTCGTGGAAGAGAGCTCGCGTTAACGGTGTTCCCCCTCTCCGCATCTCAACCATCTCCTCCCTCCGGCTCAGAGACTGAGCCCATGCAGCTGGGAGGTATTCGCATCTCGACTAAGGAGAGGGAACGGAGGATCACCAACCGCCTTTGCCTCTATTGCGGTTCTGCTGGACATTTTGTCATTTCATGTCCAGTAAAAGCCAGAGCTCATCAGTAAGCGGAGGGCTACTGGTGAGCGCTACTACTCAGGTCTCTCCATCAAGATCCTGTACTACCTTGTCGGTCCAGCTTCCTGCAGTGCCTTGATAGACTCTGGGGCTGAGGGTTGTTTTATGGACGAAGCATGGGCTCGGAAACATGACATTCCTCTCAGACAGTTAGGGAAGCCCACGCCCATGTTCGCCTTAGATGGTAGTCTTCTCCCCAGTATCAGATGTGAGACACTACCTTTAACCCTCACAGTATCTGGTAACCACAGTGAGACCATTTCCTTTTTGATTTTTCGTTCACCTTTTACACCTGTTGTTTTGGGTCATCCCTGGCTAGTATGTCATAATCCTTCTATTAATTGGTCTAGTAATTCTATCCTATCCTGGAACGTTTCTTGTCATGTGAAGTGTTTAATGTCTGCTCTCCCTCCTGTTTCTTCTGTCCCCTCTTCTCAGGAGGAACCTGGTGATTTGACAGGAGTGCCGGAGGAATATCATGATCTGCGCACGGTCTTCAGTCGGTCCAGAGCCAACTCCCTTCCTCCTCACCGGTCGTATGATTGTTGTATTGATCTCCTTCCGGGGACCACTCCCCCTCGGGGTAGACTATACTCTCTGTCGGCTCCCGAACGTAAGGCTCTCGAGGATTATCTGTCTGTTTCTCTCGACGCCGGTACCGTGGTGCCTTCTTCCTCTCCCGTCGGAGCGGGGGTTTTTTTTGTTAAGAAGAAGGACGGTACTCTGCGCTCCTGCGAGGATTATCGAGGGCTGAATGACATAACGGTTAAGAATCGTTATCCGCTTCCCCTTATGTCGTCAGCCTTCGAGATTCTGCAGGGAGCCAGGTTCTTTACTAAGTTGGACCTTCGTAACGCTTACCATCTCGTGCGCATCAGAGAGGGGGACGAGTGGAAAACGGCGTTTAACACTCCGTTAGGGCATTTTGAATACCGGGTTCTGCCGTTCGGTCTCGCTAATGCTCCAGCTGTCTTTCAGGCATTAGTTAATGATGTACTGAGAGACATGCTGAACATCTTTGTTTTCGTTTACCTTGACGATATCCTGATTTTTTCTCTGTCACTCGAGATTCATGTTCAGCACGTTCGACGTGTACTCCAACGCCTTTTAGAGAATTGTCTATACGTGAAGGCTGAGAAGTGCGCCTTTCATGTCTCCTCTGTCACATTTATCGGTTCTGTTATTTCCGCTGAAGGCATTCAGATGGATCCCGCTAAAGTCCAGGCTGTCAGCGATTGGACCGTTCCTAAGTCACGTGTCGAGTTGCAGCGCTTTCTCGGTTTCGCTAATTTCTATCGGCGTTTCATTCGTAATTTCGGTCAAGTGGCTACCCCTCTCACAGCTCTTACTTCTGTCAAGACGTGCTTTAAGTGGTCCGGTTCCGCCCAGGGAGCTTTTGATCTCCTCAAGAAGCGTTTTACATCCGCTCCTATCCTTGTTACTCCTGACGTCACTAAACATTTATTGTCGAGGTTGACGCTTCAGAGGTGGGCGTGGGAGCCATTCTGTCCCAGCGCTTCCATTCGGACGATAAGGTCCATCCTTGCGCTTATTTTTCTCATCGCCTGTCGCCATCGGCACGCAACTATGATGTGGGTAACCGCGAACTGCTCGCCATCCGCTTAGCCCTAGGCGAATGGCGACAGTGGTTGGAGGGGGCGACCGTCCCTTTTGTCGTTTGGACTGACCATAAGAACCTTGAGTACATCCGTTCTGCCAAACGACTCAATGCACGTCAAGCTCGTTGGGCGTTGTTTTTCGCTCGTTTCGAGTTTGTGATTTCTTATCGCCCGGGAAATAAGAACACCAAGCCTGATGCCTTATCCCGTCTCTTTAGTTCTTCTGTGGCTTCTACCGACCCCGAGGGGATTCTCCCTGAAGGGCGTGTTGTCGGGTTGACTGTCTGGGGAATTGAGAGACAGGTAAAGCAAGCACTCACTCACACTGCGTCGCCGCGCGCTTGTCCTAGTAACCTTCTTTTCGTTCCTGTCTCTACTCGTCTGGCTGTTCTTCAGTGGGCTCACTCTGCCAAGTTAGCTGGCCACCCCGGCGTTCGGGGTACGCTTGCTTCTATTCGCCAGCGGTTTTGGTGGCCTACTCAGGAGCGTGACACGCGCCGTTTCGTGGCTGCTTGTTCGGACTGCGCGCAGACTAAGTCAGGTAACTCTCCTCCTGCCGGTCGTCTCAGACCGCTTCCCATTCCTTCTCGACCATGGTCTCACATCGCCTTAGACTTTATTACCGGTCTGCCTTCGTCTGCGGGGAAGACTGTGATTCTTACGGTTGTCGATAGGTTCTCTAAGGCGGCACATTTCATTCCCCTCGCTAAGCTTCCTTCCGCTAAGGAGACGGCACAAATCATCATTGAGAATGTGTTCAGAATTCATGGCCTCGCGTTAGACGCCGTTTCAGACAGAGGCCCGCAATTCACGTCACAGTTTTGGAGGGAGTTCTGTCGTTTGATTGGTGCTTCCGTCAGTCTCTCTTCCGTTTTTCATCCGCAGTCTAACGGTCAAGCAGAAAGGGCCAATCAGACGATTGGTCGCATATTACGCAGCCTTTCTTTTCGTAACCCTGCGTCTTGGGCAGAACAGCTCCCCTGGGCAGAATACGCTCACAACTCGCTTCCTTCGTCTGCTACCGGGCTATCTCCGTTTCAGAGTAGTCTTGGGTACCAGCCTCCTCTGTTCTCATCCCAGCTCGCCGAGTCCAGCGTTCCCTCCGCTCAGGCTTTTGTCCAACGTTGTGAGCGCACCTGGAGGAGGGTCAGGTCTGCACTTTGCCGTTACAGGGCGCAGACTGTGAGAGCCGCCAATAAACGTAGGATTAAGAGTCCTAGGTATTGTCGCGATCAGAGAGTGTGGCTTTCCACTCGTAACCTTCCCCTTACGACAGCTTCTCGCAAGTTGACTCCGCGGTTCATTGGTCCGTTCCGTGTCTCTCAGGTCGTCAATCCTGTCGCTGTGCGACTGCTTCTTCCGCGACATCTTTGTCGTGTCCACCCTGTCTTCCATGTCTCCTGTGTCAAGCCCTTTCTTCGCGCCCCCGTTCGTCTTCCCCCCCCCCGTCCTTGTCGAGGGCGCTCCTATTTACAAGGTACGGAAGATCATGGACATGCGTTCTTGGGGACGTGGTCACCAGTACTTAGTGGATTGGGAGGGTTACGGTCCTGAGGAGAGGAGTTGGGTTCCATCTCGGGACGTGCTGGACCGTTCGTTGATTGATGATTTCCTCCGTTGCCGCCAGGGTTCCTCCTCGAGTGCGCCAGGAGGCGCTCGGTGAGTGGGGGGGTACTGTCATGTTTTGTCATTGATTATCATGTCTTGTCTCTGTGCTTCCCTTCTATTCGTTTCCCTCTGCTGGTCTTATTAGGTTCTTTCCCTCTTTCTATCCCTCTCTCTCCCCCTCCCTCTCTCCATCTCTCGCTCTCTCTCTCTATCGTTCCGTTCCTGCTCCCAGCTGTTCCTCATTCTCCTAACTACCTCATTTACTCTTTTCACACCTGTCCCCTGTTTTGCCCTCTGATTAGAGTCCCTATTTCTCCCTCTGTTTTCCGCTTCTGTCCTTGTCGGATCCTTGTTTTATGTTCGCAGTTCTGTGTCCTTGTTCCGCCCTGTCGTGTTTTTACCTTCTTCAGATGCTGCGTGTGAGCAGGTGTCAATGTCAGCTACGGCCGGTGCCTTCCTGAAGCGACCTGCAGTCTGTGGTCGCGTCTCCAGTCGTTCCTCTATACTGACGAGTGGATTTCAGTTTTCCTGTTTTTGCATTTACCTAGATAATATCCAGGATTATCGCTTTTGTTTAAAACTGGAATAAAGACTCTGTTTCCGTTAAGTCGCTTTTGGGTCCTCATTCACCTGCATAACACACCTGAAACCCCACCTCTTTAAGGAATACCTAGGATAGGATAAGTAATCCTTCTCACCCCCCCCCTTTAAGATTTAGATGCACGATTGTAATTGTAAAGTGACTGTTCTACTGGATGTCATAAGGTGAATGCACCAATTTGTAAGTCGCTCTGGATAAGAGCGTCTGCTAAACGACTTAAATGTAAATGTAAATGTACTGTATTGTAGTCAATGCCACTCCAACATTGCTCAAAACATTGCTTAATTCCAATCTTTAACTTTTTAGATACTACTGCACTGTTGGAGTTAGGAGCACAAGCATTTCGCTTCACCCACAATAACATTTGCTAAACAAGTGTACGTGACCAATAACATTTGATTTGATGATTTGAAGTTCTCATTAAGTTTCCCGGTAATGTAATACACTTAAAAAAAACATGTATTTAACTAGGCAAGTCTGTTAAGAACAAATTCGTATTTACAATGACGGCCTACACCGGCCTAACCCAGACGACACCGGGCCAATTGTGTGCCACCCTATGGGACTCCCAATCACAGTCAGATGTGATACAGCCTGGATTCGAACCAGGTGACACCTCTTGCTCTGAGATGCAGTGCCTTAGACTGCTGTGCCACTTGGGAGCAGTAATAAGACAATGTACCAGTAATGCAAACCAAAATTGGTTCTATGAAAGTTGTGGCAAATGTTCTAATAACATAAAAACTGTCCAGTCGTGCTGATGATTATAGAATGTTTGTATAAAACATTCACCTGATGTTTGAATAACTGGTACATTGTGTTATTACATTACCTGGAAACCTAATGATAACTTTTGGGCAATCCAGTCAGAAATGCAGAATTTAGACTAACTGTAATGAATCAAACATTGTCTAAAAATGTACTGTTAAACTTTAAAAAACACACCCGATATAATTCCTACTTTGAGACGGCTGATATGGCCCCTCCCCCCTGTCTTATTTTTCATGATTTGAAAAGCAAAACTGATCCTAGATCATCACTCATAGTCTTGTAAATAGTGGCCCAGAGGATGGGTGAAGTGATGGTGAATAACCCAGTTACCAGTATTTCTCTGGGTTACTTATGTCTAAGAAGGATAAACAGGAAGCATGGAATTCATTATTGACCATACTGCCAAGGTTAAATACTGAAAAAAATATGTAAGAGAGCTTCCCTGGTGGCGTAGAGAATAAAAGACCTGGCTTGGGATCCAAGTATTGCAGTTTCCAAGTACTCCACATGTGCAGATTGAAAACATATGAAGTGTAAGAAATATGGTAGGTGTTTGTATGATTAAATGATCTTCAAATGTCCTATGAATTAAATGAAAATGCCATATGTCACCTACAATACAGTCCTCAAATGAGAATTGGCATTAAATCTGCAGAGAAACCTAATGGGGATCTATTCCAATCTGCTATAAGGAGCTACAGATTTGCATGCTGAGAATGTTTTGGTAATATTAGGTCAAACTTAAATATTGCATTTTCTAAATGTTGTTGAAATGGAATATTATGTTAAACCTAAAACAAATATACTATGAAAGTCATATAAAATTACTTATTTGGAAATTGTGGAACATTGTGCAACATTGTGGGAATGTTCTGTGCAACCTGTGCAAATATCACAATAATATTATTGCAAAATACCCAGACAACTCCCATACTTTAAATGGTGTGGGACATTTAAATAACTTGGACCAGGTGTTCTTCTTACAACATTATAGGAATGTCCTGTGCAACCTAACTTAAAACATTGTATGAATGTCATCACAACTGAGCATATTTTGTGTTTTGGTAACGTACGTGTCTCTTGTAATGTTCCCGCACTGTTCCCACAATCTAATTATGTAAATGTTCTGGTAACCTTTAAGTAGTACACAGCGTTGTACGAGATCTTCAGTGTCTTGGCAATTTCTTGCATGGAATAGCCTTCATTTCTCAGAACAAGAATAGACTGACTTGTTTCAGGAGAAAGTACTTCGTTTCTGGCCATTTTGAGCCTGTAATCAAACCCACAAATGCTAATGCTTCAGATACTCAACTAGTCTAAAGAAGGCCAGTTTTATTCCTTCTTTAATCAGGACAACAGTTGTCAGCTGTGCTAACATAATTGCAAAAGGGTTTTCTAATGATCAATTAGCCTTTTAAAATTATAAACTTGAATTAGCTAACACAACATGCCATTGGAACACAGGAGTGATAGTTGCTGATAATGGGCATCTGTACACCTATGTAGATATTCCATAAAAAAATCAGTCGTTTCCAGCTACATTAGTCATTTACAACATTAACAATGTCTACACTGTATTTCTGATCAATTTGATGTTATTATAATGGACAGAAAATGTGATTTTCTTTCAAAAACAAGGACATTTCTAAGTGACCCCAAACTGTTGAACGGTAGTGTATCTCATTCTGGGAATTCTTTGAAGAACAGATTAAATGTGTTCTTGGAACATTCTTGCAACATCAGACAAATGTTTTATACAGTCATCAGCACGACCGGACAGTTTTTGTGTCATGAGAACTTTTTCCTAACAAATGCTCTCGGGGGTTTCACAGAAACAATTTTGATTTTCTGGGAAGACACCTTGTTGGGTTCTAGGGAATCAGTTTGACTAATTTGGTTGACATACCCTGTAGGAGACTTGGACACTGTTATCTTGCATATTCATGATGGCCTCCGAAATCTTGACATCAATGGGTTCCATGACAGACTCGATGTTGAAGGGTCCCTCCAGCCTCTGTGCCACCAGCAACATGGCATCTGTCGAGAGAGAGAGACAGAGTGAGAGACAGAGTGAGAGCGAGAGCGTGCGAGAGATTGAACACGCGCGTGCGAGAGAGAGAGCGAGAGAGCGAGAGAGCGAGAGAGGAATTTAGCCACAATGACTGCCAAAGACTTGAGTTGGAAGACTTATGTGTCCAGAGAAAGCAGATTATCTCCCATTAGCATTCAATGCTTTGCCTTGGTATCACTAAGACAATTAATGTGTCACTTCAGCAAAATGTATTTGTATATTTATGCAACATACAAAACACCTTTATAATTTGCTATTTGTCAATATTCATCATTAACTGTCACACTTGTCTAAGGAAGAAGCAGCATCTCATCACAGCGTCTCATCATTATACTGTATGTGTTTGTCTGTATGTGTTTGGCACTTGAAATAAATTACCACATCCAATCACAGCAATACATAATTGTATATCATGAATGCTTCTGGGTGTATATTACATTTCTATGTAGATCAACTCAATAGATTCAATATAAATGGAGTTATACGAAATAAAAAGAAAAGCGATGATTAGTCGTTGATTTAATAGAATTTCTCAAAGCGAAGCACATTGAGGTCTTATTTACTTTCGCTCCGGGCACGGATGCTATAAGGTCACCACCTCATTAATATCACTGTGTAGACTAAAACCATACGGCAATGTCTGAACTGTATATGATCATCACAACACCGCATTTACTTACAGCATTTTAATCACCCCACACTGGTCTGGAATTATTATAATATCATATGATCCTTGAACCAAAGAGATCAATGATGTTCAATTCAGAAGGGGTATTGTCACACATACAATATCACACTGTCTTTCTTAGTAATTATACTGTATAAGAACATTTCCTGATTCTCATTGCGGTCTTAGCCCTCCGGAGTTGCCCTTTACAAAACCATGAGCTAATTGTTATTGTCACGGAACAGAGCTGCTGTGCTCTATCTTGGGGGGATATCCATGTTAATGTGGGACTGGGACTGTCTGTCTCTCTGTGTAATGACAGTTTGGAGTGGGAGTGGAGATCCACAGGCATATGGGGACCTGGCCAGCTAGTAGCCCCAAAGGGGAACAGCGAGGCCTGGGTAACACTGCTCTAGGGCTCTTGTAGAACTTCTCAGTCATGCCCAGGCAGTCTCAGCCAGTAGACCTCCCAGGACAGGACCTCACCACCCACACACTGTCATAATTACTCTGTCATTACCTATCTACTGAATGAAGTAATAATTTAATTTAGGGAATGGAAAACCATTGACCACAAGTCATACATTGATATGCATTACCATGATGTTTTTCCCAGGCGTGTAAACCTTCCCAAAATCACAGGTCATTTATTGTTCAAATACATAAAAAAATTGGTTCTATGATGCGGCTTTGTGTTACAAATCCTTTGGCTTGCTGCCACAGTCTCCTCTTCATCATTCAATAAGCTGTTTTTGAGAACATTTGTTGATTACCATGCTCAAATGGCAGAACTACAATAGCCTGTAATCATAACAAGATTAACAATTTGTTGACGCATTCTTTTCCATAAACATTGAAATGACTGGTTTGGAAAACATTGCTTACTTGTGTAAAATTATGTAAAAAGGGAAGCTTTGATGATTTCTTTGGATTTCAAATAAGTTCTAATCGTGAAACTCCCAGTCTCCCATAACTACTTTAGATGTTTGCAGAATGGGCCACAGTGGTCTTTGGGGACCTGCTATCACTAATGGTAAGGAGAAGAGCTGGCTGGGCAACATTACCTCAGTCATCTCTGGTGCCATTTCCTTTCCAATTATGTCTGAAGTCGGCCCTTTGAAGAGCACTTGTGTTTGTTTACACTGGGGCGGCAGATAGCCTGTGATGCTTGGTCACAAATCCATCAGCACACTGGCTAAGGTCAGGGGTCAGGGACTAACTAGGTTCTTTTTGGTTTCCTAGCTGAAGTCTGTGAAGTACCCACAAGCAAAATGAAGCTCACCGTATATTTTCATGTCGTAAGGCAATGACACGTTACATTCAAAGAACGTATGTCAACAAAGCTTTACGTACACACATTGCTAAATCTAACAATGTCAGTATCCAAGCTAATAATGTAAATGTAATCTGAATGCATGCAGCAGGCCTCAGGTATAATGTAGAGAAAAATAAAGGTCACACACTCAAATTAAAATGTTCAAAAAGTGACAATCCAGGTCAGGGCAGTCAGTGGCGAGCTCCTCCACAGATCTCCCATGCAGAGAGTGAATGGAGTTGCCTTCAGCAGCACAAGGAAGATGGCAATCTTTCCCAGCCATGTGGAGTTAAGATATGTTTATCAGATGGGCACTACAAACACAGGGAGCCCAGGATGCAACGCCTCATCCCACACAATCCCCAAAGAGAGAGAGAAAGAGAGAGGGGTGAAGAGAGAGAGGAGTGAAGAGAGAGAGAGCATGCAAAGAGAGAGAGAGAATGAGAGAGAGAATGAGAGAGAGAGAGAGAGAGAGAGAGAGAGAGAGAGAGAGAGAGAGAGAGAGAGAGAGAGAGAGAGAGAGAGAGAGAGAGAGAGAGAGAGAGAGAGAGAGAGAGAGAGAGAGAGAGAGAGAGAGAGAGAGAGAATGAGAGAATGAGAGAGAGAGAGACTGGTGTAGTGTGTACTGCTAGCGAGGAGCCAAGACAGTGATGCTGATTGGGTCAAGTCAGGGCAGGGCAGGACAGGGCAGTCAAATTGCAGTTAGCCACAGTGCTGCGTCTCTGAGGAGAAGGAGGCACGCGGTAGCGCTCTCTACCTACATGGAGAATTAATGAGTCTCATTTATGAGGAGAGCACAGAGTCTGGTCCACTGTGACTGGGCTGCTACTCCTGCGTGCCAAGCTCAGCTCTCCCTGCTTCACTTTTGTAGTGTGGAGATAGGCCACCGGCCAACAGGATGAAATCTGGTTATCATCACCACACAGCCATGAAAATAGCGCCCATCTTGTCCTATTTTGAGACAGGAGGCCAAAAATGATGATGAGGGAGCTGTTAGCGACAGTAGTTTCTTCCAACATGAACGCACTAAAGGAAAGACAGTATTTTCCTGAAATTGAATTATATAAACATAGCATTTTTTAGAGGCATGTTCATTTATTTGAATTGAACACTCTATTACAGTAAATTGTAATACAACCACACAAAAAGGAAAACCCTGTCCTACAGACAATCTCCTATTTTCAGCTATCGAAATTGTTGCCCCTAAAATAGAGGCTATCTGCTAGAAAAGCTCCAGCAGACAAGGACAAATAAGGAAAGTGAAAAGGCCCATGTATGGCTCTTTACCTCTGAAGAGATCCCTGAGATGAAAAATGGCTCTCATGTAATTTGGATTCTGTAAAGCATAGCTCATCTGTGGTTCACTCAGCCAACTAATGGTGTTATATGACACCGTAGAAGAAAATGGGCAGGGGAAAGCATATTGTTCCTTGGTCACAATTTGTCCTGATAAAAAAGTCCTTGAGCACACATACGAGCGCGTGCACATGGTGTGCCTGTACGCACGCACGCACGCACGACACACACACAGACACCAGAGAGAAACAGATGAGACTATCCACAGCTCTTTTGAAATATTCATAGCAATGATACAGATAAAAAAAGACCTTCCAAGATTGGCTGAGTTAAATCTTTTTCTATCAAGCCATAAAAGCTTTGCGCACATGGTAATTGCCTTTCCAAAACACCCATTTATTTCCTAAAAGCTCTCTATTCATTCACAGAGTTTTCAAATGGCCACACCACACCAGATAGTAACAAATTCCTGATACCAATGTTCTGTGGAGACTTGTTCTTTTGTTTTTTTCTAGCTGTGCAGAAACACAAAGCAACAGACACTTGATTTTCTGCCTGATTCATAGATCAGACAGGCTATTTGACTTGAAATGCATACACATAGAGTTAAATCAAATGTAACACGCAAGAAGGTAGTTGTTGCTGGTTTGAATGTATGTCTGGGGGAGATTTAAATGTGCACATCTGATCGCGTGAACCCAAACGCTGACGCCACCGGCACTTCTATCATGTTCAGGTCTACAACTGGAGGTCTGACACAGGTTGCCTTTAATCTCGGGATAACACTGGGGAAATGGACTCGTTTTAAAACCCACCCATGGATATTTCATTGACAGATAAAACGATCTGCATAAGAAGACGTCCTCCCCGGGCGAACGACAAAAAATAAGGCCCCTCGCGACGAGCAGTAATCCTATGAGTCTCATGAGGATATGGATCGGAGAGACAACTCTTGCACACTATTCAAAGACTGTTGAAGTGCATTGAAAGTATACCATTGAAACTTTTGAAATAGCGCCACTTGTAAAGTAGGACCAAATTCCCTGGGGTTTGAGCATAAATGTATCGAGCAATTAGGCATAATTTATGACAATTGTGTTTTATCTGATAATAGACAAATAGAAGGAAACGATGACATAGGTAGAAACTGATTATATCCTTTGAGCTGCACTACTATTCTGATGTAGTTCTTCAAAGCAAAAAACACTTGAGTCCTGGCATGCATCCTGTTTGGGCAGAAACTATTGGAATTAAAGCCGATTATCTAACATTTCCACTTGCTTATTAAACCTACATGAGTGATCATTGCCTTCAGCAACACAGAATAGCAACCTATACTGAATTTACGTACTAAACAGGAAAATAAATGCAAGTGTTAATCAGATTTGTCTTCATATCCTACATGCAATTATCAGTTGTAACTGTATAATAGCTCATAATAAGCATGTATTTTTAGCTATAGAAAACCTACGTTCTCAGGAGCACCAGTGATTTGCTAGTCCTAATGAAATTCTGCAGCAGAACCCAATAGCAAGCCATTCTCCAACGGATCCCGTTACTAATGGGGTGAGGGATGTCATGGGGATTGTCTTTGAACCGAGCATCTGTCCAATGATCTCTAATGCAGGCTGACAGGGGTGTTTCAACGATTTTGTCCACAAATATGTAGAGGAAATCCTTGCTTCCAGTCGACATCAATTTTCTCCTCGTAAAACCACATATTTGAGAAGTTGCTAACACATGATTACCACAAAACCCAAACATGATCTGGACAAAGTATCACCTGCTGAACCCCTCTGAAATCAGAAAAGGAACGGATGTGACGACGCAATGAAAATGATTTATTTCCCCCGCAATGACTCCAGCAGTCATTATGACACCCATTTTTCTCTATATTCGGCAACTCTTTTACAAATCTTGTTCAAAATGATGGTGAGAAAGTCATTCCATTCAGGTGAATTATGATTATGTCTGAGCAACAGGTTCACAACCACTGTTTTCACACACTGCTGCCTTACTTCATCGAGAAAACACACAAAACAAATGCTTTCTTGCTGCGATGTCTGACTTCAATCTGGCAACAGATTACGTAAAGACATTATTTCACAGGCTCTACCTACAGTACATCAGGAATGTATTCTTAATGTGTTTGGGTTTGTGTTCTAGCAAGGCAGGGCTCATTAAAGAAGCAATTTCTTCTAACAGCTTTGACTATCCAACCCTCACCTTTCCCCACAGCTAGGGACATTAATGGATTCCAGGATTCTATCAACTGTGGTCACATATCACAAAGGGTATAAGATTACTTATTTGTATTTGCTTAACCCCGTGTCCCTGTGTGGTGGAAGTGGCCACAAAGATTAGTCCGAGAGCAAACAACCATTATAAACCCATTTATCCATTCCAGTGGTGGGGTGAAATAGCACTGGGAGACCATGCTAAATCGCCCCCTGCTCAGAGGTCTGCATGCATCACCAGGAGGGGAAAGTTCAGACCTCACTGATTTAGCTATAGGCAGAGAGGAAAACTAAAACAATCTAATGGAACGGAATAGATGGTTTTATACTTAAGGTTGGTTCCGTTGCTACATCGCATCACAAAGGGATAAAATACAATTTCAGGGCAAGGAAACTGATGTTGACAGTCAGATGAGCTATCAAAATGAATCTTCATATTCAATGAATTCCTCGGTCTCCTCAGCAGTGGGTGGTACGAGTCTCTACACCTACATGATGCTGTCTAAATCACAGCTCTCGAATGAGACCTCATGGCACCTGGCCTGGGTCTACTGCTGAAGATACGTGGTTCTCTCTCTCTCTCTCTCTCTCTCTCTCTCTCTCTCTCTCTCTCTCTCTCTCTCTCTCTCTCTCTCTCTCTCTCTCTCTCTCTCTCTCACCCACACCACCCCTGATTGCACCTTTCAGTTTTATTATTAGATACAGTATCAAATTTCAGGTCAACTCCGGCATTTCTTCTATGCATAAAGCCAGGACTTACACAAGCTAAAGAGTGAGCAACAGAGAGAGGTAAGCTGCGCAGACTATCACTAAACAGAATCCAGACAGGGATGCTACATGTCTTTTCCAACTCACTTCTCTTTTGTCGTGAAATGCCAGTTGTCTGCCTGATACAAAGACAATTACATCCATCATAATGACCCATTAGTACTGCAGATCCAAGGCGGAGTATGAAATGTCGCTTCGAATGATGTATCTGCCGTTTTTGTACTTCAGTCAGAGAGTTCCGTCTCAAAGTACAAGTGATTCTATCCTATTTTTGGAGACGGAAAAGCATGATCATCACAAATAATAAGCAGCACACCATGCAAGTGACTGGTGCACACCTAGAGTCCTATGTCCTATGAGAGAGAGAGACGGACATAGCTTAATGAAACACTGTTGCGTTTAGGTCCCTACTTCATTAGCTGCTGTGGTGTTGAGGCATAAGTGGCAATTCATTATATCCATGTTTAAACCTATGTAAGGACACACAGTTAATTAACAATATGATCACTATTTCCATTTCCTTTAGTGCGGTGCCCTTGCAGAAGAGGACATCTTTTGGCCCAGTTGTCTCATTCTCAGCCACGGGCAGTCCTCTAGTGGCGTGTTGCTGAGATTATTTATTTTCCCTTCCTCTTCTATATTTTATTAATGAGGAAATCTTCACAAAGGACAGGAAATGTTTTTCATGAATTGTGAGGTTGTGACTGTCTCCAGTTACCCCGGTGAAACAAATCACGCAATTAAAAAGAAATGAGCAAATAAAATCAATGCAGATCACTTACACTGTGGTGACCTACGGCCTCTAGAGAGAACGATCCTAGTCAGTATTGCAATGAAGCACAAATAATAGAAGAAAAAGCCGTGGCACCGCTGTGTAAGTACACCTTTGGATGGTCCCAGAGTATTAGCACATGGGTAGGGCCTAGTCTTGTGTGCATTGCGGTAGTCAAGCAGGAAGGAGAATCACTTTCTATCACCTGTCAACAAACACACACAAAAAAACCGATAATGACACGTGGGGTGTAAACTAGAGAGGGCCACATATATCACCACAGCATGTGACGGATGTTCAAACGCCATAGGCTGATCGAGACATCAATTCTCTAGGACAGCCAAATACATAACCTCTTAAAAAGTGTTTCAGATATATGACATTTTTAAAACATTATTCAATAAAAAAAAGGACGATTCCCTTATATGAAAACACTTCAAAGGCACCTCAAAGACATGCAAATATAAACAGCCATCCCACAAACTGAGATTCGATGCATATTTCAAGCCTAATGTATCATGTAAACCAAAACCCTGGAGGAGTTGGTGAATCCAGCATACTGTATGTTCAGTGATGAGTGTTCAGGTGTGAACTGACAGATGTTCGGTTAGCTTCCCCAACGCTTCAGATGATTCATCCCATCAAAAAAAAAAAAAAACATCTGACTTCTCATCTAATCTTACTTCACATGCCATTCATCTACTGCTTTTCTATTACTTGTAGATAATATGAACATACATTTTGTAAAACAAAACAAACCCGGGATTGATCTGATTCACATGCATGCCATAATTCTGTTTCAGGGATGAATGCAGAACGCAGGTTGAATAAAGGATGATGTCTGCCACCTGTTTCCATAATTCATAGCCTGAGCCACTTGTGTTGATTTTTTTTCATGCAAAATAGCAAGAGGTCAGAACAAGTGGTTCCAATGGGAACAAATGGATTAGAGACTGGCTAGTCAGTGGAACCAATATTATCCATGATTTATGCCTTCGGTTTGAATTACATGAATACTTGAGGAGGGAAAACAAAACCCATTTTGCTTGAATTCAGCTGACAGATTTGCATATTTAAACATGGGTCCTTTATACTGTCTGATTCATGTTTGATTGGCAGGCAGGTATGCATAGATAAAACCTCTGAAAATGATCTTCAAGGCTGTAATGTTTAATCTGATACCATTTAACACTTGGTTTAGTCTGGAAATGTGTTATTAAAATTGACTTGGCTACTCTACTGATATTTTGATATGACAGATTTTGATATTATGCCATATATTTTTGGTATTATGACATTTGATGTGTATGACAACAGTGCCATGACCTCCTACGATCAATCAATCTCTATAGGTACAGCACCTTTCCACTCCTGTAATTCAGCCCTTTTCCTTTAGCCTGAAATAATCAAACGAAGTTCCGCTTATTTTAGCCATGAATTCTACTAGACTCACTGAACATTTCACATGTTGTTCTACGTGAAATACCTCAGTCATATTTCATTTGCTTGGCCCATTTGCTTCCCGCCTAAGGCGAGAAAAGGGAAAGAAGAAAAAGTACAAACCTGCTGGTCTTGCCACCTGAGAGAGAAATAAAATAAAACAAACCACATTTTATTTTCTGAAATAAATGACTGAAAGCAAGTTCCTGCAAGGGTATACAATTTGGGTTGGGTTGGCAGTGAGGTCTGGCTATGTACAATAAAATATACAAAAACACACAGAACTCAACTGATTTGTCGCGGCACATACTAATAGTCCCATCGCTCGTAGTACACAGTGCCAAGCTTCAACTCTATTTTCATAAATAACATATTGAAACCCTTCCAGAGAGGAACAAGAACATTCAGACACACCAATATAATGGGAGCTTTATACAGCCTCTCGTCTTTTCCCCCCTGTCTTCGACTATGCATAAACGGAAGCCGCGCATTGGCACACAGCTATTATAAGAAGAGATGGATGTTTTGGAGCATTCCATATTTCGCTAGCTAGACTGAATGAATGGAAGCAGAAGCACAGCTGCACTGAATGAACATCTGTTTTGGCCTGCTTTTGGCAGAGGCACCAAAGCCCCTCCTCTGCCCCCCCCCCCCCACCACACATTCACACTGAGGATAAATGAAGGTTAGGCTGAGGGTAATGTGAATGGCTGTCTTTTTGTCCAACTTTTGTCAGAAGTTCCAATGCACTGTGTCAGAGAGTGTTATTTTCTGCTGGTGGAGCTCTAGCAGTGAGGAGGTGCTGAGGGAAAAATCATTGCTATCGGGAGCTCAGCTTCCAGCTGTAAAGGATTTCTCACTCCTTGGTTGAATTAGCTTTTCACCTTTCCGGTATCTCGTCTTCTCTGGTCAGCGGAGCAGACATACGCTGTTGGGCGAGATAGATGCTACTGGAATCAAGATGAATATCTTTACTTAAGCTCTGTTGCCAGTTCCATGTCAGTCTCCCAGGCTTTTGTGTTTTATTTCACTCTAAAGCCCTGTAGACGCCAGCTTCTCCCATTCTATTCACATTAACTGGAATAGCTAAAGGTTTTCATGTGAGTTAAAGTATATTACTACAATGTAGCCCTATACGTGGATGAAAAGACATGTTCAAGAGTATGATAATCCTATATTGGTTTGTGAGCTTGTATGCAAACTCAATGGATTTCAGCATCACGGCAAAAACCGCCAATGCCCTACGCTGCAAAGCAAAAGCCTGCGTACGATCATCCGGCACATGTGAAAGAAGAAACCCGCGTTATTGGAGTTTGGAGTTCATTTTCACGGGGTCTATCCTCCTCTCAACTACTTAAGGAACAGTGAGAAGCACAGGGGACATTTGGCAGACACGCAATCACTATTGTAGGCTGTGAAAGCCCAATCGATATCCTCTGTGCGGTTGGACCTTGAGCTAATTGAAAATCTTTCAGCCTATAATGAATATGAAATGTCAGAGAGCCAAAATATATGAACTGACATTTAATCTCCACCCCTGGAACAATACTCCAATTGAAAGTATGGAAATGTTGACATCTAGAAAAAACACAGTATTTCAGTTAGACCACCCAATTATCAAATAGAAGGACATAAAACGTAAAACTGTTAGATAAATCGTATAAATCTTGTACTGCTGGACCTTTACTGTAGTGACTGATGTAGCCTACAGTAGAGAGCTATTGAAGTGGCCAAGCTCTGTAACAGCGAATTGTACAGTGCATATACAGTAAACCCACACCATCAGCTCTACATTTAGTCCTGGGTAACAAGACTCTAATAGTCAACCTGATGCTACCATTGAATATTAATCTGACGGATGTCACACTGCTCCACCAACACCTCAATGCGCTGTACTTTACATTGGGCCTCCGATGTTCTGACATGGAACAACTATCGAGAGAGCTGTGGCCCCATTTCAGCTGCTTGTTTCTGACAGCAGCATGCTTGTCATGTGTCTCTAAAGAGCAGATCGCAGCTCGACTGCTCGGCTTTAGTTCACTTCAGCAGTCTTGACATATCTGAATGAAAGCTCCAAACTGAATTAGGTAAAGTCTATTAAAAAAAATAACTGCCATGTTGTATTCATGTTTGTAATCTCCCCGAGTTAAACGAGCTCCTGTTGAACTGCTTTCCACAAAGCTCAGCGTTTCCCACAGTGTGCTACTATCCCACAGCAAGTCCCCAATTAACACAGCATGAGCCCACCAGCCAATGAGTTATGGCGTTTTCATCCAGTATAAATTGTCAAAGAAAAAATGAAGATTCAAACAGTAAAACGAAAATGTACCTTCTTATTACAGTGCCCAAGTTGTGTCCACGGGACTCAACACAGACAAATAAAACATGAATGACATCTTACCGTAAAATGAAAAACACAGACAAAACAATTCAACACAGCACACATTTTTTATACAAAGGCAAAGGGAGGGGTCTTACCGATGTACTGGTTCCACTCTGGGTCCAGATCGGCCTGGTTGGCGAGACAGCCCTTCATGACGTTCAGACAATAGTTGTTACAGGGCTTCACGGAGGGCATGGCTTGGCAGTATGGGCAGTACATCATCTTGGTCAGTGCTCGGATACACGCTGGGGTGCTGCTCACCTAGTGGGTGGATATAGTGTCAGAGTAAAGATCAGCTGCATAACAGATACGATATACTGTTTTACACAGATACGATATACTGTTTTACACATAGGATACAGCAAACTGTAATTTCCTATCTTGGATGAATAATAAGATACTAGCTGGCTAAGAAAGCTAACAGGAAGTAAAACTATGTTCTACATAAACCAGTATGATTCCTCCCAGGCAACATTTCTGTCCAGATTGAGGGCCCTTTACCAGGATCACAGCAGAGTGAGTGACTGGGAGAACAGTAGGAGCATTCTACTGTGCTTTCTGTTTTCAATAGAGCACTACAACACAATTCTCATGAGGTCAAATGAAGTCCGAGAATGTCAGGCTTAAGACACTGTTTAAAATGCAAAAAGACACGCCGGCTGCTCCACTGTCCTTACATCTATGGCGCTCAACAGAAGCTCAGCATACATAAACAGGAACGACATGAACAACAGTTGTATCTGGCGAAATTGAAAATATGTGAAAAATACAGCACCAGATTTGTTTGGTCAATAATGCAAATATCAACATATTTTTTCTTTGAAGTCAAGGCTCCAGGGTAATGGCTAATGGCTTTATCTATTTAACAAACACCAACACAGACAGGCCCTTAATAATAATTTCTTAACCTTGTTACTGCATCTCAGGCCTATGTGAAAAAGCAATTCCCTAACCACCATTTCTGTCAGTGCATCAGTTTGCTTGTGTGTGTGTGTGTGTGTGTGTGTGTGTGTGTGTGTGTGTGTGTGTGTGTGTGTGTGTGTGTGTGTGTGTGTGTGTGTGTGTGTGTGTGTGTGTGTGTGTGTGTGTGTGTGTGTGTGTGTGTGTGTGTGTGTGTGTGTGTGTGTGTGTGTGTGTGTAAGTGGATGCCTACATGTTTTATGCATTTTATTGCAGTAGTGTCTGAGCTTCTTGTTACTCTGGCCAAAATACACTACATGACCAAAAGTATGTGGACATGTGCTCATTGAGCATCTCATTCCAAAATCATGGGCATTATTATGGAGTTGGTCCCCCCTTTGCTGCTATAACAGCCTCCATTCTTCTGGAAAGACTTTCCACGTGATGTTAGAACATTGCTGAGGGGGACTTGCTTCCATTCAGCCACAAGAGCATTAGCGGGGTCGGGCACTGATGTTGGGTGATTAGGCCTGGCTCGCAGTCGACGTTCCAATTCATCCCAAATGTGTTTGATGGGGTTGAGGTCAGGGCGCTGTGTAGGCCAGTCAAGTTCTTCCACACTGATCTCGACAAACCATTTCTGTATGGACCTTGCTTTGTGCAAAAGGGCATTATCGTGCTGAAACAGGAAAGGGCATTCCCCATACTGTTGCCACAAATTTGGAAGCACAGAATAGTCTAGAATGTCATTGTATGCTGTAGTGTTAAGATTTCCCTTCACTGGATCTAAGGAGCCTAGGCCAAACCATTAAAAACAGCCCCAGACCATTATTCCACCTCCACCAAACTTTAGAATTAGCTATACTCATTCGGGCAGGTAGTGTTCTAGGACAGATCATTTTTACGCGCTACGTGCTTCAGCACTCAACAGTTCCGTTCTTTGGGTTTGTGTGGCCTACCACTTCGCGGCTGAGGCGTTGTTGCTCCACAATAACAGCACTTACAGTTGACCGGGAAAGCTCTAGCAGGGCAGATATTTGACGAACTGACTTGTTGGAAAGGTGGCATCCTATGACGGTGCCACATTGAAAGTCACTGAGCTCTTCAGTAAGCCCATTCTACTGCCAATGTTTGTCTCTGGAGATTGCATGGCTGATGTACTCTATTTTATACATAAAATAGAGTATGAAATAGCCAAATCCACTCATTTGAAGGGGTGTCCACATACCTTTGTATATACTGTATACTGTAGATACAATAACACATTCCTATTTCGTCAGGTTAATCTCAACATCTTTAAAATAATAAAGGAAACACCCAGTCTCTGTTCTGAATGAAGTATAATTTTACACAACGCCCAAAATATCTTGTGTATTTCCAATGTGAGCAGATATACTAGTCTAAACTTCCCAAAGTACCCAGACACTGCATGAATGAGGTGAGAGAAGAGGCACAGCTTGGCTGGAAGTCTGTGTTTTGAGTGGTTTCTGAGCTGTCTTCATGTTTGATGTGATTGGACCCCTGTCTCTCTCAACCCAACAGTGAGGATCTGCTGAGGGGAAGGCAAGGCGGAGGCATCAACAGCCTCCACCGAGTCAGGCTTGAAGACAAGGATCAAACAAACACACACACACACACGCTGACTGACTGATACGCCTCAAACATCTACTGCTAGCTTCCTCCGTCATTGGCTTGACTTATGACAACAGTCTGATGCTGATCACTCAAACAATGTCATGTACCCACTGACATCCAAAGGAACTCACAGGTGTGGGGTCTGCGAGTTGAAGATATCAAGGGGGTAATCGTTTATTTAGATTCTCTGCTACCTGTGGTGGCTATACAGTATCTGCCTTCAATATTTGTGACATTTCAGATTGCTTTGTTCTGCAGTTGCATAGCAACTGTTGGTGAATACAATTCATTCATTTCATATGGATGCGATAAAAATAAGTATTTTTCAGATTCTAAGATCTTAAAAGGGTCATTTGAACCTGAAATCCACTTAATTTTAAAATACTCCACTGGAAGAATGTGCATGTCCGTACAGTAAGACATGGTATAGGGTTGCTTCCCCCTTTTTCAATTTGCAGAACTGACACCTGACAAATGCTACCCTTCCCCACAAATGGCGTTGGTGCAGACCAGCACTTAGTATGTTGCCATAATGTCTGCTCGACTCTCCCCTATCTCTCCCTGGACTGCTTGCTCCTTTGAGCGCATTACACCATTTGCAGAGCAGGTATTATTCTAATGATACAGGCTCATCAAAGCACGTCCTATTATTAGAATCAATCAATAGCCACATCACTGCTTTGCAACACTGAATAACAGAAATACACGGTGTACCCATAATGAGAATGCAGTCTTTGATACTTTGAGAACATTTTGAAGCCTTGATATATCCTTGGGTATATCTTTTCATATCAGAGGTTTAGAAAAATGGGTAAACACCAAGCCTACGCTGGTATTTATGCTGTAATAAGTGTAATTGAATGCCAAACTCTGATTGATCATGGGTAAACTAAACTGCCAGGCGATATATAACGTGTGTCTCTAGTTACTCAGGCAGTGCCTCCAGTCAAAAAGCTGAGTGTCTTTGTCAAAAACTGTGAACTGCTGGGATGTGATGTACTACACCAGCTCCTTTAACTCAATAAAGTCCCCCAGCAGCACTCGGCATAGATGTCACATCTCACTGTAGCCGGGTGCCAGGACACCTCCTCTGGGGTGTCTTATTCCATTATGCTTACACCCAATCTCTTCTGATGAGTTGAGGCCCCGTGGATCACAGCGCCTTTGCCCCCGCCACATGACCTGTGTCTCAGGTCCCTGGGTAATGTCAGAGGTGAGGTGGGGACATGGCGGCTGCCAGGGAACCCAGGATGTGTGTCAATACCACAGATGCTAACAACTCATCCCCAGGGTTTGCTCATAGAGAGGGTTTCAATCAGGCTGCCCTGGCTGGAAATGGGGAACTGATATGGCCTGGAGGTGCATGACGTGATCACACATGATTGTGGTTCACAGAGTTCATCATGCTTGCTGGTAATGAATGGCCCGCAGTGGAAAGGTTGAGTTTGTTGGATGTTCATGGGTTATACATCTGATTCTCCGCAGGCAGCCAAATCACCTTGGGTTTCCTCGTGCCTTTGACCGTATAATACTGTAGCTGCGCTAAGATCCCCATGACGCATATCCTATTTATCATGAATTATGATGAACATAAACCCATTGACCAGCAACAGTTGCATAAGGACTCAATTTCCAAACAGGATATTAACTGTTTTCTAGCCTTGATGTCCAGGCTTCTCCTCGGACTACGCAGAACAGTTTACACAGTATTGTAACAAACGCATGCAATTCCGCTAAATTGCTTGTGACCACCGAAGCAGGGGAAGCAAATTGTATCTATAAGGCCAGTGTTCTAATGTTGATATTAACTGTGAACACGATCTAGAAAACAGTTGTTTTTGTTGTTGAGTGGAGCAAATACCAAGCATACATCTCTTGCTATGCCTTTAATCTTCCTTTGCACTGGATCGAAACTACACACACTCCTAAGGCAGTGATATACTGCAGCAACAGCTAGCTGCATTAAGATTATATCACATCAAACAGAATACTTACAGAAAGATTAATGGGGACGGTATACAGACTTAACAAATATTGGACGATAGAGATACAAACATCCATAGCAAATAATATTTCCTCGTAGCTTGGAGACAGATACTCTTCCCATGCTTAAGAATTCCTTGTGAATAACGGGAGGCCCCATCAGTAGTCATTATAGAGCACTCGAGAGGGCAGGCCTGAGCCTCAACCCAAAAGCCCATAGGCCCATACAAAGAGGTGGTGCTGGTGGTAAAGTCAGTGGTAAGTCAGTAATATTATACTGTAGGGGATCTTCTGGGAGAGAACAAAACCTCACCCAGAAAGTAAATTAGAACACCTTCAGCTTGTTCAAGAATGTGTTGGATTCTGTTAAAAGCCTACTTCTTTCCGCACCAGTAAAATTCATTCCAACACCAACTCCAACACCAACAAATTGCTCCGTTTTATGATCTCAGGTTTTGGAATTAAATGTTTATATGTGATAATGATGGATCCAACACAATCAGTCCATTGTTCAATTCTGGGAAAAGTTTTGATATAAATCTATGACAATAATTGTACATTATACAATTGGGTCAAAGGATTCAGGAGAAAATTCCCTTTTTCAATGGGAAGTGGTGTATTCCTTATCAGAATTAGCATTCTCACCGCTGCACAATAGCAGCAAATTAGGCAAAAGCTATAAAAAAAAACTAAACTCATGAAAAAATACTACAATTTACTAAAGAATACTACAGTACTTACTATAGAATTCTAATATTCTATAGTAAACTGTATATTGTAGAATACTGTCACACCCTGATATGTTTCACCTGTCCTTGTGATTGTCTCCACCCCCCTCCAGGTGTCACCCATCTTCCCTTTTACCTTCTGTGTATGTACAGTTGAAGACGGAGGTTTACATACACCTTAGCCAAATACATTTCAACCCGGTTTTTCACAATTCCTGACATGTAATCCTAGTAAAAAAGTCCATGTCTTTGGTCAGTTAGGATCACCACTTATTTTTAAGAATGTGAAATGTCAAAATAATAATAGAGAAAATGAGTTCTTCCAGCTTTTATTTCTTTCATCACATTCCCAGTGGGTCAGAAGTTTACATACAGTCAATTTGTATTTGGTAGCATTGCCTTTCAAATTTTTTACTTGGGTCAAACGTTTCGGGTAGGCTTCCACAAGCTTCCCACAATAAGTTGGGTGAATTCTGGCCCATTGATCCTCCTGACAGAGCTGGTGTAATTGAGTCAGGTTTGTAGGCCTCCTTGCTCGCACATGCTTTTTCAGTTCTGCCCACAAATTTTCTATAGGATTGACGTCAGGGCTTTGTGATGGCCACTCCAATACCTTGACTTTGTTGTCCTTAAGCCATTTGCTACAACTTTGGAAGTATGCTTGGGGTCATTGTCCATTTGGAAGACCCATTTGCGACCAAGCTTTAAATTCTTGACTGATGTCTTGAGATGTTGCTTCAATATATCCAGATAATTTTCCTTCCTCATGAAGCCATCTTTTGTGAAGTGCACCCGTCCCTCCAGCAGCAAAGCACCCCCACAACATGATGCTGCCACCCCTTTTTCCTCCAAACATAACGATGGTCATTTTGGCCAAACAGTTCTATTTTTATTTCATCAGACCAGAGGACATTTCTCCAAAAAGTACGATCTTTGTCCCCATGTGCAGTTGCAAACCGTAGTCTGGCTTTTTAATGGCGGTTTTGGAGCAGTGGCTTCTTCCTTGCTGAGCGGCCTTTCAGGTTATGTCGATATAGGACTCGTTTTACAGTGGATATTGATACTTTTGTACCTGTTTCCTCCAGCATCTTCACAAGGTCATTTGCTGTTGTACTGGGATCGATTTGCACTTTTCACACCAAAGTAAGTTAATCTCAAGAAGACAGAACGTGTCTCCTTCCTGAGCGGTATGACGGCTTCGTGGTCCCATGGTGTTGACACTTGGGTACTATTGTTTGAACAGATGAACGTGGTACCTTCAGGCATTTGGAAATTGCTCTCAAGGATGAACCAGACTTAATTAATTGATTATAAATTAATTATAAGTGAAATAATCTATCTGTAAACAATTGTTGGAAAAATTACTTGTGTCATCCTAAAAATGAGTTTTAATGACTCCAACCTAAGTGTATGTTAACTTCCGACTTCACCTGTATACCTGTGTTCTCTGTTTGTCAGTTGTCCATTCATCTTGTCTCGTCAAGTCTACCTGCGTGTTTTTCCATGCTCCTGCTTTTTCCAAGTTTCTAGTCCTCCCGGTTCTGACCTTTGCCTGCTCTGACACTGAGCCCACCTGCCTGACCATTCAGCCTGCCCTGACACTGAGCCTGCCTGCCACTCTGTACCTCCTGGACTCTGACCAGGTTTATGATCTTTTGCCTGTCCACGACCCGTCTCTTGCCTGCCCCTTGTTTTATAATAAATATCAGAGCCTCGAACCATCTGCCTCCCTTGTCTGCATCTGCGTCTCGCCCTGTATCGTTATAGAATACTGTTATCCACACTGTATTTTCCCTCAATCCTTTGTAGTACTTACTATATAATTGTGTAGTATACTGTAGAATAATATACTCCACTCTGTAGTATCCCTCGAACGTTTAGTGCTTACTATAGAATCTTGTAGTACACTGTATAATACTACAAAATGATCTTCAATGCTGTAATGTTTAATCTGATACCATTTAACACCTGGTTTAGTCTAGAAATATATTGGTAACATTTTCTTGGCTACTGTACTGAAATTTGTATATGTTTTGTACACCAAGTGTATGTTTGATTTGCAGGCAGGTACGCATAGACAAAAGCCTCAAAATGATATTCAACGCTCCCACCCCTGGTAACATTTTCTTGGCTACTGTACACACACACACACACACACACACACACACACACACACACACACACACACACACACACACACACACACACACACACACACACACACACACACACACACACACACACACACACACACACACACACACACACACACACACACACACACACACACACACACACACACACACACACACTACTGGTCAAATGTTTTAGAACCTACTCATTCAAGGGTTTTTCTTTATTTGTACTATTGTTTTACTACTACTTCATGAAGCTGGTTGAGAGAACGCCAAGAGTGTGCAAAGCTGTCATCAAGGCACAGAGTGGCAATTTGAAGAATCTCAAATAAAAAAATAATTTACAATTTGTTTAAAAAAATGGTTACCACATGATTCCCTATGTGTTATTTCTTAGTGTTGATGTCTTCACTATTATTCACAAAGTAGAAGATAGTAAAAATAAAGAAAAACCCTTGAATGAGTTGGTGTTCTAAAACTTTTGACTGGTAGTGTGAGCTGTCTCACAAGTCCTCAACTGGCAGCTTCATTAAATAGTAGCTGCAAAACACCGGTCTTAACGTCAACAGTGAAGAGGCGACTCCGGGATGCTGGCCTTCTAGGCAGAGTTGCAAAGAAAAAGCCAAATCTCAGACTGGCCAATAAAAAGAAAAGAATAAGATGGGCAAAAGAACACAAACACTGGACAGAGGAATTCTGCCTAGAAGGTCAGCATCCCGGAGTCTTCCCTTCACTGTTGACGTTGAGACTGTGTTTTGCAGGTACTATTTAATGAAGCTGCCAGTTGAGTACTTGTGAGGCGTCTGTTTCTCAAATTAGACACAATAATGTACTTGTACTCTTACTCAGTTGTGCACCGGGACCTCCCACTCCTCCTATTCTGGTTAGAGACAGTTTGTGCTGTTCTGTTCTGTGAGTAGTACACAGCGTTGTACGAGATCTTCAGCTTCATGAAAATGTATCGCATGGAATAGCCTTCATATCTCAGAACAAGAATAGACTGACGAGTTTCAGAAGAAAGTTATTTGTTCCTGGCCATTTTGAGTCTTTAATAGAACCCACAAATGCTGATGCTCCAGATACTCAACTAGCCTACAGAAAGCCAGTTTTATTGCTTATTTTATCAGGACAACAGTTTTCAGCTGTGCTAACATAATTGCAAAAGGGTTTTCCAGTGATCAATTAGCCTTTTAAAATGATACACTTGGATTAGCTAACACAGCGTGTCATTGGAACAGGAGTGATGGTTGCTGGTAATGGCGACCCCAAACTTTTGAACAGTACTGTCCATTTGTGGGGGGAAAGTCAAGGGGTCGGAATACTTTCCCAATGCACTGTATGCTACACACTGTAGTATCCTTGGATCATGTAGCACTTATAGGATATTTCATTCATTAATAGCACTTTCTATAGAATGTTGTACTTCATGGCAATAGACTGTCCCATAAGAATGTTTACCTGGTAATCACGGCATGAAGTACATTATTACGGAAATAAGTCATGGTTAACACCCTCATATCCAAATGGAAAAAATACTATAATTGACTATATAATACTATAACACTACTATATAATTATGTACTACATTGTAGTAAACTGTAGTAGGTTATAGGTTATAGAAAATAGCAGAAATGTTGAACCTTGCCATTAAGACTCCTGTCCTACCTACTTACAGGTTATGTCAAATTTGTTCTTCTATTATTTGTCCAGTAGGTTTCTGCAAAGAGAAATCACCCACTTTGGATCCTTGAAAAGCCCTATATAAGTCCTATTTATTATTATAGTAAATACTACAGTATACCCTAGTAATATCTGCAAAATATTTTTTTATGAAGGCAGTTTTTATGAATGGCAGAGACTTGGGCTTACCTTGGACACCCTGTTGGCCACCTCTCGACCAACCGAGAGCCCCTGGACGAATGTGCGGGCTGCAATGAAGGCCCTTGTAACCTGAGCCTTGAGCTTCCTGGGCACGTCTCCAAAGGGTTTGAGCTGGTCCGTGTACTTGCTGATGCACTCCAGATAGTCATCTGTGATGACGTACTGGGAGTTGAGCAGCGTGAACATGCGCTCCAGCAACCGCGACCAGAAGTCGTTGAGCATCTCCTCCAGGTTCACGTTGCCCCCAGTGTAGTAGCGCTTCAGCTCGGCAAACAGGTTCTGGAAGACTTCTGAGTTTTGCATGTAAGGCTTGCCATAGGTCCGTACGAACATCTCGTTCAGGGACTTCTCCGTGTTCTCCAGCAGCTCCAGGAAGAACTCTTGGACAAGAGAAGAAAGAGAGAGACAATTCAAATAATGTACAATAATAAAAATAATAATAATATTTTTCGTTGAGAACTAAGTCAGAGTCTCAACTTAATGTTAACAGTTAGAATAGTAGATGAGACGAGGTAGAATTTTCTAAATTTTGGTTGTGCATCAGCCGTCTTTTTCTTCTGCTTTTCACTGACAGCCCGTCAGCAAAAACATTTTAGATTGGTAAGTTAGTCTAGCCAGCTATCTAAACTTCTAGTAATCATGGTCAAATTACCGACCGGGGGACCCCCATTTGTTTTATTAGTCACTCTCAGTCAGATATCATATTAAAACGGCAAACATTTCTCTCACCCTATGGCAAAATAAGTAGAATTGCAAGTAATTAGCTGTAAAACTGCACATGGCATGAAATTAGCTATAGAATTTTCTCTATGCCCAATGGCAAAATGTGTAGAATTGCAGAAAACTTGCTTTAAAACTGCACAAAAAACTGTACGGCCCATAGCAAAAATATGTAGAATTGCAGGAAATGAATTTGGTTCTCTCTGCTGTCAAGAGGAGGGGCCGATAAAATGTTTTGCTCGCAGGGTGGTGGGGGACCAAAAGGTTTGGGCCGGCTCTGACTGCATGTGTGGGTATGGATGTGGGGATGCAGATCCGCGAGCCACTGCGGCCCCATAATGACAAGTTTAGATTTTTTGTGAATCCCAACCCATTCAAAGTTGCCCATCTCTGATGTACAGCATATCCTATATACAGTATATATATATAGTTGAAGTCGGAAGGTTACATACACGTAGGTTGAAGTCATTAAAACACATTTTTCAACCACTCCACAAATTTCTTGTTAAGAAATTATAGTTTTGGCAAGTCAGTTAGGACATCTACTTTGTGCATGACACAAGACATTTTTCCAAAATTTGTTTACAGACAGATTATTTCAATTATAATTCACTGTATCACAATTCCAGGGGGTCAGAAGTTTACATGCACTAAGTTGACTGTGCCTTTAAACAGCTTGGAAAATTCCGGAAAATTATGTCATGGCTTTAGGCTAATTGACATAATGTGGATGTATTTCAAGGCCTACCTTCAAACTCAGTGCCTCTTTGCTTGACATAAATGGGAAAATCAAAAGAAATCAGCCAAGATCTCAGAAAGAAAATTGTAGATCTCCACGAGTCTGGTTCATTCTTGGGATCAATTTCCAAATGCCTGAAGGTACCACGTTCATCTGTACAAACAATAGTACCCAAGTATAAACACCATGGGACTACGCAGCCATCATACCGCTCAGGAGGGGGACACATTCTGTCTCGTAGAGATTAACGTACTTTGGTGTGAAAAGTGCAAATCAATCCCAGTACAACAGCAAAGGACCTTGTGAAGATGCTGGAAGAAACAGGTAGAAAAGTATCTATATCCACAGTAAAGCGAGTCCGATTTAGACATAACATAAAAGGCCGCTCAGCAAGGAAGAAGCCACTGCTCCAAAACCGCCATAAAAAATACAGACTACGGTTTGCAACTGCACATAGGGACAACGATCATACTTTTTGGAGAAATGTCCTCTGGTCTGATGAAACAAAAATAGAACTGTTTGTCCATAATGACCATTGTTATGTTTGGAGGAAAAGGGGGATGCTTGCAAGCCGAAGAACACCATCCCATCTGTGAAGCACAGGGGTGGCAGCATCATGTTGTGGGGGTGCTTTGCTGCAGGAGGGACTGGTGCACTTCACAAAATAGATGGCATCATGAGGCTGGAAAATTGTGGATATATTGAAGCAACATCTCAAGACATCAGTTAAAGCATGGTCGCAAATGGGTCTTCCAAGTGGACAATGACCCCAAACATACTTCAAAGTTGTGGCACAATGGCTTAAGGACAACACAGTCAAGGTATTGAAGTGGCCATCACAAAGCCCTGATATCAACCCGATAGAATTTCTTTGGGGCAGAAATGAAAAAGAGTGTGCGAAAAAGGAGGCCTACAAACCTGACTCAGTTACACCAGCTCTGTCAGGAGGAATGGGCCAAAATTCACCCAACTTATTGTGGGAAGCGTGTGGAAGGCTACCCGAAACGTTTGACCCAAGGTAAACAATGTAAAGGCAATGCTACCAAATACTAATTGAGTGTATGTAAACTTCTAAACCACTGGGAATGTGAAAAGCTGAAATAAATCACTCTAGATGATATGCAGCTTTTCAGGGAAGTTAGAAACCAATATACACAGGCAGTTATAAAAGCCAAGGCTAGCTTTTTCAAGCAGAAATTTGCTTCCTGCAACACAAAGTTCTGGGACACTGTAAGGTACATGGAGAATAAGAACACCTCCTCCCAGCTGCCCACTTCACTGAGTATAGGAAACTCTGTCACCACCGATAAATCCACTATAATTAAGAATTCCAATAAGCATTTTTCTACGGCTGGCCATGCTTTCCACCTGGCTACCCCTACCCTGGTCAAAAGCACTGCACCCCCCACAGCAACTCGCCCAAGCCTTCCCCATTTCTCCTTCTCCCAAATCCAGTCAGCTGATGTTCTGAAAGAGCTGCAAAATCAAGATCCCTAAAAATCAGCCGGGCTAGACAATCTGGACCCTCTCTTTCTAAAACTATCTGCCGAAATTGTTGCAACCACTATTACTAGCCTGTTAAACATCTTTTTCGTCACGTCTGAGATTCCCAAAGATTGGAAAGCAGCTGCGGTCATCCCCCTCTTCAAAGGGGGGGGGGGACACTCTAGACCCAAACTGCTACAGACCTATATCTATCCTACCCTGCCTTTCTAAGGTCTTCGAAAGCCAAGTCAACAAACAGATTACCGATCATTTCGAATCCCACCGCACCTTCTCCACTATGCAATCTGGTTTCAGAGTTGGTCATGGGTGCACCTCAGCCACGCTCAAGGAAATCTTAACCGCCATAGATAAGAAACAATACTGTGCAGCCATATTCATTGACCTGGCCAAGGCTTTGACTCTGTCAATCACCACATCCTCATCGGCAGACTCGATAGCCTTGGTTTCTCAAATGATTGCCCTGCCTGGTTCACCAACTACTTCTCTGATAGAGTTCAGTGTGTCAAATCGGAGGGCCTGTTGTCCGGGCCTCTGGCAGTCTCTATGGGGGTACCACAGGGTTCAATTTTTGGGCCGACTCTCTTCTCTGTACACATCAATGATGTCACTCTTGCTGCTGGTGAGTCTCTGATCCACCTCTACGCAGACGACACCATTCTGTATGCTTCTGGCCCTTCTTTGGACACTGTGTTAACAACTCTCCTTCCGTGGCCTCCAACTGCTCTTAGATACAAGTAAAACTAAATGCATGCTTTTCAATCGATCGCTGCCTGCACCTGCCCGCCCGTCCAGCATCACTACTCTGGACAGTTCTGACTTAGAATATGTGGACAACTACAAATACCTAGGTGTCTGGTTAGACTGTAAACTCTCCTTCCAGACTCATCAAACATATCCAATTCAAAGTTAAATCTAGAATTGGCTTCCTATTTCGCAACAAAGCATCCTTCACTCATGCTGCCAAACATACCCTCGTAAAACTGACCATCCTACTGATCCTCGACATCGGCGATGTAATTTACAAAATATCCTCCAATACCCTACTCAATAAATTGGATGCAGTCTATCACAGTGCCATCCGTTTTGTCACCAAAGCCCCATATACTACCCACCACTGTGACCTGTACGCTCTCGTTGGCTGGCCCTCGCTTCATACTCGTCGCCAAACACACTGGCTCCAGGTCATCTACAAGACCCTGTAAGGTAAAGTCCGCCCTTATCTCAGCTCGCTGGTCACCATAGCAGCACCCACCTGTTGCACGTGCTGCAGCAGGTATATCTCTCTGGTCACCCCCAAAACCAATTCCTCCTTTGGCCGCCTCTCCTTCCAGTTCTCTGCTGCCAATGACTGGAACCAACTACAAAAATCTCTGAAACTGGAAACACGTATCTCCCTCACTAGCTTTAAGCACCAGCTGTCAGAGCAGCTCACAGATTACTGCACCTGTACATAGCCCATCTATAATTTAGCCCAAACAACTACCTCTTCCCCTACTGTATTTATTTATTTATTTTGCTCCTTTGCACCCCATTATTTCTATTTCTACTTTGCACATTCTCAAATCTACCATTTCAGTGTTTTACTTTCTATATTGTATTTACTTCGCCACCATGGCCTTTATTTTGCCTTTACCCCCCTTATCTCACCTCATTTGCTCACATTGTATATAAACTTATTTTTCTATTGTATTATTGACTGTATGTTTGTTTTACTCCATGTGTAACTCTGTGTTGTTGTATGTGTCGAACTGCTTTGCTTTATCTTGGCCAGGTCGCAATTGTAAATGAGAACTTGTTCTCAACTTGCCTACCTAGTTAAATAAAGGTTAAATAAATAAATAAAATAAAATAATATTATTCTGACATTTAACATTCTTAAAATAAAGTGATGATCCTAACTGACCTAAGACATGGAATTTTTACTAGGATTAAATGTCAGGAATTGTGAAAAACTTAGTTTAAATGTATTTGGCTAAGGTGTATGTAAACCTCCGACTTCAACTGGACATACACTGAGGTTAAAAGGGAAGATGGGTGACACCTGGAGGTGGAGACAATCACAAGGACAGGTTAAACATATCAGGGTGTGACTGTATTATACAATATACAGTTTACTATAAAATAATAGAATTATGAAAAACTAAGTTTAAATGTATTTGGCTGAGGTGAATGTAAACTTCTGACTTCAACTCTGTGTATATATATATATCTACAAATACTGTACGTGCTCTCATGTTGTGTGTAGTATGGTATATCTATTGACTTTTTAACATGAGTTAACATTTTAATATTTTCATCCTTTAAAAGTAAAGGCACTGTACACCAGTTTGTCTTTTGATGATGAAGGGTGTCTGAGTGTAAGATTGGCACACTTCCATGTAATTTTCACATGACACCCTGTTGCTAAAATTAAACAGTGAAGAGATGGAAGTTTTTCAGGTTACCCCTGAGTGTCTAGTCACACTGATACTATTTCTATCTTCACATTCTCCTATACACTTCAGAAGTGTTTATGATTTAGTAATTATATACTGCCGGTCACTCTCAATAGGCTGGCCCTATTCAAGCACACTTGGACTTCCTAGAGTCTTTGGAAAGTATTCAGACCCCTTGACTTTTTCCACATTTTGTTGTTACACAATTATTATAAAATCCTCAGCAATCTACACACAATACCCCATAATGACAAAGAGAAAACAGTAATACTTTAATTACATAAGTAGTCAGACCCTTTGCTATGAGACTTCAAAATTGAGCTCAGGTGCATCCTGTTTCCATTGATCCTCTTTGAGATGTTTCTACAACTTGATCGGAGTCCAGCAGTGGTAAATTAAATGAAATAGACATGATTTGGAAAGGCACACATCTGTCTATATAAGGTCCCACAGTTGACAGTGCATGTCAGAGCAAAAACAAAGCCATGAGGACAAATAAATTGTCCATAGAGCTCCAAGACAGGATTGTGTTGAAGTACAGATCTGGGGAAGGGTAGGGAGGTGACCAAGAACCCGATGGTCACTCTGACAGAGCTCTAGAGTTCCTCTGTGGAGATGATAGAACTTTCCAGAAGGACAACCATCTCTGTAGCACTCCACCAATTAGGCTTTATTGTAGTGGCCAGATGGAAGACACTCCTCAGTAAAAGACACATGACAACCCACTTGCAGTTTGCCAAAAGGCACCTAAAGTCTCTCAGACCATGAGAAATAAGATTCTCTGGTCTGATGAAACCACGATTGAACTCTTTGGCCTGAATGCCAAGCTTCACATCTGGAGGAAACCTGGCAACCATCCCTACGGTGAAGCATGATGGTGTTATGCTGGTGAATGAGGACCCAAAAGCGACTTAACGAAAACAGAGTCTTTATTCCAGTATATGACAAAAGTAATAATCCTGGATAAATCAAGAAGAAAACAAAACAGGAAAAAACTTAAATCCACTCGTAGTAACGAGGACTAACTGGAGACTCAACCATTGACTGCAGGTTGCTTCGGGAAGGCACCGACCGTAGCAGACTAAGACACCTGCTCACACGCAGCATCTGAAGAAGACAAAACACGACAGGGCGAGACAAGGACACAGAACAGCGAACATCATACAAGGATCCAACAAGGACAGAAGCGGAAAACAAGGGGAGAAATAGGGGCTCTAATCAGAGGGCAAAATAGGGGACAGGTGTGAAAAGAGTAAATGAGTGAGTTAGGAGAATGAGGAACAGCTGGGAGCAGGAACGGAACGATAGAGAGAAGAGAGAGAGAGAGGGGGAGAGAGAGGGATAGAAAAAGGGAACGAACCTAATAAGACCAGCAGGGGGAAACGAACAGAAGGGAAAGCACAAGGACAAGACAATATATGACAAAACATGACAGATGGTGGCAGTATCATGCTGTGGGGATGTTTTTCAGCAGCAAGGACTGGGAGACTAGTCAGGATCAAGGCAAAGATGAATGGGGCTAAGTACAGAGAGATCCTTAATGAAAACCAGCTCCAGAATGCTCAGGACCTCAGACTGGGGCAAAGTTTCACCTTCCAACAGAACAACGACTTCATGACAAGTCTCTGAATGTCCTTGAGTGGCCCAGCCAGAGCCCAGACTTGAACCTGATCGAACATCTCTGGTGAGACCTGAAAATAGCTGTGTAGCAATGCTCCCCATCCAACCTGACAGAGCTTGAGAGGATCTGCAAAGAATGGGAGAAACTCCCCAAATACAGATGTGTCAAGCTTGTAGCGTCATTCCCAAGAATATTCGAGGCTGTAATCACTGCCAAAGGTGCTTCAGCAAAGTACTGAGTAAAGAGTCTGAATACTTCTGTAAATGTAATATATATATGCAAACCTGTTTTTGCTTTGTCATTATGGGGTATTGTGTGTAGATTGATGATGAAAAAAAAAATATTTAATCCATTTTAGAATAAGGCTGTAACATCACAAAATGTGGAAAAAGTCAAGGGGTCTGAATACTTTCCGAATTCCCTGTACAGAACACGGAGTGTATCAAACATTAGGAACACCTTCCTAATGTTGAGTTGCATCTCCTCATGTTTGCTCTCCTAACAGCCTCAATTTATTGGAGAATGGACTCCACAAGTTGTAATTGATTTCAGAAAATAAAATGTGGTTTGTTTTATTTCTCTCTCAGGTGGCAAGACCAGCAACTTCTGAATACTTTCCGAAGGCACTGTATGTGATACATCTAAAGGTTATTGCATGAAAATCTCTATATTTAATGCTATCTTTATTTCTTAAGTTGTCAAAAGGCACAATGGATTTTCTCCGATAGCATGGTTTAGGGAATAAATAGCATCTGCTGTGGATAACACACCAGCATAACTAGAATTGTGACCATGCTGCGATATCAAGCTTGTGACTGAGAAGCAATTAGCAAAGAAAGTGGAATACATATGGTGCAGAAAAAGGCAATGTGCATATCAAAGTAACAGACAGCAGGATATCCTCCAGTGTAATTTCAGAAGTTAATTCACTAAAATCCTTGCCAAACAAAGACTACCTGTCAAAAGGCCCATTGTTTGTTGCTCTGATTACATTCTGATATGAATCCACACATTTTTGGGGATTTCTTTCCAACTCCAATATAAACTCCCTTTTGAAATGACAAAGGACGCTCTCCTGGTGTGATTCTGGAAAGCAATAACGCCTGCATTTGTGGTGAAGGTAGATCTTTATTTCTCTAGATGACACCTGCCATCCTCAAAAACACTCCGTTGGACATGAATGGGAATGACAACGCATCAAGTACAAACAGCACCGACACATTCCATTTTTCCCTCCACATATTACGAAAAACACGTTTGAAGTAATACTATAGAGGAGAATAAGTATGCTTGCCTTTCTCAACGTCTTCCTGTCCCGCGTTATTCATTCCTACGCACAGCTTATTGTTTACCAAATGACCTATATGGGTCATCAGTAACGGGAACGAGGTGATAATGTCTCCCACCATCTGCTATCAATGATGAAAGCCTTGCCGCTCAAGGAACCAGATTACATTTGAATAGGGTTCATGCCACTTCCTCCAAATTAGAAGCGCAGGGTGCAACAATTCAGGACTAATCATAGCAGACACCTCCATGACTTCCATACTAAACCAAGGAAGGTATCAGAGCTAGGATGAAATCTATTACTCCTGTCTCAGATACTCGTACTTTGAAAGCCAAGAGATCGAGACACTCCTCTCTTCATGAATATAACAGGGCATGATATAGAACGTAAGACCCTGGGCGGTCTCTGTGCAGTTCATGTTGTTTAGCCAAGAGCCCAGAGCCGTACTGCTCTCAATATGGAGCTGTGCATTTCAATCACTTATCAGGCCAGAATCAGAGGGGCCTTGTTAAAATTGCAATGGCTCTAAGTGCTCATTAGCGCTCTGCAATGCTAGTGAAATTCAATTACATTAGGAGCAACACATTAGCGAGAATCCAAACACCAGAGAGAAACGATCCCTGGGAAATATGATCTGAAATGCTTTAATACTGAATCCGTCTTTTGCTAGAAGACGTGCTATCTGCATGCAAGGCGGCTGCATTTAAGAAATGCTCAAGTTGTCTTGTCTTGCTCAGTATGTTTTTCTCCCTCCATTAATTATCCTACCTGAAGACATCATACTGTAACTTAATATGCAATCTAGCGTATTCTAGCTTTATCAAACTCCTTGGTGCAGTAGCAACACCACCAGACACCTTGGTTGTTCTTTCATTACAATCTCTCACACCTGCCTACATGTGACTGGGAAAGTGACCTTGATTATTTACATCCTTATCCCTTAGAGACAGTGTTGAAGATAGATTGCTTCAGATTTACCAGCAGTTGGTTTTCTACTCAACGTGGCTCAGTATTTATGACATCTAAAGCCCACTGAGACGAGAGGATAAGCATTACACACTGATCTCCAGGTACAGTACTTTATTATTTCATAGAGAACACAGGACAGTGCGTTCACTCATCTGTATTAACGAGGCAAACAGTTGTTATTTTCATCCAAAATTGTATTAAAAGAGCTTTTGTTGTGCTTCGAAATACATTATGCTGGAAGAGTGTGGTGGTTCACTGTTTACACTTCTCTGAAGTGTGGCAGATTGAAATGTCTCGACATTTGGGTGTTTGCATTATGGGGTGTAATTGGCATGCCATTTCTGGATTATATTTTCACTTTATAACAAATCCTTTAGTATTTCTGTTTTTACCTGTTCTTTAATGTTGCTGTTGTTGGACTCCAGTGACATGTTTGTGTCCAGTGGGACATAATAGCATCAAATTACATTTCCACACCTGTGTCTTTTACCAGTGTGATGCGTTCAGAAGAATTACCAATGGCAAATCATTTGTCATCCTTTAATTTAGTAAACATACTTATCACTTCCAGAAAGAAGTTAGCACGTGTTTAGCACTTCCAAATAACTTCCAGAAAGTAAAGTTTTGTCTTTAGTGAAGTTTGTTTAAATAAGGTCATTTTTTAGCACCCTTGAGAGAATTGAGACACAATGGAAGAGTATATATTGAATTATTTAAGCAAAGATTTGTACTTATTGCAGTGTGTTTCAAGCTTGTCTTGTGCTTAATCAACTTCGCTTCATTAATTAAAAATAAATATGGCACCCAGTGATATCTCTTCTGATTAATGACAGCTTTGAAACTAATTTGATTAAGAATGTGCAGCTGAGGATAAGAAAATATCTTTGTGCAGTCAATTCTTCTCCCTTTCGGATCAGCACGGCTATTAATCGAATATAATCAACATAATTAAGGCGGAATATTTTTTTTTATATAGTCAGAATATTTGATACCATTCCAAGCTTTATTCCAGTACAATTAGGATGAATAATTATCACTCACATTATGGGTGACCTCAATACAGTTCAGTGAATAATACATTAAGTAAAAAAAGACGACTTAATATAATTACAGCAAATCCATGAATAGGATCATATTTTACAATCAGGTATTAAGGAATTATGTCAGAAACTGCAAATTACAAGTAGAGCTCACTTAAGGCCTCAATACATCGCCGTAATTAAGAGGTCTGCCCAAAATGACTGGCTGCGAAAGCTGTGAGCCGAGAGGACAATGAGGCAGAAATGTTGGACAAGAGCGATGTTAATACCCCTAACTGGCAAAGAGTTCATTACTTTCAGCAGATAAAGCTCAATATGTCCGCCATTCCTCACAGTGAGCACAGGAGAGGAGGCTAAATGGAGCCATTCTCACGTTGACAAAGTGTAGCTACGTCACTGCTTCTCTAGTCACTCTCTCACTGAGGTTGACCAGAGCGGTCAGAAGTCGATCTGTTCTAACAAAATGTAAGTATCTGTGTATGAGAACGTACACAAAGAGAAAAGGCAAAACAAGTTCTTGACAACATTTTGAGAACTACGATTTCTTTTGTGGGGCACTCCATGTGCTGTGATCATCATTTTTTTGAAGATAATTGATTTGGGTCATTTGGGGCCTGTTCAGGGGCCACAGTGTAGAGGGGGCCTTGCGGGCTATAGTTAATTACAGCAATGTCCCCAGAGACATGACCAGCAGTAACACACTACAGGGCTTTCTAAAACAACACAGAAGCCAAAATAATTGTGATTCTTGAAAGCTATGGGACAAATCAAAATTACAAAGATTCACAGTGATCCAAAGCTTTTCCACAAAAGCAAAAAAAAAAAAAAAAAACCCAGTCTTCAAGGCAACACTTGACAGTTGAAGCATTCACCCAGTGACATTGTGGATTCTGAAGGCAACCAAGAGTGTTCTGATGCTGCTGGCGTGAGAGAAGACTTCAAGCAAAGCCACAAGGCCAGGAAGGTTGAAGCCGACAGTAAAAATGTGGAGGTCACATCATTAAGGAAACATCCTGTGGTAACAGGAGACTATTTCAACGCTGCCATCAATCACCATATGGTAGGTCATTTATAACAGCGTCAATATTAAAGATGCAGCCACCTCAACATTGACTTTACGTGATCATCCTTTTGCAGCCCTGAGCATCAGGGTTTGAGCGTTCAAGAATTTACAAAGCTGATCAATTTGATTGAACCTCATGACATCCACTCACAGCAGGGGAGTAAAATAGTTTTTACAGTATAAATCAGTAGATCAGTAGACCAAAACGATCAAATAAACATCCTTTAAATCAGGGGTTGGAATCAGGTCAGGATCGAAAACCCCAAAAAACGTAATTATTTAAGGAACGGAACAGACGGTTCACATCAAGTCACATCTCACACCTGCATTTACGGTATCTGTGCATCAACCATGTAAACAACTAGCTTACCCGTTCCATAGCAAGCTGCTCTATCCACGCTAATTGGTGGAGTAAATTAATGAGCTAAATGTAAAAACTATGTTTATTTCACTGTTATTTGACAAAAAGGGACTAAATGAATTGTTATTTTTTTAAGTATATTTTAATTTTATTTCACCTTTATTTAACCAGGTAGGCCAGTTGAGAACAAGTTCTCATTTACAACTGCGACCTGGCCAAGATAACGCAAAGCAGTGCGACAAAAACAACAACAGAGAGTTACACATAAACAAACGTCCAGTCAATAACACAATAGAAACATCTATGTACAGTGTGTGCAAATGTAGAAGAGTAGGGAGGTAAAGCAATAAACAGGCCACAGTGGCAAAATAATTCAAATTTAGCATTAATACTGGAGTGATGTGCAGATGATAATGTGCAAGTAGAGATACTGGGGCGCAAAAGAGCAAGAAGATAAATAACAATATGGGGAGGAAATAGGGAGTTCGAACTGGTTCAGAACTTTGTTATGCAGGTCGGAACACAGGAATGGAATGAAAGAAAATCATTTAGTTTCCAACCCCTGATTTAAAATATAGAATTCAAATTATTCAAATAAATGTTCATTTTGATAAATCTGGAAATTATCGATGGAGTAAACAGCTAGGGATTGAATTCAGTTTTGGGTTGGTTTTTCTATCAATCAAATCAAATGTATTTTAAACACCCTTTTTTTATCTGCAGTTGTCACAAAGCGCAATTTATTTCATTCATTTAACTAGGCAAGTCAGTTAAGAACAAACTCTTGTTTACAATGACGGCCTACCCCAGCCAATCCCGGTCGACGCTGGGCCAATTGTGCCCGCCCTATGGGACTCCCAATCACGACCGGATGTGATACAGCCTGGATTCAAACCAGGGACTGTAGTGACGCCTGTTGCACTGAGATGCAGTGCCTTAACCCTTTGCGCCACTCTGAAGCCCAATGCATATACAGACATCCAGCCTAAAAACCGAAAGAGCAAGCAATGCAGATGTACAGTAGAAGCACAGTGGCTAGGAAAAACTCCATATCAAGTGAGAGATCACTAAATCCATACCCCATCCATAGATTAAAAGCTACACTCGTTCATACAAGTAAGCAATTCAAGAGTACTGTATCAGCGAAGCTCCCCATTGTGCTTCACATCATAAAAATGACATTGCCTGTGATTTCTCCTAGGGCAGAGCACACACACCATCTTATCTCCATCCATGCTACTCTGGGTGCAATCCTGCAGGGATAAAGCCAGCCCACAGAAAAACACACTCCATTTCTCTCCCTCCTCTTTCTCCATCTCTCTCTCTCCATTTCTCCTCTCCTGTCTCCCTCTCTCCCTCTATCTCTCCCTCTCTCGTGTGTTTATCAGGGCTGCATGGATTTAGGATGCTCGCCTCGGCATATATAAGCATCTCCTCTATCTTTAATGCCTCTGCTTGAAACCTGCACTTTTCCTGCCCCGGGGAAAATAATCCCAAATCCACCTGTCAATCAGAGGCTTGCATTACCGAGAGGAGAGGAGCCTGCCATCGGCCCGATGGGGAGGACGCTGTCTGAGGGACGGGAATGAGTCTGAGAGGAAGGCCTCCGTTACTGTGGAGAACATGACAGCCTGACCTTTTATACCATGCATGCCTGGGGATTATTCCTCTGGGGCTGCTGTTGTGAGTCATATTCTACTGGCTGGGGTGAGAGGGCTGTTGGCGTGGGCCCTGTCAATCGACAACTGGCTAAAAAAGGAGAAGAAAAAGGAACTGAATTACGTTTCCCTCTTCTCCTTGAACGGGTGTAATTGTTATGGCATAGTGTTCATCCGTATGAGGGGCAACGGAAATCAATATGATCTCGGGCAAGTAATATGATATCGACAAATGCCTCTTAATCTTTAGGAAGCTCAATGCAAGTCTCATTGGCCTATTAGTGTGGAAGGGAAATAGAATTGGGATAGTCATGAACTCTTAACACCACAATCAAGACAACACATCATTATGTCTAAATGGGAATTAAAGCAGGGGAGAAAAACAATCAGAGCAAAGACAATTACCACAGATCAGACAGACCTCTGTCAGAGGCATGAAAAGGCAGTTTGGGAGGATGCTAATTTCTGTGTGTGAAAAACAAAACAATTCAAATATGAATCTAAAAGCACTGCACCACAGGCACGGGGCTGTTTAAGAGTCTGTGGCTCTAGATAGAATCGATAATGCCGTTCTCCCTACATTAATATTCTGTGTAGGTCGGCAACACCATGGTGTTAGTGGTCAGTGGAGGGCTAGGACATTGATTAGTAATTAAGACCCCCACCTCAGTATTTAATGAGCTAAACGGGAGAGATATCTGAGGGCCTGTTATTTTTCAAATTTCTCAGCGCACAACAGCACTGTTTCCCAGAGTCCTGGGATATGGATTAGCGCCAAGCCACTGAAAAATATGCTATGCATAAATTATCCACCAGAACATAGGAAAATCGTAATAAATCGCACTAATAGAAGCCGTGTTATTGACATTGGTAGATGAGATGATGGCCTCTATTTTCTCTTGTAGGTCTGTCTATGTTACAGCTGCCTCGCTGATGGAGTAGATCTTTGGGGGCGATGTGGGATATTTCTGCCAGGAACATCTTGGCAGAGGATGGTCGACGGTGCACTCTCTCACTGTTGTGGTAGTGACACGTAGGCAGTGGTGTCAGGCATGTGTGGGCTGCTCTGTCAGCTACAGAAAGTTCATGGCCCACTCCACACGGAGTGTAGGAAATACCTGAACGCCCTGTGTGGGTGGGACTCTACAAACAGGTGCTAAATACATGGTAAATAACATTTAAATGAGACAGCTAGCACTGAACATGAGGTAACAATGCTTAGTTGTCCAGTGTCCTCCAAAGGGCCAGGGTTTCAGTCTAGAAGCATGGTTTCGACTGCTCCTACAGTTTTGTTTCGATACTGCAGTTTAATTGACGCACGACCCAGAAAGCAAATTTCCAGACAAGGCCACATAGAGAAGTCCGATTTCAAAGTCTCTAATAAGACATTTGAGTCATCACCTTTGTGCACAAAACATACATTGAACTATTGAAATAACTGTCGGGAGGCCATTTTTTTTTCTTCGTCACTGACAGCCGAACATATTAACATTTCATATTCATCCAATGTCTGCCATGTTTTTGGATGAGGTGATGATGTCACTGCTCGCCCACTCCCTGTGTACACCGAGTGCTAGTGCGCATGTAATGTTTAGACGGTCCACGAATCAGTGTATGCGAACGTGAGTTGATTACCTTGAAAACAATACATCTTGAACGCAGTTCTTACTATACCTCAGTGGTGTCCTACTCAATGTTATGGGCACAATAGTTGTAGCCTGGTTAAACATTAGGTTCACCATTATTTCACTTCAAACAATGGTTAGCAGTCTGGTTTAACTCGGCTACAGTAATTGTCCTGAAGTTGATTTTAAAAAATCAAATATATCAGCATAAAATATAATTGTCCTGAAGCTGATTTTTTAAAATCAAATATATCAGCATAAAATACTGTATGATATAGTTGGCCTCTGATTCCATCCTTCTAATACTAACTGATGAAAGCCAAATCCAACAAATATGTTGAAAATATTTGTAATATTCCTTGGCCAGGAAGGTGAAGGCTGACCTTGCTAAAACAACTCTAGAATTCTTCAGGCTTTTACATTTCTCCAAAGTGATTGAAATCATAGATAACCGACACATGAATGAAATCAGAGTCCAAATAGGAATGTCTCATGTTTCCTGTGTTGCTAGTCAGCAGAGACCCTCTCCAGACTCTGTGTCTCCTGTAAAGCTCGCAGCCAGCAGAAAGCTGCAGCATGGAAAGCTGCACACAGCATCCATCCTGACACTGATGAAATTATGGAGAGTGGCACAGGGCCCCTAGAGGAACAGGGGTGCGTGGTGCCATGGATGTAAGTGCTGCTGGACAAACTCCATTTACTTCCCCCATCTCCATCCGTGGAGACTTTACTCTCCTCTCATGACATTCACTCTCCCTGACAGAGACCGATCAAAATATAACTTATTTATTTATGCATGATTGCTTCCAGGAACGGCATGTGTGCTAAAGATTTTGTTTTCCTGGAAAAAAGAACACACCGACGTTCTGACATTGAGTTTCTGAGCAACTATGCGATCATTTGATAGGCTGTAATTCAATAGCCCACAGTTTTCAGATCGGGTACATTGAAACGTTTAGAAGGAGTGGGCGTGGTGAATCATGCCACTTGCTGCTGGGAATTCGGTTGAAGTTCAAAACACTCAAGAGTTGTGCGATGTTGCATCTATGTTTGTATTGTAAAATGTGTAAAAAGTGTGTCATTTGTCTTACATGAAAGTATATTCTGATCTTCATAATGAGGAGCTAGAGGCTCAAAATGCTGAGTTTAATGCAGATGTGTTTTACCTGCAGTTTACTACGGACAGTGCGAGCAGTGAAGAGGCAGGTTTAATGAGGATATCTCGGATGAATTTTTCATATTATCATCTTAAGTAAGCTCAGCCTGGTGGGTCAAGAATGTAACCTCTGAGCTCTTAGAAATATTGCAGTTCTTTTGGATTTAGGTAAATAGGATTGGCCTGTTACCAGTTTGTGAAGAGGTACTGAGGCATTCAACTATGTGTATTATAATTAAAAGTATGTGATGACAGTGCCAGAACAATGTCAACAGCATAAGCGTATCACAAATCATTTTAGGAAAACAGAAGCAGAAGGAAATACATAATTTGGACTAAAATATTCAGCCAAATAATCACCATGACCATAAATTGAAATGTTTGCTTACTAATCAACCTTTTTGTGTCCCCTTGCCAAATAAAAGTCATTTGACAGAGTAGCTACAGTAAACTTGTAATGACTTGTCCATAAAACACGTTCGTCTTCATTTGTCAATGGTCGATTAACAAGATTCGCCCAGTGTTTTACTAGCGTATTCATGATCATTCTGTAATTGCCCTAATGTTGTTACTGAAGATTTGTAGTAATACTCCTAGGCATGTCAGCCAAGTGCATCATACTGCATGAAAAACGACTCTGCTTTAAATCTCAGCTGCGGGTGACTGCAGGATTTAACATATGCACTGCTCCCCATTGAATAATTGTGGGGCATACAAAATGAATTCAAAATATGCTTCATCAGCTCTCCTAATTTTTCACATCCTCACACGTTAAGCATCAACGCAGTGTTCGCATGTTTGCCCTTGAGATTAGCTAAATTGTATATGTTTTTTTGAACAAGTCTTAACAGTCAAAACTTGAATACTATTCAATCTTGAAGTCAAGCATTTGACTTAGTTTTTTGAGAAACTACAAGGTGGGGTGTTTGTGCTTTCCAGTTACGCTCCACTTCAGAAAGAGAGAGAGAGAGAGAGAGAGAGAGAGAGAGAGAGAGAGAGAGAGAGAGAGAGAGAGAGAGAGAGAGAGAGAGAGAGAGAGAGAGAGAGAGAGAGAGAGAGAGAGAGAGAGAGAGAGAGAGAGAGAGATTGGATTAGATGGTTCGATGAGTTTATTAGTCACATGCACAGGGTCACAGATATAATTGCAAGGTACAGTGAAATTCTTAAGCTCCAAGCATCAAGGTCAAAAAGAGAAGTGAAGGAAACAACAACAATAATAATAATATCTACATATTTATAACTGTAACAATGATAAACGTCCATTAGAGGGTGGTGGCAGGGTAAATGTGCAAGGGGGGAAGGGGTTGAAGGCCCCTGACTAATCTGTGAAAGCCCATAGCTCCACACACTGGAGAGAGCACTGCTGAATCAAGGCCACTGCTTGATTTAACATTGACAAGCTCCCTGAATTACCTGTGTTAACAGCGAACCAAATGAAGCAAAATCAACCCAAAGAGAAGCACAATATGGTTTTGGTTCAACAAAATAAGTTATGCCAAAGAGCACCCATCTGGGACAGGGAGAGCCACCACACAGGCACTTTCTTTACAGAGCTTCTCTAACATAAATCATATATTTAAAAAAAACTTCATAAAAAGCAGCTGAGTGAAATGAGGTGGATGGCTGTGGAAATGGATCCGATAATTGACATGATTTTCTTTTCCATCTCCTTCAAAGAGTCCTGATCAGCAGCTGCTGCCATTGGAAAGTGTTATTGCTCTTTAAACCATAACTAGCATGGGCTCACTGGGAAGAGGAGGATCAGGAGAAAGTGTGAAAGTCGAGGCCGAGGTGTAAAAAAAGAATATATCCCTGCAAATAGAAGATCCATTCTCTGAGCCGAGGGGGCCAGGAGAGGTAGTCAGTAGTCGGTGTGGGGTTAAGTCAGGATCACACATACCGCAGCAACAGACCTGCTATAGAGGAGGACGAGGCACTCTGCTCCTGGTTCCAGCTGTCAATCTACTGTGCAAAGGGGCCATGCTTGTCTAATCCAAGGAGGTACTCAGACTCTTCATGAGGATTTAGAATTCAAAAAGCCCTCCTGAGCGAGTTGACCAAATTGACCAAACACAACAGTCAGCTAAACTGCGACAGAACTGATACAAACTTTGTTAATCAAGGATCCTCAAAAACTTAAGTACACTCAAGGTGTGCATAGGCTATAAGTAGATTAAATGAAAGCACGCCTCCATCCACATCGACTAGGCTGCAGCAGAACAGGTTGAGAGCTTCAAATTCATTGGTATCCAAATCACTAAAGAATTTGAGATCTAAATACGTGGAAAAAGAACATGGGCCGCTGGTTTGCTTGGGCGGGGGTCCCTGGGTAAGAAAATGTTGAAGACCCCTGTTCTACATAATACGTTTCTGTCTTAACATCAGCCAACTACTGCCAATGTTTGTCTATGGAGACTGCATGGCTGTGTGCTCCATTTTATACACCTGTCAGTAACGGCTGTGTCTGAAATCGCCGAATCCACTAATTTGAAGACGTGTCCAGATATTTTTGTATATATAGTGTATTTCACAGTGGCTTAGATGGTGCAATGATTATCTACATCATACTTGCTTGTTTTGTCACAAAGTGAAATTAGGCAAACTATTAGAATTTTAGGAACCAGGAAATAAAAAGCGAGTTCTGCATCGTGCACCTTTACGGGACAAAGACAAATGAAGTGTAAGGCATTGGTACCCAGGCTCTAATACAGTATGTCTCTCTCCTCATTGAATTGTGATGGAAACCACTAGAAACTGATGGTGGTAACTTCATGATTGAATTTGAATGAACTGAATGATGAGGATGGAGGGGGGTGAAGATGGGTGATTGAATTTAGAACAATAGTGTAAGAATTGTGGCAGCAGAGCCTCCTGCTCTTCCCCAAGCGCACAACTCACACCCAGGAACAAGACACCTCTTTCGTTTCTACGTTGTCAGAGGAAGCTGTAACTGGACTGTATTACTTACCAGTGGTGGAAAAAGTACCCAATTGTCATACTTGAGTAAAAGTAAAGATACCTCAATAGAAAATGACTCAAGTAAAAGTGAAAGTCACCCAGTAAAATACTATTTGAGTAAAAGTATTTGGTTTTAAATATACTTAAGTATCAAAAGTAAATGTAATTGCTAAAATATACTTAAGTATCAAAAGTAAAAAAATCATTTCAAATGCCAGTTTTTCCCAAATGTTAACATGTTTGCTGAAATGACATCTCAGGTACTCAAAACTCTAAACACAAAACAGTTAGCTAATTTACCCAAACCCCACAGACATCTTGTAAAATGAAACACAATAAAAATCATATACTCCCTGCTCGAAATTACAGTTTTCCACATGGTTGCTGAACCTTTGAGCCATATTCCCAAAACTCTAAACACCAAACGCAAAACTCTACAAATCTCTAGCAAATGCAAACACCACATTCAAAACAGTTTTTTTTTTTGCATAAAATGAATAGATCTGTCTACCAACCAGCACACTGATGTGCGCAACACAACGTACTACAGTATAAATATCCCATCAGTAGGTTTATGCCTTTTCAGTGTTACACTGTAGCTGGTTGTAAAAGATTGTTACAGTAATGTATACATAAATAAACACAAATGCAATACAGTAACAAAAACATTGTCATTTATTTCCAAAATGCAGTATTTTTGAACACGTGTTGTGTATGTAACACTTTCCATACCCAACAGGAGAAAACAAGGAAAACATTCAGTAAGATAAAGGGTTTTCTGTACAAAAATAAAAAATGAAAGTGGCTCATTCTTTCAAAACTCTAAACACAAAGAGTCAAAACACACAAAATGTAAGAAAAAAAACACTAGGCTGCATCCTGCCTCATATTTTGGTCTGGCCACAGCACCTCATCTACATCACAAGCGATGTTCTGCCTGGCTAAACAGCAGGGAAAGAATCTTCTGGTCGTGACGGATCCAGCCGAAGAAAGCCCCCACATCAATTTCACCACATGCATCCTCCATTGCCTGGGGAAGGGGCATGCGTGCGAGGGGATGGCGGTCATAGACCTTCCATCACCATAACGAAAAAAAAAACTCTTCAATTGGGTTTAGGAATGGGGAATATGGTGGGAGGTATAGAACAATAAATTGTGTGTGGTCGATGAACCAGTTGCGGACCAGAGCAGCCCGTGAAACTCACGTTGACAACATACCTGGGCTGCTCTGGTCCACCCCTCTGCTCGGCTGGAAGGAGGATGCCATGTAGTGTGTCCAGGAATGCGATGGGAAGGGCGGTGTAGAAGGGACCAAGGTTGGCATGGTGATGGAGGACGCCTTGCTGGCTAACGGCTGCGCACATGGTGATATTCCCTCAACGCTGTCCAGAGACATTCACAATGGCACGGTGGCCAATAAAGTTCAGTCCTTGTCCCCTTCTTTTGGCTAGGTCGAAGCCAGCCTCATCAACGTAAATATAAACGTGCTGAATTGCAGCAGCATCCAGATCCAAGACTCTATGAAACAGACAGGACAGTATGTCACAGACCTAGAGCAGTCAATATGGTGAGACACAATACACTGGATTACAGTACTATAATGTGTCTATAAAGTGCTGATATGATAGTAAATTCACAGTATAGTACTTACTTGCACATATTCATAGCGCTGTTCTTTAACCCTCTCTGAGTTGCGCTCAAATAGCACCATGTAGACCTGTTTCATCCGGATTTGGTTGCGCTGTCATACACGGTCCAATGTAGACAAGCCCACCTGGTGAATGTTATTGAATATTGTGTTGTCTGCAATTATGTGGTTCTGGATTTCTCGTTGTCTAATGGTATTGTTTGCCACCACCATGATCACAAAAGCGGTCTCCTGTTCTGGTGTGAACAGCCGGTGTCTTCCACCACGACCTGGCCCTCTCTCAGTTCTGCAGAAGATCCACCAATATGATATGATTGGTTACAGTAGGCTAAAATAATCTATTTTCTTTCAGTATGAAATGACATTACTGTAACATTGGCCAACAATCACTGAGTAACATAGGCCTACTGATATGTCGGACTAGTGTACATACATAAAGTGCATAGTGTAGATGGTAGGTAACCTACCGGTTCTCATTTCTGAATGTATGGAGGAGAGTAGCGGCTCAGGTTGGGCTGAACTCTCTGCCTCGCCTCCCTCATACTCAAACTATTGTTGTCAACCAATGTGGCCCTGATCTCATCTGAGACAACTCTCCTTCCTCGTACTCGTCTTCCTCTCACGTATTCATCTTTAGATCTTGCTTCACCATTCACTTCCATTTTCCTCCAAAACAGGAGAGCTCATCTGTGGCCTTTTATATTGCTAAAGCTCTGATTTCTAAGTGAACAAATCAGCAACTAGTGTTTACACCTGTGAGGAGTCGGTGTTGCCAATTGATGTATAGAGCGTGGCATCGTGATTGGCGTCGCTTTCCAAAGGGACTAAAGAGATTTTGATTTTGAATATAGTGCCTAATGTGGAGAACTGTAGGTAGTGTTTTGCAAAAAGTGTGATTTAGAATTGAAAACTGAGTGTAAAGCAGGAATTGTTCTTGCAATTTTGCAGAATTGGTTTAGGGATTTGGTACATGAGTTTCAGGTTTCGGTGATTGCGTTTCAAGTTCCAATTTTAGTGTGTCAACAATTGGGGTAAACTCTGCATACAAATGAGACACACAAACATCAAATGAATCTAACTTACTGACAACCGAGATCACAGTAATGTGACATTGCAAAACACTACTATCAGAACCTATTTCCGTGTAAAGACTAAGATGTTGTTATACTGTTTACTGTTTGTGTGTACTCAAACAAGAGAGGAACACAAATGGAAAACATTTTGTTTTATATTTCAACACGGTCTTATTGCAAAATGAGCTGTCACGCCCTGACCTGAGTATTCTTTGTGTACTTTATATATTTTGGTTAGGTCAGGGTGTGACGAGGGTGGTATGTGTGTTTTTGTCTCATCTCGGGTTTTTGTATGTCTAGGTGTGTGTGTCTAGTGTAGGCATATTGTAGGTCTATGGTGGCCTGGATTGGTTCCCTATAAGGGGCAGCTGTTTATCGTTGTCTCTGATTGGGGAACCTATTTAGGTTGCCATTTTCCAGTTGGGGTTTGTGGGTTATTGTCTATGTGATGTTGCATGTTAGCACTCAGTTTTGATAGCGGTCACGGTTATTTTGTTATTTTGTTATTTTGTTTGTTAGGTTAGTGTACTTCGTGTTTTTCATCTTTCATCACGCTGCACATTGGTCTCCTCAATATGACGATCGTGACAGAATAACCCACCTACAATGGCCCAAAGAACGCAGGACTCATGGACTTGGGAGGAGATTCTAGATGGCGAAGGACCCTGGACACAGCCAGGGGAAAATCGCCGCCCCAAAGCAGAGCTGGAGGCAGCGAGAGCAGAGAGGCGCCGGTATGAGGAGGCAGCGCGGCTGGAAGCCTGAGAGGCAGCCCCAAAGATTTCTTGGGAAGGGGGGCACAGGGAGAGTGTGGCAGAGTCAGGAGTCAGACCTGAGCCAACTCCCCCTGTGTCACGCCTTGGTCATTGTATTTTGTGTTTTCGTTATATATTTGGTCAGGCCAGGGTGTGACATGGGTTTATGTTATTGTATTTTCGTATTGGGGTTGGTAGTATTTGGGATCGCGGCTGATTAGGGGTGTTGTGGCTGATTAGGGGTGTTGTATAGGCTTGGCTGCCTGAGGCGGTTCTTAATCAGAGTCAGGTGATTCTTGTTGTCTCTGATTGGGAACTGTATTTAGGTAGCCTGGTTTCGCTTTGTATTTCGTGGGTGATTGTTCCTGTCTCTGTGTAGGCTGTAATAGGTTTCTCGTTCCGTTTGTTGTTTTGTATTTTGTATAGTTATTTCATGTTACGCTCTTCATTCATTAAAGTCATGAGTAACTACCACGCTGCATTTCGGTCCGACTCTCTTTTGACAAACGAAGAACGCCATTACAGAATCACCCAACCACACACGGACCGAGTGGCGTGGTTACAGGCAGCGACAGCAGGAGCAGAAAAAGGAGGACGTTATGGATAGCAGAGGCTTGGAGTATACGACGTGGGAAGAAATCGACAGGTGGGCGGCCGACCCAGAGAGAGTGCAGGAGCCCGCCTGGGATTCGCTGGAACAGTGCGAAGAGGGCTATAGGCGAATGGAGTCGAAAAAGAAGACACGCCGGCTAAAGCAGAGAGGCGCTGGTATAAACAGGCAGCGACAGCTGGAGCAGCAAAAGGAGGATGAATTATTCGGAGAATGGACATGGGAAGACGTGTTGGATGGTAAAGGTTGTTACACTTGTGAGGAGATATTGGCCGGAAGAGATCGCCTCCCATGGGAACAGGTGGAGGCACTAAGGAGAGCAGAGGCAGCCGGAGATAGGAGCCGATGATACGAAGGAACACGGTTGCAAGGAAGCCCGAAAAGCAGCCCAAAAAAATTATTGAGGGGGGGCTTAAAGGGAGTATGGCTATGCCAGGTAGGAGACCTGCGCAAACTCCCTGTGCTGACCGGTGGGCTAGAGAGACCGGGCAGACACCGTGTTATGCTATGGAGCGCACAGTGTTTCCAGTACGGGTGCATAGCCCGGTGCGGCACATACCAGCCCTTCGTATTGGCTGGGCTAGAGTGGGCATGGAGCCAGGTAAGCTTGGGCAGGCTCGGTGCTCAAGAGCTCCAGTGCGCCTGCACGGTCCAGGCTATCCAGAGCCACCTCCACACACCAGTCCTCCGGTAGCAGCTCCCCGCACCAGGCTTCCTGTGCGTGTCCTCAATCCTGTAGCACCAGTTCCACCACCACACACCAGGCCTTCTGTGCGCCTCGACTGTTCAGCACAGCCAGAGCCTTCCTTCCCTCCTGCGCTGTCGGAGTCTCCCACCAGTTCAGCGCTATCAGAGCCTTCCTTCCCTCCAGCGCTGCCGGAGCCTCCTGCCTGTTTGGAGCAGCCTGAGCTGTCAGTCTGCATGAAGCAGCCAGAGCTGCCAGTCTGCAAGGAGCTGCTAGTCTGCAAGGAGCTGCCAGTCTGCAAGGTGCTGCCAGCCTGCATGGAGCTGTCAGTCTGCATGACGCAGCCAGAGCTGTCAGTCTGCAAGGAGCTGTCAGTCTGCATAGTGCTGCCAGTCTGCAAGGAGCTGTCAGCCTGCATGGAGCAGCCAGACCTGTCAGTCTGCAAGGGGCTGTCAGTCTGCATAGAGCAGCTAGATCCGCCAGTCAGCCATGATCTTCTAGATCTGCCAGTCAACCAGATTCTTCCAGATCTGCCAGTCAACCAGTCTCTTCCAGATCTGCCAGTCAACCAGTCTCTTCCAGATCTGCCAGTCAACCAGTCTCTTCCAGATCTGCCAGTCAACCAGTCTCTTCAGATCTGCTAGTCAACCAGAATCTTCCAGATCCGCCAGCCAGCCAGGATCTACCGGAGCCTACTACCTGCCTGAGCTTCATCTCAGTACTGGGCTTCCTCTCAGTACTGGGCTTTCTCTCAGTACTGGGCTTTCCCTCAGTACTGGGCTGCCCCTCAGTTCCGGGCTGCCCCTCAATTCCGGACTGCCCCTCAGTCCCGGGCTGCCCCTCAGTCCCGGGCTGCCCCTCAGTCCCGAGCTGCCCCTCAGTCCCGAGCTGCCCCTCAGTCCCGAGCTGCCCCTCAGTCCCGAGCTGCCCCTCAGCCCGAGCTGCCTCAGTCCCGAGCTGACCCTCAGTCCCGAGCTGCCCCTCAGTCCCGAGCTGCCCCTCAGTCCCGAGCTGCCCCTCAGTCCCGAGCTGTCCCTCAGTCCCGAGATGACCCTCAGTCCCGAGATGACCCTCAGTCATGAGATGCTCCTCAGTTCTGTGGGGTTCTGGGTGAGGACTATTAGGCCATGGTCGGCGGCGAGGGTGGATTATCCCAGGACGCGAAGGGGAGGAACTATGACTTTAATGGAGTGGGGTCCACGTCCCGAGCCGGAACCGCCACCATGGACAGACGCCCACCCAGACCCTCCCTATGGTTTTGAGGTGCGTCCGGGAGTCCGCACCTTAGGGGGGGGGGGGGTTCTGTCACGCCTTGGTCATTGTATTTTGTGTTTTCGTTATATATTTGGTCAGGCCAGGGTGTGACATGGGTTTATGTTATTGTATTTTCGTATTGGGGTTTGTAGTATTTGGGATCGTGGCTGATTAGGGGTGTTGTATAGGCTTGGCTGCCTGAGGCGGTTCTTAATCAGAGTCAGGTGATTCTTGTTGTCTCTGATTGGGAACCGTATTTAGGTAGCCTGCTTTCGCTTTGTATTTCGTGGGTGATTGTTCCTGTCTCTGTGTAGTGTTCACCAGATAGGTTTCTCGTTCCGTTTGTTGTTTTTGTATATGTTATAGTTATTTCATGTTACGCTCTTCATTCATTAAAGTCATGAGTAACTACCACGCTGCATTTCGGTCCGACTCTCTTTTGACAAACGAAGAACGCCGTTACACCCTGCTTACCGTAAGGAGCCAAGGATGGAACCAGAGCCGGTGTTGGAGGTGAGCAAAGCAGAGACAGTGAAGTAGTTAATGGGGAGATTGGAGGAGAGAGTTATGAGGGAAATGCTGTGTTGGTGCAGGAGGCATGGCATCCGCCAGACGGAGCATGTCGGGGATTTGATGTCACCTGGGTCAGCTCTCCATACTCGTCCTGAGGTGCGTGCTAGCCGTCTGGTGAAGACTGTGCCAGCCCCACGCACCAGGCCACCTGTGCGCCTCCCTAGCCCTGCACGTCCTGTGCCAGCTTGGCGTTACAGTTCTCCGAGCCGTGCTTCCCGTGGCGGGCGTTCTACTGGTCAGGCACCGTGTTATGTGGTGGAGCGCACGGTGTCCCCAGTACGCGTGCTTAGCCCGGTGCGCTACATCCCAGGTGCCACCTAAGTGGACCAAGACTGAGGTAGAGCAGGGTCCACGTCCCACACCCGAGCCATTGAGTCCGCACCTTTGTGGGGGGGTACTGTCACGCCATGACCTGAGTATTCTTTTGTTTTCTTTATATATTTTGGTTAGGTCAGGGTGTGACGAGGGTGGTATGTGTGTTTTTGTCTCATCTAGGGTTTTTGTATGTCTAGGTGTGTGTGTCTAGTCTAGGCATATTATAGGTCTATGGTGGCCTGGATTGGTTCCCAATCAGAGGCAGCTGTTTATCGTTGTCTCTGATTGGGGAACCTATTTAGGTTGCCATTTTCCAGTTGGGGTTGGTGGGTTATTGTCTGTGATGTTGCATGTTAGCACTCAGTTTTGGTAGCGGTCACGGTCGTCATGTTATTTTGTTTGTTTGTTTAGTGTACTTTGTGTTTTTCTTTCATTAAAAAAGATGCATTCACATCACGCTGCACATTGGTCTCCTCAATACGACGATCGTGACATGAACATTCACGCAATTAGTGTTTGCACATTTCAAGAGTGAAAGTGATTAATTGGTAATTGAGCTTAGCTCTTGAATAAAATAGATTTTAGTTGTGATGGTGGTGCCAAAGGTAGAGAATTGTGTGTTGTGTTTTGGAAAATGTTTGTTATAGAATTGCAATCGGAGTGTAAATTAAAATATGTGCCAGAAGTATTGCAGCTTTGGTGTATGGTTCTGCTAAATGGGTTACGGGTTTGGGTAATTGTGCCTCATGGGCTAGTTTTAGTGAGTAAACAATTGGGAAAAACTGGACTAAGCAAACCAGCACCATTTTCTTGTTTTTTAAATTTACGGATAGCCAGAGGCACTTTCCAACACTCAGACATCCTTTAAAAATGAAGCATTTGTGTTTAGTGAGTCCAAATCAGAGGTAGTAGGGATGAGCAGGGATGTTCTCTTGATAAGTGCGTGAATCGGACAATTTTCCTGTCCTGTTAAGCATTCAAAATGTAACGAGTACTTTTGGGGCTCATTTCGGCCTTATCTTCTTTCTTTAGGAATAGAGTGAAGTAAAAGTAGTCAAAAATAGAAATAGTAAAGTACAGATACGGCAAAAAACGAGTAAAGTAGTACTTTAAAATATTTTTACTTAAGAACTCTAATATATTACACTGTAATGTTTTTCTTGTACGGAAAACAAAAAGAGTCGAGGCCTACATGTTGCAGTATGCCTTAGTAAAATAATGCAAAATATAGCCTTGACTCAAATACGTATCTTTCTTCATGCAATATTTTCACAAATATTTATTTATTCAATGTATCCTTTACAATTGTTTATGCACTGTTTATAAAACATATTTATCAAATGTTGGTACTTACCTTCAATGCAAATAATTTGACTGCTATTACTAAACGAATCTAAAAAATAACATTGATCAAATGTATTACACTGTAATGTTTTTATTGTAAGGCTGGAAATGGTATATAAATCTCCCCTCGCTGAGAGTCAAATCAGACACTGAGTTCAGAGTACAATGTGTGTAGTGCACAATGGACGCACTGACAGCATTGCAGATGCTGCAGAATTTAGATGAGCTGGAGTTGGATGGAGGATCGGATATTGAGCCCGAAATCGACTTTGCTGATGACAATGGGACTTCACTCGATTTAGATGTTGACTTCCAGCCCCCTCCTCCGATGGCTGAGTCTCGCCGCAGAAAAAAAAACAGAACAGGGCCAACTGAGACGATGATCCCAACCGGGCAGTGAGACAGGAGTCTGAGAGGGATGGCGCGGTTTGGGTAGAAAATGGCGACAAAAGCGCATTTGACCTGCACCTCTTTTTCATTCTACTTTGACAAAAGACGCTGTCACTGTACTGTATTACTTACTATAACTCTAGTCTACTTGTTGTTTATGCATACAATTATTTATGTATTAGGTTATTTATCAAATGTTGCTGCTTAGGCCTAGCTTTATGGCAAACAATTTGACCTGCGCGCCTTGCTGGTTGATAATCTCTATTTCGTTTCTACTTTGTCAAAATAAGCTGTAACTGGGTGGACTCTAAGTGGACTCTATTGCTTACTATAACTCTAGTACAGATCAAATCTACCAATGAAATCTCGCAAATGTATTGCACTGTAATGTTTATTGACAGAGAAATTGAAATAGGCGAGGCCTATGTGTTGCAGTTTCCTTTGTGGTATAAAACATATCCTTACATTCATTTCGTTTATTTCAAAATATACAATTATTCAAAATAACCAAATATTTTTAAGACATTCAATCAATCAATTTTTTTTTGAAATTGTATTTATTTAGGTTGATAACACAGTATAGGAATCTGATGCGTATGCTTACGGGGACGGCTGACAACGTTCTCTAGCAGAAATGCATATGCTGAAAGGCCCAGCGGTTCGAGTGTTAAAGGTTTAATCTCCACGCTTTCCAGCAGCTCATTAGGCTGCTGTGAAGTAGCCTCAAGCACAATAGACCAATCCCGTGGTGGGACTAAAGGGTTGTGAACTGGTCGTAAGTGACGCGTCCCCTTCATGAAACAACATAACAAGGGATGTTTATCAGGGGTGTTTTCCCACCGTGTTTTTGTCAAAGCCTATATGACAGGCCCGAGATAGCGGCTAGATAGGACCGTGGAGAAATCCTTCCCTCTGTCCAAAAGGTTCGGCAGAAGAAATGTTCAGTTTTCGGTCACACCACTTCTCAAATATGCACCACTTATTTCCATACAGCATGTAGAAGAGGCCCATGCACTCTGGATAGTCTCAATGACTCAGAGAGGCAGGCCTGTCTCTCACGGGCCAGGATGGCGTTCAGGAGAGTGTGGAAAATCTCTCAGTTCGCTTGGGTCAGCAGATCCCTGCATAACGGGAGTTGCCAAGGCTCATGGTACCGCAGAAGAATGATATACGCTAACTAGAGCCTGCCTGGCCATTGAGGGACTTCCCACACTCGGACTAGTGGGGAGAATGAGGCTCAGAGGAGAACTGTTTCACCATTTGGGGATGGAGTTTCCATTCCCCGTGATGGGGATTCCCTGTGGACAATAACTCAGCTCCTACATTTAGTACACTTCGTACATAAGTCACGGGTAGTGAAAGAAGGTGACCTTTGCTCCCCAGAATAATCCTGACGTATAGTCTGTATAATTGACATTCGGGCGCCGAAGACGTGGATGTCGATTAGGCAGCCCCCCGCACCTCTCTGATTCAGACGGGTTGGGTTAAATGCGGAAGACACATTTCAGTTTAAAGCATTCAGTTGTACAGCTGACTAGGTATCCCCCTTTCCCTACCCTTTCCCGTAAAAAGCGCAGTGAGCGAGTGCCGCCCTGGTGGTTGATGTATGCCCTCACAGCCGTATTGTCCGTTCTGATCTAAATGTGACAGGGAGGGTAGAAAGTGTTTCAGTAAAAGAAATGCTGTCAGCAATTAGAGGTCATTTAAATTCAAGGTAACTTCGTTTATTGCATTCCCCTCGTGAACTGCGCCCCAGCTTGTCTGTCGCCCCCACCTTCCTCGTTGCCACTACCCCTAAGGAAGTGACAGAAACGAAGATCGAGGGGCTCTTCCAGTGACGGAGAGCTGAGATACATGCGAAGGTCACCTTATCTGACGATTGATGTGACACGTGCACAAAGACGTTGGGCAGACCCCAAACGTTGGAAGTCTCTCATCCTCAGCAGGCCAAGTGCTACTACTGAGATGGTGGACGCAATCAATTCCAGCACTCAGAGACATATTCTGAGCGTGACCGAGCACCCCCTGTGTAACAGGAAGAGGCACTGTCGGAGTGACGTGGTGCAGTCGACCGAGAGTGTTGCCTGATAAGAGAGAGAATCCAGCATTACACCTACAGTTGAAGTCGGAAGTTTACATACACTTAAGTTGGAGTCATTAAAACTCATTTTTCAACCACTCCACATATTACCTGTTAACAAACTATAGTTTTGGCAAGTCTGTTAGGACATCTACTTTCTGCATGACACAAGTCATTTTTCCAACAATTGTTTACAGACAGATTATTTCACGTATAATTCACAGTATCACAATTCCAGTGGGTCAGAAGTTTACATACACTAAGTTGACTGTGCCTTTAAACAGTTTGGAAAACTCCAGAAAATGATGTCATGGCTTTAGACGCTTCTGATATGCTAATTGACATCATTTGAGTTAATTGGAGGTGTACCTGAGGATGTATTTCAAGGCCTACTTTCAAACTCAGTGCCTCCTTGCTTGACATAATGGGAAAAAGAAATCAGCCAAGACCTCAGAAAAACAATGGTAGATCTCCACATGTCTGGTTCATCCTTGGGAGCAATTTCCAAACGCCTGAAGGTACCATGGTCATCTGTACAAACAATAGTATGCAAGTATAAACACCATGGGACCACGCAGCCGTCCTACCGCTCAGAAGAAGACGTGTTCTGCCTCCGAGAGATGAACGTACTTTGGTGTGAAAAGTGCAAATCAATCCCAGAACAACAGCAAAGGACCTTGTGAAGATGCTGGAGGAAACAGGTACAAAAGTATCTATATTCACAGTAAAACGAGTCCTATATCAACATATCCTGAAAGGCCGCTCAGCAAGAAGACACTGCTCCAAAACCGCCATAAAAAAGCCAAATTATGGTTCACAACTGCACCATGGGAAAAAGATCGTACTTTTTGGGAGAAATGTCTTCTGGTCTGATGAAACAAAAAATAGAACTGTTTGGCCATACTGACCATCGTTATGTTTGGAGGAAAAATGGGGTGCTTGCAAGCCAAAAAACACCATCCCAACCGTGAAGCACGGGGGTGGCAGCATCATGTTGTGGGGGTGATTTGCTACAGGAAGGACTGGTGCACTTCACAAAATAGATGACTTCATGAGGAAGGAAAGTTATGTGGATATATTGAAGAAACATCTCAAGACATCATTCAGGAAGTTAAAGCTTGGTCGCAAATTAATCTTCTAAATGGACAACAAAGTCTAGGTATTGGAGTGGCCATCACAAAGCTCTGATTTCAATCCTATATAAAATGTATGGGCAGAACAAACCTGACTCAGTTACACCAGCTCTGTCAGGAGGAATGTGCCAAGATTCACCCAACTTATTGTGGGAAGCTTGTGGAAGGCTACCCAAAACGTTTGACCCAAGTTAAACAATTTAAATGCAATGCTACCAAATATTAATTTAGTGTATGTGAACTTCTGACCCACTGGGAATGTGATGAAAGAAATAAAAGCTGAAATAAATCATTCTCTCTAGTATTATTTTGATATTTCACATTCTTAAAATAAAGTGGTGACGCTAACTGACCTAAAGACAGAGAATTATTAGGATTAAAGGTCAGGAATTGTGAAAAACTGAGTTTAAATGTATTTTGCTTAGGTGTATGTAAACTTCGGACTTCAACTGTAGGTATTCTATTCTCTGTGTTGGCACACAACAGCTTTTTATCTGGTTGAGATTGAGATGTAGTTTCCAAATTAAGCTGTGTCTCGTACCTGTAAGAATATTTTGAAGATAAATACACAACGCAGATGATGAGAGGTCAAGACTACTAAAAGTCAACGGTTAATAGGGAATTATCAATTGAAATAGTTGGTTTTCAGTTCAACATCTGTTAGGAATGTCAGTCCTGAACTCATAGCTATACGTGGCACGTTCTCGTTGGTCCAGCCTGAAATAGGATACTTGTTACTTGGCCATTGGCCCAGTTTTATTGCAAGGAATTGTAATTGGTCAACCACAGGCTAGGTCTGGGTTATAAAACTACATCCTATCCCTTTGTTCTGTGGAGAGAATCACTGAAGAGAATCACTGGGGAGAATCACTGAGGACAGGGGAGCATAAACATCTACCATCTACTTCCAAGCATGATTTGTCTGCTTTGAATAACCTTATTTTCCTCCCCCTGATTTGCTTTGGGGTCTGTGTTATTAAAGAATAACATCAACTACTAACATACCGCTTGCTCCAGGGATGGGGAGCAAAGCAGGTAATCGTCTATGTAGGTGTGTTTCTCGGGAGTGTGAAAGCTGCTACTACACATTTGCTGAATGTTCAGGGAGCTAGCACTAGCCCAAATAGGACAGCGAGTTATTCGTAGCCTGTGCCTTGACAAGCAAAACTCCTGAAGAAAACTCCTGTATGCTGGCAGTTTATTTGAAAAACGTTTCCTGCGGGTCGACTGATATGAACCAGCAACTTTCGTTTGGGAACCAGGAAGTACCGGGAGTAGAAGCCTAGATGGCTCTCTGCCGATGGTATTACACTGGCCGTCTACTTCTTAATAAAGAGGACATTTCCTGCTTTGGTATCTGTGTCGAGTTGCCAGTGGTTATTGATTGCAAGGGTTGTCTCAGAGAAAACTGCAGTCTGTACTCCTTTGGAACTGTGGACAAGAACCAGGGCTGGACTGTGCTTGTGCGCCAGTTCCCTGCTCTTGTGGTGAGTAGCCCACAGGTTGGTTGACTCACGCTCACCAGTGGTACCGGAGCGCACTCTGGTGGCATTAGAGCGAGTAACCCCTTCTTTGTATTAATTGAAAAGGGCAGTGTTAAAAACACTGAGATATGGGGACAATGCTAGGTGGCTAGTGACAGTTTGTCTTCCTGCCTCAGCTGCTGAAGAAAGAGCTGAGGGGAGAGCTGTGGCACGGAGGGCAATCAGGTTTAGAGTGGGCTTCCTCCGTCTTCCTTGAGAGCGAACGCATGAGAATGGGTCGCTGCACAAAGGAAAGGGGAATAGGAGCACAGATGTGCCTCTCCCCCATTGTGGTGTGTGCTCCACCCGAAAGGTGGAAGACTAGAACACAGAGTGATCTGTTGGCTGTGCTTCTCTGCCGCTGGGGCGGGCGCCCCTTCTTTCCTACGGGAAAATCAACTGGACGGGACATCGATGCGGCTGAAGCGAAGGGCCGCTTGCCCACTGTCTTGACTCTGTACTAAAACTTGGACAGTATGTTTGCTGCATGCTCTTAATTTGGTCGCTCAGTAGCTCTTAGCTCAGAGAGAGAGAGAGTGGAGACCTGGTTGCCACGATATCTGGGTCTGCCAGGCAGGTGGTGGCAAGGCAAGCTGAGATAGCGGTGAGCTAGCTGAGGTAGGCTGCTGAACGTTTTGCCCAGCATAGGTTAGCAGTGGTACAACCAGCCTTGCCGCGTTAGCTAGCCAATTAGAGGCCGTCTCGAAGATCGGATCACAGCGTAGAAGGACCGATTCAGTTAGTAAGCACTAAGCAAGTTAATGCTAGGCGAACTAGAAAACGGGAACTAAGCTAGCAACAGCTAGGAGGTGGTAGTTAGCATGAACCGTGATGGCTAGTGGCATAGCTTAAGTTAGCATGGGCCGGTACTTGGTCAAAACCTTATAAAACTTGCAGGACTCGTTAGAATTCTGCCTGAGCATGTTCATTTCCCATGGAGTATGGGGCCCATTATAACTCTGGGAAAAAAAGTTTTGACAACTGGCTTAGGCGTGAGATAGTCGACGCTTAGCCGCAAGGCTCTTGTGTTAGCCATCCAGTTTTCACCTAGTGGGGTAATAACCTAGCTATAGCTAGCACCTCGTTAGCCAAAGAGATCCGCACCAGTAGCATTACTTCTTCGGTCTAGAGAATGTCTTTAGACCGTAGCATGGTGTGGTGTATCCGATCAGCCAATGAAACGATTGAAGGTTAAACGTACTAAATGAGAGAGCAAGCTGGCAATACCACAGTAGGTGGGAGAGCCAGTAGCAGCCAGCATCCCAGCATCATCGAGCTGCCAGCGCAAGAGCAAGGTGGTTTGTGTGCATGCCTCAGGCGTGGTAGCAGTGGACATAATTTATTGATCCGGGGATTCAGGTTAGGCCGTTGTTAATCCACTATTAACCTTCCTTTGTTCCTAATTTGTGGAAAAAGGCCTGCTAGCCTGATAGAGCCTGCTGAAAATTAGCCTTGACAGGCATGAGCTAGCTTATTAGGTGCCTAATGGCTAGCCGGGGCGGGAACTGTGTATAAAAGCTATAGCTGTGGTGGGCTTGTGTAGGCTTTAGCTAGGTTCTTATAGCAAGCAGTGCTTGTGCTACCGTATGTGCAGGTAGGGAAGTCGGTCTGAGCTAGAAAGCAATGCTTACGTGGATAGCTTGCTTTCCAACGAGCTAGCCATGTTAGCTTGCGCCTTGCAGCGTGGGCTTACCAAGTCTCTGTGTTTACCAAGTGGGCTAGCAGCCTAGTTAGTTAGCACAATGTTAGCGAAAGGAAGATAGTCTTTGTTATTCTTGCGACAAACAAAAGCGTGGCTCTCGATCGATAAGCAGTGACTCTAGGACGGTCGGTAGTGGGTTGAGCTAAACAAGAGAGCGAGGTAGAAATTCTACCCTTTCAAGTAGAAAAGTTAGCTGGTAGGATAGCTAGCATTGTGGCGAGCTAGCCAAGTCTCAGTAGCTAGCTGTGTGATGCCAGCTATGAAAGGAGACGAGGGAAGAAAAGCAGTGAAGATAATTCTTACCTGAAATGAAAACATTCCTTTCGGGTAAAGTCACCCAACACAAAAAATGAAAGCTGAAAAACCCAATAATGTGTGATTGTTCCTGCATGTGGGTATTCCTGCAAATACATGAACACCCTCCCTTAAGCATCCCATTGGTTCCTGCATGTACACCCCACTCCAAGCACACCATCTTCATACTTGTGTGACACTTTTGCTATTCTGAATTGTGGGCCACAATAGGCAGAGTGTAGTGGCGGCATAACCTTAACGGCACACCTGTGAACAGTTAAATAGGAAAACAGATCAAGTCATGCTAAGGAAAGCTAGGCAAAACTCTTCTGTGACTAAGAGAGGTGAGAATGATCAGAGGGTCGGCGAATGGCTCTTTAGAATGAGGGGAGGGACTCCCTCATTCGCCACTCAACCTGTCTGTCTCCGACAAACGTCGTCTATGATTGGTTCTTCAAGCTACTTAGAGATTCTGTTGAATCCCACTTGTGAGATATCAAAAAAATAATTGAAAGAGAGCGTCTCTTACCATCAAACTTTTTATGCCTGGAGACGAAGGTGCTTCGCAATTCTTTACTAGTTTCATCAACCAGGTTCTCTAACTCCAGCTTGCTTTGTTGACCAAACTTGTCCTCCATTTCTGAACTGCAACAGGTATTGCCCTGGGGACATACCCGGAGATGGTCACCTGCAAACAACAGAGATGGTATTCAGTCACACAGATTCCTGATGACCCCCATGCAATGTTCTCTATAATATCTTTGGGCACTGAGCAAATTTCAGGTCTGCTGTGTGCAAACTCGAATGTTGTGAAAATTCTGTGCAGCTTCCGGCCGGCATTTACTGTGAACAGTGAGGCTGTACCCACTTTTTGGTTACAGTTTTAACAGTGGTGAAGTGGGCTACTGTGGCAATTTCATCATAATGTAGACCTACCAGAGTGGCCTACCATCAAAAACATTGGAGAAAAACTTATCATAACATTTTAACATGGAAATTGCTGTTTTGTCATTCAGCCTACAGTAGCAGCCAATGTGTGGTGTTCAATGCCTACATTCCATGAGACAAACATGCAGGGCTTGACATTAACCTGTTTATCCACCTTCAGATAAGGAGGTGACTGAAAATGTTGTGTTTGATGCAAAATAAAATGCTTTATTAATACCATACCATTATTACAGAGAATCAGACAAATTATGTTCCACTCTGCCTATTGGCAATTTAGCTTATTCAAAACCGTCTGAAAGTACAACACTTTCCCTTTAAGACATAAAATTGCTCTTTATTATACCCTGATGAAGACAGCTTGTCTGTCGAAACGTTGGACATAAATATTTTTGCATCTGAGCCCCTAGTGTGCGGCTATAACTGGGATTATAACTCAGTAACTATGAGCGAATATGAACAAATGCACGTGGCTAAATGCAGCTCTCACTTTGATCTCAAAAGAAGCGCGTCTACTCATGACCGCTGTAGCCTAAACACAGTCCAGTTCAAAGTGAATGGCACAGATCCATATATGGCAATGGCCATATGCATATAGGCCTGAGTTATGCATGTTAATGCAATAGAATCCTAATCCAATGCGCTCATCCTACAAAACAATCTCCAGCACAGCTAGATTTGCATACAAAATCTTAAATAGTTACGTTTTGTTTGGGTATATTATATTACATTGAAAGTGGCTAATATTGCTTTGATTCGATCACAATTCCTTCAGTAGAGTGAAACGTCGATAGTGATAACTAAAGGGGAAACCTGTAGAAAGTTGAGTGAAGTCCAATCTTGTGCTCTTCTGTGGCAGTCAGAGGGGAGCTGCACGCCCTGCATGTATGCAGCTTAGAGGAAACATTGCCCCCATGTAATAAACAGCAGACCCAAAACTAGAACACATTTCTATTCATATTCTGATTCAACTCACACAAGGATGGTTGATAAACCTACGGTTTTGCTGTGACAGAAGGGTTGCTGATGTGAATATTTTTAGAGTAATATTAGTAACGTCAGACTAAAAATAGAAACCCAAATCATTATCTTCAGGACATTTACAGTATTGATGCTGGTCAAACAATGCCTCGCACTTCTCGCTCACTGTCAATATGCAGTCGCCTTTCCCTATTTAATTATTAAAGTCATATTTGTCAAGCTGTGCTGCTCACAACATGATAACATAGTGCTGTTTATGCCTTTAACACAAATGGGGGCCAAAATCAACATTTCTCACATAAGCTAGGGGTTAGCTGCTGAAACTGATTGGATCAATTCTAGTAACAGCTTTTTAATAGTTGTCTCACTTTGAACCTGTCACGCCCTGGTCGAAGTATTTTGTGTTTATCTTTATTTATTTGGTCAGGCCAGGGTGTGGCATGGGTTTGTGTATGTGGTGTGCATGTATTGGGATTGTAGCTAGTGAGGTGTTCTGGTTAAGTCTATGGCTGTCTGAAGTGGTTCTCAATCAGAGGCAGGTGTTTCGTTGTCTCTGATTGGGAACCATATTTAGGCAGCCATATTCTTTGAGTTTGTCGTGGGTGATTGTCCTTAGTGTCTTTGTTCCTTGTTCTGTGTGTATGTGCACCAGTATTAGGCTGTTTCGGTTTTCATTACGTTTATTGTTTTGTAGGTTTTGTATTTAGATTCGTGTTACGTTTGTTCATTAAACATGGATCGCAATCTACACGCTGCATTTTGGTCCGACTCTCCTTCACCACAAGAGAACCGTTACAGAATCAACCAACACAAACGGACCAAGCAGCGTGTCAACAGGCAGGAGCAGCCCAAAGAGGAGATGCGTAAGAAGGATTTCTGGACATGGGAGGAAATCCTCGACGGGAGAGGACCCTGGGCTAAACCAGGGGAGTGTAGCCGCCCAAAGGTGCAGCAGGAGAAGAGGCAACAGGAGCAGCCCAAAGAGGAGTACGGTTTGGACTACAAGAGTATGGACTATACTTCTTGGGAGGAGATAGACAGGTGGGCGGTCGACCCAGGGAGAGTGCCGGAGCCCGCCTGGGATTCGATGGAGCAATGCGCGGAAGGTTACAGGAGAATGAGGTTGGCGAAGCAAGCACGGCGGCGCGGACGGAAGCCCGAGAGTCAGCCCCAAAAATGTATTGGGGGGCGGCTCACAGGGAGTAGGGCTACGCCAGGTAGGAGACCTGCGCAAACTCCCTGTGCTTACCGGGGGGCGAGAGAGACCGGGCAGGCACCGTGTTATGCAGTGGTGCGCACGGTGTCCCCAGTGCGGGTGCATAGCCCAGTGCAGTATATTCCAGCTCCTCGTATCGGCCGGGCATCAAGCCAGGTAAGGTTGGGCAGGCTCGGTGCTCAAGAGCTCCAGTGCGCCTGCACGGTCCGGTCTATTCAGTTCCACCTCCAAACCCCAGCACTCCGGTGGCAGCTCCCCGCACCAGGCTTCCTGTGCGTGTCCTCGGTCCAGTACCACCAGTACCAGCACCACGCATCAGGCCTACAGTGCGCCTCGCCTCTCCAGCACTGTCGGAGCCATCCTCCTCTACAGCGCTGCCGGAGTCTCCCGCCTGTCCAGCGCAGCCAGAGCCTTTCTCCTCTCCTGCGCTGCCGGAGTCTCCTGCCTGTTCAGCGCAGCCAGAGCTGCCAGCCTGCATGGAGCAGCCAGAGCTGCCAGCCTGCATGGAGCAGCCAGAGCTGCCAGCCTGCATGGAGCAGCCAGAGCTGTCAGTCTGCATGGAGCAGCCAGAGCTGTCAGTCTGCATGGAGCAGCCAGAGCTGTCAGTCTGCATGAAGCAGCCAGAGCTGTCAGTCTGCATGAAGCAGCCAGAGCTGTCAGTATGCATGGAGCAGCCAGAGCTGTCAGTCTGCATGAAGCAGCCAGAGCTGTCAGTCTGCAAGGAGCTGTCAGTCTGCAAGGAGTTGTCAGTCTGCAAGGAGTTGTCAGTCTGCAAGGAGCTGCCAGTCTGCAAGGAGCTGCCAGTGTGCAAGGAGCTGTCAGTCTGCACGGAGCTGTCAGTCTGCACGGAGCTGTCAGTCTGCACGGAGCTGTCAGTCTGCAAGGAGCTGCCAGTCTGCAAGGAGCTGTCAGTCTGCAAGGAGCTGTCAGTCTGTAAGAAGCCGCCAGAGCTGTCAGCCTACATGGAGCAGCCAGAGCCGCCAGTCAGCCAGACTCTTCCAGATCCGCCAGTCAACCAGACTCTTCCAGATCCACCAGTCAACCAGAGTCTTCCGGATCCGCCAGTCAACCAGACTCTTCCAGATCCGCCAGTCAACCAGACTCTTCCAGATCCGCCAGTCAGCCAGACTCTTCCAGATCCGCCAGTCAGCCAGACTCTTCCAGATCTGCCAGTCAGCCAGACTCTTCCAGATCTGCCAGTCAGCCAGACTCTTCTAGATCTGCCAGTCAGCCAGACTCTTCCATATCTGCCAGTCAACCAGACTCTTCCAGATCCGCCAGTCAGCCGGGATCTGCCAGAACTGCCAGTCGGCCAGGATCTGCCAGTAGGTCAGGATCCGCCAGTCGGTCAGGATCCGCCAGTCGGTCAGGATCCGCCAGTCGGTCAGGATCCCCCAGTCAGCCAGGATCCGCCAGTCAGCCAGGATCTGCCAGATCCGCCAGTCAGCCAGGATCTGCCAGTCAGCCAGGATCTGCCAGTCAGCCAGGATCTGCCGAAACCACCAGCCAGCCAGGATCTGGTAGATCCATCAACCTGCCTCAGCTTCCTCTCACTCCCGAGCTTCCTCTCACTCCCGAGCTTCCCCTCACTCCCGAGCTGCCCCTCAGTCCCGATCTGCTCCTCAGTCCAGTGGGGTTCTGGGTGAGGACTACTAGGCCATGGTCGGCGGCGAGGGTGGACTATCCAAGGACACGAGGAGAGGGGACTAAGACATTGATTGAGTGAGGTCCACGTCCCGCGCCGGAGCCGCCACCATGGACAGACGCCCACCCGGACCCTCCCTATTGTTTTGAGGTGCATTCGGGAGTCCGCACCTTAGGGGGGGGGGGGTTCTGTCACGCCCTGCTCGAAGTATTTTGTGTTTATCTTTATTTATTTGGTCCGGCCAGGGTGTGTCATGTTTTGTCATTTATTATCATGTCTTGTCCCTGTGCTTCCCATTCTATTCGTTTCCCTCTGCTGGTCTTATTAGGTTCTTTCCCTCTTTCTATCCCTCTCTCTCCCCCTCCCTCTCTCACTCTCTCGCTCTCTCTTCTCTCTATCGTTCCGTTCCTGCTCCCAGCTGTTCCTATTCCCCTAATCATCATTTAGTCTTCCCACACCTGTTCCCGATCCTTTTCCCTGATTAGAGTCCCTATTTCTCTCCTTGTTTCCCGTACCTGCCCTGTCGGATCCTCATCTATAATTCACCGTGCTGTGTCTATGTTTTGCCCTGTCGTGTCGTGTTTCCCTCAGATGCTGCGTGGTGAGCAGGTGTCTGAGTCTGCTAGGTTCAAGTGCCTTCCCGAGGCAACCTGCAGTTCTCGATCAAGTCTCCAGTCTGTTCTCGTCTTTACGTGTAGTATTATGCTTTTTGTTTTGTAAAGTTTATTCTGGATTAAATACTCTGTTTTCGCCAAGTCGCTTTTGGGTCCTCATTCACCTGCATGACAGAAGGATCCGACCGAGGAATGGACCCAGCGACTACAGACGCTCGTAACACTGCCGTCGAGATCCAAGGAGCCATGCTCGGCAGACACGAGCAGGAATTGTCTGCTGCTCGCCATGCCGTGGAGAGCCTGGCCGCTCAGGTTTCCGACCTCTCTGGACAGTTCCAGAGTCTTCGTCTCGTGCCACCTGTTACTTCCTGGCCTGCCGAGCCTCCAGAACCTAGGGTTAATAACCCACCTTGCTACTCCGGGCAGCCCACTGAGTGCCGCTCCTTTCTCACCCAGTGTGAGATTGTGTTCTCTCTCCAACCCAACACATACTCTAGAGAGAGAGCTCGGGTTGCTTACGTCATTTCACTCCTTACTGGCCGGGCCCGAGAGTGGGGCACAGCTATCTGGGAGGCAAGGGCTGATTGTTCTAACAATTACCAGAACTTTAAAGAGGAGATGATTCGGGTTTTTGAACGTTCAGTTTTTGGTGGGGAGGCTTCTAGGGTCCTGGCTTCCCTATGCCAAGGTGATCGATCCATAACGGATTACTCTATAGAGTTTCGTACTCTTGCTGCCTCTAGTGACTGGAACGAGCCGGCGCTGCTCGCTCGTTTTCTGGAGGGACTCCACACAGTGGTCAAAGATGAGATTCTCTCTCGGGAGGTTCCTTCCAGTGTGGACTCTTTGATTGCTCTCGCCATCCGCATAGAACGACGGGTAGATCTTCGTCACCAGGCTCGTGGAAGAGAGCTCGCATCAACGGTGTTTCCCTGCTCCGCATCGCAACCATCTCCCTCCTCTGGCTCTGAGACTGAGCCCATGCAGCTGGGAGGGATTCGCATCTCGACTAAGGAGAGGGAACGGAGGATCACCAACCGCCTGTGCCTCTATTGCGGATTTGATGGACATTTTGTTAATTCATGTCCAGTAAGAGGCCAGAGCCCATCAGTAAGCGGAGGGCTACTGGTGAGCGCTACTACTCAGGTCTCTTCATCTAGATCTTGTACTACTATGTCGGTCCATCTACGCTGGACCGGTTCGGGTGCTACATGCAGTGCCTTGATTGACTCTGGGGCTGAGGGTTGTTTCATGGACGAAGCATGGGTTCGGAAACATAACATTCCTTTCAGACAGTTAGACAAGCCTACGCCCATGTTTGCCTTAGATGGTAGTCATCTTCCCAGTATCAGATTTGAGACACTACCTTTAACTCTCACAGTATCTGGTAACCACAGTGAGACTATTTCTTTTTGATTTTTCGTTCACCTTTCACACCTGTTGTTTTGGGTCATCCCTGGCTAGTATGTCATAATCCTTCTATTAATTGGTCTTGTAATTCTATCCTATCCTGGAACGTATCTTGTCATGTGAAGTGCTTAATGTCTGCCATCCCTCCCATTTCTTCTGTCCCCACTTCTCAGGAGGAACCTGGCGATTTGACAGGAGTGCCGGAGGAATATCATGATCTGCGCACGGTCTTCAGTCGGTCCCGAGCCAACTCCCTTCCTCCTCACCGGTCGTATGATTGTAGTATTGATCTCCTTCCGGGGACCACTCCTCCTCGGGGTAGACTATACTCTCTGTCGGCTCCCGAACGTAAGGCTCTCGAGGATTATTTATCTGTGTCTCTTGACGCCGGTACCATAGTGCCTTCTTCCTCTCCGGCCGGGGCGGGGTTCTTTTTGTTAAGAAGAAGGACGGTACTCTGCGCCCCTGCGTGGATTATCGAGGGCTGAATGACATAACGGTTAAGAATCGTTATCCGCTTCCCCTTATGTCATCAGCCTTCGAGATTCTGCAGGGAGCCAGGTGCTTTACTAAGTTGGACCTTCGTAACGCTTACCATCTCGTGCGCATCAGAGAGGGGGACGAGTGGAAAACGGCGTTTAACACTCCGTTAGGGCATTTTGAGTACCGGGTTCTGCCGTTTGGTCTCGCCAATGCGCCAGCTGTTTTTCAGGCATTAGTTAATGATGTTCTGAGAGACATGCTGAACATCTTTGTTTTTGTCTATCTTGACGATATCCTGATTTTTTCACCGTCACTCGAGATTCATGTTCAGCACGTTCGACGTGTTCTACAGCGCCTTTTAGAGAATTGTCTCTACGTAAAGGCTGAGAAGTGCTCTTTTCATGTCTCCTCCGTTACTTTTCTCGGTTCCGTTATTTCCGCTGAAGGCATTCAGATGGATTCCGCTAAGGTCCAAGCTGTCAGTGATTGGCCCGTTCCAAGGTCACGTGTCGAGTTGCAGCGCTTTTTAGGTTTTGCTAATTTCTATCGGCGTTTCATTCGTAATTTCGGTCAAGTTGCTGCCCCTCTCACAGCTCTTACTTCTGTCAAGACGTGTTTTAAGTGGTCCGGTTCCGCCCAGGGAGCTTTTGATCTTCTAAAAGAACGTTTTACGTCCGCTCCTATCCTCGTTACTCCTGACGTCACTAGACAATTCATTGTCGAGGTTGACGCTTCAGAGGTAGGCGTGGGAGCCATTCTATCCCAGCGCTTCCAGTCTGACGATAAGGTTCATCCTTGCGCTTATTTTTCTCATCGCCTGTCGCCATCTGAGCGCAACTATGATGTGGGTAACCGTGAACTGCTCGCCATCCGCTTAGCCCTAGGCGAATGGCGACAGTGGTTGGAGGGGGCGACCGTTCCTTTTGTCGTTTGGACAGACCATAAGAACCTTGAGTACATCCGTTCTGCCAAACGACTTAATGCCCGTCAAGCTCGTTGGGCGTTGTTTTTCGCTCGTTTCGAGTTTGTGATTTCTTACCGTCCGGGTAGCAAGAACACCAAGCCTGATGCTTTATCCCGTCTGTTTAGTTCTTCTGTGGCTTCTACTGATCCCGAGGGGATTCTTCCTTATGGGCGTGTTGTCGGGTTGACAGTCTGGGGAATTGAAAGACAGGTTAAGCAAGCACTCACGCACACTGCGTCGCCGCGCGCTTGTCCTAGTAACCTCCTTTTCGTTCCTGTTTCCACTCGTCTGGCTGTTCTTCAGTGGGCTCACTCTGCCAAGTTAGCTGGTCATCCCGGTGTTCGAGGCACTCTTGCGTCTATTCGCCAGCGCTTTTGGTGGCCGACTCAGGAGCGTGACACGCGCCGTTTCGTGGCTGCTTGTTCGGACTGCGCGCAGACTAAGTCGGGTAACTCTCCTCCTGCCGGTCGTCTCAGACCGCTCCCCATTCCTTCTCGACCATGGTCTCACATCGCCCTAGACTTCATTACCGGTCTGCCTTTGTCTGCGGGGAAGACTGTGAGAGCCGCCAATAAACGCAGGATTAAGAGTCCAAGGTATTGTTGCGGCCAGAGAGTGTGGCTTTCCACTCGCAACCTTCCTCTTACGACAGCTTCTCGTAAGTTGACTCCGCGGTTCATTGGTCCGTTCCGTGTCTCCCAGGTCGTCAATCCTGTCGCTGTGCGACTGCTTCTTCCGCGACATCTTCGTCGCGTCCATCCTGTCTTCCATGTCTCCTGTGTTAAGCCCTTTCTTCGCACCCCCGTTCGTCTTCCCTCCCCCCCTCCCGTCCTTGTCGAGAGCGCACCTATTTACAAGGTACATAAGATCATGGACATGCGTTCTCGGGGACGGGGTCACCAATACTTAGTGGATTGGGAGGGTTACGGTCCTGAGGAGAGGAGTTGGGTTCCGTCTCGGGACGTGCTGGACCGTTCACTCATTGATGATTTCCTCCGTTGCCGCCAGGATTCCTCCTCGAGTGCGCCAGGAGGCGCTCGGTGAGTGGGGGGGTACTGTCATGTTTTGTCATTTATTATCATGTCTTGTCCCTGTGCTTCCCATTCTATTAGTTTCCCTCTGCTGGTCTTATTAGGTTCTTTCCCTCTTTCTATCCCTCTCTCTCCCCCTCCCTCTCTCACTCTCTCGCTCTCTCTTCTCTCTATCGTTCCGTTCCTGCTCCCAGCTGTTCCTATTCCCCTAATCATCATTTAGTCTTCCCACACCTGTTCCCGATCCTTTTCCCTGATTAGAGTCCCTATTTCTCTCCTTGTTTCCCGTACCTGCCCTGTCGGATCCTCATCTATAATTCACCGTGCTGTGTCTATGTTTTGCCCTGTCGTGTCGTGTTTCCCTCAGATGCTGCGTGGTGAGCAGGTGTCTGAGTCTGCTAGGTTCAAGTGCCTTCCCGAGGCAACCTGCAGTTCTCGATCAAGTCTCCAGTCTGTTCTCGTCTTTACGTGTAGTATTATGCTTTTTGTTTTGTAAAGTTTATTCTGGATTAAATACTCTGTTTTCGCCAAGTCGCTTTTGGGTCCTCATTCACCTGCATGACAGGGTGTGGCATGGGTTTGTGTATGTGGTGTGTATGTATTGGGATTGTAGCTAGTGGGGTGTTCTGGTTAAGTCTATGGCTGTCTGAAGTGGTTCTCAATCAGAGGCAGGTGTTTATCGTTGTCTCTGATTGGGAACCATATTTAGGCAGCCATATTCTTTGAGTTTGTCATGGGTGATTGTCCTTAGTGCCTTTGTTCCTTGTTCTGTGTGTATGTGCACCAGTATTAGGCTGTTTCGGATTTCATTACGTTTATTGTTTTGTAGGTTTTGTATTTAGATTCGTGTTACGTTTGTTCATTAAACATGGATCGCAATCTACACGCTGCATTTTGGTCCGACCCTCCTTCACCACAAGAGAACCGTTACAGAACCAGTCTCTGCATGCAGCCACTACTGAATTTAATTAAAGAGCCCATTGTTGTAAATCTGACAGATATTTTCAGGTCTACCGGTGAGAGAATGCCATTGGCTGCTGTTGTTTTTTTTTGTCTCTAACAGGTAGCTATGACAGTGAATAAGAATACAAGCATCCGCTAACTAGAGGTGTTGATTACTCTAGTGTGTGTTTTTGTTGACTCTACATGTTACTGTATTTTCAAAACCGACCATTAAAAGGGGGGTTGTATGCGGGTGTGCCTGTGCAATGTACTGTATGACATTCTGCTACATAACAAAGTCACTTGTGCCCGATGGGAGGAATCCCTACATAAGAATTACCCATGGTGTGTGACTGTGAAGTCAGGCATGAAAACATGAGGCAGCATCCATCAATCCAAAGCATTAATACATCCAGTATTTGGATCAGATATCAGCGCTAGCTAGTGTCACAAAGTAAAGGCATTGAAAACATCATAGCAATATGCCAGAAATAGCCTATAACAGTAATCCTAAATCTGGTTGGATGAGACAGTGGCAGACAGCATTTCCTCAAACACACACACACATACACACGCGCATACACACACAGACACACACATATAGAAATGTGTGTCAGAGTTGTTACCTCTCCCCATGCAATCATTCCATTCTCCCAACATTCAGCCAGCTCCCTACGAACAAAATGAAATTAAAATTGCCAGCAGCCCACAGATGAAATTCATGCTCAGCTCCACTTACCACTTAAGGACAAAGACATGTGTTTCTCTGCTGTTTATGATCCCTCTCTCCTACTGAGCGTTCAAAAACATTCATGGTGGTTTTTGCCAAACATTTACAGTAAATGAAGGAATCATGAGACACAACATGAGGAACTTTTTGATTTGACGATGGCTATAGGATTAACAGTTGTTTGGAACAATGAGTGATCAGTTCATAATATTTGGAAGTTGTCCACGGATCATAATGTATTCTCAAACACCTTCCATTTCTTTCTAGCTTCTGTGTCCTACCATTGTTATAATGGAAAGTGTAACGTTTCCGAAGGGTCGTCAGCGTAGCCAGTAGGGAGAACAGCGTGAAAAACGATTTATGATATAGCCTACCATTCAGAAGGAAATCACATTGCAATTGATGACATCCATGAAACACTGAACTGAATTAAAAGTTAATGATCGACATCATCATTCCATTTTCCCAAACAGCCATTTGTAGGGCCATGGATGCTGATTCAGCTCTCTATCCATTTAGTAGTCTCCACACACTATGCAATATCACTATGAAGACCAATGATGTGGCTAAATAATCTGATCACGTTATGACTAACCAATGATTCTTGACTTTAAAAAATTGCTATGTTAAGTGTGTTGATGATGCAGGCTTCATGTTTTGTTAAAACCTAAAAGCAACCAACCATGTCACCCAAACAGCCCTCTAAAAATGACCTAATTTCCGAAGTCTCCTCTCTCTCGCTCACTACCCAAATAGAATTGAGATGTAATTTACTCAGACACCTGCAGGCTAACCAAACTTTGAGAATCAGTTCAGCTTCATCTGGCAGAAGCTGAGCTGACCTCAGCCATTAAGTAGAGAATTAACAACCCACCAGTGAGGGCAGGAGGTGATGTGAGGGCAGGAGGTGATGTGAGGGCAGGAGGTGATGTGAGGGCAGGAGGTGATGTGAGGGCAGGAGGTGAGGTGAGGGCAGGAGGTGATGTGAGGGCAGGAGGTGATGTGAGGTCAGGAGGTGATGTGAGGGCAGGAGGTTGAAACCCACACACAGTTTGTTCACAGCTAACTCTCTTTTTTATCACAGCTTATGACTGTTGCCTGCACCTTAAACACAGGTTTGTTTAGTTTGCAGGTCAAAAGAAAACTCAAAAGCGTTAGGTAGGTCACTGCCTGTGTATAAAGGAAAAGTTTGAGAGACAGTTGTTTAGTGGACACTTTAATAGGCCAAAGGTTGGAAGGACTCAGGGAGGTCCCACTGGCCACAGGTCTGAGTGCAGCTCTCCATCAGACGTGTCACCCACAAAGAGCTCCTCCACACTGACACTTAGACCGTGCAGAGTGTTCCCGCAGTCTCAACAGAGCAAAACATCACTTAAAATGAGTCTCTCGTACATCAACATCCCATAAGGGGCTTTCAAGGAACTTCTCCACTCAACCAAGGTAGCCTGTATATCCTTTATGTCCAAGGTTAAAACAGCACAGTGGACACACAGATATATTTTTGTTGGTACACAATGGAATACAATTCCCCATTAGGCAGAGAAGAAAGAGAGTGGTTCACACAGCATACTCTTTGAATAGCTTTAGTGCTGAGCGATTAGTGCTTTTTGAGGTCGGTTAGGTATCGGTTCGATTATAAAAAAATGTATCACGGTTTTCAATTTCAGTTTCGATCATTTTTTTAGACATTAAATGCACTATGCATTACGTGGGTTGAATGATCTAACAACACATAATAAAACAATTAATACAAGTCCTATGCTGGTAGTGACTGCCCATTACTGCTTATCACTTATTAACCATCATTTATTCACATTACTTTAATAAAATATTTGTTTTATATGCTGACGTTTACATCTTATTCCAAGTCGTCATCTCTATGCTGTCTGACAAAATCACTATTTTAGTAGTCCTTAAAAATAAACACGGCATACTTTTATGACTGCTGTCAACGAGGTCTCCGTGTGTGCTCCACACAGACCGGACAAGCTGGTGAGCAATGGATTATGGACCTTGTAGTTAATTACCACGTTTTCTGCACTAAACTATGTAGAACCCGGGATGGGCAACTGGCCCCCCAAATAGTTTTTTATTTATGACATTTTTTAGGAACTCAGTCGGGGTCTCAACTTACTATTGCGAGTTAGAATAGTAGAACACACAAGGTGCAATTTTGAAATGTGGTTGTGCATCATCAGTTTTCTCTTGTTATGTTAGTCACTGATAGTCAGTCAATTAGTCCATGTCAGCAAAACGTCGATCAGTTAGTTGTTTAAAAAACAAAAAATAACCGTAATGTTGTTTAATCGCTAAATAGCTTCGAAAAGGCCTATCTTTAGAAAACGACAGCTTATGCCTGCAACAAGATAAACATATATTGCACTGTTTGTACAGATTTCATTCTGGTGATATAGTGCCCGAATACTGTATATCAGGGTACCTGGTCTCTCATAGTAGGGTGCAAAGCAGTGCACTACTGCTCCCCATTCCTTAGCTCTGGCCCTGAACAGTCATACAATACTTTTGCCTAACGTAGTGCTCAGTGTATTGTCAGCTGGACCTGGACCTGGGCTGTAATGGCTGAGGGGGACATTATTTCCTGCTAATATCATAGTATGAAAGTGGACCTCTGGCGAGTCATCTAGTATTAAGAAGGCTGCGAGGGTGAAATAAAGAGAAGTGTCCCAAACGCAACCTTGCGGCAGCACCAGCCCATCCCCAGCCTCATCCCTGTCCTCTCGGCTATCAGAGTTGTCAGGATGCAGAACTAGGGCTCTACTCCTTCTTGCCTCCCCAGACACAGCACATTTACACATGCATGCAAGCATATGCTTGTCCTCCCATTGTCATGTAAGCGAATTAAATCGGGAAAAGAAATATTGAATGTTGTTGCAGTGATTAGTATACTGGTGAGAGTGAGACAGAGTATGAACAATTGTGTTCACAGACTGGAGATATGTGTGTGTGTGTGTGTGTGTGTGTGTGTGTGTGTGTGTGTGTGTGTGTGTGTGTGTGTGTGTGTGTGTGTGTGTGTGTGTGTGTGTGTGTGTGTGTGTGTGCGTGCGTGCGTGCGTGCGTGCGTGCGTGCGTGCGTGCGTGCGTGCGTGCGTGCGTGCGTGTGGGCAATAGCCTATACTTGCTCTGTTTCTTCAAAGGCACAAACTAAAGATGTGTGGGGGCATACAGATATCTCATTGTAATACTGAAAATGTGCAAATGCGGTTGCGAGGTAATGAGGCTTATGCATGCATTGAGTGTTTTATCAACAGCTATATGAGCTGCCTTCGTGAGTCGCAATTACTTCCTGTCACTCCAGTGTCTGTAATCAAGCAGAGTGTCAGTCAGATCACCTCTCCCATTATCTGTGCTGATGAAGCCTTTCCTTGGGCCTAATACGGGAAGACATTCATATTCCGCACCCTACCCCACTAAGGTGTGCTTGTCTTTACTTTGCATACTCAATGCCATGTAGGATGGAAGCTTCTTACTGCCACTTAGATGTGAATTTACTCATGGACTGATTCTAATTGTGCTATGATTTTAGCGTTCAGAGTAGCACAGGGCAAGTCTGTCATGTTCGAAGCACCTGACCCTCGACGGCTATTAGACTTGCCAATCATCCTGTAATCTACAGGAACGCCCTTGTGAAAATGTTTTAAAACAATCAGTAAATCAAGTCATTGCAAGCCACTGTGTAATATCAAAAGTGTTATCACAATATTTCACGTTCACAACCTACACTGACAGCGACCTATTTCAATTGACATATAAAACACGAGGGACCACCACCACTGTAGAAAAAGTTACTCGACCTATTCACCGGAACTGGGATTAGCCAGCTTTGGGAATTAAAGGTGTTCAAGTTACATTTCCATGCCAGAAAAGGTAGGCCAACTCTCAGAAGTATTCATCAGTGTACCTGGCCAAACAGACCCAAAGCATATGTGCACTGCCATCTGGTATGCCTCCCATGGCTCCTGCTGCCATACGTTTACAGGCCTGATGCTTAGAGCTACATCTTATAGAGCTAAAACAACATAGCCATCAGTGACATATTAGTCCTTTCGGGAAGGGTCAAGAGGTACTCATGATGTCAGAATGTCCAGCTGCTTTAGAAATGAATCAATTTCACAGGACTACTGCATAAGGTTAGGCAACAGGAACATTCAACAGATTCCTAAAGCGCTTTGGCCCTGGACATTGATTTCATCTGCCCACTCATTCCACCCCCTGATTAAGATTCATAGCATGGCTAAAGAGTTATGACTGAGTTATAGCCAGCATTGATCCAGGTCAGAGGAAAGCTCTGCTCTGTCTTTGGGACACACCCAAGGTAGTTATCTACTGTGCTTTAAGGGTAGATTACATGTTCCATTACATTTAGTTACATTTAAGAGGGTAAGGGGGGCCTGAGAAGTTGATACTGTAAATGTTTGTGCAAATGCCAAGTCAGAACAAACATAGTTACTGTGGCACTATATTTATGAGTCACAGAGACAGTAAAGGTGTTATTATGGTAAAAACAGAACGAAGGAGGGAGGGGTTTTACCCCTCCCTCCCGTCAATGTCAGTGTACCTTTTCCTCCTTATTTTAATATTCACACTTTACAACTTACAATGAGTCCACACTAAATACTATTGAGAGATCACACTATTTTAAATAAAGTGATTGAGGTTACGAAGAAACTTGATCGTGCCTTTTTAAGTGGTGGCTCAATTCGATAGGCAAGGAGAGTTAAAAATATCAACATTGATCTGAAAATTGTCATCTGTGTTTTCCTCACTACCGGAGGTATCATCCTTTAAAAAAAAACCAACAGGTGCTATTTGGAATAGCAGATTCTAGCTAGGACTTACATCAATCAATATGGAATGACCCTGTATTCCCCTAGCATACTACACCATGCCAGGACTCCAAATTAGAGGGATGCCCCATGTTTTTAAATAACGTTATATGCTGATAAATGTCCTTTGAATGAATTTGCAAATGTTCAAATAAGCAGCACAGTAGGCCTACAGATGATTGTGTCACATTTGACCTTCAACATAATGACATGGTGGTCTGGTCTGCGTCCTCAGGTGAGTCAAATGTAAAGGAGGTGTTGGACTGTCAAATGTTAATATCTAAATGTCATTGTCATTGCATTTCAAATTGGGCCAAAAACTCGCAACTCGTAGGGTTGTGGCAAGAATAATTGATTTTCTGAGCAAATTCATTCTTATTGCAATAAGATGTTTCATTGCAAGAAAAAAAAATATTCTAAGGGATTTTACACAAACAAGAAAAAAACAAGAAAGAAATAGTATTAGGCTACTCCCTCTGCTACTGAAAGCAAATGCTGTTTCAAAAACTGCCATATTCTCAGGAGAGAAGTTGAAAAAGCCTTGTGGGTAAACGGGCTCTCTAGCCAATATAATGCATTTTCAGGATCTGTTGATCCTGCCATACACAGAAAATAGCCATTCAATGACATTTGAAATCTGGAACATTCCATTTTCGAAGGCCCTCATGCTGCAGCTGAGGTGAGTTGTACATCATATCAGATCACTCTACTGTGCACTCCCTTAAAATTCAAGGCTAAAGGTTCAAAGTCTAAAAATTGCTTTCCAAAAGTATTGTGGAAGTCACTTCAAAGCAATTAAATGTCACAGCAGTCGGATTCAGAGCCAATACCGGCAATGTGACTGGGATAGCACCTCATTGGATGAAAATGTCTACGATGACACCTTTGAAACTGTACCAGAATAGGTACCTTCAACAATGATGATGCACACGACAAGAGGGCATATATTGGAAAGGCTAAACCTATAGACAATCCTGTAAAGAAAACCCAAAGACCATGTACACTACAGTGTGGAATGAAAAGCAACGCTTAATCAGCATACATACGACCATGTCTGGCTTTGATATTTATTGGGGACTATGTAATAAAATGAGTGGAGGAGGAATGGGAAAATTGCTGAGGACATTTGATATACATGGGCAGTGGGCCTAGAAGCCCCAGAGAACAACGAGCTGCTAGCGAGTGACTCTCTTCTGCGTCAACCTGCTAACTGGAGCATGCAAAAGGACTTACAGGTAGCAGCTGGTGGCTGAGAGTAGATACTAGGAAGGCCCTAAGGCCTGTACTGATCATTACCTTTCACTCCTCATTTACAGCTTACTACCAAGGCACTGGGCTTCATTAGTGCCTGGTGGCTTGTTACACTTCTGGTATACCTCCACCCTACACTCAGTGGCCTGAGAGGGGAGAGGACACACTTCTAGCGCTCAATACCTCCCCCATGGCCCCTTACGCAACATGCAAACTCATTGGCCCCTTCCCAGGAGCAGTAAAAAGACAAAGCACTCCTACAGGTGCACATGTCTAGTCTGATGTTGTCAACAGGACTGACGTGGCAGACATGGGGCTAAAGATAGATCCAACGACAGCGACGAGGTATTCAAGGGAGCTTTGTTTTCTGATGGCTCACTGTTGTGACAGGCTGAGGGGAAATAGGGAGCTATAAAGTATGACTGAACCTGGTTGCAACAGACACGGGCCAGGTCTTTTTTATCAATACAAGAAGATCCACTGATCTCCAAGGAGGGTATGTAAATGATCAGTGCTTCCAGAGTTGCTTGAAAAGTTAGGAGTTGACTAAAAGTTACACACATTCAATGTGTGTAACAGTGAATAATGGCGCCGGAGGAGATGACTGCCATTTTACGATCCCCTAATCAATTGTGCTATTTTGTGTTTTTCCGTGTTATTTGTAACTTATTTTGTACATAATGTTTCTGCCGCCGTGTCTTATGACTGAAAAAAGCTTCTAGATATCTGGACTGAGATTACTCACCCCGTACTGGAGGAATAATTTTTCTTTAACGAGTTGGACGGGAAGGATTTACTTCAAACGCCTGACAAGGCTCTCATCTCTGTCATTCTCAGGAGAAAGAGATGCAGATATAGAGGACGAAGGTCTGGGTGCCTTGCAAGGACCCGACAGCGAGTGGGTAATCTCCCTTTACCATCTGTCCTATTAACCAACGTACAATCAACATGTATCTTACCAGCGGCAGATAAAAAACTGTAATATCTTATGTTTCACCGAGTCGTGGCTGAACGACGACATGAATAACATTCAGCTGGTGGGTTTTATGCTTTTTTGGCAGGATAGAACAGCTGGTGCACGAAATCCAAGGAAGTCTCAAGGTTTTGCTCGCCTGAGTGAGAGTATCTCATTTATATTTAATTTCATCATTTAAATTCTTCGTATCTGTCTATTTACCACCACAAATCGATGCTGGCTCTAAGACCGCACTCAATGAGCAGAGGCGGCACTCCTAGTGGCTGGGGACATTAATGCAGGGAAACTTAAATCATTTTTACCTCATTTCTACCAGCATGTTAAATGTACAACCAAAGGGAAAACAAACTCAAGACCACCTGTATTCCACACACAGAGATGTGTACAAAACTCTCCCTTGCCCCCCATTTGGCAAATCTGACCATAATTATATCCTCCTTATTCCTGTTTACAAGCAATAACTAAGCAGGAAGCACCATTGACTCGGTCAATAAAAAAGTGATCAGATGAAGCCCATGCTAAACAGCCAGCAGCATACCACCCTGCATACCACTGGCTTGCTTCTGAAGCTAAGCAGGGTTGGTCCTGGTCAGTCCCAGGATGGGAGACTAGATGCTGCTGGAAGTGGTGTTGGAGGGCCAGTAGGAGGCACTCTTTCCTCTGGTCTAAAAAATATCCCAATGCCCCAGGGCAGGGATTGGGGACATTGCCCTGTGTAGGGTGCAGTCTTTCGGATGGAAATGTTAAACGGGTGTCCTGACTCTCTGAGGTCATTAAAGATCCCGTGGCACTTATCCCGTGGCACTACTTAAAAGTAGGGGTGTTAACCCCGGGGTCCTAGCTAAAATTCCCAATCTGCCCTCAAATCATTCACAGTTACCTAATAATCCCTAGTTTACAATTGTCTTATTCATCCCCCTCCTTTCCCCTGTAACTATTCCCCAGGTCGTTGCTGTAAATGAGAACGTGTTCTCAGTCAACTTACCTGGTAAAATAACAGATACATTTTAAAAAACAACAGGACTGTTTTGCTAGCACAGACTGGAATATGTTCCAGGATTCTTCTGATGGCATTTAGGAGAACACCACATCATTGATGACGTCGTCCCCACAGTGACCGTATATACATACCCAGACCCAAAACCATAAATCCCGTTATGCCCTCTGACGAACCATCAAACAGGCAAAGCGTCATTACAGGACTAAGATTGAATCGTACTACACCGGCTCCAACGCTCGTCGGATGTGGCAGGGCTTGAAAACGATTACAGACTACAAAGGGAAGCACAGCCACGAGCTGCCCAGTGACACAAGCCTACCAGATGAGCTAAATTAATTCTATGCTCGATTCGAGGCAAGTAACGCTGAAACATGCATGAAAGCATCAGCTGTTCTAGACGGCTGTGTGATCACGCTCTCTGTAGCCGATGTGAGTAAGGTCCAGACGGATTACCAGGACGTGGTACTCTGAGCATGTGCTGACCAACTGGCAAGTGTCTTCACTGACATTTTCAACCTGTCAACCTATTACAGACTGAGTCTGTAATACCAACATGTTTCAAGCAGACCACCATAGCCCTGTGCCCTACATGACTACTGACCTGTAGCACTCACATCTGTAGCCATGAAGTGCTTTGAAAGGATGGTCATGGCTCACATCCAACACCATTATCCCAGAAGCCCTAGACCAACTCCAATTTGCATACCGCCCCAACAGATCCACAAATGATTCAATCTCTATTGCACTCAACACTGCCCTTTCCCACCTGGAAATAAGGAACATCTATGTGAGAATGCTATTAATTGACTACAGCCCAGCATTCAACACCATAGTGCCCTCAAAGCTCATCCCTAAGCTAAGGACCCTGGGACTAAACACCTCCCTCTGCAACTGGGTCCTGGACTTCCTGATGGGCCGCCCCAAGGTGGTAAGGGTAGGTATCAACACATCTGCCATGATGATCCTCAAGGGTGTGTGCTCAATCCCCTCCTGTACTCCCTGTTCACTCAAGACAGCATGGCCAGGCACGACTCCAATATCATCATCAAGTTTGCCGATGATGCAACAGTGAAAGGCCTGATCACCGACAATGATGAGACAGCCTACAGGGAGGAGGTCAGAGATCTGGTCGTGTGGTGCCAGGACAACAACCTCTCACTCATCATGATCAAGACAGAGGAGGTGATTATGGACTACAGGAAAAGGAGGATTGAGCACGCCCCCATTCTCATCGACGGGGCTGTAGTGGAGCAGGTTGAGAGCTTCAAGTTCCTTGGTGTCCACATCACCAACAAATTATCATGGTCCTAACACCCTAAGACAGTAGTGAAGGGAGCACAACAAAACCCATTCCCCCTCAGGAGACTGAAAAGATTTGGCATGGGTCCTCAGATTCTCAAAAGGTTTTATAGCTGCACCGACCGCAAGTCACTACAGAGGGTAGTGTGTACATCCCAGTACATCACTGGGACCGAGCTTCCTGCCATCCACAACCTCTATACCAGGCGGTGTCAGAGGAAGGCCGTATAAATTGTCAAGACAATGGACCTAGACTCGGAGTGCCAAGTCTATGTCCAAAAGGTTTCTTAACAGGTTCTACCCCCAAGCCATAAGACTCCTGAACAGCTAATCAAAGGGCTACCTAGACCCCTCTTCTACGCCGCTACACTCTGTTTATTATCTATGCATAGTCACTTTAACTCTACCTACATGTACATATTAATTACTTCGATTAACCGGTGCCCCCCGCACATTGACTCTGTACCGGTACCCCCTGTATATTTCCTCGCTATTGTTATTTTACTGCTGCTGTTTAATTATTTGTTACTTAAATATTCTATTTATGTATTTTTTACTTAACACTTATTTTTCTTAAAACTGCATTGTTGGTTAAGGGCTTGTTAGTAAGCATTTCACTGTTGTATTTGGCGCATGTGATAAATGACATGTTTACTTTATTTTATTTGGTGTGGGCAAAGGTGATCATTCATGACTTTCAATTTCCTAAAATATTGGTCTTTCACATAGGCTTCATATCACTACAATCAAATCATCTTCTACAAAACATCCCTAACCCAAACAAGATATTAATGCCAGGTTATATTAACATCACCAATCAATGAAATATCATATCCAGTGAGATTTTAATTGGATATCTCTGACAGACTAAAGACCTAGAATCCATTCTGACAGCGAAAGTATATTCTTTCACACAACACAAAGTAATGATGACTTGCGTTTTAAAACATTTATTGTTTCGAGTCTCATGAGAATGATTGGTATTTCTTGTAAATGTGTATGCTCTATACACTTAATTCAACAGTGATGAGATTGTCAGGCATGTATTATTTATTATTAATTTCTCATTATTAGTGCCAAGGAGGATGCCCTGCCTATGTGACAATGTGTGCCATCTTCTCTGAGATTACACGAGAGAGCTGACAAGCCTCATTTAAATAATAATGAAAATAATAAAATAAACCGTCACACAATTCTACACTATCTGTCAAGACATTCAAGTTCAAACAGGGACAAGGGACAATGAAAAAAATAAAAAATAAAATAAAGTCACGGAGAGACTTTTACCTTGACAAGTTTTTTTGTAACTATTATCCATCGCCATTGAAAATCAAGGCAATTATAGTCTTTATTGCTTTAAGAGACTAATTTAAAATCAAGAAGTGTACAGAGAGGCTTAAACATAAAGAAAAAAGAAAAAAAGATGTGCCTGCATATGAAAAATGGCAACACTCAAAACTAGAGCCCACTTAGTGCTAAAATCAATCACAAGGGTGTAATGGTATAGGAATTAGCATTTAATCTTCCAAGCTCTCGCCTCGAAATCCATCTCCCTTCTATGGCTTGAATTATAATGACACTATACTGTATCTAGAGAGATTGTAGAACTGAACACATTGTGATAAAAAGCACTTGTCAAGTCAAATATAATTCTGCTTACATGGAAACTATGCATTACATGTTTCCAGCAATTAGTTTGACGGCACGTGTGATGAAATGTGCAAATTGTATTGGTGGGAAGATAATCAAAACAGTGGACCAAGTGTGAACGCACAGGGAGTTATATCAACAAGGAACAAAGAATGAACTAGGAACATTGGAATAGCCTCGATGAATTATCCACAGCAAGATAAATGCTCAATTGCACATTTATATCAAATATAAAATAACTAAACACAAAAGGGACAAAAAAACTCTCTCATCTTGTCAACTTAATTTCTTGACAAAAGATATTGGCAGCACCAGCGTCTCTACTCTGCAGGAGCTTGTTGATATGCTTTGAGCAACTGCACTGTTATTCTGTTGTTCTCCCTGAGAGGCTGAAATAGTAGCAGGCAAACCAGAGTCATTCCTCCTGTTCCGAGAGGGAGCTCCTGTTGAGAAACCCCATCATGCAGCCCATTTTAGTATTCATGAGCATGATTAATCGCATGGAGCTGGAAGAGGCATTTGAGAAATCCACTTTGGCGTGGAAAAAAAAGAGATGAGTGTTTGGGTCCCTGGCATTCCTGATGATACCTCCTGTGTGTGTCACGGTAGGAAACATTCCGATTAAATCAACAGACTATAGCCCCCACCCCCACAACCGCCACCACTGCTATTATTTACATCAATTTCAATCACTGCCAATCCCAACAGTTCAATTAGGTGCAATTCCATCACCATACTTTTCATCAGCTGGACATTGAAATGCAGAGGCATACCACCACCACATGTGATCCTTGCCAGAATTCCCCTCACAGATCCCTCTCCTCATCTGTGTGTGTCAGTGGGGAGGTCATCATAATCTGACAATGCATCATAGTAATACGGACGTATGCCACAGAGGCCAACAGATTCACTTGGCCATTCTCTCTGCTCCCATTTTGCCCTTTTCAATCTATTCCACAACTTAAGTCAGGATGAGGACCTGTGCACATTACACGGCTCAGCAGAGATAATTTGACTGCTTGTGTACGCAGCCATGGACCACATCAAATATCAGCACCGTTATTTCGGTCTCATTCCACTGCTGGGAACAGGGAGGCTGAGCTGGACATGAAATGATAGGGTCGAGCTTGGGACAGCTTGAGAAGCTCCACAGACACAGCTCGGGGGTGTGTGTGTGTCTTGTGTTCCTAATAACACACATCTACCAGGAAGGGTCTAGCAGTCTGTTTGACTCATCTTCCAAGTCACCCCGTCGTCGCGTCTCGTCTTGCTTATTGGTTAATTCACTGGGTCAGTAAATGGAACCTGAGATAGATCTTTCACAAGCCTGCATGCAGGGCTAGTCTTTCAACAGGGCATTGATGGGATTGGATGAGGGAGGCCGGTATGTAAGGAACTCACTGACAGTTTATTTAAATACAGGGGCAAGAACTTGTAGAGGAGATGGAGGAGCACCGGACAATTTTTTGCTGCGCTGACAGTCCACTGATTTAGGGCGTAAGGTAGCGGTGTCGAACTCATTTTGCCCCGGGGCCGCATTTGGTTATATTTCCTCTCTGTCAAATTTTGCAACAAATAGTCCTCTATCTATTATTTTTAAAATGTTATATGCTTCTTGACTGTCTAGCTTTCAATTCGGTGATTATTAGCAAGCTGGACACAGTCAAGAAACTGTATTAATGTTGGTCCATTATAATTTCTACCAAGGTTCTTATGTTGAGTTTGTCTGGCCCGTGGGCTGTATGTTTGTCACCCCTGTTGTAAAGCAATGCACTCCGCAGCCAGTCCACTTTTTCAGTCACTCTTGTACTTGCTGACAACTTGGACCAGGGACTCTTCAGAATGTACAGGCCAGGTCCCGGAGTATTACTGTACCAACTGGGCCTGCAGGCACTGACTCATAGCAGCACTTCTATCAATAACGCTGACACCACTGCTGACATTCCACCTGACCTGGCTGATGCTGACCACACACGTTGCTTCAGCTCAGCCATTCAATATAAACTACTGGTCTGAAACGATAGGAGTGGGTGTAGCATGCACATAACTGTAGGATGGACTCTCTTGAAAGTGTAGCTTTGAAAGTGTAGCTTTGAGAAAGCTTCAATAAGCCTAAATTATGATTGACAACTTTCTTATGTTGGCATATGCGACAGCAGTTGGTTCCTCTGATACTGTTTTAATGCAGCATTATATGAAGGCATTTACATTCCAATGAAGTTATATTTAAACCCCTAATTAATTCTAACTAAGTGTGCGATACATAGAAAAAGGTTGAGATGGTGCCTATCGAGTAAAATAAATAAATAAATCACACATTGTATATCAGAGACCACTGAAAAAGAGTAGAACCATGGACAATATGAAGCCAGAGGGATTTCATAAGGATATGAGAGGAATTCCAGTGCCTTACATCTAATTTGACGATGTCCAACATCTTTAGTCTCTAAGGTATCTGACATCAAAGTCATGCTGGCACACCCATCTCTTTTTGACCACAATTAGAGGTTGATGGCCCTCCTCTTGGGGAAAAGGCCAAAAGCAACAGACCTCAACTCAACCGATTATTCAGTGACGATCCTTGACTAGGATTTAATCATAAACACATTGTGATTCAAGGCAAACAAAAAAGCAAGCAATGCATAGAGGTACCTGTCCTATCTCACGGTTAGAATTCATGTTAAATATGTTAAGGATTGGCTTCGCACCAATGAAAATGTCAACCTCGACAGATTATGCAGCAGATAGACTTGTTTTTTCCCCCCACCTCAATAATTTAACATGCATTACTCAGATCAGCATTTTCCATCGACTGGCATGCTGGTTGTATACTATTGAAACTTGACAAGAATCTTAGATGAGGCACCATTTCTGAGTTTATTGCAAACAAACACGGTGGTGGTGACACAGGAATGTTAACATCGCTAGTAGGAATAAACCAAGGATATGCACACAATTGTGTCAGCTAAACACACGTGAATTGCTTCAGCCATCCGCTGCTGAGGTGTTGACATTGCATAAATCACATAGGCAGTCATTGCCATTCCTGACGATAAATGGGGTCAACGCCCATGTGGGATGTGATCAAAGCAGTGCCATACAGCTGCATCACTCGGAGATGAGAGACACTGAGGTTTTCATCCATTGGAGATTAGATGGCAACGACAGGAGCGTGCCTACATCTGAGGGATTTAATCAGTTAGTTATTCAAGCCTGTCTATGAACAGGTGTGCTTGTTATCAAATATGCAGCCTTTTTTTTACCTGTGCCAGATTTCTGTCTGTAACTACAGAATTATAGGATCTAAGCCATTATGACATTAATGGTCTGGGCAGACCAAGTGCATATTCATAAGGGGAGGGAACGAGGAAACAACTAACATCGTGAAAATAACATGCTGATCCACTTCATGCATCAGCCTAACAATATCTGTACAAAATCGTTGAAACATTCCTCCTGACAACTCTCTTGCGCAAATGTACCCTTGTGAATGCTTGATCAGAACAGTGAAGCAATAATGTTGTTTCTGACTGAGCCAGCCAGCCACAGCTTGACTTGGGTGGGTCAGAGAAATCCAAGCCTCCATGGCCTGAAGTAGGGAAAGTCCATATAAATATTTCTGAAGACCAGCTGGTTATCATAATATTTACATGCATCTTACAAAAACTATAATAATAGCATCATGCCAGCATTAACCTATGGTTGACACATATGTGAAGTGGAATGGATATTGGATGGAAATGGAATTGCACCGACCTGCGGGATCGTTACATGGCAGTGTCATTGTCATGTTATCAACAGGACAGAAATCAGCCCAGTGCATGCCTGATGATGCATTATTTCGACACAGGGGCGCATAGCAGACACAGAGACCTCTACTGGACACAACAGAAAATCTAACACCACCAGGATTATTCTGCTGCTGTCATTTACATATTATACAGCATGTTAGAGAAATAAATAAATCACTTTATTAAGTCAAATATTAAAATAGCAATATGTCAAGGACTACTTATATTCTATTGTAGTTTAGTGGATATATTTAGGATGAACTTTTAACCAATGAACGAAAGCATAGAGAATGGGAATGTTATACACTTGGCTATTGTGATATATCTGCATAATTAGACGACTTTGAGTTTAAATAGCTAAACAGTTTGATTTATGAGGGATCGTATTGTTGGATATTAAAACATATTTACTGCCATCCTGTTGAAGTAACCTAGATAAGGACCGTGTTAAAACAGTGGGTGTTAAGTTGTACTAGGCTAATTATTATTATTTAGAAAATAGAATCACTTTTGAATTATTATTAGGCTACATTTATATCATAATACATGTCCTTCATACATAAAAATCAACCACAACTTTATGGATGACAGGTGAGTATAGCCTTCATCTGAATCTGCCTTCCACGCAGAACAACGACATAAAGGCTACTTTCACATATATATCTCGCATTATCATAATGAACAGTTAAATCGCTCAATAAAATCATTGTGCTTCGTAGTGTAAAGGCACCTGTTTTCAAAATGTTCCTTCACCTTTACTTGCTCAGTGTAAATGACTCCTATAGCAGTCAGTGTCGGTAGTTAAACTTTACAATTTTAATACTACAGTAATATGAGTTTCGCTCATAAAACAAATTATTATCCAGATGATATGCTTAATTATGCAATAATATTACTCACTTTGCAACTATGGACTGTGTTGAATAGTTTACAGAGCCTAGCCTACGTATTGATAGGCAGCACTCACATCATTCCTTTCTTACCTGACATTTGTTGGAGAGGAACATTTTCAAAGCGGAAGCCTTTTGCAATAGAAGCTTCTTTAACCCCACTGCAGTTACGTGCTTTAAAATCGGATCCAGCTGCAACAGACAGCAATGAGAAAGTCCAAAGGACCGTCTGGTATCTCAGCATCGTGCACTTCTGTGATTAATCCTTCTTTTATCCTCTACTGATTCCAGTTTAGAGAGGAACTCCACTGCAGTGCATACGCAGGTAGCCTCTAACAACTCAACGTTTAGTGGTTGACACTTTTCTACAACTGTGCATCAATACTTCCTTCTCAATCAACGTCTGTTTATTTTGCCACCAACGGTGGTTGAGAGTCCCGCGTTGCGGCAGAAAAGAGAATGTGTGTAGTGAGTCCAGGTAAAGCCACAAAGCCACATGGATCCAACAGAGAGCGGGCTCCTCAACGTGTTCACTCAACTTCACTAAGAAAGCGACGTCGGGGAGGATACACTACTGTAGAAAGTCGAAAAGCTGAGGACTGGAGAGGAGACCGCTATGTGCTCAGATGCACAGAGCGGGCGCGAAAACACGGAATGGAGTGTATTGTTAGAGAAGGTTTTTAGTCAAACCTGACATTTATTATCAGAAAGAAAATCTCTGGAATAACTAACCTCTTTACAGCTGTGGTGTGACTGAGAGTCCAATGAGATGAAGTGTCCCTATGTGGTACTGGTATATTGGTCTGTGTTGTGTGGAGACCATTATTGACCCTTTCAGTGCTTTATTGGTTTTGGAGCAGTTTAGTCCAGGGTAGATCAACAGTGGATTATCATCATGGCTGCAATAACACAGTTATACAAGGCGAGGGTTGGTGGTGAATCACTTCCACCTCTGTTAAGCTTTGTTTACATCAGCAGTTTGAAGTGACTCACATTTATTTGCATATCTGATTTGAATCTGTTATTCTTCCTGCAGTCTGAGCAGCCGAAAAGCACATGGAATCAGATAATTCAAGCAACATTTCAAACCACCTTTTTAGACTATCATTTGGCGTATTGTGTTGCTTGCTAGCTCCTCTGTTGACAGTCTTGACAAGAACATGTGGTAGCTAATTTGCTTGTTGATGGTTTACAAACAAATGAGTGAATGTGCTAGAGAGCTTAACAGCTACCTGGCTAGCTAGTTGACTGCTGTGGCTGGCTAGCTAGTTGACTGCTGTGGCTGGCTAGCTAGCTAGTTGACTGCTGTGGCTGGCTAGCTAGTTGACTGCTGTGGCTGGCTAGCTAGTTGACTGCTGTGGCTCGACAAAAAGGACTCGTTTTGAAAGATGGATCATCTTGTCTTTTGAGGCTTTAAAAGTGTTCTTACACTATAATGTTGAACATTCAAAGAAACTGGGAAACGTCCATAGCAGGCATTGTTGTCCCCTTACCTTGCTACATAACCTCTTGAGTGATAGGAAGCATGAGCACTGAAAACTAGAAAATACTCAGTGGGCATATGAAGTAATAAATACATATTTTTCTGGTTGAAATCTGGTCGGGACGTCACATAACTAAATCACAACCAGGTTAAGTTGTCTTTTTCAAAGATCTCTTATTTTTGTTGATCTGGTTTTTGGTTGAAATCTGATTAAACTACTGACCAGTTATCTAAATGCTACTCAACTAATAGACCCCAATCTACGTACATAAACATGTGCATAGTGTTTGTGGGCCATTACACCCATTGGGTATAAGGCCATTGCAATCATTACAATTTGAGTTATTTTACTTTCAGAAGGATTTGCATGATTCCAGGTGGCGCAGTGGTCTAGGGCAAACAAAGGAAGTGATTCACCACCAACCCTCGCCTTGTATAACTGTGTTATTGCAGCCATGATGATAATCCACTGTTGATCTACCCTGGACTAAACTGCTTCAAAACCAATAAAGCACTGAAAGGGTCAATAATGGTCTCCACACAACACAGACCAATATACCAGTACCACATAGGGACACTTCATCTCATTGGACTCTCAGTCACACCACAGCTGTAAAGAGGTTAGTTATTCCAGAGATTTTCTTTCTGATAATAAATGTCAGGTTTGACTAAAAACCTTCTCTAACAATACACTCCACTTCGTGTTTTCGCGCCCGCTCTGTGCATCTGAGCACATAGTGGTCTCCTCTCCAGTCCTCAGCTTTTCGACATTCTACAGTAATGTATCAACGTCGTCCGGGTTAGGGAGGGTTTGACTGGTAGGGATATCCTTGTCCCATCACGCACTAGCGACTCGTGTGGCGGGCCGGGCGCAGTTCACGCTACCCAGGTCACCTGGCGCACGGTGTTTCCTCCGACACATTGGTGCGGCTGGCTTCGGGGTTGGATGCGCGCTGTGTTAGGAAGAGGTGTGGCTTGGTTGGGTTGTGTTTCAGGGGGCGAATGGCTTTTGACCTTCGTCTTTCCCGAGCCCGTACGGGAGTTGTAGCGATGATACAAGATTGTAGCTACTAACAATTGGATACAACAAAATTGGGGAGAAAAGAGGGTATAATTCAACAAAAACAAAACAAGATTTAACAACAGACATAAACTGAACAAGTTCCACAGACATGTGACTAACAGAAATTGAATAAGGTGTCCCTGAACACAGGGCCCTTACAACAGGCCTACAAGCCTTCAGTCCAGCCTCTCTCCGCCTATTGCGGACAGTCTGAGCACTGATGGAGGGATTGTGCATTCCTGGTGTAACTCGGGCAGTTGTCGTTTCCATCTTGTACCTGTCCTGCAGGTGTGATGTTTGGATGTACCGATCCTGTGCAGGTGTTGTTACACGTGGTCTGCCACTGCGAGGACGATCAGCTGTCCGTCTTGTTTCCCTGTAGCGTTGTCTTAGTTGCCACAAAGTACGGACATTGCAATTTATTGCCCTGGCCACATCTGCCTTACTCATGCCTCCTTGCCGCATGCCTAAGGCACGTTCACGCAGATGAGCAGGGACCCTGGGCATCTTTCTTTTGGTGTTTTTCAGAGTAAGTAGAAAGGCCTCTTTAGTGTCCTAAGTTTTCATAACTGTGACCGTAATTGCCTACCTGCCTACTGTTCGTGTCTAAACGACCATTACACAGGTGCATGTTCATTAATTGTTTATGGGTCATTGTTTATGGGTCATTGAACATGCATGTGAAACCGTGTTTAAACCCTTTACAATTAAGATCTGTGAAGTTATTTGGATTTTTATGAATTATCTTTGAAAGACAGGGTCCTGAAAAAGGGACATTTATTTTTTTGCTGAGTTCATGTATTGAACTTCCATCCTCTCAGGCCAGGGGTACATACAATGTACGAAGTAATGGTTGGATCAGAATTGCCACTATAATCATTGGCCAGTAAGGAGAATTAAATAAAATCACAAGTCCAAATCCCCATCTCCATCCATGGCTAATTTAGGAAAGGGATAATTTTGGCTAGCTAGCCACCGGAGGACAACAACACAACGAGATGCAACATTTCAAGTTGTTTCTGTCACTGACATATGTTCTCAATGTGATTTGATCGGAATTACTGCAAAATCCAAACGGGCTTCCCTTTACCCTTGTTTATGTGCGCCAGGACTATTCACAGTTGAGCTCTTTCAGTTTAGCTCAACGCTGATTGGCAAATTTGTTGTACTTTTTTATCAACGGAGGCCAAATCCTTTCTTACTTCCCTTGCATTCAATGCTATGGGCGGCAAAAATGTCATACTTGTTTGGACCAGACAACATCAGATAGATGACCTACATGTAGAGAGACAGAGGGGCGCTGTTTCGCTCACTTGGATGCTTTCTCCGGTGAGATACATTCAGCCTCTTGACGAAAGATAAATTATGTTTGATTTTTTCATTTTCTTTTCTGTATATTTTTGGGGGAAAGCCTGGCTTCCTTTGGCCTCCATGAATACACGCCACTATTGGCAAACAGCAGATGGCAGAGAGCACCAAAGTGGGTTAGGGTCTCATGGCATACCCAATGAACGCTCTGGGCTCGGGCCTATTCCGTATGATACTCAGGGAGGACACGCCATGGACTCAGACTTGGGGGGCTTCATGCGGGCCGAGCACTTCCCGACTCCAGCAAAATCATATTACTCTGGACTCCGGCCAATGGTACTCGGGCTAAGTCCATTTCAGCTTATCCGGCCGATTACTTTTTTAGGAGCAGGGCCATTTGAGGATTTTATCTGGCAGGGGATCAATACACATTTTTTCAAATGAAGAAATGTGATATACTTAAAGTCATCAAATTTGCTAGGTCGTTAGCAAGCAAAAATGTGTGACTGTCTGTCGACCTATCAGAGATGGTCCCTAATTTAGAGAATCTCTGATGTCATAAATGCTTTTGATTTTACTACAGTTGAAAAGTGCCCATTCACTTCCATAACATTTGTTCCAGGCTACTAGCATGTAAGATAAACATGTACAATAACACAGGATACCTTCACTAAAATGCACTGCCGTTAAAATGCAGTAAAACTGCAGTACAATGAAATTATGAAATCATGTCAAGCAACAACATTCCATACGGCCATCCATTGGGACAGAGTGCCCAGTAGGCTACACAACAACACAGCTAGAATACAAGGGCAGTTTCTCGAAACGTACAAAAAAAATGGAAAACATTTTGTTGCTAAGTGGTAGTCCTTGTTCTCCTGCATTCTTGTTTTGTTGGGGAGAAGAACGGCGGTTTGTTGGGGAGAAGAACGACAAAGAAAGTTTTGCTAGCTAACGTTAGCTCTCTAGATAATTCTGGTAAGACATGGTAAGTTTTAATTTGGACTTTTCTTTACTAACGTTTTTGACATGTTGCTTAGCCATATATGCTTAGTTAAAAACAATACGTGTGTGTGTATGTGTGTCAGTGGTGTGTATTTATGGATGCCAAGGGAAGCCAGGCTTCCCCAAAACATTTACAAGGAAAAAATAAAAAACATAAAATAATTTATCTTTTGTCTCTCTATGTTTCATAATTTTCCTTGAATTTGCAAGAGGCTGATTGTGCCTCACCGGAGAAAGCATCTGAGGGAGACAGAACTCCTCTGTCGCTGTATGTGTAACCCATCTATCTGATGCTGTCTGGTCAAAAATAGTATGACATTGTTGCCGCCCGTAGCACTGAATGCAAGGGAAGCCAGTGAGCATTTAGCCTCCCTTAATAAAAAGAAATTATACAATAAGAGCCAATCCACGTTGAGCATAACAGAGTGAGCTCAACTGTGAATGGTCCTAGCACACCAAATAAAATTGTCAAGGGAAGCTAGTAACACCAATCATATCACATCAGAAGCCAAACGTCATTGTCAGAAAAAAAACTTGTGTTATTTTACCCCAATGGCTAGTTACAGTGGCGAGCAAAATTGTTCCTTTCCTAAATTAGCCATGTATGGAGATAGGGATTTGGACTTTTAGTTAATTATCTGTGCTGGCCAATGATTATAACAGTGATTCTGTTCCAATCATAAATTCATACATTGTGCCTCTGGCCTGAGAGGATGGAAGTTCCCATATGTAGCTAGATGTAGTAGGCTAATGTTAACTAGTTGGCTAATCGTTGTCAGTTGTTCCAATTTTTCTTATTTACTATTCTCGTGGGGACTTCTGGTCCCCACAAGAATAGTTAAACACTTCCGCGCGCACGCACACACACACACACACACACACACACACACACACACACACACACACACACACACACACACACACACACACACACACACACACACACACACACACACACACACACACACACACACACACACAGAGAGAGAGAAATCAGTACCATGGACAGCCAATTGATATTTTGTTTACGTTGATTGACCTAAATTGTTATTGGAATCTTTTAGTTGTCCCTGTATTAGACTTAAGCATACGTGATTTGATGCTGTTGAAATGTTGAAGTTGAAATGGTGCTGAAATAGTGGAGGCAGATTTAGGGTTAGAATTAGGTTTAGTGTTAGCTTTAGGGGTTAGGGTTAAGAGTTAGCAGTTAGGAGTTAGGAGTGTGGGAAAGGGAACCTAGTCAATTGTCCAACCGAATGTATTCAACTGAAATGTGTCTTCCGCATTTAACCCAAACCCTCTGAATCAGATAGGTGCTGGGGGCTGCCTTAATAATCGACATCCACGTCTTCGGCGCCCAGGGAACAGTGGGTTAACTGCCTTGCTCAGCGGCAGAAATAAGAGTTAAGGGTGAGGTTAAGGTTTTGGGTTAAGGGAAAATTGATTTTGAATGGGAATCAATTGTTTGGTCCCCACAAGAATAGTAAAACAAATATGTGTGTGTGTGTGTATGTGAATGGGAGAAAGAAACAGAGATAGATGATCATCACAAAAACGTTTAAAAACTTTGTCATGTCAACGCTGTGATGCTACCTGTGTGTATGTGTTTGTATGTTCTGTATGTTCTGTGTGTGTGTGTGTGTGTGTGTGTGTGTGTGTGTGTGTGTGTGTGTGTGTGTGTGTGTGTGTGTGTGTGTGTGTGTGTGTGTGTGTGTGTGTGTGTGTGTGTGTGTGTGTGTGTGTGTGTGTGTGTGTGAGAGAGAGAAAGATACGGTATATATATACACACATATATATATACTGTATATAAATATACAGTGGGGAGAACAAGTATTTGATACACTGCCGATTTTTGCTAAGGAGTGGCTCCGTAAGAAGCATCTCAAGGTCCTGGAGTGGCCTAGCCAGTCTCCAGACCTGAACCCAATAGAACATCTTTGGAGGGAGCTGAAAGTCTGTATTGCCCAGCGACAGCCCCGAAACCTGAAGGATCTGGAGAAGGTCTGTATGGGGGAGTGGTGCAAAATCCCTGCTGCAGTGTGTGCAAACCTGGTCAAGAACTACAGGAAACGTATGATCTCTGTAATTGCAAACAGGTTTCTGTACAAAATATTAAGTTCTGCTTTTCTGATGTATCAAATACTTATGTCATGCAATAAAATGCTAATTAATTACTTAAAAATCATACAATGTGATTTTTCTGGATTTTTGTTTTAGATTCCGTTTCTCACAGTTGAGACTGCTTTGTAAGTAGGAAAACCTGCAAAATCGGAAGTGTATCAAATATTTGTTCTCCCCACTGTAGAGAGAGAGAGAGAGAGAGAGAGAGAGAGAGAGAGAGAGAGAGAGAGAGAGAGAGAGAGAGAGAGAGAGAGAGAGAGAGAGAGAGAGAGAGAGAGAGAGAGAGAGAGAGAGTGTGAGATGGTTGATGAATACAAATATAGGAAACATTGATTGGGTGTGTGAGACATGGTAAACTAGTCTAATTCTTGAAACGTGTTCCCCCCTAATATGGATGTCAAGTTTTTATTGATTCATTAGGGATCCTTATATTTTTGTGTATTTTGTATTTGACAACACAATACATTTTGCCTGTCCCCCATCAATACTCAATCTAAAGTTACACCTCTCAACTGCTCTTTTCAATTATTAATTCTCTTTTTTTGCATGGAATCTTCAGTACAGTGCATTCGGAAAGTATTCAGAGACATTCACTTTTTCCAAATTTTGTTACTTTACAGTATTATTCTAAAATTCAATCATCAATCTACACACAATACCCCATAATGTGAAAAGTGAAGTGAAAAAAGGTTTTTAGAATTTTTTTGTACATTTATTAAAAATTAAAAACAGAAATACCTTCTTTACATATAGTCCCAGTCAAAAGTTTGGGCACCTATTCATTCCAAGGTTTTTCTTTATTTTTACTATTTTCTATTTAAAAAAATAAAAAAATAAAAATATATTTTACCTTTGTTTAAACCAGGTAAGCTAGTTGAGAGCAAGTTCTCATTTACAACTGCGACCTGGCCAAGATAAAGCAAAGCAGTGCCACAGAAACAACAACACAGAGTTACACATGGAATAAACAAGCATACAGTCAATAACACAATATAAAAAAAGAAAGTCTATATACAGTGTGTGCATATGGCATGAGGAGGTAAGGCAATAAATAGGCAAAAGTAGCAAAGTAACTACAATTTAGGAGATTAACACTGGAGTGATAGATGAGCAGATGTGTTTAAGTAGTGATACTGGTGTGCAAAAGAGCAGCAAAGTAAATAAAAACAATATGGGAATGAGGTAGGTAGATTGGGTGGGCTATTTACAGATGGGCTGTGTACAGGTGCAGCGATCGGTTAGCTGCTCAGATTGCTGATGTTTAAAGTTAGTGAGGAAAATGTAAGTCTCCAGCTTCAGCGATTTTTGCAATTCGTTCCAGTCACTGGCAGCAGAGAACTGGAAGGAAAGTCGGCCAAAGGAGGTGTTGGCTTTGGGGATGACCAGTGAGATATACCCACTGGAGCACGTGTTGTTATCGTGACCAGTGAGCTGAGATATGGCGGAGCTTTACCTAGCATAGATTTATAGATGACCTGGAGCCAGTGGGTCTGGCGACGAATATGTAGCGAGGGCCAGCCGACTAGAGCATACAGGTCGCAGTGGTGGGTAGTATAAGGCACTTTGGTAACAAAACGGATGGCACGGTGATAGACTACATCCAGTTTGCTGAGTAGAGAATTGGAAGCTATTTTGTAGGTGACATCGCCGAAGTCGAGGATCGGCAGGATAGTAATTGTAGAATAATAGTGAAGACATCAAAACTTTGAAATAGCACATATGGAATCATGTAGTAACCAAAAAAGTGAAGAACAAATCAAAATATAGTCAGTCCGGAACCTCCTGAGGCGGTCCACAGTCCGGAACCTCCAGTGATGATCCATGGCAGGAAGCCTGCAGTGATGATCCTTGTCCCTAAGCCTGTAGTGATTAACCATGGCATGAAGCCTCCAGTGATGATCCAAGGTCCGGGGTCTCCAGCGACGGTCTGCAGTCCAGAGCCTCCAGCGACGGTCGGCAGTCCAGAGCCTCCAGCGACGGTCGGCAGTCCAGAGCCTCCGGCAACGATCTACAGCCCGGAGTCCCCGGCGACGATCCACGGTCCGGTTCCTCCGGCGACAATCCACGGTCTAATTCCTCCGGCGACGATCTATGGTCCGGAGTCCTCAGCGGGGTCTACGACCAGAACCGGAGCCGCCACCGAGGCTAAATGCCCACCCGGAGTCCGCACCTTTGGGAGGACCTTAGAGAGCCTGTTTATTTCTCTATTTGGTTAGGTAATGGTGTGATTGTGGGTGGGTATTCTAGTTTTCTATTTCTTTGTTGGTCGGATATGGTTCCCAATCAGAGGCAGCTGTCTATCTCTGATTGGGAATCATACTTTAGCAGCCTGTTTTCCACCTGAGTTTGTGGGATCTTGTTTTTGTTCAGTTACTGTGTAGCCTGCAGAACGTTACATTCGTTTATCTTTTGTTGTTATTTGTTGTTCATCTAAAATAAAGCAAGATGTACACTTTCCACACTGCGCTTTGGTCTCATTCCGACGACGGACGTAACAATGGTAATATATACTATAGTAATTAATTTAGCGTTTTTGCAGATTGTGGTATGTATACTGTACTATTTACTAGTGGTTGGAACCAAAATATTTTTCCAATCCTTTCGTTCTGAACGGAAATATTATTTTTGCTGTTCCGACCAGCAAAATAAAGTTCTGAACTGGTTCGAACCAAACAAAAGTAACGGTTTATATAGTTCCTTTCTGTTCGTTATGAAACCTCTGAAATCACCATTGTTTTAAATTTAGCTCAACATAACATTTCTTCACCAATGGATAGTGCAGATTTCTATGGAGTGGGCAAGCTAGTGTGAGATGTGTCCGACATTTCGCTGGTGAGGAGAATGCTGGGCATGAAGTGCTGGGCATCTTGTTGTTATGAAATGCATTACCTGAATTAGGCCCACATAATTATACCTACGGAGGAGTGGATTCAATGACTGAACTTTGAACATCTTTGAGCCCTTGATCATGACTCTCAGTTCCATTACATTACACATAATGGCGTTTTCAAAAGTTTTCAAAAGCTAGACCAGAGCTAGCTAGTTAACAAGCTGTTATGCAGGTGAATGAGGACCCAAAAGCGACTTGGCGAAAACAGAGTCTTTAATCCAGTAAAGTAACTTTACAATCAAAAGGCATAATTCTACTCGTAATGACGAGAACAGACTGGAGACTTGATCAAGAACTGCAGGTTGCCTCGGGAAGGCACTTGAACGTAGCAGACTCAGACACCTGCTCACCACGCAGCATCTGAGGGAAACACGACACGACAGGGCGATACATAGACACAGCACGGTGAACAATAGACAAGGATCCGACAGGGCAGGAACGGAAAACAAGGAGAGAAATAGGGACTCTAATCAGGGAAAAGGATCGGGAACAGGTGTGGGAAGACTAAATGATTGATTAGGGGAATAGGAACAGCTGGGAGCAGGAACGGAACGATAGAGAGAAGAGAGAGAGGAAGGGAGAGAGAAAAAGGGGAACGAACCTAAAAAGACCAGCAGGGGGAAAATGAACAGAGGGAAAAGCAAAATGACAAGACAATCTAAGACAAAACATGACACAAGCTTGTGTGTGCAGAGTTGCACCAGAATTAAAATAAAAACACGTATTACCTTTTTGTAGTTAATAAATTCAATGTGAAATGTGATAACTATAGTGTCCTTAACAAGCATTGAAAAGTGAATCTATTCTTCTCTAATTAAAAATATCTCTCCCTATCTTTTGAATCACGTTTGTAAGTTAGACTATGCTTCAGAGGGAGGGGAGGGGCATGGGCCTACGCACATACACTGGCAAAGATTTTCAGCTGGCAGTCAGACACTGGAGTAAGTTTCTGAGTGACAAAGTGAGTGCTTTGCATAGGCGCTTTGTTGCTTTTTTTGAGGGACTGGAGAAAAAAATCCCCACTTCACATGCTTTTAAAATAATGGTTCTGTTCTGGAACAGTATAGATCAATTTTGTTGTCGGTTCTGTTCCTTAAACATTTTAATTATTCTACAATTTTCAGTTCTGTTACCAGAACCAGTTCCATCACCTGGTATTTAATGTTGTATTTTTGCGGACTGTAGTATACTGTAGTATTTACAGTGGTGTTTTAGCAAACATTAATGTAGTATTTACTATCGAGTGTTTGTTTTATATCCTCAGCATAAAAAGAAACATCCCTTTTTCAGGACACTGTCTTTCAAAAATCATTTGTAAAAATCCAAATAACTTCACAAATCTTCATTGCAAAGGCTTTAAATACTGTTTCCCATGCTTCAATTAAACATAAACAATTGATGAACGTGAACCTGTGGAACGGTTTTGGAACGGTTGTTTAGACACTAACAGCTTACAGACGGTAGGCAATTAAGGTCACAGTTATGAAAACAGGACACTAAAGAGACCTTTCTACTAACTCTGAAAACCACCAAAAGAAAGATGCCCACGGTCCATGCTCATCTGCATGATGTGCCTTAGGCATGCTGCAAGGAGGCTTGAGGAAGGCAGATGTGACCAGGGCAATAAATTGCAATGTCCGTATTGTGAGTTGCCTAAGCCAGTGCTACAGGGAGACGGGACGGACAGCTGATCGTCCTCGCCCTGGCAGACCACGTGTAACAACACCTGCACAGGATCAGTACATCCGAACATTACACCTGCGGGACAGGTACAGGATGGCAACAACAACTGCCCAAGTTACACCAGGAACGCACAATTCCTCCATTAGTGCTCAGACTGTCCGCAATAGGCTGAGAGAGGTTGGACTGAGGGCTTGTAGGCCTGTTGTAAGGCAGGTCCTCACCAGACATCACCGGCAACAACGTCGCCTAACGGCACAAACCCACCATCGCTGGACGAGACATGACTAGCAAAAAATGCTCTTCACTGACGAGTTGCGGTTTTGTCTCACCAGGTGTGATGATCTGATTCGCGTTTATCGTGGAAGTAATGAGTGTTACACCGAGGCCTGTACTCTGGAGCGGGATCGATTTGGAGGTGGAGGGTCCATCATGGTCTAGGGCGGTGTGTCACAGCATCATTGGACTGAGCTTGTTGTCATTGCAGGCAATCTCAACGCTGTGCGTTACAGGGAAGACATCCTCCTCCCTCATGTGGTACCCTTCCTGCAGGCTCATCCTGACATGACCCTCCAGCATGACAATTCCACCAGCCATACTGCTCATTCTGTGTGTGATTCCTGCAAGACAGGAATGTCAGTGTTCTGTCATGGCCAGCGAAGAGCCCAGATCTCAATCCCATTGAGCACGTCTGGGACCTGTTGGATCAGAGTGTGAGGGCGGGGGCCATTCCACCCAGAAATCTCTGGGAACTTGCAGGTGCCTTGGTGGAAGAGTGGGATAACATCTCACAGCAAGAACGGGCAAATCTGGTACAGTCCACGAGGAGGAGATGCAATGCAATACTTAATGCAGCTGGTGGCCACACCAGATACTGACTGTTACTTTTGACCACCACTTTGTTCAAGGACACATTATTCCATTTCTGTTTGTCACATGTCTGTGGAACTAGTTAAGTTTATGTCTCAGTTGTTGAATCTTGTTTTGTTCATACAAATATTTACATATGTTGAGTGTGCTGAAAATATACCTAGTTGACATTGAGGGGACGTTTCTTTTTTTGCTGAGTTTACATAGAAGTGGTGGCTTTCTCCTTCAGGAAACCTACTGGATAAATACTAATATCATTTTTTTTCTAGAACCTGTCGGTAGGACTGTGGTCTGAACTAATAGTTTAGAGCTCCTGCTCTTTTCTATAACCTGTAGGGAACACAATATATGGTCTGTACTTGGCATGTAGGTTTCTCCTTTATGGGTGGCACAAATTGAAATATGGAAGAGGAGAATGGGCAGGGTATATGCAAATTAAATACTGTGATATTTACCATAGTTAAAGTTAAGGTGTAGTGTTTTCGCGGACTGTAGTGTTTTTGCAGACATTACTGTGGTAATTAATACAATGTTTTTTTTTGGAAAGTACTGTAGTAATTACTATAGTATTATACAGTATACTACAATATTCTATAGTAAGTACTATATATGATCGAGGGATACTACAGTATACTACAGTTTACTATAGAATTCGATAGTAGGTACAGTAGTATTCTAAAATGATACATGATTTATTTAATCAATGTGGTCTCAGGGCAATTCATGTTATTTTGTATGTAAACTGTGACACTCCATTTAGTATGAAATGTTACGTTACGTTAGGATAAATTATAAATGGAATAGCGGTCGTACAATAGAATACAAATTGGACGATTTAAGTCGATTTAAGTCATTTGTCTTGGAGGACGTATAGTATTATGAGTCTTTCTGTGAAACCAGGTTGCTTGTTGTGTCAAAACAACAAAGACCAATTATATGGAGAATATAAGTTGGTTGTAAGGTGAACTAAAGACAAAGGTTAGGATAATTTAGGTGAAAGGTTAGGGTGAATTTCTGTGAATTGGGTTAAGTTTAGAATAAGGGTTAGGGAGAATTGTATTTGTCACATGCTTTACGAACAACAGTGTAAACCAACAGTGAAATGCTTATTTACGGCATCTTTTCCGACAGTGTAGAGCTAAATACACACAGAGGTATCCGGCATAACTTGAACACGTAACCTTTTGAATTGCTCGACAGTCGAAGATAATGCCCACCCATATTCCTCCGACCAACATACCTACTTTAATTTTTGTCTAAAGTAACTAGACCAGTAGTAGGTATCATACGCCTTGGAGGTGCTCAGAAATATGTCAAGTATGTTTCTTATAGCTCTGAGGCCAAGCGGATTTAATTCACGTGGGACGTAGGCTATCCCCTCCAGCTTATTTACAAGCTTTAATAACAAAGAGGTCTCAAGGTTTGTTTGGAAACAGTAATGACAGGAATCGTATCGGAAAATATGGGATATGGAAAAATGTACGCCGTAATGTAAATGGGGTTCTGCTGAATATATGAATCGAATGTCAGAGACAATTGCTCTGTCTCTTCCTGGAAGAGTAGTTCCACATAGAATAAGAGTGTAAAGGCATGGTCAGAAAGGTCCCGCATACATTCTGAAATGCCTGAGGCAAGAGAAGACTCAAAATACATTTACATTGCTCTCTCTGCCCTCACTTTCAGCAATGGCTTATTGTGTCAGAGACAAACATGTCTTTGGGGTATTTTTGATGCTGACTCTGAGAGATTAATCGACTGAATAATGGTAAAAGCAACAACAAAAAGCTACATTATGCAAATATAGCGAGCAATAAAAACTGTATTCATTTTCTCCTTGACAGACTCTAGCTTTTGATTTTAATTCAATAGCAGAACAATTCTGCTCGACATAGTCACACACCAGTGGGAAACCATGGTTTAGTTGTCAAAGAGAAAAGGACAGATTGGCAATTGAGATCTGTTATGACAAGTGCTAAAAATCATTACCCCTTCTGACCTTTCTAAAAGCTCAATCTAAACTCATACCCAGGGCCTGTCACTTTAGCTTAGAAACCCCAATTAGCCGGATAGCATAGCAAGATCATCGGAATGTAGCCCACCCTGAGCAGGGAATTCACCTGACACCGCCTATGAACCATCAGCAAACAGCCCGGGTGGAGCAATAAAGCTGGGTAGATTAGGAAATAAAAGTAAGTGCACTGCCATTGCACTTGACCATTTCGATTGATCTCTCTGGAGTATATGGGTCTGGAATATGATAGTCTAATTTAGTCATGGCCGAAATTGTTCTACTATCGTTCAAGGATGGTAGTCTAGACACCATTACTGTTTCTACAGAAGATTGCTGTTATTTGGGTTGCCAGTCTGTCATCTAGTTTGCTACTGTTGTTGTTGTTGGGAATTTATATGCACTGCAACACACACCCCCAAAAAAACATTTCATCTGTAAAGCTGTGATAACCACTATTTCAAAGACTAAGGGTTAGGGGACAGGATGGAAATGTCTCAATGAAAAAAAGCCTGCAACACAACACATTTGATATTTTCTTTACATAAGGAGACAATGACCATAAGCCTGAGCATCTAAAAACGTAGTGGATAAAGAATACATGAACAGATCATTTCCAAAACGCTATAGCCCCCCCATTTTCACATTGTTTTGTTTTTATCATCAGAAATCATTGCTTATGGGTATCTTCATGTGTGTATAAAATATTAATGTTCTCTGATTTGTACGGTGGCTTGCAAAAGTATTCACCCCCCTTGCCATTTTTCCTATTTTGTTGCATTACAACTTGGAATTAAAATTGATTTTGGGGGGATTTGTATCATTTGATTTACACAACATGCCTACCACTTTGAAGATGAAAAATATTTTTTATCATGAAAGAACAAGAAAAAGAAAACTTAAAACTTGAGCGTGCATAACTACCCCCCCCCCTACAATACTTTGTAGACACACCTTTTGCAGCAATTACAGCTGCAAGTCTTTTGGGGTATGTCTCTATAAGCTTGTCACATCTAGCCACTTTGAGTTTTACCCATTCTTCAAGGCATAACTGCTCCAGCTCCTTCAAGTTGGATGGGTTCCGCTGGTGTACAACAATCTTTAAGTCATACCATAGATTGGCTTGAGATTGGACCACAGATTGGATCTCAATTGGATCGAGGTCTCGGCTTTGACTAGGCCATTCCAAGACATTTCAATGTTTCCCCTTAAACCACTCGAGTGTTGCTTTAGCAGTATGCTTAGGGTCATTGTCCTGCTGGAAGGTGAACCTCCGTCCCAGTCTCAAATCTCTGGAAGACTGAAACAGGTTTCCCTCAAAAATGTCCCTGCATTTAGTGCCAGCCATCATTCCTTCAATTCTGATCAGTTTCTCAGTCCCTGTCGATTAAAAACATCCCCACTGCATGATGCTTCCACCACCATGCTTCACTGTTCGGATGGTATTCTCGGGGTGATGAGAGTTGATGGGTTTGCGCCAGATATAGTGTTGGTCTTGATGGCCAAAAAGCTCAATTTTAGACTCATCTGACCAGAGTACCTTCTTCAATATGTTTGGGGAGTGTCCCACATGCCTTTTTGCCAAAACCAAACATTTTAATGGCTTTTTTTCTGGCCACTCTTACGTAAAACCCATCTCTGTGGAGTGTATGGCTTAAAGTGGTCCTGTGGACAGATAATTCAATCTCCGCTGTGAGCGTTGCAGCTCCTTCAGGGTTATCTTTGGTCTCTTTGTTGCCTCTCTGATCAATGCCCTCCTTGCTTGGTCCGTGAGTTTTGGTGGGGGGCCCTCTGTTGGCAGATTTGTTGTGGTGCCATATTCTTTCCATTTTTTTAATAATGGATTTAATTTTGCTCCGTGGGATGTTCAAAGTTTCAGATATTTTATTATAACTCAAACCTGATCTGTACTTCTCCACAACCTTGTCTCTGACCTGTTTGGAGAGCTCCTTGGTCTTCATGGTGCTGCTTGCTTGGTAGTGCCCCTTGCTTTATGGTGTTGCAGACTCTGGGGCTTTTCACAACAGGTGTATATATACTGAGATCATGTGACAGATCATGTGACACTTAGATTCCACGCAGGTAGACTTAATTTAACTTATGAAGTGACTTCTGAAGGTAATTGGTTGCACCAGATCTTATTTAGGGGCTTCATAGCAAAGGAGGTGAATACATATGCACGCACCACTTTCCGTTTTTAAATGTTTCAAAAAATAAATTTAAATTGCAGGTTGTAATGCAACTGTCACGCCCTGGTCGTAGTATTTTGTGTTTTTCTTCATGTATTTGGTCAGACAAGGGTGTGACATGGGTTTTTGTATGTGGTGTGTAGATAGTGGGATTGTAGCTTAGTGGGGTGTTCTAGGTTAGTCTATGGCTGTCTGAAGTGGTTCTCAATCAGAGGCAGGTGTTTATCGTTGTCTCTGATTGGGAACCATATTTAGGCAGCCATATTCTTTGGTTGTATTGTGGGTGATTGTCCTGAGTGTCTTGATGTCCTTGTGCTGTGTTAGTTGACACAAGTATAGGCTGTTTTCGGTTTTCGTTTTGTTTATTGTTTTGTAGTGTTTGTGTTTATTCGTGTTTACGTTGTGTGATTAAACATGGATCGCAATATACACGCTGCAGTTTGGTCCGATTCTCCTTCACCACATGAAAACCGTGACAGAATCACCCACCCAACTCGGACCAAGCGGCGTGGTAAACAGCAGCGACGACAGCAGCAGCAGCAACAACAGCGGCCAGCATCACAGGAGGAATGGACATGGGAGGATGTATTGGACGGCAAGGGTTGCTACACCTGAGAGAAGATCCTGGCGGGAAAGGATCCCCTTCCATGGGAACAGGTGGAGGCAGCTAGGAGAGCAGAGACAGCCGGCAATATGAGGAGGCAGCATGGCAGTGCGACAGGTACGAGAGGCAGCCCCCCCAAAAAATTGGGGGGGGGGCAGACGAGGTGTGGTACTAAACCAGGTAGCAGACCTGAGCTCACGCCTCGTGCTTATTATAAGCAGCACATTACTGGTCAGGCACCGTGTTATGCGGTTAAAAGCATCGGTGTCGCCAGTGCGTGCCCATAGCCCGGTGCGCTATAGGGCAGCCCCCCGAAAGTGCCATGCGAGTGTGGGCATTGAGCCAGGGCGTATAGTGCCTGCTCAGCGGGTCTGGTCGCCGGTACGCAGTTTTGGTCCAGGTTATCCTGCGCCGGCTCTGTGTGCTGTGTCTCCGGGGCGCTGGGAGGGTGCAGTGCGTCCTCTGCCTGCGCTCCGCTCGTGCCGGGCAAATGTGGGAGTGGAGCCTAAGGAAGAGGTGCGTGTAGTAAGCACTAGATCTCCCGTGCTTACCCACAGCCCGGTTCAACCTGTGCCTGCACTCTGGAGGGTCCGGGCTAGAGTAGTTGTCCAGCCTGGGGAAGTGGTGCCAAGGTTGCTTACCAGAGCTCCAGTGCTCCCCCACAGCCCGGTCCTTCAGGTGCCTCCTCCTAACACCAAGCCTCCTGAAGGTCTCTCCAGCCTGGTGGTTCCTGTGGCAGCCCCACGCACCAGGCTGTCTCTCTGTCTCCTCCCTGCAGGTGGTCCCGCCTGTCCGGCGCTGCTGCCGGAGTCTCCCGCCTGTCCGGCGCTGCTGCCGGAGTCTCCCGCTTGTCCAGCGCTGCTGCCGGAGTCTCCCGCCTGTCCGGCGCCAGAGCCCCTCTGTCCCGAGCTTCTGCCCCTCTGTCCCGAGCTTCTGCCCCTCTGTCCCGAGCTTCTGCCCCTCTGTCCCGAGCTTCTGCCCCTCTGTCCAGAGCTTCTGCCCCTCTGTCCAGAGCTTCTGCCCCTCTGTCCAGTGGGGTCATTGATAAGGGTGGCCATGGTGAGAAAGCCATGGAGGCGGACAATAAGGCGGACTAAGACAATTGTGAAGTGGGGTCCACGTCCCCCGCCGGAGTCGCCACCATGGACAGACGCCCACCCGGACCCTCCCTATTGATTTGAGGTGCGTTCTGTCACGCCCTGGTCGTAGTATTTTGTGTTTTTCTTCATGTATTTGGTCAGACAAGGGTGTGACATGGGTTTTTGTATGTGGTGTGTAGATAGTGGGATTGTAGCTTAGTGGGGTGTTCTAGGTTAGTCTATGGCTGTCTGAAGTGGTTCTCAATCAGAGGCAGGTGTTTATCGTTGTCTCTGATTGGGAACCATATTTAGGCAGCCATATTCTTTGGTTGTATTGTGGGTGATTGTCCTGAGTGTCTTGATGTCCTTGTGCTGTGTTAGTTGACACAAGTATAGGCTGTTTTCGGTTTTCGTTTTGTTTATTGTTTTGTAGTGTTTGTGTTTATTCGTGTTTACGTTGTGTGATTAAACATGGATCGCAATATACACGCTGCAGTTTGGTCTGATTCTCCTTCACCACATGAAAACCGTGACAGCAACAAAATAGGAAAAACGCCAAGGGCGATGAATACTTTTGCAAGGTACTTTAATTAATAGATTTTAGATGTACATTATCTTTTTTTTCATTGCAAAACACTGTACTGAGTTAAGGTTTTGAATACTTATGTAAATGTGATTGAGTTGGAGATGTGAATCCAACATGTCATTTTTTTTAATTAACTGGTTGATATGCATGGACGTCTAGAGGGAACATATTAATAAATATTAATTTCCCTTGTCATGTTGAGATCACGTTATTTATCTCATGATCACAACATAATAAAAGTTGTTTTGTCGATCACAAGATGAACTTTAAATAGGATTGGACTCATTGACGATAGATTGACAGTATAGCTGAGGCAGAAGAGCCCACAGTGGGTCAGCGGATGTCTTTTTATTGATTGCTACACTAAGGGATTGTTCATTTCATGCTAACATCATGCTTTCATTATCAGTTTACGGGTTAGAATGTTAGTAAGCTAAATGTCCCTTACCTTGAGCTAAGAGCTCTTGTGGCATCTAGCCCTTGTGGGGCATTTAAACCCGGAACGATGGCTTTTTATTTTTTATTTAACCCCTATTTTACCAGGTAAGCTTACTGAGAACACATTCTCATCTACAGAAATGGCCTCGGGATTAGTTACAGGGGAGAGGAATGTGGATGAATGAGCCAATTGGAAGTTGGGGATGATTAGGTAGCCATGATGGTATGAGGACCAGATTAGGAATTTAGCCAGGACAACAGGGTTAGCAGGGTCTTTAGTGACCACAGAGAGTCAGAACACCCGTTTAATGTCCTATCCAAAAGATGGCACCCAATCACTGCCTTGGGATATTTAAATGTTTTCAAGAATGCCTCTTACTTGCCATCCAACACCACTTCCAGCAGCATCTGGTCTCCAGGGACCAACCAGGACCAGCTCTGCTTAGCTTCAGAGGCAAGCCAGTAGTGGGATACAGGGTGATATGCTGCTGGCCATAATCAATCAATTCTAACCCTTTAATTTATTCCATATTTTGTGTTACAGCCTGAATTATCTCACCCATCTACACACAGCACGCCATAACGCTAAAGTGAAAACATGTCTTTAGTAATGTTTTGAAATGTTTTGAAACTGAAATACAGAAATATCCCATGTACGTAAGTACACAGCCCTGAGTCATACTTTGTAGAGTCACCTTTGGCAGCACTTACAACTGTGAATCTTTCTGGGTAAGTCTCAAAGAGCTTTCCACACATGGATTGTGCAACATTTGCCCATTATTCTTTTCAAAATTCTTCAAGCTCTGTCAAATTGGTTGTTGATCATTGCTAGACAACCATTTTCAGATCTTTCAGGTAGACTTAAGTCAAAACTGTAACTAGGCCACTCAGGAACATTCACTATCTTCTTGGTAAGATTTGGCCTTTTTATTTCGTTCCTGCTGAAAGGGGAATTAATCTCCCAGTGTCTGGTGGAAAGCAGACTGATAAAAACATGAGCTGGCACACACCCAGAGAAAACTATTTTATGTGTAGATGTTGACTTACAGCGAATAAACAAAAAGCTATAAAAATAAAGAGTCGCACACTCGATATATAAACTCCCAGTCATTTATTGGGTAAATCACCAACGTTTTGGCATCACTGTGCCTTCTTCAGGGTATGTAGGCTGAACCAGGTTTTCCTCTAGGATTTTGTCTGTGCTTAGCTCCATTCCTTTTCTTTTTTTAACTTGAAAAACTCCCCAGTACTTAACGTGCATATCCATAACATGATGCAGTCACCACTATGCTTGAAAATATGGAGAGTGATACTCAGTAATGCATTGTGTTGTATTTGCCCCAAATATAACACTTTGTATTCAGGCCAAAAAGTGAATTGCTTTGCCACATTTATTTTACTTTAGTGCTGGATTTTTTTTCTGTACAAGCTTCCTTCTTTTCACTCTGAGAATTAGGTTAGTATGTTGGGGTAACTACAATGTTGTTGATCCATCCTCAGTTTTCTCCTATCACAGCCATTCAACTCTGTAACTGTTTTAAAGTCACATTGGCCTCATGGTGAAATCCCTGAGCGGTTTCCTTCCTCTCTGGCGACTGAGTTAGGAAGGACGCCTGTATCTTCGTAGTGACTGGGTTAATTGGTACAAGGTGTAATTAATAACTTCAGCATGCACAAAGGGATATTCAATGTCTGCATTTCTTTTCATCTACCAATAGGTGCCCTTCTTTGCGAGTCATTGGAAAACCTCCCTGGTCTTTGTGGTTGAATCTGTCTTTGACATTCACTTGTCGACTGATGGACCTGACAGATCATTGTATGTGTGGGGTACAGAGATGAAGTAGTCATGCAAAAATCATGTTAAAAACTGTTATTGCACACAAAGTGAGTCCATGCAACTTGTTATGTGACTTGTTAAGCACATTTTTAGGATTGCCATAACAAAGGGTTTGAACACCTACTGACTCAAGACATTTCAGGTTAGATTTTTTAAATAATTTGTAAAAATGGAAAAAATATAATTCCACTTTGACATTATGGAGTGTTGTGTGTTCGCCAGTGACAAAAATGCAGGCTCTAAAACAACAAAATGTGGAAAATGTAAATGGGTGTGAATGCACTGTAATTTGGCAAGTCTTGTTAGCTAGCTAACTAGGCTGTTATATATGCTGGTTGTTACCTGATATGTGTATAATTGTAAGGGACAATTCATGTTTATGGACAAGCCAGCATTCTTGATTCATCAGCCTCTGAGGCTTCTAATAAATCTGATCAGCCTGCCAGGAATAGAGCTCACTCACTCTGGATGATATGCATCAGCCTATAACACGCTGACAACTAATCCTCCTGTCAGGAGCTGTGCCTACAAAGCAGCATCCTGACATCAGCTTCTGAGACTGCCATTGAATGTAATCAGCCTGTCAGGAATGGAGCTCACCCACTGTATATGTACATATTATCCACAAAACATGAAGTTCACCAGGACCAGTCAAAAGTTTGGACACACCTACTCATTCCAATGTTTTTTGTATTTTTTACTATTTTCTACATAGTCGAATAATACTGAAGACATCAACACTATGAAATAACACATATGGAATCATGTAGTAACCAAAAAGTGTTAAACAAATCAAAATATATTTTATATTTGAGATTCTTCAAAGTCACCACCATTTGCCTTGATGACAGCTTTGCACACTCTTGGCATTCTCTCAACCAGTTTCATGAGGTAGTCACCTGGAATGCATTTTAATTAACAGGTGTGCCTTGTTAACAGTTAATTTGTGGAATTTCTTTCCTTCTTAAATGCACTTGAGCCAATCAGTTGTGCTGTGACAAGGTAGGGGTGGTATACAGAAGATAGCCCTATATGGTAAAAGACCAAGTCCATATTATGTCAAGAACAGCTCAAATAAGCAAAGAGAAATGACAGTCCACCATTACTTTAAGACATGAAGCTCAGTCAATCCAGAACATTCCTTCAAGTGTAGTAACAAAAACCATCAAGCGCTATGATGAAACTGGCTCTCATGAGGACCACCAGAGGAAAGAAAGACCCAGAGGTAGCTCTGCTGCAGAGGATAAGTTCATTAGAGTTAACTGCACCTCAAATTGCATCCCAAATAAATGCTTCACAGAGTTCAAGTAACAGACACATTTCAACATCAACTGTCCAGAGGAGACCGCATGAGTCAGGACATCATGGTTGAATTGCTGCAAAGAAACCATTACTAAAGGACACCAATAATAAGAAGAGACTTGCTTCGGCCAAGCAACATGAGCAATGAACTTTAGACCGGTGGAAATCTGTCCTTTGGTCTGATGAGTCCAAATTTGAGATTTTTGGTTCTGTGTCTTTGTGAGACGAAGAGTAGGTGAACGGATTATCTCTGCATGTGTGGTTCCCACCATGAAGCATGGAGGAGGACGTATTATGGTGTGGGGGTGCTTTGCTGGTGACACTGTCAGTGATTTCTTTAGATTTCAAGGCACACTTAAGCAGCATGGCTACCACAGCCCTCTACAGCGATACGCCATGCTATCTGGTTTGCGCTTAGAGGGACTCTCATTTGTTTTTCAACAGGACAATGACCCAACCCAACTTCAGGCTATTTGACCAAGAAGGAAAGTGAATGAGGGTTGCATCAGATGACCTGGCCTCCACAATCACCTGACCTCAACCCAATTGAGATGGTTTGGGATGAGTCGAACTGCAGACTGAAGGAAAAGCAGCCAACAAGTGCTCAGCATGTGTGGGAACTCCTTCAAGACTGTTGGAAAAGCATTCCAGGTGAAGCTGGTTGAGAGAATGCCAAGACTTTGCAAAGCTGTCATCAAGGCAAAGGGTGGCTACTTTGAAGAATCAAGAATATTGTCACGTTCTGACTTAGTTCCTTTGATTTGTCTTTGTTTTAGTATGGTCAGGGTGTGAGTTGGGTGAGTTGTCTATGTTCCAATTTCTATGTTGTGTTTTGCGGTTGGCCTGGTATGGTTCTCAATCAGAGGCAGGTGTCGTTAGTTGTCTCTGATTGAGACAACTAACGAGGTAGCCTTTTCCCACTTGTGTTTCGTGGGTGTTTATTTTCTATGTCTGTGTGTTCCACACGGAACTGTTTCGGTTAGTTATTTCACGTGTCGTTTATTGTTTTGTTTCAGTGTTCGCTTGTTTTATTAAAGAGCATGAACACGTACCATGCTGCGCATTGGTCCTCCGATCCTTACTACTCCTCTTCGTCAGAGGAGGAGGAAGGCAGCCGTTACAAATATAAAATACATTTAGATTTGTTTAACACTTTTTGGTTACCACATGATTCCGTACATGTTAATTCATAATTTACATGTCTTCACTATTATTCCACAATGTAGAAAATAGTCCAAATACAGAAAAATCTTTGAATGAGTAGCTGTGTCCAAACGTTTGACTGGTACTGTACATACACTGCTCCAAAAAATAAAGGGAACACTAAAATAACACATCCTCGATCTGAATGAATGAAATATTCTTATTAAATACTTTTTTCTTTACATAGTTGAATGTGCTGACAACAAAATCCCACAAAAATTATCAATGGAAATCAAATTTATCAACCCATGAGGGTCTGGATTTGGAGTCACACTCAAAAGTAAAGTGGAAAACCACACTACAGGCTGATCCAACTTTGATGTAATGTCCTTAAAACAAGTCAAAATGAGGCTCAGAAGTGTGTGTGGCCTCCATGTGCCTGTATGACCTCCCTACAACGCCTGGGCATGCTCCTGATGAGGTGGTGGATGGTCTCCTGAGGGATCTCCTCCCAGACCTGGACTAAAGCATCCGCCAACTCCTGGACAGCCTGTGGTGCAAGGTGGCGTTGGTGGATGGAGCGAGACATGATGTCCCAGATGTGCTCAATTGGATTCAGGTCTGGGGAACGGGCGGGCCAGTCCATAGCATCAATGCATATGGTCTCACAAGATGTCTGAGGATCTCATCTCGGTACCTAATGGCAGTCAGGCTACCTCTAGCGAGCACATGGAGGGCTGTGCGGCCGCCCAAAGAAATGCCTCCCCACACCATGACTGACCCACCGCCAAACTGGTCATGCTGGAGGATGTTGCAGGCAGCAGAACTTTCTCCACGGCGTCTCCAGACTGTCCCATCTGTCACATGTGCTCAGTCTGAACCTGCTTTCATCTGGGAAGAGCACAGGGCGCCAGTGGCGAATTTGCCAATCTTGGTGTTCTCTGGCAAATGCCAAACCCCACCTGTGGATGTCGGGCCCTCATACCACCCTCATGGAGTCTGTTTCTGACCGTTTGAGCAGACACATGCACATTTGTGGCCTGCTGGAGGTCATTTTGCAGGGCTCTGGCAGTGCTCCTCCTGCTCCTCCTTGCACAAAGGCGGAGGTAGCGGTCCTGCTGCTAGGTTGTTGCCCTCCTACGGCCTCATCCACCTCTCCTCTGGAGGAATGCTCATAACAGGGGAATATCAAAACAAACTTTTTTTGTCACATGCGCCGAATACAACATGCGTAGACCATACACTGAAATGCTTACTTACAAGCCCTTAACCAACAGTGCAGTTCAAGAAAGAGAAAATATGTATTTATTTATTTATATTAATTGTTCAGCAGTCTTATGTCTTTGGGGTAGAAGCTGCTAAGGAGCCTTTTGATCCTAGACTTGGCGCTCCGGACCTGCTTGCCGTGCGGTAGCAGAGAGAACAGTCTGTGACTTGGGTGACTGGAGTCTTTGACAATTTTTTGAGCTTTCCTCTGACACCGCCTAGTATACAGGTCCTGGATGCAGGAAGCTTGGCCCCAGTGATCTACTGGGGAGTACGCACTACACTCTGCAGAGCCTTATGGTCAGATGCCCGAGCAGTTACCATACCAGTCGGTGATGCAACCGTTCAGGATGCTCTCGATGTTGCAGCTGTCGAATTCCTGAGGATCTGGGGAACCATGTCAAATATTTTCAGTCGCCTAAGGGGAAAAAGGTGTTGTTGTGCCCTCTTCACGACTGTCTTGGTGCGTTTGGACCATGATAGTTTGTTGCTGATGTGGACACCAAGAAACATGGAACTCTCAACCCGCTCCACTACAGCCCCATCGATGTTAATGGGGGCCTGTCAGGTCCACCTTTTCCTGTAGTCCACGATCAGCTCCTTTGTCTTGCTCACATTGAGGGAGAGGTTGTTGTCCTGGCACCACACTGCCAGGTCTCTGACCTCCTCCCTATAGGCTGTTTCATCGCTGTCAGTGAACAGGCTGTTGTGTCTTCAGAAAACTTAATGTTGGTGTTGGAGTCGTGTTTGGCCACACGGTCATGTGTGAACAAAGAGTACAGGAGGGGACTAAGCACACCCCTGAGGCGCCTCAGTGTTGAGGATCAGCGTTACCGACATGTTGTTGCCTACCCTTACCACCTGAGTCGGCCCGTCAGGAAGTCCAGGATCCAGTTGCAGAGGGAGGTGTTTTGTCACAGGGTCCTTAGCTTAGTTATGAGCTATGTGAGCACTATGGTGTTGAACGCTGAGCTGTAGTCAATGAACAGTATCCTCACATAGGTTTTTCATTTGTCCAAGTGGAAAAGGGCAGTGTGGAGTGTGATTGAGATTGCGTTATCTGTGGATCTGTTGTGGTGGTATGCGAATTGGAGTGGATCTTAGGTATCCGGGAGGATGCTGTTGATGTGAGCCATTACCAGCCTTTCAAAGCACTTAATGGCTACCGACGTGAGTGCTACGGGGAGAAGTTGAAAATGTCAGTGAAGACACTTGCCAGTTGTTCCCCGCATGCTTTGAGTACACGTCCTGGTAATCCATCTGTCCCCATGGCTTTTGTGAATGTTGACCTGTTTAAAGATCTTGCTCACCTACCATCGCCTACCTTGAGCGGTATCAAATAGTCTCATGCATGCTTCAGTGTTGCTTGCCTCAAAGCGAGCATAAAAATGCATTTAGCTCGTCTGGTAGGCTTGCGTTACAGGGAAGCTCGCAGCTGAGTTTCCCTTTGTAGTCCGTATTAGTTTTCAAGCCCTGCCACATTCGACGAGCATCAGAGCCGGTGTAGTAGGATTCAATCTTAATCCTGTATTGCCGATTTGCATGAATGATGGTTTGTCTGAGGGCATAGTGGGATAAGCATCTGGATTAATGTCCCACTCCTTGAAAGCAGCAGCTCTAGCCTTTAGCTCAATGTGGATGTTGCCTGTAATTCGTGGCTTATGGTTGGGATATGTATGTACAGTCACTGTGGGGACAACGTCGTCGATTTACTCATTGATGAAGCCAATGACTGTGTTGGTATACTCCTCAATGCCATTTGATGAATCCCAAAACATATTCCAGTCTGTGCTAGCAAAACAGTCCTGTAGCATAGCATCCGCTTCATCTGACCACCATGTTGAGCGAGTCACTGGTACTTCCTGCTTTAGTTTTTGCTTGTAAGCGGGAATCATGAGGATTGAATTATGGTCCAATTTGCCAAATGGAAGGCAGGGGATAGCTTTGTATGCATCTCCGTGTGTGGAGTAAAGGTGGTCTAGAGATTTTTTCCCTCTGGTTGCACATGTGACATGTTGATTGAAATGAGAAAAAAATGATTTAAGTTTGCCTGTATTAAGGTCCCCGGCCACTAGGTGCGACAATTCTGGATGAGGATTTTCTTGTTTGCTTATGGCCTTATACAGCTGGTTGAGTGCAATCTTAATGCCAGCATTGGGTTGTTGTGGTAAACAGACGGCTACAAAAAAATAAAAAAGAAATGTCCTCTCACTGTCAACTGCGTTTATTTTCAGCAAACTTAAACATGTGTAAATATTTATATGAACACAACAAAATTCAGCAACTGAGACATAAACTGAACAAGTTCCACAGATATGTGACTAACCGAAATTGAATAATGTGTCCCTGATCAAAATGGGGGACAAAATCAAAAGTAACAGTCAGTATCTGGTGTGGTCACCAGCTGCATTAATTACTGCAGTGTATCTCCCCCTCGTGGACTGCACCGGATTTGCCAGTTCTTGCTGTGAGATGTTATCCCAATCTTCCACCAAGGCACATGCAAGTTCCCGGAGATTTCTGGGGGAATGGCCCTAGCCCTCACGGCTCCGATATAATAGGTCACAGACATGCTCAATTGGATTGAGATCCGGGCTCTTTGCTGGCCATGGCAGAACACTGACATTCCCGTCTTGCAGGAAATCACACACAGAACGAGCAGTATGGCTGGTGGTATTGTCATTCTGGAGGGCCATGCCAGGATGAGCCTATAGGAAGGGTACCACATGAGCAAGGAGGATGTCTTCCCTGTAATGCACATCGTTGACATTGCCTGCACTGACAACAAGCTCAGTCCGATGATGCTGTGACACACCGCCCCAGACCATGACGGACCCTCCACCTACAAATTGATCCCGCTCCAGAGTACAGGCCTCGGTGTAACGCTCATTCCTTCGACAATAAACGCGAATCCGATCATCACCCCTGGTGAGACAAAACTGCCACTCGTCAGTGAAGAGCACTTTCTGCCAGTCCTGTCTGGTCCAGCGACAGTGGGTTTGTGCCCATAGGCAATGTTGTTGCCGGTGATGTCTGGTGAGGACCTGCCTTACAACAGGCCTACAAGTCCTCAGTCCAGCCTCTCTCAGCCTATTGCGGACAGTCTGAGCACCGATGGAGAGATTATGCGTTCCTGGTGTAACTCGGGCAGTTGTTGTTGCCATCCTGTACCTGTCCTGCAGGTGTGATGTTCGGATGTATTGATCCTGTGCAGGTGTTGTTACACGTGGTCTGCCACTGTAAGGACGATCAGCTGTCCATCCTGTCTCCCTGTAGCGCTGTCTTAGGCGTCTCACAGTACAGACATTGCAATTTATTGCCCTGGACACATCTGCCTTCCTCGTGCCTCCTGCAGCATGCCTAAGGCATGTTCACGCAGATGAGCAGGGACCCTGGGCATCTTTATTTTGGTGGTTTTCATAGTCACTGGATTGGCCTCCTTAGTGTCCTAAGTTTTCATAACTGTGATCTTAATTGCCTACTGTCTGTAAGCTGTTAGTGTCTTAACGACCGTTCTACAGGTGAATGTTCATTAATTGTTTATGGTTCATTGAACATTGTTTTTTTGCTGAGTTTAGATGATAACTATCTTGGTGGATAGCGTGGTCTACAGCTTATCATAAGGTACTCTACCTCAGGCGATCAATACCTTAATACTTATTTAATATTAGACATTGCGCACCAGCTGTTATTGACAAATGGACACACACCCCGCCCCTCGTCTTACCAGAGGTAGCTTCTCTGTCCTGCCGATGCATGGAAAATCCCGCCAGCTCTATATTATTTGTGTCTTCGTTTAGTCATGACTCTGTGAAACATAAGATATTCCCGTTTTTAATGTCCCGTTGGTAGTATATTCTTGATCGTAGGTCAAACGTTTTAGTCTCCAATGATTGCACATTGGCCAATAGAATGGATGGCAGTGGGAGTTTACAAATTCTCAGAAGGCAGCCCGACATCCGCCCCCTTTTTCTTTGTCTTTTCTTCACGCAAATGATGGGGATTTGGGCCCTTTCCCGAGAAAGCAGTATATCCTTACCGTCGGCCTCGTTTAACCTCTTCAACCTATGGGGGCGCTATGTCATTATTGGATAAAAAAAAACATGCCCGTTTTAAGCGCAATATTTTGTCACAAATAGATGCTCGACTATGCATATAATTGGCAGCTTTGGAAAGAAAACACTCTGACGTTTTCAAAACTGCAAAGATATTATCTGTGAGTGCCACAGAACTCATGCTACAGGCGCAACCAAGATGAAACCTCAAACAGGAAATGAGCAGAATTTTTGAGGCTCTGTTTCCCATCGTCTCCTTATATGGCTGTGAATGTTCCATGAATGAGCCTAAGCTCTCTGCCGTTTGTCCAAGATGTCTGCAGCATTGTGACATATTTGTAGGCATATCATTGGAAGATTGGCCATAAGAGACTACATTTGCCAGGGGTCCTTTGTCTAAATTGTTGCGTAATCTTCAGCTGCAGGCATTTTGCCATGGGATTCTGAGGGCAAAGCACACTTCCACGAACTATATATCATCGAAGACATATGTGAAAAACACCTAGAGGAAACAACGTTTGCCATGTTTCAGTCGATATTATGGAGTTAATTTGGAAAAAAGTTTGGTTTTTGATTACTGAATTTTCTGGGGTTTTTTGGTAGCCAAACGTGACGCACCAAACGGACCGATTTCTCCTTCACAAATAATCTTTCAGGAAAAACTGAACATTTGCTGTCTAACTGAGAGTCTCCTCATTGAAAACATCCGAAGTTCTTCAAAGGTAAAGGTGAATGTTTTTCATGAATAGTTAACGTTGCGTTATGGTAATGGACTTGAGGCTGTAGTCACGATCCCGGAAGTTAAGAAAAATTATTCTTCCATTTCGTGGACAGTAATCGTTTTTCTGATGTACAGAAGTTATTTTCGGTCATAGGAGATGGTAGCAGCAACATTATGTACAAAATAAGTTTAAAAATAAGTTACAAACAATGCGACAAAATGAACAAAATAGCACAGTTGGTTAGGAGCACTTAAAAATTCAGCCATTCCCTCCGGCACCATTCTACAAATATGGCCGACCGGTGGCTTTAAAGCCTCTCAATGGTCAATGCATATCAGCAATCCAGAGTTTATATACTGTACATAATTGATTAAGATCTTCAGTAGATGGATGATACCCTGATCTCAACAGACTTAATCGGCCCATCAACATAACATCCTGGTTGGTTTAATCAAGCTGTGGGACCAAACGTATCTCACTCTGGCAAATGTCTAGATTTAATTTTATTATGTTTCACTTTCAGTCCTCCAGGATTAAAGCCAGGACCAAACGTTCATTGTACTCTACTGCAATGTTAATACGTAACAGGTCAATATGCACTACTAACCTCTTCATCCTCTGGCATTGGGGGATTTCTGAGTGCCTTGTGAATGATGCCTGTGGATCAGACACAGTGCAGAGTGCGAGGGAAACGGCAATATAAGCAATCTGCTGAATTAATATGCAGGAAACATTGTGGCGCTGTTCATTTCAGACCCTAAATGTATTTATTCTGGTTTCAAATGAAGTAGCCACCTGATCTATTCAAGACAATAGCCATTTTACATCGCATCTAACAGCTATGATCCAGATGGGGACTCTATTTTCAGGGAATTGAGAACATTTGCAAGGCTTGTACAGGATAAGTGTTGCTGGTTTTTACAAGCACGGAAGTCGTGAGACGTGAGACACTGCATTCGGGAAAGTATTCAGACCCCTTCACTTTTTGTTACATTACAGACTTATTTTAAAATGGATTCAATTGTTTTCCCCCCTCATCAATCTACACGCAATACCCCATATTGACAATGCAAAAACAACAGGTTTTTGTCAAATATCACATTTGCATAAGTAATCAGACCCTTTACTCAGTAATTTGTTGAAGCACCTTTGGCAGCGATTAGAGCATCTTTAATGCTGCAGAAATGTTTTGGTACCCTTCCCCAGATCTGTGCCTCGACACAATCCTGTCTCGGCGCTCTACGGACAATTCCTTCGACCTCATGACTTGGTATTTACCACAGGTGGACTCCAATCAAGTTGTAGAAACATCTCAAGGATAATCAATGCAAACAGGATGCACCTGAGCTCAATTTCAAGTCTCATAGCAAAGGGTCTGAAGGCTTATGTAAAGACGGTATTTCTACATTTCTAAAAACTTGTTTTTGCTTTGTCATTATGGGTTATTATGTGTTGATTGATGAGAAGAATGTTTTCTTTAATCCATTTTAGAATAAGGCTGTAACGTAACAAAATGTGGAAAAGGGGAAGGGGTCTGAATACTTTCCGAATACACTGTACTTGGGATCAATCTCCTGATGAGCGCCCTTAAGGCAGTTACAGGCAGTTATCACATTGAGCAGATTTAATTACAATGTTGATAGACAACCTGCAGAAGAGGCATTATCAATCATTCAATGAAATATATTTATAAAGCCCTTTTTACATCAGCAGATGTCACAAGTACTACAGAGAAACCCATCTTAAAACCCCAAACATCAAGCAATGCAGATGTAAAAGCATGGTGGCTAGGAAAAACTCCCCGGAAAGGCAGGAACCTAGGAACAAACCTAGAGAGGATCTCGGCTCTGAGGGGTGGCCTGTTCAAGTAGTGGCACTCTGCACACTACTTTAAAGAGCTTCAACTGTGTTAATCCATCTGGTGACCAGTGGAGGGTCATGGACAGGTGACGGTGTCTGACATCGTAGGCACGACAACAGGTTGCCTGTATAATGCATGATCAAAGGAAAGATTATGGTCCTGGAGTTATATCCTCAGTTACTGGGAATTAACATTGTATTCTTCCTTTACCTGTCCTGCAGTATAACATTGAACCGCTGTGTCATTCGCTTTCTCCAGACATGGATAGAGGTAATGGACAGTGAACATTCAAACGGTGGCATATTCTTTGATATCTTTGTCTCTGCCATTGGATTTGCATGAATGTTTAACAGGACAGGTATAACATGTAGAAGGTTCAAGCAGCAAGACCAGAGCCTTTAAGCTGTGAATACCATGGTCTCCCCACATTGATGCCAATGTGTTTAACTTATCACATTGGCATCAAACAACACAGTCAAATGAATCTCTACTGCCATTGGGTGATTTGCTCATAACAGTTGTCCACATTTCTTCTATATTTACAATTTACAGTATGTGGTTTGTGTACTAATGGATTAAGCTGTTGTTTTAAACGTCATCTGAGTTGACGCCGACATGTTATCCAGCCGACTGATTGCTTAAGGTCATTTGCTTAAAGCAGCAACAAGAATATCAGTACTGTAATAATCCTGAACGGATTGGTGTTTAAGATCAATAGGCTTTAGATAAAGATTGGCTTGATCCCCCCTCCCCCCTTTCCCTTGTCACACTATTTCTTTCTCTGTCATATCTGTCTATGCATGCTCGGGCACGCGTGGTCAGCATTTTTTGTTTTACAGTCATTCACATTCAAATAGACACCAGGAAAAGGGGAATGATGGAGTATGCTACAATATTTTAAAATTGACATTTTTGTCATTTAGCAGACGCTCTTATCCCGAGTGACTTACAGTAGTGAGCGGATACATTTTCATACATTTTTTGTTCTTTTTCGTACTGGTCCCCACGTGGGAATAGAATCCACAACCTTGGCGTTGCAAGCGCCATGTTCTACCAACTGAGCCACATGAGGTGAAAGAACATGTAAAAATGGTATTTGCTGTAAGAGGGAGACTATATTTGGAATTTCATCTATAGCTGTGATAATTAGTGATTAACGACATGTTCAATACAGAGTGAAAGTCCAGGAAATGACTCATAATGTAGCCCATTTACTTCAATGCATGTAGAGGTAAATGTTAAAAACATCAGGTTGTAAGAAAGGCAAAGCTTCTGGCGTCTCCCAGTCAAGAGCAAGGACGAGTAGCCAAGTGGTTAAGCTGCACCTGAGACCTATATACTGCAAAATGGCTGAATAACAGTTGTAGCCATTGGAAGAACCCCAGAGAAAATGTGAGCCACTTTATTACATTGTATAGACTTGGAATAAAAAATACCGTTGAATTCTGCAGTGTCAATACAATAACAGATTTTACCATGACAATACATAGCAATGATAACTTTATTGTATGTCTCTTTTTGACACACTCACAATCCCTTTTTAGGCAAAGAGACGGGATTAAGGACCAGCCATGATTTTGCCAGACCCAATCCCCCACGGAGACACACATACAAGAGCAGCCTGCTCTCCTCTACTGTCCTCTAAAGGAGACCATGACCGCTTCCAATCCATTCTCATGGAAACTTAAGCAAAAACATTTCCAATAACTCCACAGACACACTACATGAGCTAACAGCACATAAAAACTTTCCTCAGGTTTCCCCGGTATTTTACCCTTCAACTCACTTCAACCAGCAGGGCATACATCCTGCTCGTTCAGTCATGAACAGGAGCGTGTGGATGGGATCGATACAACCCAATTAGAACCGCTGCATTACTCAAATCAAAAGGCCCCACTCTCATCTTTAGCATCAGCTTGCTAGACAATGTGTTGTTAATAATGGATCCAGGTCTGCTGTCAGCAGAGATCCCACAGTGTGACACACACTACCTGTCCGCTGCTTGAATACTAATAGGCTTCTTTTGTTATTTTGCCGATGCAATCAATTCTAATCTAGAGCCAGTGGTCAATCACTCTGCCATGGTGGACACAGAGAGCCTGCAGATGAGGACGGGAGGCGGAGGAGGAAGAGGATCAGGTTGGCATTGCTGCTGGTATCCCTCAGTCTTCTTCTATCCTTGGGGCTGGGGCTGGGCTGTACGCTCTGGTTCTGCTACTGGAGGCAGTGGGGGATTGTAAATGAAACAGCAGACCCTCCCCTGACATCCTCACTGGCTCTCCACTCTAGTTTAATCTCCCTCTAGGTACCCGCCAGAGACAATAATGACTTGGAGCATTCAGAAAATACTCTGAAAACATATTGCAAGTTAAATTACCAGAGGGACTGTGTAGGACACTGCACACCTGATGGCGTGTAAACACTGATAAGGGAAGATGGATGATGCAGACATTTAAGGAGTAATACTATTGACATGGTCAGAATAGGTATACACCCATACAGACTTGTAATGATCAGTTGTACTGGAGACCTTATTGTGTGTTGAAAAGCCAAAAGTGACCTTCAATCCCTAAATAATAATCCATGTGTGAACAGTACAGTGGAAGTGTGAAAATACCCATTGTTCTCCATAGAACTCACTGGTATTTTTCAGCAAAATTGTACCTAACTGCAGTAATATCAATCAGTCATGTGAGTGGTTGTACTCCCTCACCTCGCCGTGACTGAAGAAATTTGGAATGGCTCCTAAGAACCTGACAAACTTCTGCAGATGCACCACTGAGAGCATTCATTTACAGCACTCGGTGTCAAAGGAAAGCCAAGGAGATCATCAAGGTCCTCTAGCTACCCGAATCACGGTCTGTTCACTCTGCTACCATCTAACAGACAGAGACAGTACAGGTGCATCAAAGCCGGGCCCGAAAGACTGAAAAATAGCTTCTATCTCCAGGCCATCAGACTGTTTAACATGCACCGCAAAATCTCCTATAGTAAGAGACTCAATCACACAAAACACACACACAAGCTCAGATGCACACACACCTCATACACACGCACATTTCTGTACTCACATACTCATTCACACACATGCATATGCCTATACTCACACACACACACACACACACAGTCAATGCTGTTGTCCCATGTATATAGAGACATTAAAAATGTTCTTCACATAGCTATATTCTTTACATAGCTTATTCTAATATATCTACTACAGTAAATTGCATTTTGTTACACTGTTTATTTATCCGCTGGATTCTCTACTTAGCTCACTGTAATATATCTACTGCTCACCGGGGGCTGCTGAGGGGAGGACGGCTCATAATAATGGCTGGAACGGAGCTGATGGAATGGAATCAAACACAGGGAAGCCATGTGTTTGACGTATTTGATGCCATTCCACCCATTCCGCTCCAGCCATTACCACGAGCCCGTCCTCCCCAATTAAGGTGCCACCAGCCTCCTACGCTACTGCTGTGCATATCATTTTGAGTATAGCTATTTGGTATGTACAGTCGCGGCCAAAAGTTTTGAGAATGACACAAATATACATTTTCACAATTGCTGCCTCAATTTGTATGATTGCAATTTGCATATACTCCAGAATGTTATGAAGAGTGATCAGATGAATTGCAATTAATTAATTTGCCATGCAAATGAACTGAATCCCACAAAAACATTTACACTGCATTTCAGCCCTGCCACAAAAGGACGAGCTGACATCATGTTAGTGAATCTCTCGTTAACACAGGTTTGAGTGCTGACGAGGACAAGGCTGGAGATCACTCTGTCATGCTGATTGAATTTGAATAACAGACTGGAAGCTTCAAAAGGAGGGTGGTTGTCATGCAGGTGAAAGAGGACCCAAAAGCGACTTGGCGAAAACAGAGTCTTTAATCCAGTAAAGTAAATACAATCAAAAAAACACAACTTTCACTCGAAAAGACGAGGACAAACTGGAGACTCGATCTTGAACAGCAGGTGAACAGCAGGTTGCCTCGGGAAGGCACTTGAACCAAACAGACTCAGACACCTGCTCACCACGCAGCATCTGAGGAAAACACGACACGACAGGGCGATACACAAACACAGCACGGTGAATTCTAGACAAGGAACCGACAGGGCAGAAACGAATAACAAGGAGAGAAATAGGGACTCTAATCAGGGAAAAGGATCGGGAACAGGTGTGGGAAGACTAAATGATTGATTAGGGGAATAGGAACAGCTGGGAGCAGGAACGGAACGATAGAGAGAAGAGAGAGCGGGAGAGTGAGAGAGGGAGGGGGAGAGAGAGGGATAGAAAGAGGGAAATAACCTAATAAGACCAGCAGAGGGAAACGAATAGAAGGAAGCACAGGGACAAGACAAGATAATAAATGACAAAACATGACAGTACCCCCCCACTCACCGAGCGCCTCCTGGCGCACTCGAGGAGGAATCCTGGCGGCAACGGAGGAAATCATCAATGAGTGAACGGTCCAGCACGTCCCGAGACGGAACCCAACTCCTCTCCTCAGGACCGTAACCCTCCCAATCCACTAAGTATTGGTGACCCCGTCCCCGAGAACGCATGTCCATGATCTTATGTACCTTGTAAATAGGTGCGCTCTCGACAAGGACGGGAGGGGGGAGGGAAGACGAACGGGGTGCGAAGAAAGGGCTTAACACAGGAGACATGGAAGACAGGATGGACGCGACGAAGATGTCGCGGAAGAAGCAGTCGCACAGCGACAGGATTGACGACCTGGGAGACACGGAACGGACCAATGAACCGCGGAGTCAACTTACGAGAAGCTGTCGTAAGAGGAAGGTTGCGAGTGGAAAGCCACACTCTCTGGCCGCAACAATACCTTGGACTCTTAATCCTGCGTTTATTGGCGGCTCTCACAGTCTGTGCCCTGTAACGGCAAAGTGCAGACCTCACCCTCCTCCAGGTGCGCTCACAACGTTGGACAAACGCTTGAGCGGAGGGAACGCTGGACTCGGCAAGCTGGGATGAGAACAGAGGAGGCTGGTAACCCAGACTACTCTGAAACGGAGATAACCCGGTAGCAGACGAAGGAAGCGAATTGTGAGCGTATTCTGCCCAGGGGAGCTGTTCTGCCCAAGACGCAGGGTTTCTGAAAGAAAGGCTGCGTAGTATGCGACCAATCGTCTGATTGGCCCTCTCTGCTTGACCGTTAGACTGGGGATGAAACCCGGAAGAGAGACTGATGGACGCACCAATCAAACGACAGAACTCCCTCCAAAACTGTGACGTGAATTGCGGGCCTCTGTCTGAAACGGCGTCTAACGGGAGGCCATGAATTCTGAATACATTCTCGATAATGATTTGTGCCGTCTCCTTAGCGGAAGGAAGTTTAGCGAGGGGAATGAAATGTGCCGCCTTAGAGAACCTATCGACAACCGTAAGAATCACAGTCTTCCCCGCAGACAAAGGCAGACCGGTAATGAAGTCTAGGGCGATGTGAGACCATGGTCGAGAAGGAATGGGGAGCGGTCTGAGACGACCGGCAGGAGGAGAGTTACCCGACTTAGTCTGCGCGCAGTCCGAACAAGCAGCCACGAAACGGCGCGTGTCACGCTCCTGAGTCGGCCACCAAAAGCGCTGGCGAATAGACGCAAGAGTGCCTCGAACACCGGGATGACCAGCTAACTTGGCAGAGTGAGCCCACTGAAGAACAGCCAGACGAGTGGAAACAGGAACGAAAAGGAGGTTACTAGGACAAGCGCGCGGCGACGCAGTGTGCGTGAGTGCTTGCTTAACCTGTCTTTCAATTCCCCAGACTGTTAACCCGACAACACGCCCATAAGGAAGAATCCCTCGGGATCAGTAGAAGCCACAGAAGAACTAAACAGACGGGATAAGGCATCAGGCTTGGTGTTCTTGCTACCCGGACGGTAAGATATCACAAACTCGAAACGAGCGAAAAACAACGCCCAACGAGCTTGACGGGCATTAAGTCGTTTGGCAGAACGGATGTACTCAAGGTTCTTATGGTCTGTCCAAACGACAAAAGGAACGGTCGCCCCCTCCAACCACTGTCGCCATTCGCCTAGGGCTAAGCGGATGGCGAGCAGTTCACGGTTACCCACATCATAGTTGCGCTCAGATGGCGACAGGCGATGAGAAAAATAAGCGCAAGGATGAACCTTATCGTCAGACTGGAAGCGCTGGGATAGAATGGCTCCCACGCCTACCTCTGAAGCGTCAACCTCGACAATGAATTGTCTAGTGACGTCAGGAGTAACGAGGATAGGAGCGGACGTAAAACGTTCTTTTAGAAGATCAAAAGCTCCCTGGGCGGAACCGGACCACTTAAAACACGTCTTGACAGAAGTAAGAGCTGTGAGAGGGGCAGCAACTTGACCGAAATTACGAATGAAACGCCGATAGAAATTAGCGAAACCTAAAAAGCGCTGCAACTCGACACGTGACCTTGGAACGGGCCAATCACTGACAGCTTGGACCTTAGCGGAATCCATCTGAATGCCTTCAGCGGAAATAACGGAACCGAGAAAAGTAACGGAGGAGACATGAAAAGAGCACTTCTCAGCCTTTACGTAGAGACAATTCTCTAAAAGGCGCTGTAGAACACGTCGAACGTGCTGAACATGAATCTCGAGTGACGGAGAAAAAATCAGGATATCGTCAAGATAGACAAAAACAAAGATGTTCAGCATGTCTCTCAGAACATCATTAACTAATGCCTGAAAAACAGCTGGCGCATTGGCGAGACCAAACGGCAGAACCCGGTACTCAAAATGCCCTAACGGAGTGTTAAACGCCGTTTCCACTCGTCCCCCTCTCTGATGCGCACGAGATGGTAAGCGTTACGAAGGTCCAACTTAGTAAAGCACCTGGCTCCCTGCAGAATCTCGAAGGCTGATGACATAAGGGGAAGCGGATAACGATTCTTAACCGTTATGTCATTCAGCCCTCGATAATCCACGCAGGGGCGCAGAGTACCGTCCTTCTTCTTAACAAAAAGAACCCCGCCCCGGCCGGAGAGGAAGAAGGCACTATGGTACCGGCGTCAAGAGACACAGACAAATAATCCTCGAGAGCCTTACGTTCGGGAGCCGACAGAGAGTATAGTCTACCCCGAGGAGGAGTGGTCCCCGGAAGGAGATCAATACTACAATCATACGACCGGTGAGGAGGAAGGGAGTTGGCTCGGGACCGACTGAAGACCGTGCGCAGATCATGATATTCCTCCGGCACTCCTGTCAAATCGCCAGGTTCCTCCTGAGAAGTAGGGACAGAAGAAACGGGAGGGATGGCAGACATTAAACACTTCACATGACAAGAAACGTTCCAGGATAGGATAGAATTACTAGACCAATTAATAGAAGGATTATGACATACTAGCCAGGGATGACCCAAAACAACAGGTGTAAACGGTGAACGAAAAATCAAAAAAGAAATAGTCTCACTGTGGTTACCAGATACTGTGAGGGTTAAAGGTAGTGTCTCAAATCTGATACTGGGAAGATGACTACCATCTAAGGCGAACATGGGCGTAGGCTTCTCTAACTCTCTGAAAGGAATGTCATGTTTCCGAACCCATGCTTCGTCCATGAAACAACCCTCAGCCCCAGAGTCAATCAAGGCACTGCATGTAGCACCCGAACCGGTCCAGCGTAGATGGACCGACAAAGTAGTACAGGATTTTGATGGAGAGACTTGAGTAGTTGCGCTCACCTGTAGCCCTCCGCTTACAGATGAGCTCTGGCTTTTACTGGACATGAATTAACAAAATGTCCAGCAACTCCGCAATAGAGGCACAGGCGGTTGGTGATCCTCCGTTCCCTCTCCTTAGTCGAGATGCGAATCCCTCCCAGCTGCATGGGCTCAGTCTCTGAGCCAGAGGAGGGAGATGGTTGCGATGCGGAGCAGGGAAACACCGTTGATGCGAGCTCTCTTCCACGAGCCCGGTGACGAAGATCTACCCGTCGTTCTATGCGGATGGCGAGAGCAATCAAAGAGTCCACATCTGAAGGAACCTCCCGGGAGAGAATCTCATCCTTAACCACTGCGTGGAGTCCCTCCAGAAAACGAGCGAGCAGCGCCGGCTCGTTCCACTCACTAGAGGCAGCAAGAGTGCGAAACTCAATAGAATAATCCGTTATGGACCGTTCACCTTGGCATAGGGAAGCCAGGGCCCTAGAAGCCTCCCTACCAAAAACTGAACGGTCAAAAACCCGAATCATCTCCTCTTTAAAGTTCTGGTACTTGTTAGAGCAATCAGCCCTTGCCTCCCAGATAGCTGTGCCCCATTCTCGAGCCCGGCCAGTAAGGAGTGAAATGACGTAAGCAACCCGAGCTCTCTCTCTAGAGTATGTGTTGGGTTGGAGAGAGAACACAATCTCACACTGCGTGAGAAAGGAGCGGCACTCAGTGGGCTGCCCGGAGTAGCAAGGTGGGTTATTAACCCTAGGTTCTGGAGGCTCGGCAGGCCAGGAAGTAACAGGTGGCACGAGACGAAGACTCTGGAACTGTCCAGAGAGGTCGGAAACCTGAGCGGCCAGGTTCTCCACGGCATGGCGAGCAGCAGACAATTCCTGCTCGTGTCTGCCGAGCATGGCTCCTTGGATCTCGACGGCAGTGTAACGAGCGTCTGAAGTCGCTGGGTCCATTCCTTGGTCGGTTCCTTCTGTCATGCAGGTGAAAGAGGACCCAAAAGCGACTTGGCGAAAACAGAGTCTTTAATCCAGTAAAGTAAATACAATCAAAAAACACAACTTTCACTCGAAAAGACGAGGACAAACTGGAGACTCGATCTTGAACAGCAGGTGAACAGCAGGTTGCCTCGGGAAGGCACTTGAACCAAACAGACTCAGACACCTGCTCACCACGCAGCATCTGAGGAAAACACGACACGACAGGGCGATACACAAACACAGCACGGTGAATTCTAGACAAGGAACCGACAGGGCAGAAACGAATAACAAGGAGAGAAATAGGGACTCTAATCAGGGAAAAGGATCGGGAACAGGTGTGGGAAGACTAAATGATTGATTAGGGGAATAGGAACAGCTGGGAGCAGGAACGGAACGATAGAGAGAAGAGAGAGCGGGAGAGTGAGAGAGGGAGGGGGAGAGAGAGGGATAGAAAGAGGGAAAGAACCTAATAAGACCAGCAGAGGGAAACGAATAGAAGGAAGCACAGGGACAAGACAAGATAATAAATGACAAAACATGACAGTGGTGGTTGGAATCATTGTTCTTCCTCTGTCAACCATGGTTACCTGCAATGAAACATATGCCGTCATCATTGCTTTGCACAAAAAGGGCTTCACGGGCAAGGATATTGCTGCCAGTAAGATTGCACCTAAATCAACCATTTATCGGATCATCAAGAACTTCAAGGAGAGCAGTTCAATTGTTGTGAAAAAGGCTTGAGCATGCTCAGGAATGGCAGCAGGCTTTTCTAGGATGGCCTGGAGTCAAGAAGGGCAGCAAAGAAGCCACTTCTCTCCAGGAAAAACATCAGGGACAGACTGATATTCTGCAAAAGGTACAGGGATTGGACTGCTGAGGACTGGGGTAAAGTCATTTTCTCTGCTGAATCTCCTCTCTGATTGTTTTGGTGCATCCAGAAAAAAGCTTGTCCGGAGAAGACAAGGTGAGCGCTACCATCAGTCCTGTGTCATGCCAACAGTAAAGCATCCTGAGACCATTCATGTGTGGGGTTGCTTCTCAGCTAAGGAAGTGGGCTCACTCACAATTTTGCCTAAGAACACAGCCATGAATAAAGAATGGTACCAACACATCCTCCGAGAGCAACTTGTCCCTACCATCCATGAACATTTTGGTGACGAACAATGCCTTTCCAGCCTGATGGAGCACCTTGCCATAAGGCAAAGTGGCTCGGGGAACAAAACAACAATATTTTGGGTCCATGGCCAGGAAACTCCCCAGACCTTAATCCCATTGAGAACTTGTTGTCAATCCTCAAGAGGCGGGTGGACAAACAAAACCCCACAAATTCTGACAAACTCCAAGCATTGATTATGCAAGAATGGGCTGCCATCAGTCAGGATGTGGCCCAAAAGTTAATTGACAGCATGCCAGGGCGGATTGCAGACGTCTTGAAAAAGAAGGGTCAGCACTGCAAATATTGAATCTTTGCATCAACTTCATGTAATTGTCTATAAAATGATTTGACACTTATGAAATGCTTGTAATTATACTTCAGTATTCCATAGTAACATCTGACAAAAAAATCTAAAGACACTGAAGCAGCAAACTTTGTGGAAATTAATATTTGTGTCATTCTCAAAACTTTTGGCCATGACTGTACACTCCACAGGAGGTTGGTGGCACCTCAGTTGGGAAGAATGGGCTCGTGGTAATGACTGGAGGGGAATCAGCGGAATGGTATCAAACACATGTTTTTCAGATGTTTATTGCCATTCCATCTGCGCCGTTCCGGACATTATTATGAGCCATCCTCCCCTCAGCAGCCTTCACTTGCAGTGTTATTTGGGATGTTAACCGGATTTGTTTTGACATTCGTGATTTCTTGTTTTTAGTTTTTGATTATTATTTGTGTACTTGTTTTATTTTTTTGCTGCACAGTTAGGAGCAAGTAACACAATCATTTTTGCTGCACCCGCTATACCATCTGCTGAACTGTGTGCGCGACCAATCAACTTTTATTTTATTTTGTAATAGCAGTTGAGTATATCTGACAGAAGGGAATGAGCAGGAATCACTGGGGCTTGTTTAAAATGCTGTGTCTGATCCAGTAATCTGAAATGATAACAGTCAAATGGAGCTCTCCTCTCATTTACTTTGTAGAGGTGCCCTCCTTGGTTGATTAACTCTGTGATCCATTAACTAACTCCAAACCCTGCAGGAGAGGATGTGCCTATTGCCCCTGCTTTGTAGACCGGATGTGGATGATATATTATACAAGGCATCATCAAAGTGGTTCAGGGGGAGAGTGCCCACAGGAGCAGAGAATTCCATGGGTGCTGTTAAAGGTGCCCAGGCATATGGTTGTGTGTGTATGTGAGTACGTACATGCCTCCACGAGTGTGATTGTTCAAGAAGTTGAGTGAGATGACTAGATTTCCGTGAACATACAAACCTGGGCTAATCATCTGAAAATAAGAGACAATTGTTTACCTTAGTGGGAAATGAAACCCAATGAAGCTAGCTACACTGAACCAAAAACAACATGAAACAAAAACAACTTCACGGCTGATTTTTTTTTTTAAGACACTGGTGTAAAGATTTTCTCCTTTTTTGATACACAAAAGGTCAGAAAAACACCACTCCCTGAAAGCCAGTACGGAAAAGGTTTGGACTGCTATTGTAACCCAAAGTTATCTACCAAGAGATATGCCTAACGCATTTTGACACATTTATAGTATATTTCTTAGTGTTAGACATGTATTTTCGTGGTGGGATTGTTATTTCTACAAATGTTTGCTTCTTCATAACAGTGATCCTTGCATGCTCCAAAAGCTTCCTAAACAACCAATTTTTAGTAAATATGCATAACTTTTCAGTTTGTTGTTGACCAACCTGGGGCTGTTGCCAGTGTGCCTTGTGAAATATAGCCATTTGTCTGCCCAGAAAAACAAATCAAACCGATGTGAACAAGTCAAGAGGGGACGCTGAAACTTCTCCCGATTAAAGAGAATTCCATCAAGGAAGTGCCAGGCTCTGTGAGTGCTGTGCCGCACCGCCAGTCTGTAAGGGTCCCAGCACCTCAGAGACCCCAAGTCTAATTTGCCTCAAACCTAAAGGCAGATAATAGCGCTGATCTGACAGTTGGACAATTTCCAGTTTCCCTCATCAATAACAGATCCAATTTCAGACTTCAGACTGCTTGCATCATACATTTAAAAAAAAAAGTAGAATGAAAGAAAAGAAAGATGTGAAAAAACTCAAGGAATCTTTGATTCTGTTTGACAAGTTTTTAAGCCACTGTCAGCTCCACTGTTCTAAGCGTATGTGTATGGTCAGGCATTTTAATTGGTTGAGGGGCCCTATTCTGGGGCATATTCGTTGCATTGTAGGAAATGAATAAAATAGCCTCATGTTTAATTCAGAAGTCACACACATTCATCCAGGCCTGGACAACAACAAAGCAATACATAAACAATCAGATTGTCCTTTCCACATCTTTATCCAAGCAGAGAAATAGGGCCAAGGACTTTGTATACTTAAGTGTATCAGGATGGTTGGAACTCATGCTTTTCTTTAGTTACAGTACATAACCCTGCATTTAAGTGCGGGGCTCAGAAGTTACACTGTCTGTTATCCTCATGATTTGTTGACTCACATTTATACAGTGGTTTATTATAATCAGTTGTCCTCTCACCAGGCAGAAAAAAACTTAAACAACATTCAATGTCACGTCACAGAGTTCAGATGCAAATTTGTTTTTTTGTAATAAGTAGCCGATAAACAACACAGAGCATAGGATACACAAACTGTAGTTTTCTTCCTACTCTATACTCCAGAAGTATAGCCCACTTGAAATGCATACCACTCTTGAAAATGTAAGACAGTATTTTTGCCAAATGAATTTGGAAGGAATTGCTGACTGGAAACAGGATGAATGCGTAATAGTCACATTACCTTCAGCTCAGCATTTGCACTAACTAGGCTATGCCAATTAAAAAGCAGTTCTAGAAGGATAATGCTTAATGAACACATAACTTGTGTTAGCCATTGCCAAAATTGCTTACGTACCAGGCATGGGTTTCAGTATGGATTGGAGAAGTGGCTGGGACCAGGTTTAGGGTTCAGATACAGCTGAAACCAGAACACAGGTGTGAGTCTGACCAGTGGTCAGCAACACACTTTCACTGACTGAAGCAGCACTATTTATTAAAGTGAGCACACACACATAGCCCAAGACAAGTGAAAGGCCGAGAGGATTTTGAAGGGATATCTTCTATTAGTGTTTTTTACACTAATATCCAGCTAAATTTGTGTTTGTGGGGCTAAAATATGACGGCTCTGTGGTTTATTAAAAGCGATAGCTGAATGATGTGTACTTGGTCCATTACCAAAATGATGCTGCCAGTTGCACCCAGCCTCATTAAGTCAATGCCTGGAACACTGACAGGGACCAAGGTTATATCAGAGTAGCTACCTTTATAGGTTGGCAACTAAAGTGCTTCGAGAAATACAGAGGTTAAGAGGGATATCCACATGATAGTTGTTTAGTGGGAAATACTGGTGATTTACTACCATTCTCTAATAATACTTAGTCCATCTTTGAATTGTATTATTGTTAAAATATTAGCAGTACTGAGAAAATGCATTTGTGGTTATTTTCCAAAAGCAAACACATTACAGTAGCCATGTAAAGTGACTGCATACCTTTCCATGTTCCGTCACAGGAACATTTTGATATTTGAATAGAATAGAATGAAATAGAATTTAACACATTTAATGGAGTCATAATCTAGGACTAAGAGATTACACTGTTGGGCTGGCTGCTTTGTCAGCTCTCAGTTGTGACCTGGAAGCCTGTGATAAGCTGATGAGCAAGGACCTGTGACACCCGCCACAGGAAGTTGCCTGCGATGTTTAATAATAATCATTTTTTAACTCAGGCTGTAGAACAACAACATGTGGAAAAAGTCAAGAGGTGTGAATATTTCTGAAGGCACTGTCATTTGTTTTTGCTGTATTAGTAGTTGTAGCAGTAGTTTGTATCAGTTATAGGCATATTAGTAGTTGTACAACAACTTTCTTATGCTGTCAATGTACTTTTTTATGATTATTATTTCATTGCTATTATTATTAGACAGTAGTTGCCATATTATTATTGTTACTAAGTTTTGTTTGTTTGTCTTGGGGTTTTTCATTTGGACACTCTTGAAAAGTAGATGGTTCGTCCTGCATGATGGATGGAGAAGATGGACGCCATCAGATTATCAGGCTTGGCCAACACTTTGGGTAGCCCTGGAGCCTCAGAGAGAAATAGGAATAACTATGGTGAAAAATACTAGTCTGATGTATCTCTATATGTGTTCTTAGTGTAGCCGATGTGAAATGGCTAGCAAGGTAGCGGTGGTGCGCGCTAGTGGCGTTTCAATCGGTGACGTCACTTGCTCTGAGACCTTGAAGTAGTGGCTCCCCTTGCTCTGCAAGGGCCGCGGCTTTTGTGGAGTGATGGGTAACGATGCTTCGAGGGTGACTGTTGACGTGTGCAGAGCGTCCCTGGTTCGCGCCCAGGTCGGGGTGAGATGACTGACGTAAAGTCTATACTGTTACATTGATGCTGTTGACCCGGATCACTGGTTGGTCTACTGGCTGGTCTATTGTTGTTGGTACTTTTCCCTCTGATCAGTTGAATAACATTTTACACTCTTAGAAAAAAGGGTTCCAAAAGGGTTATTCGGCTGTCCCTACAGGAGAGCCCTTTTTTATATGAATAGTGTCTACACAAAAGAAAGTGACATCTAGAACCAAAAAGGCTTGTACCTAGAACCAAAAAGGGTTCTCTTATGGGGACAGCCGAATAACCCTTTTGGAACCCTTTTTTCTAAGAGTGTAAAATGTTCAATACTTTAAGGAAAACTCATGATCATGGAGGTCTACAATACATTCCTGACCACTGTGACCATCGAGTACATAAAACATCCTCCATTCAGGCTGCAAAGGCATTGTTTACTTTCTTAACTAGCTTTAATGACCTCTGGATAAAAACGGTAGGAATATGCGTACTGTCTTAATAAAACACTATTTCCACCACCATCCTAGGGTGGCTAATGCATTGTGTACAGCGTTCAGCCAATCAGGTTGCACCACTCTGTTGTTTACAGCTACTGTACACAACGTCCAGAAGTAGCTAGTAACCCTAGCATGTGTGAAAATTGTGTTTTATTAAGACAGCATATTGCCCCCCATTAAATAAAGCTAAGGAGGAAACCGATAGGATAATGTTTTATATACAAACCGGTCGCCGAGGGAAACGAGTGTATTAGCGGCTGGGATGATTCCGTTTACACCTAGAGGTAATACATAACGTCAGGAATAAGTACGCTCTCTAGGTGAATGCACAAATTACCTGAATAGCTGGAAAGCCAAGATTGAGCAGAACGCAGCTAGCTGCATTTTGTTTTTCACCAGATGTTACAATTACTTACCTCCAAGCCAGTTGGAAAAGAGTGTCCTGCCAAAAGAGTGAAATTAACACATGCCCTTTTTAGACCTGAAAGCACATTAGGGAAAAAAAAGTGCATTCATCTTTAAATAACTGTGTAACACGTCACTTGTCACCCAGTGTCATAACATGTTATGACATGGTCATAACCATGTCATAATATGTCATAACAGCTGACATAACTTCTCATAACCTGTCATAACCCATATGACCATAATATGGTCATACACTGTCATAACCCATATGTTTACATCTGTTGTGACTTATTTTGCGTTATTTTATGGCTGGTTATGATACCTACATAAGAGTGTCAAAACCCGCTTTAATTCAATGTAGTTTTTTTTCCCTGCCAAGAAGTTTCCTTTCGATTGAAAGTTTGTTTCTTAAATCCCTTGTTGTTGTTGTAATTAATTATTTAGAGTCATGTTTTTTTCATCATATTCTAAATAACTTGTAGAAAATACATTTTATGACATTGTCAAGAAGCATAATGACCTTCATAATCATATACGACAGCTAGGCCTATCATGTAATGCTCCTGAAATCTGCTCCTGCATTCATCCCAGTCATCAACAAAAGAGCATTGGGTAGGTACATGTCTGACATCACTGTGTGCGCAATTACAATGATAAGTTAATATGGTCAATAAAAAAATGTTAGATAACAAACATACTGTTGACGGGTAGGCTATGGTGTAATGGAATGTGTTTCCCTGTGTGGTAGTTTTTGTGGGGTTTGACAGTTTTATGTAGCTGTCAAAAAAACAGCCATAAAATAGCTACCGTTGTAGGTTTTGTCGGTATCGTAACCTGCCACAAAAATAATGCAATATATGCCACAACAGGTCTAAATAGATGTGTCAGGATAGTGCTATGACCATATTATAACAGGTTATGACAACTTATGTCAGCTGTTCTTACATATTATGACATGGTTATGACTGGGTGTCAAGTAAAGTGTTACCAGTAACGGTCCAGTGTTTCCAGATTTCTATGAAATATGACCTGTAATTATTTACAATATGAGCGAAATAGTTTTCCTTCCAAAAAATGGAAATGAAATCTGTTAAAAAGTCTGTTTAAATGGTGTGGGCATACCCAAAAAAGAGAGTGGTGTGGTTGTATACTGGTCGTAAAAAAACATTAATGCAAGTAGACTGCTAATTGGCCAGCTTATCCTCCTCAGAATGATGACATCATCCTATGTGAGGAAATAGCAAGCATTTTGTAAACGGTCTGTTTGAGATACATGTTTGAGGTGGGGGGTTTTTTGTGTGCTTTTTCTCCAATTTATGCTTTGGTCACAAATACAAGTATAGGATGAGTTAACAACATTATTTGGGTAGGAGTTAACAGAATATGAACTTTTAAAAGATTTCCACTGGATAGTTACTTTAAGATACTGTAGCTGAGTAAGAAAACCATATATCACAGTCAGAGTAAGTACATACATACATTGCAAGATTGATCATTAGCTGACTAGCAAGTTCACCAATTCGGGATTTAAAAACTGTCCGGTTCTTTATAATTTACACATTGCTGAATTCACAATTCATTTATTTCATTGTTGATTGGAAGAAATCACTAGCAAGCTAACCAGATCATGTCAATTGTTGGCTAGCTAATCAAATCAAATCAAATCACATGCGCCAAATACAATTGGTGCAGACTTTACAGCAAAATGCTTGCTTAAAACTTGAACACAAGAAGAATAAAATTAAATACACAAGAGCTATATACAGGGAGTACCAGTAACAGATCAATGTGCATGAAGGTGTCACGAATATTACCGAAGGTGACTCCCCTTCTTGTTCGGGTGGCGCTCGGCGGTCGTCGTCACCGGACTACTAGCTATCACCGATCCGTTGTTCTGTGTTCCTTTGGTTTTGTCTGATTGGTATCACCTGTTTCTTGTTTGGTTGTTAGGGTAGGGTTATATATAGTTTGTTCAGCCCGCTTCTGTTTCGTGCGGGCTTGTTCGTCTGTTTTTTTTTGTTTGAGTGTATTTTGGTTTGTAATTTGGGTTTCACGCTGTCCGTTTATATTTCTGATAATTTGTTTTCCTACTTTTGTTCATGTTATGTTTCCAGGACATTAAAGCGTGTTTTTTCCCCACATCTTTTGCTCTCTGCGCATGACTCCACACCTCCTCACTCATTTGTCGTAACAGAAGGCAGGTTAAAGTGACTAGGCCTCATGGTAAATAGTAATAACAGTAAAATAAAGAACAGAGTAGCAGCAGCAAATGATGAGCGTAAAAGTGTGTGAGTGTACATGTGTGTATGTGTGTGTGTGTGTGTGTGTGTGTGTAATGTGTATGAATGTGTGTTTGGTTGACATGTGTGTATGTGTGCGTGCGTATGGAAATCAAAATCAAATCAAATCCAATGTATCGGTCACATACATGTGTTTAGTAGATGCGGGCGTAGTGACATGCTTGTGCTTCTAGCTCCGACAGTGCATTAATCTCTAACAAGTAATATCTAGCTATTTCACAACATATACCCAAAATACACATAAATCTAAGTAAGAAATGGACTAAGAATATATACTTATATGCCAGTGCGGCATTGGACTAAGATACGGTGGCATAATATAGAGTACAGTATATACATATGAGATGTGTGATATATTTGCGCACAATTAAAGTGACTAAGTGTTTCATTTCCTTGAAGTGGCCAGTGATTCCTTATCTACGTCTATAGGCAGCAGCCTCTGATGTGCTGGAGATGGCTGTTTAACAGTCAGTGGTGTAGTATAGAATACAATACAGTATATACATATCAAATGGGTGATGCAATATGTAAACACAATTTTAAAGTGACTAAGATACTGTAGAATAGTGTGGAATGAAGTTTATACATATGATATGAGTAATGCTAGATATGGAACATTGTTAAAGTGGCTAGTGATCCATTTCTAAAAGTGGTCACTGATCCCTAATCTATGTCTATAGGCAGCCACCTCCGATGTGCTATTGATGGCTGTTTAGCAGTCTGATGTCCTTGAGATAGAAGCTGTGTTTCAGTCTCTCGGTCCCAGCTTTGATGCACCTGTACTGTCCTCGTCTTCTGGATGATAGCGGAGTGAGCAGGCAGTGGTTGATGTCCTTGATGCTTTTGGCCTTCCTATGGCATCGGGTGCTGTAGGTGTCCAGGAGGGCGGGAAGTTTGCTCCGGTAATGCGTTGGGCAGGCCGCACGAGCTGACATAGCGCTGTATGTCCAAAATTTGTGAATAAATAAACATAACACTCACATTTCACAAAGTTATTCCTCATTCTTCTAAAAAATAGTCTCTGAAGCGGACAACTAATTTAACAGTATTGTTAAAAAATATCTTTGTTAAGTTACAGGATATCCTACACCAGAGATATAAGAGATACAGTATAAGATACATTTATCTTAGATATCTTAGATATTAATTAGATATTTATTTATTTTAAAACATTTCAAATTATGTCTCATAAGCCAGGGTCCTTGTCGATTCGGACACAGCCAAAGATCCAAACCTGGAACAGGCACAGCCAGGTAACCCTTTGAGCAGCCATCACAGAAACTGACTGAACTCAAGGACTAGACTGAACTCCTTCCAGCATCCAATCTGATAGCCATCCCATGTTCAGTGTCAAAACTGTCTGAGACCAGTAGGCCCCGTCTCCCACCTTCACAGGGCTCTCTAAATGGGGTTTGCCCCTGCTGTCATGTTAGACATTGCCTTCAGGAGTACAAGAAATGTGATCTTCTGACAAACAGGGTCAGACCGTCACTTCACCACCTCAATAAAGATAGTTTGACTGATTATTGCTTGCAGCTTTACTTTGTCAATTTCCAGAGAGGATAAGACTGAAGTTTGATGTTCAAATTAATGCTGAGTAATTAGACAGAGCATCTGATTGTAATCCGTGTAATACTGGCTCAGAGGGGAACTACACGCTGATGTGGGAATTATGTGATTAACTCGGTGCAGTTTAGGGTCTGATGATGACACAGATAGAATGAGGAGTATCACAAAGGTTTCATATAGTCCATTAGCTGGATTGTTTATGCATGAACAAATTTGGATAACATACATTAGTTGTCATTAGCTCTGATTTCAGTGTGAGAAGAAAGTGGTCTAATGGGACTGACTTTCTGCCTTGGCAGTTTTCAGATCTGATTTGCTGTGCTGCTCTCTTTCTTCAAGCTGCTTCAAATATGATTTTTTTTAAATGAGCAAGAACTAGAAAAAAATTGCATTGACACTTCAATTAAATCACAGTTTCACCACCATGAAAAGGAATGAAGTGAAAAGGAATAGCTCAGAAATGAAATGCCAACAAAAACTGTGAGCCATCATATTCATGCATTAAATGACTAACAATGAAATATTTGTTTTAGTGTGGTAAAGGTGGAATAATTATTGTTGTCCATCATTAATGAGAAACCACCTGGTATTGACAACTTATCCCTTGTGTTCTCTTAACGGTAAAAAATGACCTGCCACCATGTTTAACAGCAGAGAAAATCCACTAAATTATATATTTTTTTCAACTTGAAATTTGATTACTTTTCCTAGAGAGACTGCAATATTCGAAAAAGTGAAACATCGCCTAAAATGTTCTTGTGCATGTGCAGTATCTCCCCTCCAGGACCCCACACATGACTCAAGTTCTCAGACAAAATAAACAGAATGCCAGACAAAATAAACATTATTGAAAGCATTGTTTACTACTGGGGACTGCAGTCAGAGGCTATAAAGGTGCTGCAGATAACAGTCTCCCCAGTTCTCTCTTTGCTGAAGCCATGCGTGCACGTTTCAGTGCCCAACAGGTCGTAGATCAGATTTTTTCAGATGTCCAGGAGAAACAAGAGAACAATGACTTAGAAGAGGAGGAGGTATCTGAAGAAGAAGATGGCCAAACCTCATTGTTTTTTTTGCAGGGAGTATTGACCTAAGTGAGCTGATTTGAAGACACCGATAAATGACTACCTTACGCACCAATAATTTTAGCGAAGCTTCATTGATTGACTATATTTCAACTCAATGACCACTGATCTTCTTGAAATCTAGCTGGGTAGATAGCCAATGAGCTGAGGTAAACGCCAGTATGTAATGGTTTGGGGTTTGACCACAATTCCTTGTTTGTAGGATTTGATAATTGTGAGATGTGTGAGAGACAAACTGGCGGCCATAAGAGAGGTCTGGGAGAAGTGGGTGCAGCAATGCAGTGCAGTGGATGAGCAACTGGTTCCATTCAGAGGTGTATTTTTAATTTCAAATCTGTGATATAAGTGATTTTCACTGTTCATTTTATTATGTATTGCTGTAATATCATTGTTTCATGTGATTGTTTTCTGTGACACTGATACTAATTACTGATAGTCATCTTTTTTTGTCAAAAGGTCGCTGTCCTTTCCGGCAGTATATGCCCAGCAAGCCAGCAAAGTATGGCTTTAAGATATGGGTGGCCTGTGACGCACAATCCAGCTATGCTTGGAAGATGCAAATCTACACAGGAAGGCCGACCAGTCTCCACGGAGAAGAACCAGGGGAACCAATTGTGCTCGATGTGACAGATGGACTGAGGGGGCACAATGTCACGTGTGACAATTTCTTCACCTCTTATGAACTCAGCCAGCAGCTCCTGAAGAGGAAGTTCACTATGGTTGGCACAATCCTCGCAACAAGGGGGAGAGGGGCCTTCTCATCAAAGTTTGCCTTCACCACCACCACTCTAGTTTCTTACCTCCCAAAGAGGAACAAGAATGTGGTTCTCCTGAACACACTCCACAAAATGGCTGAGATCATTGATCGTGATGACAGGAAGCCAGCCATCATTCTGGACTACAACCACAGCAAAGGAGGTGTGAACAACCTGGACAAGGTGATTGGAACTTACAGTTGCAGGAGGATGGCTGCCCGCTGGCCCCTGGTCATCTTCCATAACATCATTGAGGTGTCCTCATACAAAGCCTTTGTGATATGGAACAAGATCAACCCTACCCGGATGTCTGATAAGCGGAACAAGAGGAGGGTTTTCCTGGAGAAGCTGGGAAAGGCAGTTGTAACACCACACATTTAAAGGGAGCGTCTCCCCCGCACAGCAGCCACTGCAGCACGTGTGAAAGCTGTTCAGGGGGTTGAATCTTGGCCTGATCCACCTGAGGCTGCAGCTGGGGCAGGCAAGAGGAGGAGATGCCAATTCTGCCCCACCAAAGAAGGATTGTAAAACAAATACTATGTGCTGCACATGTGAGAAATACATCTGCAATGTCCATGCACACACACTTGCATACTGTCCTACATCTGCTAATTAGAGTTCATTGATTTATATTCTTCACGTTTTTGTTTTGTATCTATCTTATTTCCTTTATATTTATTGTTGTTGTTTAAACACCTTGTGGGTGGGGGCAATAGTTCATACAATGGGAGAAGACTAGTATTTTGTAGTTGAATTCTTCATTGTACAGTATATAAGAATATATCACAATGTTGCCAAAAAAGTTATTGTTTCCCTTCAATAAAATGCATTCAAAACTACTTTCTGCACATTTCTGCTACCTTTTTAGGCTATACAAGTGCTATCTCTTGCAACAACAAAAACATGTTTACACCTATTCAGTACCTTTAGCAATAACAATAATAATAATAAACCTCTACTTCAGTAAAGAAAACAATTATGCCAGGTGTGTTGTAATGAAATGAGTGGTGTCCACTGATTAAATGCAGTCTTTATGCATTGTGAATAGGGAAAACACAGGTATTCAAGTTCAGTTGTGATGAATGACAGGTTGTTTCTTCATGCAAAATGGATTTGGTGTTAAAAATTCACTTAAGCTGCTTTATTTTTGGGGTTTAGTGAAGGCGGGCCATTTTTTACCCTTAGGACAAGGGGAGTATACAGAATGTTAAGACTTACACAAGGGTTAAATGGAAAGCTATTGGGTTTGGTAGCGAACTGTATTGCCACTCCTGTTTGTCATATCTTTAACCTGAGCCTGGAGTATTTGTCCTCAGACCTGGAGGGAAGCTAGAGTCATTTCACTACCCAAGAATGGTAAAGCACCCTTTACTGGTTCTAAAAGCCAGCATGCCAGCTCTTTGCCATTTATTACTGCCGTATTGTGTAAGATTCTGTATCTGTGCATTTGTGCCTTGGTGTATTAATTTGGCATGTGTGTATTTATTACAGAACTGCTACCTTTCCACTACCTTTACCATGTTTCACCCCTATGTACATCCCATGTTCATCTTCCTTAGTGTATTGAAATAAAGTCACCTTACACTGTCAATTGTCATGGTCAAGGCATATTAATTCAATTGGTGTAAAGATGGGGAGAGTTCTGTCTGTGATAAAGAAATGCTCAACATTCTAATCACAGTACCAAGTCCTGCAGGCTCTAGTTTTATGTAGTCTTGACTCTTGCCGGTGATATGGTCAAGTGCTGCAAAGATGGACCTAGAAAAGCTGCAGCTGGCCCAGAACAGAGCAACACTTCTTGCCCTTCAATGTACACAGAAAGCTAATTTCAACAGAATGGATGTCAGTCTCTCTTGGCTCAAAGTAGAGGAGATATTGACTGCATTAATTATTTTTGTTGTTGTGAGAAAATGTAATGGGTTGAAAATTCAAAGTTTATATGTATAATCTACTTACATAAAGCTCTGACAGATATACTTACCCCGCCAGACATGCATTCAGGGGTATTATATAGAGCTATGATTGCATGCAACTCCCTTCCATCTCACATAGTGCAAATGAACACCAATCCTGGTTTCAAAAACAAATAAAGCAACACCTCATAGAACAACGCCTCTCCCCACACACACACACACACACACACACACACACACACACACACACACACACACACACACACACACACACACACACACACACACACACACACACACACACACACACACACACACACACACACACACACACACACACAAACACATTATTATTCTTCAGTTGTATTATTTCAAATGTATTTCAATTTAGTTTTTTGGTCTTTAGTTGTATTATTATTATTTTTTATATGTAAGTCTGTAATGTCTATGTTAATGTTTTAAATGTATGTAAATTGTAAAATATTTTTGTCTGTAATGTATTGTTGTTATGTGTTGGAACCCGAAAAGACTAACTGTCGGCTAATAGGGATCCTAATAAAAAATAAAAAAATAAAAAAATCACATCAATTGTAGGCCTTTGAGCAGCTCTGGTGACAGGATCCAATGTTATTCAATTGAAGCCACATGATTCATTGCTGTTATTGTGCAGATGGTCTTTGCTATACGTACAGTACCTGAGTGAAGAATTTAATCATAGAACACACTAGTTAGGCTCATCCTGTGAGACACCTATAGTGCTTTCCTGTCTCTGCCATGGGACTGAATCACCATGGTGTTACATAACTTCTTCACCCCCTGAGACAACCTATTAATTAACAAGAACCTGCTAAGAGGCCCCACACTTCTTCCTCTCCATGGATTCCCATGCAGGAAATCAATATTATGTAATTTTAGCTGACACTATATCTCACTTTTATTATATCCCAACCCTCAGTGAGTCAGAGGCTTACAGTAAACAGTGCTGAGTTAAAACAGCTGAAACTGTCAGAGGATTATGAAACACTTCCTGTCTTTTCACTTCCTGCTTTTGAACATAGATGCCAGCAACATTCTGAGCTTGGTTGGGGAGTAGGCCTATGGATTGTATACTTACTCACATTGTCACTTCCCTGTGACAATGTGGCAGGCAGATGATATTCTGCTGTTAGAGAAGTTTGGGATTGAATTAAAATAAAGAGCCTGTCTCAAGAGGGCTTACGTCCTGGAAGGGAAGTCATTTTCTGGAGCTCAGTATAGCAGCAAAGCAAGCTCCACTTCCTCAGTCCTTTGATTCAAGTTAGCTCTAGAGTTGTGATCTGCCTCCAGTGAGATAAAGCTGAGCCCATCGTTGAGGCTTCAATCATGGAACAGCCACTATGCTGAAATGAGATGCCTCCCCAGAGGTATAAAGTATATTGTACATTTCAGTTTTGCCATGCCTTTTCTTGGAGAACGTTTTGTGTTACTCTTCAATGCTCTGTTGGCTCATGTCTTTCTCTAGACTAGACCATGAATGGGTGAAGGGGTCTTGGGTAGGCTACATGACAATATATTGCAGCAGCTGTGATTGATGGCAATGCCTCAAAGGCAATGTCTTATAAACATGGTAAGCCCACTGAGTTGCTAAGCTGTGATGGTTTGGCAGGTGTTCATGGAAATTCTAAACGCAACATTATGACTAATTTGATGGCTTTCGAAAAAGTAATCTAGCACGGGGGCACACAGACATAAATCTGTTCCCTAGCACTTACAAACTAGAGCACTTCAACCCATTGTGTTTTCATACCCATATAATGTCATTAAGAAATAATAGAGAATAATGGCTTTACTTTTCAACATGTTTATTGATGTGATATCATTCTGTTCCGGACAATGCTTCCCAAAACTTACTGACACTTCAATACCTGTCCTAATGTTTGCCCAATAACATTTTTGTTGCTTGTGTTTGACGATTGGCCTAACAGATTTCAAACAGTTGGAAAAAGGCTGGAAAATTGCTTCTGTAATTCAAGGTAACCTTTATCATGTCAATCCTGTACTAATCTATTTTTCCCTACAAGGGAAAACAAATAAGCATCTGTTTTATTTAATGGCACAGATTACACTGAGCAGCCTAGTGGTTTACCACCATTCATTTGCCCAAGGTATAATTCATGGTGCTGTAAAACAGAGTTCTTGAGTAGCACTTCTGTCACGCCTTGGTCATTGTATCTTGTGTTTTTGTTATATGTTTGGGTAGGCCAGGGTGTGACATGGGTTTATATGTGGTATTTCGTATTAGGGTTTGTATTAATTGGGAGTGTGTATTATTAGGGGTGTGTCTAGTTAGGCTTGGCTGCCTGAGGCGATTCCTAATTGGAGTCAGCTGATTCTAGTTGTCTCGGATTGGGAACCGTATTTAGGTAGCCTGAGTGCGCGTTGTATTTCGTGGGTGATTGTACCTGTCTTAGTGTTAGTCACCAGATAGGCTGTATTTTGTTTCACTTGTTTGTTGTTTTTGTATTTTCAATTATTTCATGTACCGCTTTATCTTTATTAAAGGTCATGAGTAACCTACACGCTGCATTTCGGTCTGCCTCTCTTCTAACAGCAGACGAAGTTCTTCGGTAAACACAATGATGCTTGGTCAAACAAAATATGTTTTTTTACTCATGTCGTCTACTCAATGTACATGCACATAACACTTGTGTTTTCCATCAAATACAAGCATTCAATCTAATTCAACCTGTTATTGATAGACTTGGTTAATTATTTTGACCTGATTTTGTTCTGAGATTACCTCTGGAGAAATGTTTTTATCTAATTCCAACATACTTGAATATGATCACTTTGCATCAACATGACTAATTAATCATCAACATCAACATAAATATAACCTAAATATCACATATCATTGATAGATAAAGTAACACAATTATACAAAATACCATTAGTTGACAACTCAATCTCAACCCCAACTGAATGTCTATCTGACGTCTTCACCCTGTGGGGGAAGGACCACTCTATGTCCTTGTAGCTGTGAAGAGTGATTCTTCTCAATCCTCTTCATGCCAGCTGTCCTCTGCTCTATCAGCCTCACCATATAATCAAATAGTATAGCACACTCTGCCAACAGAACGTGTTTAGCAATTTTCACAAGGAACACACACTGTGCTGCTCGAGGTGTTAGTTGGGTTTCATGATAATGGTTGTACCCTCTGGCTGTTGATGCTCCAGCTGCGCTGTCCTCTGGCAGTGTTGGTTTCTCTGGGGGGAGCTCAAATGAATAATGAGAATGTGGCAAAGGGAAGCTCACTAATTTGACTGCACTGGGTTGTTGCTTTGAGAGACATGGAGAGTCTGGAAATGATTGTGCTGTGGGCTTTGTAGAGCTAATCAACCAGCACAAAAATGTTTTAGTACACACTAAATTGTGTATAAAAATATGAACTAATTCAAATCAAATCAAATTGTATTAGTCACATGTGCCGAATACAACAGACCTTACAGTGAAATGCTTACTTACGAGCCCCTAACCGAAAAAAATAAATAATAATAATACAGATGAGAATAAGAGATAAAATTAACAATATATACAGGGGGGGTTGCAGGTACAGTGTCAATGTGCGGGGGGCACCGGTTAGTTGAGGTAGTATGTACATGTAGGTGGAGTTCATTAAAGTGGCATGGATGACAACAGAGAGAGTGGCAGTGGTGTGGAGATGCACAATAAAGTTTAAGCAGAGGAAATGTGTATCATGGTGAAGTGTATCCATTCAAATGCATTGTAAAACTATATATGTCAGTTTAATCGAGTGTCAGGTTGACTTGAGAGATATTTGTCATGGTTTAGAGACTTAACCTCACCTTCATGTCTCTTATCCAGTATTTCTACATGTTACCTGCAGAGGAAAATATTACTCCCACCAAGCCATGGTTTTGGAATATCAGCACAACTCCCTGTCATTATCTTCTATAAAGCTGAGCACAAGCCCAGATGGTACATTTTGAATGCTTTACCCCGTATAATGCAGATAAAATGCACACAGATGTCTGCCCGTCATTTGCCCCACGTGGCCTCTCCAGCATTCAGTCCAGAGCGAATAGCCAATTTCATCTCGACCAGAGAACCTCTTAGAAATCGTTCAGGAGACAAGACTTGATGTTCCCTAACACTGTGCACCAGCCAGGCACAGCTCCACAGAGACAGCTGCTGTATTAGACCCTGTACAGAGCTATTTGATATGGTTGAAAATCCACTGTTTAGGATCTACATTACCAATGGTGGATATAAAAATCTCATAGGGTTTCTGGACTTACCGGGACAGTCATTTCACAGGCTAAACCCCGCCATCGTCTCTAGGATACTCCTGCTGGAATTGAGAGCAGTTGGTGCATCAACATCAACAGAGCTGGAATCTCTGCCAGTTCGATCTAGGAATACTGTCAGGCTCACTGGAAGTCAGTTGAACAGATGAAAAAGAATGAGGAAGGTTAGTGAGCCAGAGAGAGACAGCTATTGTCTCCCTACAGAGCCTAGCTGGGTGTGAGAGACAGGTGACAGTAGGAGCTACAACCAGTAGAACCTCAGTCAGTCATTTGATTTAATATAGTGGCAACAGTGTATTATCATTACTAACTTACACACTCTCTCTCACACAAACACACTCACTATTTACTTGCAATTACAAAATATGCTACAAACAGAAAATCATAAATATGTGATATTTTGGTCATTAAAAAGTCATTTTTAGCCAACCGACCATTGCTAATCAGTGCCTGGGCCTCTGTAATTCCAAATAGCTTTTTGCTCTGCAACACTGCACACCATACAAAAGAGACAGTTACTTCTCTCCTGACAAAAAAAAAATCACAGGTTTTGAACCTCCTTTGTGGGTATGACTGCTTTGTGAGACACAAAAGGCGTACAAGAATGGCGCAGGAAATAGATTGAGAGCAGAAAGAACCCTTCACAAAGAATAGTCAAGATTTACTTTGGATGGAAACCCAATTCCATGTTGCTTATCTTTGACAAATCAGAAAAGGAAAAAGATCACAAGTAACATAACAACATATTTACTTAATCATAGGCATGTCAAGCAGCTTGATATTTTCAACCTGACGTGCCTGTTGCTGATCTAAGAGAGGTTCTAATCATAGTTTAGATGAAGAGGCAACTCCAAGTATGAGGAGGCTGTCAAAAGGTACTATAAACGTGCCTTGATTTCTACTTAAAGACCGCCTCCGGCAATTGGTTTTACTTTGGCTGTTGGAAAACTATATTCCAAGTAGAAATACATTAACATACACACACTAAAGGGTAAAAAAAATATGTTTTGAGCAAATTTGTGTTTTTAGACATAACTGCAAACTAGGGTAGGCCATTCAAAGAGTCGGTCTAAAAAAAGCAATCAAAGAGGCAAACAACAGTACAGGGACAAAGTGGAGAAGGAATTCAATGGCTCAGACACAAGACATACTGTATGTGGGAGGTATTCCAGTCAATCACGGATTACAAAGGTGAAAGCTAAACACCTTCGTCTGCTTCGAGGAAGACAACATTGAGCCGCCCCCTCCGCACACGGGGACTGTGTGCTCTCGTTCTCCGTGGCTGACGTGAGTAAGTCATTTAAGAGTGTTGACCCTGACAAGGCTGTCGGCCCAGACGGCATCCCAAGCCTCATCCTCAGAGCATGTGCAGACCAGCTGGCTGGAGTGTTTATGGACATATTCATTCGCTCCATATCCCCTATTTACAGTATGTAAATTGTAAAGTATTTTATCTGTAATGTCTTTTTCGTTATATGTCGGACCCCAGTAAGACTAGTTGTCACCATTGGTATCGGCTAATGGGGATTGTAATAAATCAAATCAATCAAAAACAGTCTGGTGTCCCCATTTGCTTCAAGATGTCTACCATGCATGTACCCAAGAAAGCGAAGGTAACTTAATTAACTAAATGACTATCGCCCCGTAGCACTCACTTCTGTCATCGTGAAGTGCATTGAGATGCTAGTTAAGGACCATATTACCTCCACCTTACCACCTAGGCGCACTACAATTTGCATACCGCCCCAACAGATCCAGTGACGACACAATCACCATTGCACTGCACACTGCCCTATCCCAACTGGACAAGATAAATACTTATGGAAGAATGCTGTTCATTGACTACAGCTCAGCCTTCAACACCATAACTCCCTCCAAGCTCATCACTAAGCTCAGAGCCCTGGGTATGAACCCCTCCCTGTACAACTGGGTTCTGCACTTCCTGACGGGCCGACCACAAGTGGTGAAGGTAGGCAAGAACACCTCAACACGGACACCCCACAGGGCTGTGTGCTCAGGCCCCTCCTGTACTCCCTGTTGACCCATGACTGTGTGGCCACGCACATCTCTAACTGTATTATCAAGTTTGCTAAAAACACAACCGTGTTAGGCCTGATTACCATGAATGATGAGACAGCCTACACTGAGGAGCTGAGAGACCTGGAGGACTGGTGCCAGGATAATAACCTCTTCCTCAACGTCGACAAAAAAAGGAGCTGAGCGTTGACTACAGGAGACAGCAGAGAGAGCATGCCATCCACATCAGTGAGGTCGCAGTGGAGAGGATCAAAATGTTCATGTTCATGTTCATGTTCCTCGGTGTGCACATCACTGACAACCTGAAATGGTCCCTTCAGTCCCACAGTGTGGTGAATAAGGCGCAACAGCGAATATTCAACCTCCAGGGGCTGAAGCAATTTGACATGGCCCCTAAGACCCTCACAAACTTCTACAGATGTTCCATAGAGCGCATCCTTTCGGGCTGTTACGACAATTGCACTGTCTGCAACCACAGAACTCTCCAGAGATTGGTGCAGCCAGCCCAACGCATCATCGTGGGTGTTACGAATCCCTTTTGGCTCGACAGTCTAGGGGGTATGGTAATGAGACCCGTAACATAACTCATGCAAATTATTATTGTGACAAAGTAAATGTGTGCACGAAATAACCACGACAACAGAAATCTACCGTCAAACTCTAGGTTTATTTATAAACACACGGTAGTGGGGGGAGCAGGAAAAGGGGCTGAGCTGGACCCAAGGAAAGAAACAATAAATATACAAAAACACACCCCTAAGCTAGACTAGCCTACTTTAACAGCTAACTAACCAAAAATACAGTGGGTGGTCCGCCCAGTTCTACCTAGTGTATTTAACAAAGTTCACCAACGGGTAGTGTATGCCCATGGGCGACTTGTCTTGGTTTCCCCTTTTCCCACCAGCAAACAAACAAACACCATAACCAAAAATAATACTCACAGGTGATGACAAAGTGCTATGGAGGTGCTTTAAACAAAAGAGCGGTTAAGACACAAAGCGAGAGTGAAACACAGAGACCTACAGACATGGCATTTACAGAGAGATTGAGCTGAGCTTTAGAACAAACAAATGATGGGGTTTTTAAACCATGGGGAAGGAACTGTGATAGGTCAGGAAATAGGAGGAGGTGTGTCTTCTGATTGATGATTGATTGTTGACTGATTGGGGAGTGATGATTTTCATCTGTGAGGGGAGAAGGAGAGAAAAGAAACACACACACAGGATACACACACACACAGGATAACTGTATCCGTAACACTCCCACCCTTAAAAGAGCAACCCTAGGGGTTGCGACTACAGTATTTCAGTGAATACTCACAACAAAGCAACAACCTTGCAAAACATACAGAAATCATTTTCACACACGAGACAAAGCATCTGCCAACACATTATCAGAACCCTTTTTGTGGCGGATCTCCAAATTATAAATTTGTACAATCAGCGCCCAACGCATAAGGCGCTGGTTCTGGTTGTACATTCGGTGGAGAAAAACTAAGGGGTTATGGTCAGTATATACAATCACGGGTAGGGCACTGGAACCAATATATACTTCAAAGTATTGCAGAGCCAACAACTAAGCAAGAGCTTCTTGTTCTATTGTCGCATAGTTTGTTTGACATTTATTAAATTTACGTGAAAAATAACAAACGGGATGATCCACTCCACTCTTGTCCTGCTGCAGTAGAACAGCACCAGCACCTCTGGCACTAGCATCTACCTCAAGTTTGAACGGTTGTTCAAAATCTGGAGCAGCAAGTACAGGTGTACTACATAATAGTGCTTTCGCTGATTCAAAAGCTCTCTTACAATCAGGGGACCACACAAATGATCTAGCCGGACTAAGCAAATCGGTCAATGGAGCAACTACCACAGAGAAATTTTTACAGAAGCTACGGTAGTAGCCAACCATCCCTAGAAAGCGGCGTAGCTCTCGTCTGGTGGTAGGTGCAGGGAATGCAGTTATAGCCAAGACCTTGGCACCAACAGGGCACACCTGTCCATGGCCAACCTCTTTACCGAGATAGGTAACAGTAGCCTTCACAAACTCGCACTTTGCCAAGTTCAGGTTTAGAGAAGCAGCTGCCAACCGTTCACATACTACCCTTAGCGAGTCAACATGATCTGACCACTCAGACGAATAAATCACTAGGTCATCAAGGTATGCACTACAATTAGGAACGCCAGTTAATACGGAGTTAACCAGTCGTTGGAAAGTGGCTGGTGCATTTCGCATCCCAAAAGCCATGACTGAGTACTGTAGGAAGTTGTCTGGGGTCACAAAGGCAGAAATCTCAGAAGCACGTGAAGTTAACGGAACCTGCCAGTAACCTTTTAAGAGGTCTAACTTAGTTACATACTTAGCAGCACCAATAGTGTCGATACAGTCGTCCAGTCGGGGTAATGGGAACGAATCTGGCATTGTGACAGAATTTACCTTTCGATAATCCGTACATAACCTGGACGTACCATCAGGTTTAGGAACCAGAATGCAAGGAGAACTCCAAGGGCTTGAAATTGGCTTAGCCAGGTCATTCTCCAACAAATATCTCACCTCATCCCTCATTATCTTCCTCTTGGAAGCGTTGATACAATATGGGTGTTGCTTGATAGGTGTAGCATTTCCAACATTAATGTCATGTTCCAACACATTTGTGCGAGTAGGAATGTCATTAAAGAGACATGGAAAACTGTGTAGTAGCCTCACAATATCATTGGCCTGTCCATCCGTTAAATGAACCAGACCGGATTGGATAGACAGCAGCATTTCTGAGTTGGGCAATCTAACACACTGCTGCTGAGTATTGCGCAACTCCAAGCCATCAACATCATCAATATGACAGTCCACTATCATAGCAGTAGTAGCAGAGGGGACAGCAGTACCTTCCTCTGTTTTTGAACTCTCTAACTGTGTGCTGGGTCGGGTGTGGTAAGCTTTCAACATGTTAATGTGACACACACGAGATTGGCGTTGTCTATCAGGAGTTTGAAGCACATAGTCAGTTTCACTTATTTTCTTTTCAATTAAATAAGGACCCGAGAAACGAGCTGACAGTGAAGATCCTGGAACAGGTAATAACACCAGTACTTGGTCACCTGGCTGTAGTGGACGAGAAACAGCCTCTTTATCATAGTGTCTTTTCATGCTCCTCTGTGAGGAAGACAGAGCTTCCTTTGCGAGAGCACAAGCTTGGTGTAGGCGCTCACGAAAGCGACTAACGTAGTCCAACACATTCTCATCTCTGGTACACAACTCTTGGGACAAGAACTGTTCTTTAAGGACTTTCATTGGTCCTCTCACTGTGTGACCAAACACCAGTTCAGCCGGGCTGAAACCTAGGGACTCCTGCACAGTTTCACGAGCAGCAAACAAAACTAGAGGAACTCCCTCATCCCAATCTTTCTCAGATTCCAAACAATATTTACGTAGCATAGACTTCAGTGTCTGATGCCATCTTTCAAGTGCACCCTGAGACTCTGGGTGATAGGCGCTTGACACACGGTGCGTAATTGACAAGGATTTTAACACCTGCCTGAAGAGCTTGGATAGGAAATTGGTTCCTTGATCGCTTTGTACCACCCTAGGTAACCCGAATGTCGTGAAGAATTTTATTAAGGCTTTACTCACTACCGGGGCTGTAATCCTTCTCAGAGGAATGGCCTCGGGGTATCTTGTAGCCATACACATTATCGTTAACAAAAACTGGTTACCCGATTTTGTCTTCGGTAACGGTCCGACACAATCAACCACCACATTCTCGAATGGTTCACCTATGACAGGTATGGGACAAAGAGGAGCGGGAGGAATAACCTGATTTGGTTTTCCTGTTATCTGACATGTGTGGCATGTCCGACAGAACTGAGCCACATCTTGTTTTAAACCCGGTCAAAAAAAATGTCGAAGGATCCGATCATAAGTTTTTGTGATTCCTAAATGACCAGACCACTGGTGATCATGAGCAAGGGATAACACATTTTGTCGAAAGGCTGTAGGAATCACTATTTGGTAAACAGCATTCCAATCTCCATCCGCGTCAACATGGGATTTCCATTTACGCATGAGGAGATTACCATCAATGAAGTAAGCCACGTTCTTCTTCTTCACATCTTCCAATGAGACATCACTAGAAAAACATTTAGCAAGCTTGTTGTCAACCTTTTGGTTAGCAATCAGCTGCTCACGAGTGACTGGTAACTGTATTGCATCAGCAATAAGTTCAACGTTCTTTGATTCTTTCCTGGGCTGTTTGTCAGAGGTGATCAGCTTCTCAGAGGTATCACACAATCCATCTTCTTGATCAAACTCTTTGAACAGTACAGTGTTCGACAAATCTATCTCGTCACCCTCTTGTAGAGCCTGAGCACGAGTGACAGCACAAGCGGGGAACACATGTAGATAACTCTGTGCCAGCTCATTCGAGAGAGAGTGGTCACTTTTATCCAATACTTCCAATACGGGTACTACCTTTCCTCCGGAAACATCGTTACCCATTATAAAGGTCACACATTTCACTGGCAACATAGGGCGTACCCCCACTCTGAATATTCCACTGATTAACTCAGAGTGTACATTTACAAAGTGCAATGGTACTGGGACAAAACCCATTTCAATACCCTGCACTAACACACTGGAACCACAGTATGTATCGTCAGATAAGGGCAACACATCAGACAATATAAACGACTGCACCGGACCAGTATCTCTAAGGATTTTAACCGGTCGTTGAGACGCTTCGTCATTCGTTAGGGACACAAACCCCTCAAATGAATGGTTCATAACGGCGGTCGGGGACTGGGTCTTTCAAACTACAGTTACCCTGAGGCACCTGTTTTGTTGCAGACCTCACAACCGTACGAATTAGAGCAACACCTGTTGGTGGCTTGGCACGAAGAGGCATCACTTGTTTGTGTTTAAGCAGGAAGCAATCATTAATCATATGTCCTACTTTATGACAATAGAAACATGGACGCTCATTCTTCTGGCGTGCTTGACATACTACTGCTGGCCGACTAGGGCTAAAGGTAGGAAACTCAGTGGCTCTACTCTCGGTTTGAGCCGAAAACACACTCTTGTGCGTCAACACAAACTCGTCTGCCAACACAGACGCTTCTGCCAGACAGGATACTTTCTGTTCGTTTAGGTAAACTACAATGCGTTTGGGTAAGCAATTTTTAAACTCTTCCAACAAGATTAACTCCCGGAGAGAGTTGAAATCAGTTACCTTACTAGCAGCATGCCATTTATCAAACAGATTTCCCTTGTCTCTAGCAAATTCCACATAAGTCTTACTAGAAGACTTTCTATGAGACCTAAATCTCTGTCGGTATGCCTCAGGCACAAGCTCATAGGCACGAAGAACAGTAGCTTTGACCACTTCGTAATTCAAACTGTCCTCCAGAGGTAACGCTGACAAAACCTCTTGGGCTTTACCAGTTAATTTACACTGAAGTAATAGGCACCATACCTCTTCAGGCCATTTCAATGCTACGGCTATACGCTCAAATACACAAAAATAGGAGTCAACCTCTGACTCTCTGAACAAAGGTACTAAGGCAATCTGCCTACTAATGTCAAACGTGTTTGAGGACACAGTAGGTGAGGACGGCTCACAAACAGGCACAGTAGGCCCGGAGGCTAGCCTCGCTGTCTCTGCCTCCAATTCCATCTGGCGCATTTTGAACTCCAACTGCCTTTGTTCTCTGTCTGCCTCAATTTTACACATCTCCAAATGCCGTTGTTCTCGTTCTTTTTCTGCCTCTATTTTACACATCTCCAACTGGAGAGTCTCTTGCCTAATTTGGGCTCTCTCTTCCACCTCCAGTTGGAACTGTGCTAAACGGACATCTCTCCTGGCATCACCATTTGACAGTGGGGAGAGTGGATCAAAACGGGACAATGTGGCTGGTGTTTTAGCCTCGCCCTCATTATCAGACACCAATGGGCTTACAGGAGCAGCAACATCCCCTACAGGGGTAGTAGGCTCAGGCAGCGGTAACACAAGCACCTGCTCTTCCAACAATACATTTAATACTAGCCGTTTAACCTCCGCCTTAACTAAACTCTGCGGAATCGATACTGAATAATGGTCAGCCAAGGTCATTAAATCAACTCTACGACATTTGTCAAAAACCTCCCACGAAAGGGTCATCCAAAAAGGATTTCAAATCAAAAGTAGTAATTTTACACTACTTCACAAGTGCCAAAGAAAATAGCAAACACTAATGCTACTTCAGCTATGACGCTCAACACTGAACTATACCACTACAACAATCTACATGAGCGGCATGGGTGTCAGTTATGACAGATCCCGGATGAGCCCCCACTTATGTTACGAATCCCTTTTGGCCCGACAGTCTAGGGGGGATGGTAATGAGACCCGTAACATAACTCATGCAAATTATTATTGTGACAAAGAAAAATTGTGCACGAAATAACCACGACAACAGAAATCTACCGTCAAACTCTAGGTTTATATATAAACACACGGTAGTGGGGGGAGCAGGAAAAGGGGCTGAGCTGGACCCAAGGAAAGAAACAATAAATATACAAAAACACACCCCTAAGCTAGACTAGCCTACTTTAACAGCTAACTAACTAACCAAAAATACAGTGGGTGGTCCGCCCAGTTCTACCTAGTGTATTTAACAAAGTTCACCTACGGGTAGTGTATGCCCATGGGCGACTTGTCTTGGTTTCCCCTTTTCCCACCAGCAAACAAACGAACACCATAACCAAAAATAATACTCACAGGTGATGACAAAGTGCTATGGAGGTGCTTTAAACAAAAGAGAGGTTAAGACACAAAGCGAGAGTGAAACACAGAGACCTACAGACATGGCATTTACAGAGAGATTGAGCTGAGCTTTAGAACAAACAAATGATGGGGTTTTTAAACCATGGGGAAGGAACTGTGATAGGTCAGGAAATAGGAGGAGGTGTGTCTTCTGATTGATGATTGATTGTTGACTGATTGGGGAGTGATGATTTTCATCTGTGAGGGGAGAAGGAGAGAAAAGAAACACACACACAGGATACACACACACACAGGATAACTGTATCCGTAACAGTGGGCACACTGCCTGCTCTACAGGACCCAGTGTCACGGGAAGACCCAGAGGATGATCAAGGACCTCAGCCACCCGAGCCACGAGCTGTTGACCCTGCTACCATCTACAAGGAGGAGACAGTACACGTGTGTACATACACTCTATTCTCATGGCTTATCCTGTATGGACCAACACTGGAGATGTGAAGCAGGTATGGGGAGTCTACATTTCATTTGTAATGGACATAGAAAAGAACAGGAACAGCGTCAGCACCGGGTAACATAAGGACATATGACAATTAATGCAAACAGCGGGGAACAGAGCAGGGAAACTGACAAATATAGGGGAGGTAATGAAACAGGTGATTGAGTCCAGGTGAGTCCAATAATTCGCTGTTGCGCTTGACGGGGAAGGCAGGAGTGCGTAATGCTGGGGAGCCTGGCGCCTTCGGGCCGAAGTAACTACTGCTGTACACACCTTTTCTATTCATATACTATCGGCCAGTTGGGGGCGTATAAGCCAGACGAATCGGCGTGGGAGGCGTGGGAGGCGTGGGAGCCTGGCGAACAGGCTGAGGCGACCCGGTTGAGACGTGACAGCCTGAGGATCCCGCTAAACCATGGGAGCCTGATGAGCCGGCTGAAGCGTTGTCGCCTGGCAAGCCAGCTGGGATACAACCCGGGCGATCCAGCTGAGGCCTGACGTGAGATGGGCGCCTGCCGAGCCAACCTGGACAAGGAAACCTCTCGAGCCAGCTACGGTGTGGAAGCCCGAAGAGCTGACTTAGGCACCCCTGGTTCCATTGGCGGCGGCCCCCAGACCCGACCAACCACAATGCCAGCACTCCCGATGCTTTGTTTGATGGCTGCTGCTTTCTGTAAGGACCGATTGTGGAGATGAGAAGCAGGTACGGGGAGTCAACATTTAATTTGGAAACGACATAGAACAGGACAGGAACAGCATTAGCACCGAGTAACATAAGGACATAAGACAATTAATGCAGCAGCGAGGAACAGAGCTGGGGAACTGACAAATATAGGGGAGGTAATATGATTGATTGGACTCACCTGGACTCAATAATTCACTGATGCGTGTGACGGGGGAAGGCAGGTGTGCGTAATGATGGTGGCAGGAGTGCGCAATGCTGGGGAGCCTGGCGCCTTCGGGCGCCAGGGAGGGGGAGTGGGAGCAGGCATGACACATCCTATATAACTATTGCTGTACACACCTTTTCTATTCATATACTATCCATACTGTCCATGCACCATTATATGTGTACAAAACATTAGGAACACCGGCTCTTTCCATGACATAGACTGACCAGGTAAATCCAGGTGAAAGCTATGATCCCTTATTGATGTCACCTACTAAATCCATTTCAATCTGTGTAAATGAAGGGGAGGAAACAGGTTAAAGAATGATTTTTAAGCCTTGAGACAACTGAGACATTGTGTATGTGTGCCATTCAGAGGGTGAAGGGGCATGACTAAATATTTAAGTGATGTAAGAGTGTGGTAGTAGGTGCCAGATGCACCGGTTTGAGTGTGTTCAGAAATGCACTGCTGCTGGGTTTTTCACTCTCAACATTGGAGTCAACATGAGCCAACATCCCTGTGGAACGCTTTTGACACCTTGAAGCTGTTCTGAGGGCAAAAGGAGGTGCAACTCAATATTAGGAAGGTGTTCCTAGTGCTTTGTACACTCAGTGTACATATTTATATTCTGACTCAGACATTGCTCGTTCTGATATTTCTTTTTCTGTTGTTTATTTTGTTTTAATTTGACCCTTTTTTCTCCCCAGTTTCATGGTATCCAATTGTTTTAGTAGCTACTATCTTGTCTCATCACTACAACTCCCGTACGGGCTCAGGAGAGACGAAGGTTGAAAGCCATGCATCCTCAAATATACAACCCAACCAAGCCGCACTGCTTCTTAACACGGCACCATCCAACCCGGAAACCAGCCACACCAATGTGTCGGAGGAAACACTGTGCACCTGGCAACCTTGGTTAGCACGCACTGCGCTTGGCCCGCCACAGGAGTCGCTGGTGCGCAATGAGACAAGGATTTCCCTACCAGCCAAACCCTCCCTAACCTAGACGACACTAGGCCAATTGTACGTCGCCCCACGGACCTCCCGGTCGCAGCCGGTTACGACAGAGCCTGGGCGCGAACCCAGAGTCTCTGGTGGCACAGCTGGCGCTGCAGTACAGCGCCCTTAACCACTGGGCCACCCGGGAGGCTGTTCTGATATTTCTTAATTGATTTATTTTTCCTTTTGGGATTATGGGCATATTGTTTTGTATTGCTTGGTATTATCACTGCACTGATGGAGCTAGAAACACAAGCATTTCACTGCACCTGGGATAACATCTGCAAATCTGTGTGCACGACCAATAAACCTTGATTTGATTTGGTTTGATGGGGAATCATGAGGTCATCGGCCTCCCTCCTTGCTCAACGAATAATGGAGGAGCAATAGAGAACACAAGAGGAAAGGCCCACCCCTCCACGTGTGCCATATCATGAGGATACCTGGAACACCTATTGAGATGTGCCTTTTGTTAAGTAAATCAGGTGATAATGAGCTGAAAAGGAAACTGTAGTAGGACTTTAAGACTCAGCAAAAAGCTTATTCCAGAGCAGTCACTTACCTGCAGAAGATAGCAGAGCAATGGGCTGTTACAGTTCATCTCACATCTCATTATGATAATTCCGCACAAAATATATATAATAATAATAATATTTCTTAACAGGACCATTTTTTAACAAAACAAAATCTCCCATGAGATGGACCGGCCCACTTGGAATTTTCCCAAACTGCCCTATGGCCAGACCATTTCTGCAAACAGGTGTCAAAAGAAAGACACAAACTACTGTCAGATCAATGAACTAACCAACTCCAGTGATTACTTGCTGGAATATTAACTACGCTTGCAAGACCTTGCTTTAATTTTGGGCACTTTTTCACTTGAATTCTATCCATGCCTCTGACTCACTACCCACAAAGTCAGTAAGTGTTCTGACACAAAAGACTGTGGTAAGGCTCTTTGTGAAAACTCCCCATCAACTCTCTGAGAGAATTAATTGTTTTCCATGGCTAATTCGAGGGGCATTAGCATAAATTGACAGCTGGGGTGTGCCATATGCATGTAAAGCGGTGAGTTCATTTACAGGTCGTGTGGAGTCCTAGAGATGGGGGTACAGTTAACTCACAGCGGTCAGATGAAGGAAGCGACCCTCGTCTGTATGGATGCCAGCATTGAAGTGCCACCTCAGCATCCTGGTTGACACAGGGCCTTTTCCTGTCTGTTAGCAGAATTACACCACCCACTGGGACACAACATCAACACAGAGACAAGGTCCCTTCTGAATCTTTAATTAGGCCATGGAGAAAAATAACAGGAGTTAACCACATCTCCACAAAATCAATGACACTCTGATAACTATGGACACCCAGTACATGACAATGATCTCTGGTGATATAGAGCTCTTTGGGTTGCGAGTCACCTCAGGATGCAAAATCCATACCTGTCATACTGTGAGACTATCATGACTGATGTGTTATTGTGCAGTCCTGGGACAAAGACATCTGGTACAACTTCTGTGGGTATGAGGATGTGTGCTTGAGTCAGTAAATGAGTCTGTTTGAGTAGAGATAAGGTTGAGTGTTGTTGAATTTGTGCAGTGGTGCAAAAAGTACCCAATTGTCATACTTAAGTAAAAGTAAAGATACCTTAATAGAAAATGACTCAAGTAAAAGTGAAAGACACCCAGTAAATTATGACTTCAGTAAAAGTCTAAAAGTATTTGGTTTTAAATATACTTAAGAATCAAAAGTAAATGTAACTGCAAAAATATACTTCAGCATCAAACGCAAAAGTACAAGTATAAATCATTTCAAATTGCTTATATTAGGCAAAACAGATGGGACGATTATCTTGTTTTTTAAATTCACGGATATTCAGGGGATATTCAGGGGCACTCTGCCATAGAGGTAGTAGGGTTGACCAGAGATGTTCTCTTGATAAGTGTGTGAATTGGACTATTTTCTTGTCCTGCTAAGCATTCAAAAATGTATGAGTACTTTTGGGTGTCAGGAAAAATGTATGGAGTAAAAAGTACATTATTTTCTTTAGGATTGTAGTGGAGTAAAAGTTAAAGTTGTCAAAAATATAAATAGTAAAGTAAAGTACAGACACCCCAAAAATTTACTTAAGTAGTACTTTAAAGTATTTTACTTAAGTACTTTATAATACTGAATTTGTGTCTTGTCTCGGTTTGAAGTTTCGTGCAGTCTCTTTTTCCAATTAAACTAGTGGCTTGCCATAGTGGCCTGCACTCTCAAAAGGCTGCAGTATTAACCTTGAAAGAGATTCTTCTGTAAAACTGGGGGTAGAGGTTCTCCATACATAATGTTTTAGTTGTTATATTTACAGAATTTCAAGAACGTCTAATCTACAGCATCTATCCTCTTGCTTGACAAATATTATTTGCAATTGAATGGAGTTGGACTTTGCAGCAAGGCTAACCCCGAATTAAGATGCAACCATGTGTAACAGATCTCGTCCTCCTCTTCTGAGGAGGAGTAGCGAGAAGGATCGCAGGACCAATTTGCAGCCTGGTAAGTGTTCATGATGTAATATTTAATGAATCAAACTGAACAGAACACAGGAACAAAACAATAAACGCGAATAACTGAAAACCGAAACAGTCCTGTCTGGCGACATACACAAAGACAGAAAATAAACACCCACGAAACGAAGGTGGAAAAAGGCTCCCTAAGTATGATTCTCAATCAGAGACAACTAACGACACCTGCCTCTGATTGAGAACCATACTAGGCTGAACACAGTAACCAACATAGAAAAACAAACATAGACTGCCCACCCCAACTCATGCCCATACTAAAACAAAGACAGAACAAAGGAACTAAGGTCAGAACATGACAGCGTGTATTTTCCAATCAATGAGAATATACGAGCCATGAAGATATGCAGTAGGGAGAACAAGTATTTGATACACTGCCGATTTTGCAGGTTTTCCTACTTACAAAGCATGTAGAGATCTGTAATTTTTTGTCATATGTACACTTCAACTGTGAGAGACGGAATCTAAAACAAAAATCCAGAAAATCACATTGTATGAATTTTAAGTAATTAATTTGCATTTTATTGCATGACATAAGTATTTGATACATCAGAAAGGCAGAATTTAATATTTGGTACAGAAACCTTTGGTTGCAATTACAGAGATCATACGTTTCCTGTAGTTCTTGACCAGGTTTGCACACACTGCAGAAGGATTTTGGCCCACTCCTCCATACAGACCTTCTCCAGATCCTTCAGGTTTCGGGGCTGTCGCTGGGCAATACGGAGTTTCAGCTCCCTCCAAAGATTTTCTATTTGGGTTCAGGTCTGGAGACTGACTAGGCCACTCCAGGACCTTGAGATGCTTCTTACGGAGCCACTCCTTAGTTGCCCTTGCTGTGTGTTTCAGGTCGTTGTCATGCTGGAAGACCCAGCCACGACCCATGTTCAATGCTCTTACTGAGGGAAGGAGGTTGTTGGCCAAGATCTCGCGATACCTGGCCCCATCCATCCTCCCTTCAATATGGGGCAGTCGTCCTGTCCCCTTTGCAGAAAAGCATCCCCAAAGAATGATGTTTCCCCCTCCATGCTTCATGGTAGGGTTGGTGTTCATGGGGTTGTATTCATCCTTCTCCTTCCTCCAAACACGGCGAGTGGAGTTTAGACCAAAAAGCTATATTTTTGTCTCATCAGACCACACCACCTTCTCCCATTCCTCCTCTATTCTCCTCATTTCTCCTCTTGATCATCCTGATGGTCATTGGCAAACTTCGGACGGGCCTGGACATGCGCTGGCTTGAGCAGGGGGACCTTGCGTGCGCTGCAGGATTTTAATCCATGACGGCATTGTGTGTTACTAATGGTTTTCTTTGAGACTGTGGTCCCAGCTCTCTTCAGATCATTGACCAGGTCCTGCCGTGTAGTTCTGGGCTGATCCCTCACCTTCCTCATGATCATTGATGCCCCACTAGGTGAGATCTTGCATGGAGCGCCAGACCGAGGGTGATTGACCGTCATCTTGAACTTCTTCCATTTTATAATAATTGTGCCAACAGTTGTTGCCTTCTCACCAATTTGCTTGCCTATTGTCCTTTAGCCCATCCCAGCCTTGTGCAGGTCTACAATTTTACCCTGATGTCCTTACACAGCTCTCTGGTCTTGGCCATTGTGGAGAGGTTGGAGGTCTGTGAGAGCCAGAATTCTTACTGGTTGGTAGGTGATCAAATACTTATGTCATGCAATAAAATGCAAATTAATTACTTAAAAATCATAGAATGTGATTTTCGGGATTTTTGTTTTAGATTCCGTCTCTCACAGTTGAAGTGTACCTATGTTAAAATTACAGACCTCTACATGCTTTGTAAGTAGGAAAACCTGCAACATCGGAAGTGTATCAAATACTTGTTCTCCCCACTGTATGGATCTTTGTCATATTAGAGCTGTGTTATTACTCAACAGGAGAGAGGAGTGGAGGTGAGGAATGATTGAAAAATACTAATTTCTGAGTGTTACAACAATCACCTTTCAAGGTAATGAAGCTACAGAGAGAGTGCAGATGGGGCTCCAGGGAATACAGATGTATGTTGGTTGGTGAACACAATCAGCTGCAGAGCGGAAAGCACCATTGCCTCAACAGAGACCAGCCTCCATTGTACTGGAAGAGACAAGTCTTAATTGTGCCTTTGAATTACTTGACATCTGCAAGGAGCACATTTATTTAGTATGGTATGTTACATTTCGTAGGGTATGTATTAATTTGTAGATGTCCATCATCCATTTGGTATGATATGTTATGAATTGCAATTTGTACAATATGTTATGAATGTACAATACGTATGATATGTTACAAATTTCAATTTGTTGTGGCTAACGTTAGCTTGGTAGCTAACTCTAACGTTAACTAGGTGGCTAATGTTAGCTAGGCTAGGGGTTAGGGAACTTCTTAGGGCTGAGATCCCGCTAACGGGATCGATATGACAACAGCCAGTGAAAGTGCAGGGCGCCAAATTCAAAACAACATAAATCCCATAATTAAAATTTCTCAAACATACAAGTATTTCACACCATTTTGAAGATACACTTCTTGATAATCCCACCACAGTGTCCAATTTCAAATATCAAGCATCACAAACAATTATGTTTGTGAGAGATCAGAGTAAAGTCACAGAAAAACACAGCCATTTTTCCAGCCAAAGAGAGAGGTCACAAACATCAGAAATAGAGATAGAATTCATTACTAACCTTTGATGATCTTCATCAGATGACACTCATAGGACTTCATGCTACACAATACATGTATGTTTTGTTAGATGAAGTACATATTTATATTAAAAAAATCTCAGTATACATTGGCGTGTTATGTTCACTAGTTCCAAAACATCTGGTGATTGTGCAGAAAGCCACATCAATTTACAAAAATACTCATCATAAATGTTGATGAAAAAACAAGTGTTATACATGTGTCACGTCCTGACCTTAGTTCCTTTGTTATATTTCTTGTTTAGGTTGGTCAGGGTGTGAGTTGGGGTGGAAATTCTATGTGTTCTAGTTTTGGTTTTTTATGTGATTGGCCTGGTATGGTCCTCAAACAGTGTTAGCTGTCAATCGTTGTCTCTGATTGAGAACCATATTTAGGTAGCCTGTTTTTCCCACTTGATTTGTGGGTAGTTGTTTTCTGTTTTGTGTGTTTGCACCTTACAGGACTGTTTTGTTCACTCTCTTTGTTGTTTTGTTATTTAGTGTTCAGTTGATTTATTAAATATTAACATGGACACATACCACGCTGCGCATTGGTCCGATCTTGACTACTCTTCCTCAGATGATGAGGAGAACCGTTACAACATGGAACTTTAGATACACTTCTCCTTAATGCAACAGCTTTGTCAGATTTCAAAAAAGCTTTACGGAAAAAGCAAACCATGCAATAATCTGAGTAAAAAAAGATATCCGCCATATTGTGCAGTCAACAGAAGTCAGATATAACATTATAAATATTAACTTACCTTTGATGATCTTCATCAGAATGCACTCCCAGGAATCCCAGTTCCACAATAAATGTTTGTTTTGTTCGATAATGTCCATCATTTATGTCCAAATAGCTCCTTTTGTTAGCACATTTGGTAAACAAATCCAAAGCCACGAAGCACGTTCACTAGGAGCAGACGAAAAGTCAAAGAGTTCCGTTACAGTTCGAAGAAACATGTCAAACGAAGTATAGAATCAATCTTTAGGATGTTTTCAACATAAATCTTCAATAATGTTCCAACCAGAGAATTCCTTTGTCTGTAGACATGTAATGGAACGTGAACAAGCGTCACGAGCTCAAGGCATTCTGGCAGACCTCTGACTCGTTCCCCTCTCATTCTCCCCTACTTCACAGTAGAAGCATCAAACAACGTTCTAAAGACTTTTGACATCTAGTGGAAGCCTTGGGAAGTGCAACATGACCAAAATCCCACTGTATCTTCAATAGGGAATGAGTTGAAAAACGACCAACCTCAGATTTCCCACTTCCTGGTTGGATTTATTTCTCATGTTTTTGCATTTACATTTACATTTAAGTCATTTAGCAGACGCTCTTATCCAGAGCGACTTACAAATTGGTGCATTCACCTTATGACATCCAGTGGAACAGCCACTTTACAATAGTGCATCTACATATTTTAAGGGGGAGGGGGTGAGAAGGATTACTTTATCCTATCCTAGGTATTCCTTAAAGAGGTGGGGTTTCAGGTGTCTCCGGAAGGTGGTGATTGACTCCGCTGTCCTGGCGTCGTGAGGGAGTTTGTTCCACCATTGGGAGCCAGAGCAGCGAACAGTTTTGACTGGGCTGAGCGGGAACTGTACTTCCTCAGTGGTAGGGAGGCGAGCAGGCCAGAGGTGGATGAACGCAGTGCCCTTATTTGGGTGTAGGGCCTGATCAGAGCCTGGAGGTACTGAGGTGCCGTTCCCCTCACAGCTCCGTAGGCAAGCACCATGGTCTTGTAGCGGATGCGAGCTTCAACTGGAAGCCAGTGGAGAGAGCGGAGGAGCGGGGTGACGTGAGAGAACTTGGGAAGGTTGAACACTAGACTTGCTGCGGCGTTCTGGATGAGTTGTAGGGGTTTAATGGCACAGGCAGGGAGCCCAGCCAACAGCGAGTTGCAGTAATCCAGACGGGAGATGCAAGTGCCTGGATTAGGACCTGCGCCGCTTCCTGTGTGAGGCAGGGTCGTACTCTGCGGATGTTGTAGAGCATGAACCTACAGGAACGGGCCACCGCCTTGATGTTAGTTGAGAACGACAGGGTGTTGTCCAGGATCACGCCAAGGTTCTTAGCGCTCTGGGAGGAGGACACAATGGAGTTGTCAACCGTGATGGCGAGATCATGGAACGGGCAGTCCTTCCCTGGGAGGAAGAGCAGCTCCGTCTTGCCGAAGTTCAGCTTGAGGTGGTGATCCGTCATCCACACTGATATGTCTGCCAGACATGCAGAGATGCGATTCGCCACCTGGTCATCAGAAGGGGGAAAGGAGAAGATTAATTGTGTGTCGTCTGCATAGCAATGATAGGAGAGACCATGTGAGGTTATGACAGAGCCAAGTGACTTGGTGTATAGCGAGAATAGGAGAGGGCCTAGAACAGAGCCCTGGGGGACACCAGTGGTGAGAGCGCATGGTGAGGAGACAGATTCTCGCCACGCCACCTGGTAGGAGCGACCTGTCAGGTAGGATGCAATCCAAGCGTGGGCACGCCGGAGATGCCCAACTCGGAGAGGGTGGAGAGGAGGATCTGATGGTTCACAGTATCGAAGGCAGCCGATAGGTCTAGAAGGATGAGAGCAGAGGAGAGAGAGTTAGCTTTAGCGGTGCGGAGCGCCTCCGTGATACAGAGAAGAGCAGTCTCAGTTGAATGACTAGTCTTGAAACCTGACTGATTTGGATCAAGAAGGTCATTCTGAGAGAGATAGCGGGAGAGCTGACCAAGGACGGCACGTTCAAGAGTTTTGGAGAGAAAAGAAAGAAGGGATACTGGTCTGTAGTTGTTGACATCGGAGGGATCGAGTGTAGGTTTTTTCAGAAGGGGTGCAACTCTCGCTCTCTTGAAGACGGAAGGGACGTAGCCAGCGGTCAGGGATAAGTTGATGAGCGAGGTGAGGTAAGGGAGAAGGTCTCCGGAAATGGTCTGGAGAAGAGAGGAGGGGATAGGGTCAAGCGGGCAGGTTGTTGGGCGGCCGGCCAACAAGACGCGAGATTTCATCTGGAGAGAGAGGGGAGAAAGAGGTCAGAGCACAGGGTAGGGCACTGTGAGCAGAACCAGCGGTGTCGTTTGACTTAGCAAACGAGGATCGGATGTCGTCGACCTTCTTTTCAAAATGGTTGACGAAGTCATCTGCAGAGAGGGAGGAGGGGGGAGGGGGAGGAGGATTCAGGAGGGAGGAGAAGGTGGCAAAGAGCTTCCTAGGGTTAGAGGCAGATGCTTGGAATTTAGAGTGGTAGAAAGTGGCTTTAGCAGCAGAGACAGAGGAGGAAAATGTAGAGAGGAGGGAGTGAAAGGATGCCAGGTCCGCAGGGAGGCGAGTTTTCCTCCATTTCCGCTCGGCTGCCCGGAGCCCTGTTCTGTGAGCTCGCAATGAGTCGTCAAGCCACGGAGCGGGAGGGGAGGACCGAGCCGGCCTGGAAGATAGGGGACATAGAGAGTCAAAGGATGCAGAAAGGGAGGAGAGGAGGGTTGAGGAGGCAGAATCAGGAGATAGGTTGGAGAAGGTTTGAGCAGAGGGAAGAGATGATAGGATGGAAGAGGAGAGAGTAGCGGGGGAGAGAGAGCGAAGGTTGGGACGGCGCGATACCATCCGAGTAGGGGCAGTGTGGGAAGTGTTGGATGAGAGCGAGAGGGAAAAGGATACAAGGTAGTGGTCGGAGACTTGGAGGGGAGTTGCAATGAGGTTAGTGGAAAAACAGCATCTAGTAAAGATGAGGTCGAGCGTATTGCCTGCCTTGTGAGTAGGGGGGAAGGTGAGAGGGTGAGGTCAAAAGAGGAGAGGAGTGGAAAGAAGGAGGCAGAGAGGAATGAGTCAAAGGTAGACGTGGGGAGGTTAAAGTCGCCCAGAACTGTGAGAGGTGAGCCGTCCTCAGGAAAGGAGCTTATCAAGGCATCAAGCTCATTGATGAACTCTCCGAGGGGGACCTGGAGGGCGATAAATGATAAGGATGTTAAGCTTGAAAGGGCTGGTAACTGTGACAGCATGAAATTCAAAGGAGGCGATAGACAGATGGGTAAGGGGAGAAAGAGAGAATGACCACTTGGGAGAGATAAGGATCCCGATGCCACCACCCCGCAGACCAGAAGCTCTCGGGTGTGCGAGAACACGTGGGCGGACGAAGAGAGAGCAGTAGGAGTAGCAGTGTTATCTGTGGTGATCCATGTTTCTGTCAGTGCCAAGAAGTCGAGGGACTGGAGGGAGGCATAGGCTGAGATGAACTCTGCCTTGTTGGCTGCAGATCGGCAGTTCCAGAGGCTACCGGAGACCTGGAACTCCACGTGGGTCGTGCGCGCTGGGACCACCAGATTAGGGTGGCAGCGGCCACGCGGTGTGGAGCGTTTGTATGGTCTGTGCAGAGAGGAGAGAACAGGGATAGACAGACACATAGTTGACAGGCTACAGAAGAGGCTACGCTAAAGTAAAAGCCAGAGCTCATCTGTAAGCGGAGGGCTACAGGTGAGCGCAACTTTTACATTACATTTAGATTGAATGACAAGTGGACTACACGTCTCAAATGTTCAGAAAGTTAAGCTTACGTAGCAAGAATCTTATTGACTAAAATGATTAAAATGATACAGTACTGCTGAAGTAGGCTAGCTGGCAGTGGCTGCGTTGTTGACTTTGTAGGCTAGCTGGCAGTGGCTGCGTTGTTGACACTACACTAATCAAGTTGTTCCGTTGAGTGTAATAGTTTCTACAGTGTTGCTATTCGGGGGCTAGCTGGCTAGCTAGCAGTGTTGATTACGTTACGTTAAAAGAACGACAACAATTATCTTTGATACACAGACGGCTATGTAGCTAGCTATGTAGCTAGCTACGATCAAACAAATCAAACCGTTGTGCTGTAATGAAATGAAATGAAAAATGTGATACTACCTGTGGAGCGAAGCGGAATGCGACCGGGTTGTTGAGTGCGGAAGTTCTATTCAGTAGACGTTGGCTAGCTGTTGGCTAGCTAGCAGTGTCTCCTACGTTAAGGACGACAAATAGCTGGCTAGCTAACCTCAGTAAATTAAGATAATCACTCTAAGACTACACGCTCTAAACTACACAATTATCTTGGATACGAAGACAGCAAAGACAACTATGTAGCTAGCTAACACTACACTAATCAAGTCGTTCAGTTGAGTGTAATAGTTTCTACAGTGCTGCAATTCGGTAGACGGTGGACGTATGCTAGCTGGCTAGCTGCTGGGCAGATAGCAGTGTAGACTACGTTAGGACGACGAAATACAAGTTGCAATAGAAGTACTGTTTCACTATGTTGTCCTCTTTCTTTTCCTTTTTCTTCTGTCCTTCTTTTGTCCTTATTTTGTCTTCCTTTCTTCTGTTAACTAGATATTTTTTGTTGTTATTCTTTGTAAGCTAGCTAGCTTCTTCCAGGAGAGTCCCTAGCAACTGCTTAGCAACAAGTAAACAATTCTGCTAGCAATTCAGCTAGCTAAGATAACTGTACAATTTTATGAAAAATAGTTAATTTTTCAAAAGCCTGTCTTTTTTGGTTTGTTCCTTGTTTTGTCTTCTATTGAGTCTTGCAGTTTTCTCTTGATTTTTTTGATGTACTTCACTCTAAAAAAACCATTTAAATCTCAATATATACAGGAGCTCATTTTTCAGCAGCTGCTCAATTTAGAACTCCGGAACATCATGCCTGCCATATGAGTTCTGTTATACTCACAGACATCATTCAAACAGTTTTAGAAACTTCAGAGTGTTTTCTATCCAAATATACTAATAATATGTATATACTGGTACTGAGTAGCAGGCAGTTTACTCTGGGCACCTTATTCATCCAAGCTACTCAATAGATTAAATGGTTCACGTTAGGGTTAGGGAAAGGTTTAGCTACACACTAAGTAGTTGCAAAGTATCTAAAAAGTAGTAAGTGGTTGCAAAGTAACTAATTAGAGAAAATGCTAAAGTTGTCTGTGATGAGATTCAAGCAAGCAACCTTTGAGTTGCTAGACGTTCGGGTTATTTGCCGGAAGATACCTTCAGTCTTATGTGAGCATACCAAATGTAACAACATGTCATTCTAATTTGAGTGTTTAGTATGTTACGTCTAGTCTATGACAGCAGGCTGAACAGACTGAGTTCAACCTTATTAGGATGGAAGAATAAAGTGGGAATTGATTTGAACCAATTTCATTTGTAAAAATAGTATAAGAGGGGACAAAATCACATCACAGTAAATAGAGGATGTGTGAGCGATCGGCATAGGCTGACAAACAGAAATTCATTTTTGAGTACAAGTCCTGTGTCTGAATGCTTCTCACTTATCTTGGCTGTCAAGTAAAGGTCAGAATTGGGGAGAAGTGAGAACGTCGGTGTACAGGTTAGCTTTGTCACCATAGGAATTGCCAACTTTAACATTAAAATAACAAGATGACTAAACTCAGATGGTCATTGTGTCACAATGGTGGAATGGAAATATGGGTCCTTTGTGATACCAATCAAGCTGTGCTGGTATAGGAGCCTATTACCATATGAGTGCTGTCAAACCTTATTCTCTATGAGTCAACCACAATGGAAAAAACAATGAGAGAGTTTAAGTGACAAAAATTGATTTGATGAGTCTACATGGGTAGTTATTTCTTAAGGGCCCAAGTACTGTGCTGTCACTTCCTGTTGGAGTTGGTCCCCATCCACCAATTATCCTGGGGCAGTATCCGTATCAAATCACATTATAATAACACGATCACACACACATTGTAGCCTTGGATTTTGAGGAAAACATGGACACATCAGGATCTTTACCATTTTTATAAAACAGATTCAAGCAATGTGCCCAGAAATCAGTGGTGTTAGGTACTTAAGTTAAAATACTTTAAAGTACTACTTAAGTCATTTTTTGTGGTATCTATACTTTACTTTACTAATGATATTTTTGACAACCTTTACTTTTACTCCACTACAATCCTAAACAAATGAATGTACTTTTTACTCCATACATTTTCCCTGACACCCAAAAGTCAATTTTGAATGCTTAGCAGGACAGGAAAATGATCTAATACACACACTTATCAAGAGAACATCCCCAGTCATCCCTACCTCCACTGATCTGGCAGACTCTCTAAACACAAATGCTTCGTTTGTAAATTATGTATTCGTGTTGAAGAGTGTCACTAGCTATCCATAAATTTAAAATCAAGAAAACCATGCCATCTGGTTGGCTTAATATAAAGAATTTTAAATGATTTGTACTTTTACTCTTGATACAGAAATATATTTTAGCAATTACATTTACTTTTGATACTTAGATACATTTATAACCAAATACTTTTAGACTTGTAGTCAGGTAGTATTTTACTGGGTGACTTTCACTTTTACTTGAGTCATTTTCTTTTAAGGTATCTTTACTTTTACTCAAGTATGACAATTGGGTAATTTTTCCAACACTGCCAGAAAAGTAGGCCTATTAGAAAATGTATGATATCTTTGTCTTATCAGTTTTGAACCATCAGAATGAAGCATAGGTACATTACTTGAAGCTGTTATTGAGGTTCTTTTGAAACGTCTCTTGAAGCTGCAAATACAATTTTAACATCGCATGTGCTTCCCTCTGCTGGATACAACCATAACTGCCTAATGAGTATGAACTCTATTTAAAACAAACTATTCTGCCCTTCTCTGATCCAATCTAAAGAACCAACTGTGCCTCTTGACATGATAAATGCTACAAGTTATGCATTTTTCAGTAAATGTTAGGAGTTCAACTGACAACACAGACACACAATCCCTGGCTCATGTGTAAGTTGTACATGACACAAATCGATGCTTGTTGTATTTAAAAGTAGGTTTAACTGTATCAACATTGATTTAAAAGACAGTTAGGCCTACTTCACAAGTGGGAATTCAGATCCCAGTCAGTAACTAGAATAATTGTTGTTAGGTAATAGTCTAGTCTACAGACACATTTTATCTATGTGTTAGGTCAGATGGATCAACTTGCTGGCGAGGAGGATGCTGCTGGTAAACAGGATAATTATCTCACTCTACGTGTAGCTAATAGGACTTATTTCAAGCTTAAGCCAATCAACAACTTGGCATGATGAATAACTCAATTGCATCTTGTGGACACACACACACGCACGCACGCACGCACACTAACACACACACACACACACACACACACACCCACACACACACACACACACACACACACACACACACACACACACACACACACACACACACACACACACACACACACACACACACACACACACACACACACACACACACACACACACACACACACACACACACACAATGTGCCCACTCTGATTATGACTGACTCCAAGGCTTACACATGGCCATATGGCCCCATGAGAAAAAAATAAGAAACTAGATTTTTATATACAAACATGAGAAGTATGTGTTATTTGTTTTATGTTCTCTTGTTTTGTATGAAATATTTCTGTATAAAAAAAACTATGGACAAGGTATGAGAGTAATCCATGCTTTGGTTTTGTTAATCTAGCCACTGTTTCAAATGCAAACTTTTAGCATTTGTGGAACAAATCCAATGCAAGTCAGTGTTACCTACAGTATATCAGCAATGATGCACTTCATGTAAAAATAATCTATAAGTAACATTGAGTTACACAATACATTTTTATATACTTTTAGGATGATTTGGACATGAGCCGCGAAAATGCTATAGGTACAACAGATTTGTATTTGATTTGTGCCACAAATGCTACAATGTTAGCATTTGTAATGCTGGCCAGGTAAACAACACCAAAGCATGGATTGCTGTCACACCTAGACTGCTTACAGACTGCTTACATGGATTGCTGTCACACCTAGACTGCTTACAGACTGCTTACATGGATTGCTGTCCATAGACTGCTTACAGGATCAGGAAATCAATACCTCATTTTGTAATTTGGGTTAACTATCCCTTTAACTATAGCCAAGAAGCACAGAAAGCCTAACTAACCCATTGTTAAATTAGTCAAAGGACGCTAAACAGCAGGTCACTGATTTACAGTAGCTACGACATAGTAATATGTTACATTATCAATCACAGTTGGGATTTAAATTCAAATATACTGAGATATACTTGGTCTTGCACAGCTAATTGATTGCAGTAACCTGATATTATACAAACATGTCCAGTTTTTCCACAGTGTACACAGTATGTCACACTTTGTAAATCCTTTATAATAATAGCACAGACGTCACTCTTTCAAGTGCACAATGTTTATTATAACACAACCACGAGGAACTGAAATAGTACTTAGGCAGTCAGATCAACAATACATAGATACAGTACAAAGTAGATCACAGTCTAAAACTATATTTTGCACACGTTAATCTTTATTTATGTACACATACATATGATTGTATTAAAAGTGGAGAGAGCAGTTGGGATCCTCAGACCTCACAGGCAGCACGTTGGTCCTCTGTTTGAGATGGACTGGAGGACTTGTACTCTGGCTGATCTAGGGACAGTTTTAAGAATGTTTTCTGAACTCTCCATCTTCTATTCTAATATCATTGCCCAAGTCAGGGCCTTTGTTGTTGGGAAAAGCTGCCCCAACGTACTGTATAGTTTCCATCAAATGTTCCCTCTTATCTTGTGATGTCATTCAGACAACCTGAGATGCACTTAGATCCCCACTGAGTGTTTCTGGCTCGGGTTCAGGTGGGTCTCAGCTGCACGCTCTGTCTCTCACATCTCTACCATCGCTGTCGCTTGTTATCTACTGTTGTTCACTTTTCTCTGTTTGCCTTAGAGCTTGTTATTTTGGAATAAACAATGCCTTACCTCTACTGTTGAATGTGCCACTGCCTTCATTGTGCTTGGTTGTAAGCCATGTAGGATACAAACTGACAAAGGTTTAGTGTACTATACTCTACCGTACTCTGATCCAGGTGCTTTTATAGCCTTTTCTGAGCATCCAACATGTCTATAAGGTTACTGTGTCTTGTTCTGGGGGGTGGTTTGCCTTTGCCTGTCCTGTGAGGGCTGCTGTCACTGTTAGGCCATCCAACCCTGGCCTGTGCTACACATTCAGCATTTGGTTCGTTGGCCGTACTCTTAAGTCCAAGGCAATGTACAATATTATAAACTTTTGATAGAAGTAGCATGTATAAAAACACTTCTCTACTAATTCAGTTGTCCGTACTAACTTCCGAGGGGTTCAGCTCCTCTTCTTTCTACAGATGTAGAAACACAGACACACGAGAAGAGAAACATTGAGACGGGTTTGAGTTATACTTCATCTCCACTAGGTGTCAGTGAGGAAGCATAGCGTAAAGCACTGGGTAAAGTTCACAAGAGTGAACACACTGAATGTTGCAGACACAACTGTGATGAATAGAGCTGAAATGATTTCTCCCTCTCTGTGTCAGAGAGGCATGTCATATTTCCTATCTGAACACAACCCTGTACTCTACTGTACAGCCAGCTGCTGGATTTGGGGGAAGGGGAGGCACAGTAATGCTGTCGGTCTTAGTTCTGTGAATCGATGGACAGGAGAACAGCTGGGCTTGTGAAACAGAATAAGAAAAGACACACGAGGGACAGAAGGGGAGGCTCAAGCATCGTACCCTTTCTCTCCGTCACCATGTGTACAAGTCTCTCTGCTTCACTGCGGTTGTAATCATCTCTGCTTTGTTGGACACACACTGAGGAATTACGTCCTCATTCATTCATTCATTCATTCATTCATTCATTCATTCATTCATTCTAACTCTCTGGCTCTCTCTCCACTAACTCCCATGATAAATGTCACCCCATGATAAGAAGTTTTATTGGTCAGAACCAAACTCTTGGCCCTTCTCATAACCCTAAAATACTTGCTCATCAATCACTGCCAGCCCCAATCCCCAACCCCTGCTCCCCTTCCTAACCTCCATCTGTTGGTGGATCCACTTCAGGGACTGGGTGACGCGGGTGTAGACCCCAGGCTTGTTCCTATCAGCACAGCCCTGGCCCCAGCTAGTGGCCCCCACCAATTTCCACACTGAGTCCTCACATGCCAGAGGTCCCCCGCTGTCTCCCTGGGGGCCACAAACACAACAGTAAAACTCCAGGCTCACACAGAAAGGCCCTAGACACAGTTAATATTTTAACAGCAGTAAAAACATATCAGCACATGTATATTTAACGTATATGTAGACTTACACAATCACAAAAGGTCTCACTCTATACTAAGGCTCACCACCATCAGCTTACAGTACCTGGCAGGAGTCTGTTCCTCCCTCCAGGTATCCTGCACAGATCATCCCGGGGGAGATGAAGCCCTGGTAGACGCCTGGCGTGCTGCACGCCTTAGAGGAGATGAGTGGGACCCGGGCAGAGAGCAACGAATCACTAGCATCACCTGGCAAAGAGCAGACTACACTCAGACAAAGTATGCATTTACAAAGAAGAACATTTTAAAACTATATGACTCCTAGACTGACTACTAGTGTGAATAGAGAAACAGCATGTGAGATGCTTAACACCCTAGATTCACCCCCATCTGAAGTGGCCCCCCAGCCTGAGATCCAACACATGGTCCCATCCTCAAAGTCCTCCCCAAAGTTAGGTAGGCAGATGGGCTCCACTAGACCTGAAGCAGGAAAGGAGGACAGGTCACAGAAACAAACTACACTTCCCAGAAACACATGGGTTAAAAATAGTGATAAAGTAAGAGTTCACTGAGACAATCTACAATTGACCTGATTCTTATTCCTGGAGCAACTAACAAATGGCGAGAAAACAACGCATTCAATAATTAAAAGTGAGCTAGAGTAGAGATACAGGACTGCAGGAAAACAAGAGTAGTAGACAGACCATACACATAATGACATTTCGCTGTCAGAGCCCGGGAAACCTGAGAGAGAGAGACAGCCAGGTGACCAGAGAGAAGACGGGGCGTATCGGGGTGAAAAGAAAGAGTGGACAGTGTGAAAAAATGAGGAATGGAGGGAGATGATTAAGGTGGATAAAAAAATAGTTATAGAAACAAAGCATAGGATATACTATGAGCCTCGCACCTGCCTCCATCCCTCCCTCCATTCATAAAGACAAACAGAGGGAGATCAGAGATGTACAGTATGTTAAAAGACAGAGGGGTCCCTACCTACCGTTAAAGGTGAGTGGCTCAGCCAGCTTCATCAGAGCGATGTCATAGTCTAGAGCTTTGGGCCGGTAGCGGCCATGGTAAATAATCTTCTGTACTGCCAGAGCCTGAGCCCCATTCACCGGCTGCTCTGTCAACCCTACATGCACTGCCCACAGTGAGGGGAACGCAAACCTGAGAAAGGAGGAGCAGTATGAGATGTGTTGGATTGTGTGTGTGTGTGTGTGTGTGTGTGTGTGTGTGTGTGTGTGTGTGTGTGTGTGTGTGTGTGTGTGTGTGTGTGTGTGTGTGTGTGTGTGTGTGTGTGTGTGTGTGTGTGTGTGTGTGTGTGTATGTGTGTGTGTTGCATATGATTTTGTGTGTGTGTGTGTGTGTGTGTGTGTGTGTGTGTGTGTGTGTGTGTGTGTGTGTGTGTGTGTGTGTGTGTGTGTGTGTGTGTGTGTGTGTGTGTGTGTGTGTGTGTGTGTGTGTGTGTGTGTGTGTGTGTGTGTGTTCATTCACTTTAGACTCACCCATACACGCAGTGTGCAGCTGTCAGTATCCAGCTGTCTGCTACGACAGAGCCTCCACACAAGTGTTCACTCTGGAAGTGTAGGCTCACCTGCCAGGGGAACTGGCCCAGTGCTGATACATTACCCCCAACAATACGACTGCTGAACTGGGGTCTGGAGCCGCACTCTGCAGACACATGTACAATATGCGCTTACAATACTAGTATTACCTTTGTGTATAGTTTCCCACTTCCTTAAATATCCACTCACCCAGGCATTTGATTGTGGTCACCGTCCCTGAGCTGCATTGAGTCTTACTGGAGAAAGAGAGTAAATGGTGAGCAAGACGAAGAGAGAGCAGAAGACAGAGATGGTCAGAATATTGATTGAAAAATAATTCAGCAGCAGTCCCTATCAACTCTCTTGTTCTGGTGTGGTGACAGTGGGCTACCTGAGGCTGGTGGCGTTGTGAATCTTGATGGCCTGTTGGCCCGACTGGCTCAGGTTGATTGACACCAGGTTTTGCTGGAAGTCCTGCTCTATAGCAGAGAGGGGGAGGGAGCGGGACTCCACATACCTGAGGGTTGAATAGAATAAGTTATTGGCAATTAATCAGAAACACCCTCTGAAAATGCATCTATAAACACAAGGCAAACTCTATCCTGGAACACACAAGGGCAATGAAAAAGAGGGTTCAAGAAGGACAGTAAGGCATATCATGTTAAATACCCAAGTCGTACCTGGAGTAGCCCAGCTGCTTGCAGGCAGAAAGGCCAAGAGCAGGGTTCCAGTCTTCAGAGCAGACAGTCCTCCACACACCTCCACTCAGCACCTGGAGCACTGAACTCTTTCCACTCAAACGCACTGTACAAACAGTCAGGCCGAGAAGGAGACAGAAGCATAGACATAGGTAGAGAGAGTGAGGAATAAAGGCATCTACTGAACGAGTCCCTTGACCAGCTGTGTCTCAATAGTCTAATGTGTGCTTGTCCTTGTATATGTTGAGATAAAACATTAGCTCTGCTCACCACAGCTAAGCTCGTCCTCCCCATTCTCACAGTCCATCACCCCGTCACACTGGGCTGAGCCACTGATGCAGCGAGAAGACGTACCACAGCGGAACTTACCCACACAGCTAAGACCCACTGTGGAGACATGAAACTCCCCTTAACATGCTGTTGGTTGTAAACTGACACCAGGCAACAACACTTTGTTTCTGTCTTTATTGTGCAACCGGGGTTCCAGGCAATGACTGACTTTAAAGCAGGATGAGACCCAAATTGTATAACTGGATAGGGTACATTAATTATTTAAAGAGTTGAGGAAAGTGGTACAATTAATTAATTACAAATGGACTATGTTCGTTAGTGCTCACCTCCCAGCCCAATGCCCAACGTGAGAATAACCACCATGAGGACCGATGCTCCGATCAGTAGCTCCATCCTGCGAGCCACCAACCGGCCACACCATGTCTTCTCCTCTGAGGGATCATGACAAAGGAATTGAGAATTTAAAGAGCCTTCCAGGGCCAACCGATACACTCTTAGAGAAAAAAGTGTTTAGTATGACCATACAGGGTTCTTCGGTTTGTCCCCATAGGGGAACGCTTTTTGGTGCTGGGTAGAACCCTTTGCAGAGGGTTCTGTCTTAGAACCCTCTATGTAGGGTTCTTCAAAGAACCCCTGTATATAGTTCTACCTAGATCCCTCTATGTAGGGTTCTGCATTTAAACCTCTATGAAGGGTTCTACCAATAACCATTTTATCTCTGGAAGGTTCTTCCTAGAACCCTCTATAAACAGTTCTACCACACGTATTAGCCTTTTAAATGTAATTATTTAAACAATACATTGCATACAGTGCCTTGCGAAAGTATTCGGGCCCCTTGAACTTTGCGACCTTTTGCCACATTTCAGGCTTCAAACATAAAGATATAAAACTGTATTTTTTTGTGAAGAATCAACAGCAAGTGGGACACAATCATGAAGTGGAACGACATTTATTGGATATTTCAAACTTTTTTAACAAATCAAAAACTGAAATATTGGGCGTGCAAAATTATTCAGCCCCTTTACTTTCAGTGCAGCAAACTCTCTCCAGAAGTTCAGTGAGGATCTCTGAATGATCCAATGTTGACCTAAATGACAAATGATGATAAATACAATCCACCTGTGTGTAATCAAGTCTCCGTATAAATGCACCTGCACTGTGATAGTCTCAGAGGTCGGTTAAAAGCGCAGAGAGCATCATGAAGAACAAGGAACACACCAGGCAGGTCCGAGATACTGTTGTGAAGACGTTTAAAGCCGGATGTGGATACAAAAAGATTTCCCAAGCTTTAAACATCCCAAGGAACACTGTGCAAGCGATAATATTGAAATGGAAGGAATATCAGACCACTGCAAATCTACCAAGACCTGGCCGTCCCTCTAAACTTTCAGCTCATACAAGGAGAAGACTGATCAGAGATGCAGCCAAGAGGCCCATGATCACTCTGGATGAACTGCTGAGATCTACCGCTGAGGTGGGAGACTCTGTCCATAGGACAACAATCAGTCGTATATTGCACAAATCTGGCCTTTATGGAAGAGTGGCAAGAAGAAAGCCATTTCTTAAAGATATCAATAAAAAGTGTCATTTAAAGTTTGCCACAAGCCACCTGGGAGACACACCAAACATGTGGAAGAAGGTGCTCTGGTCAGATGAAACCAAAATTGAACTTTTTGGCAACAATGCAAAACGTTATGTTTGGCGTAAAAGCAACACAGCTCATCACCCTGAACACACCATCCCCACTGTCAAACATGGTGGTGGCAGCATCATGGTTTGGGCCTGCTTTTCTTCAGCAGGGACAGGGAAGATGGTTACAATTGATGGGAAGATGGATGGATCCAAATACAGGACCATTCTGGAAGAAAACCTGATGGAGTCTGCAAAAGACCTGAGACTGGGACAGAGATTTGTCTTCCAACAAGACAATGATCCAAAACATAAAGCAAAATCTACAATGGAATGGTTCAAAAATAAACATATCCAGGTGTTAGAACGTCAAAGTCCAGACCTGAATCCAATCGAGAATCTGTGGAAAGAACTGAAAACTGCTGTTCACAAATGCTCTCCATCCAACCTCACTGAGCTCGAGCTGTTTTGCAAGGAGGAATGGGAAAAATTTTCAGTCTCTCGATGTGCAAAACTGATAGAGACATACCCCAAGCGACTTACAGCTAAAATCGCAGCAAAAGGTTGCGCTACAAAGTAGTAACTTAAGGGGGCTGAATAATTTTGCACGCCCAATTTTCAGTTTTTGATTTGTTCAAAAAGTTTGAAATATCCAATAAATGTCGTTCCACTTCATGATTGTGTCCCACTTGTTGATTCTTCACAAAAAATACAGTTTTATATCTTTATGTTTGAAGCCTGAAATGTGGCAAAAGGTCGCAAAGTTCAAGGGGGCCAAATACTTTCGCAAGGCACTGTATATCATTAGGCCTTTCTTTGAGGGCCAAGTTATACCCTAACACAGTGGTGTTAGTAATATCCTGGTTTACAGGCCAAATCAGGCCTGCAAGTCACATTATGCTGGCTTGCAAAGTGATGTGTAATTGGAATCCAGCCAGAGTTAGGATACCCAACAAGTGGAATTGTTAGTCACCCGCAACCTGCATTCAGAATGACTGCCAGTGTACCGAAGATTGAATACTGAGACCAACTCAATCATCTAAACTGGAACAACCAACTCAGTAACAGGTGCAATAAATCCAAAGACTGACAGATTGGATTAGTTTAGAGAACGGTATATTAATTGTCTTCGTATAGCATAAAATGTATCAACCAATCAATGTACATGCAATAACACAAATATTACAGTAAAACAAACAATTATGAAAATCTCCCTGCAATTGACCATAACGGGAAATGTTATATATGGTTCTATGTAGAACCCTTCTTGCTTTTCAAATTATCCTTCTTGCTTTCCAAAGAATCATCAAAGAACCCTTTCTTCCAAAAACGTTTCTTATGATGTTAAAGGTTCTAGATAGACCCCTGTGCCTTACAAGAACCCTTGTCTTTCAAAATGGGTTCTTCTGATCAAAACGGTTCTTGGTTGAACACCCTCCGTAAATAACCATTTTGGAACACTTTTCCCATGTTCATTCAAATGTCGGCATAGAATCCTATAATCCACAATGGTGAACTCTTACCTATTACATCTCACACTCCTCTCTTTGAGAGACCGTCAGCAAATGTACAGGTAAAGGAGTCCCAGTCTCTTACCATTCATGAAAGGCTGGACCTTAGTGATTGGCATGGCTGGACTTGGTGGGGCAGGGGGCGGGGCTTTGGGCTCAGTGGTGGGTTCAGGTTTGGCAGTGTCGGGAAGAGGGGTGTCATTGGGGCTGTCGAGGGAACTGACATTCAATGTGGTCGGGGTATCGACCGTCGGAAGGTCGTCATCAGTCACAGACACCACCTCTATCCTCCATGTGTCTGTCTGCTCAGCCTCAGTGGCCTATGGGATGATATGGATATTGACCCAACGCTTATACTACTCATCGACTTATAGTATAGAGCCACGTGAATAGCTAACATAGACATGTAAGACAAAGCTCTTGACCATGTGGCTTGCTAATATAACTTTAACATAATCGGAAGTAATTTCTGAAAATGCATACACACTTAGAATAAAGGGTTCCAAAAGGGTTCTTCGGCTGTCCCCATAGGATAACCTTTTTTGGTTCCAGCTAGAACCCTCTATGGAAAGGGTTTTTACATGGAACTCAAATTGGTTCTACCTGGATCCAAAAAGAGCTCTTCAAAGGGTTCTCCTATGGAGACAGTAGAATAACCATTTTAGGTTCTAGATATAACCTTTTTTTGTAAGAGTGTAGGACTAAGCTCATTCACTTATCTGAACTGAAGTAGGTAACTATTCACTATACTAACCATGGACACACACAGGCTGGTAAGATTCTTACCGTGACAGTGGCTGTGCTCTCCTTAGCAGCAGGAGCTGCTAGCTCTTCAGTGTTCTCTTGGTCTGCCATGTCTTCGCTCACACCCTGTCATCTATTGTACAGTCCATCTCAGAGCAGTTGACAGAAACACGGCATGGAATGAAAGAGAGGAGGAGAAAGAGGAGAAGAAAGACGGATGGGAGCGCAAAGTACAGAATAGACCAGATGAAAGACAAAAGAAAAGAGGTGAAAAGGCGAAGACCCAAATAGATAAATGAAGAAAGGCTTGAGAAAACCAATCTGTAGATTGCCGCTAAGATGACCAGCTACTTTTCTGGCCAACCTAGTGACCATTAGATGCCGGTAGTAATTATCTTGATCCTCTCCACCATCGAGTCTTTTTCTTCCAATCCTGATACCAAATGAAAACACAGTTCTATCCCTTTCTCTCTCCCTTAATGGGAGGTCTTATATCTACTGCCTTGCCTGAACCCACGCTCACCGCTCAGACACAAAGGGACACCTGAGCAGGCGAGTTCTGATCGAAGAGGCCTGCCACTCAGCGAGGGGATCAAATGATCCCAAGCCTCCCCCTCCAGGGGTAGGGTTACACGTGGCACGGGGTGTGTGTCTCTCCCTGTACCGGACCACAGGACACGGAAATAGAGGGTGACGTAGTCACCTGTCCTTACAGTCTAGGCCGAACATAACGGCCAGCTGACAGTCTGTTAGTCTATAGGGTTTAGATCACTCAGATGTTCCCAGAAAAGTAATCTCCAACAAAAATATAGTCACTCTTATTAATAATGTATCATTAAGTCATGAGCAGTGTATTAATATGGCTTTAAATAATAATAAATGTGTCAGACGTAGTAAAAAAAACGAGAATGAAGAAGGAATATGACAATAAATTAACAGAAACCGACCCCAAGTAAATTTGTTCTTTTTATTGCGTATTGTGGTGGAATCTTTCTCTCATATTGGAGGTCCAGTGAGAGGTCTGAGGTGACTTGAAATCCTGGGGGGTTAAATCTCTCCTCACCACGTCTCTCTGGCAAGCACGTATGTCTTATTCAGTGAGGTGCGCCTCAGTCCCTGAGAGAGAGGGGTAGAGGGCAGGGGTCAGAGTGTGTGTAGAATAAGTAGAGGAATAGACCTCATAACCTATGTATATGTACACTTCACTATGTACATACACTTAGGTTGGAGTCATTAAAACTCGATTTTCAACCACTCCACAAATGTCTTGTTAACTATGGTTTTGGCAAGTCGGTTAGGACATCTACTTTGTGCATGACACAAATCATTTCCCCCCCAAAAAATTTACAGACAGATTATTTCACTTATAATTCAATATATCACAATTCCAGTGGGTCAGAAGTGTACATACACTAAGTTGACTGTGCCTTTAAACAGCTTGGAAAATTCCAGAAAATGATGTCATGGCGTTAGAAGCTTCTGATAGGCTAATTGACATCATTTGAGTCAATTGGAGGTGTACCTGTGGATGTATTTCAAGGCATACCTTCAAACTCAGTGCCTCTTTGCTTGACATCATGGGAATATCAAAAGAAATCAGCCAAGACCTCAGATTTAGAAATGTAGAAATGTTCAGAATTATCTTACTGTATCTTCTCACATAGAATTAAATTACTGCTGTCATCATTCACCATTCAGTTCCTATTGGGCAAAAACATAAACTAAAACACAACTGAAACCAACTGTAAATGCATTCAATGAGTTTGTAGTCACAAGCTTGATGAAGTCATTGCGTGCTAGGAATATGGGACCAAATACTAAACTTCTGACTACTTTTTAAGTGTGTGTGTGCGGGAAGGGTGACTTTTTTTGCTGGAGTATAGAACCAAACAAATATTTATTTTTGCAACACTGTCCAAATACATACAGAGGGAAGTGTATATTCATAGTAGATTGTAATAAATATCAAGGCTGGCTGCAGGCATATGAACATAAATGGTCACATAGGGCTGCCTTTCCCAAAACCCCCAAAATTGGGTTGTACATCAGCAGTTTTTCTCTTGTTATGTCCGTCACTGACAGTCACACTCACTCAGATATTATCAACATGGCATAAGACACAGAAAAATGGGTAGATATTCAGGAAATGTGCTGTAAAACTGTTATTTTGTTCTCTCAAAATGTATAGAATTACATCATTTAAAAAAATAAAATGGCAACATTTGGTAACATGTTCTCTACTTCTGATGGCAAAATGTGTAGAATTGCAGGAAATTAACTTTTCAACCACCATCACTTTTCTTTCAACCATCATGAGGGGGGCCACTAAAATGTTTTGCCCAGTGAGTTTGGGAGCCCCCCAAACAAATCCCGCTTAGGGCCCCCAAAAGGCTAGGGCCAACCCTGATAAATATAATAAATAATGTGAAAAGTTGAAAAAAGGCAAGTGTAATGACCACAACTCAATCTGACTGAAACTGTAGATTTAAAAAAATAATATTTTTGTCCATAAATATCTTCATATTTCGAACAGATGTTCGAAATCCAGTCCAGTCCAGTTACATCCAATTATGCTAACAGAGCATCACAAGGACCGTGTGTGCGTTGACCCTTAGAGTTAGTCTACCATTATATGTCAATTTGCTTTTCTTCAGTTGCTACACTGTTTCCAATGTAATTTCAAGTATATCAGTCACACTGGGTAAAAGCGTGAAATGCCCAACAGTTTGGGTTATTTCAATGTTGTAGGGATTTACAGGATTCTCCTCACAGTTACAGTTGTGACCCCTGGGTTGGGGTCATTGGTTGTAGAAAGGTTGTAAAAGGGTTGCACAGGGGTTACTTATGGAGCTCTGCGAGGGAGGAAGTGTGTGCAGGGCTGGAGTCTCCCAACGCTGGTCCCCCTCTTGGCCTCTCCTTTATGGGACAGGGCCAAGTAGATGCCTGGATGAGACAGGGAGGAAAAGGTGGTGTAGTGGTTCTCCTCCAGGCTCTCCTTGAACAGACAGTCAGATGAGAACTGTAGCTGTGGGTGGACAAGATGACATGATCAGAAAAGCAAATGTCTTTGTTGCATTACTATACCCCATTTATAACAGTCACATTAGAGTCATGTTAGATTGTACTCACTGCTCCGTGTGCGATGCCCTCTTGGCTCATACAGATATACAAGCCAGTCTTGATGCCTCTGATGCCCACAACACCACGCTTCATGGCAAACACCTTCAGCAAGCCTGCAGGATGCAAGGGATGGTGAGATACAGTCTAACGCAGAGTGACACACACACACACACACACACACACACACACACACACACACACACACACACACACACACACACACACACACACACACACACACACACACACACACACACACACACACACACACACACACACACACACACACACACACACACACACACACACGCAACAGGTTAATGATCTTACATCAAGGGCTTACAGGTCTGTTTCAAATCTGTTCTCTGAAATGGACAGTTCCTCTGACACAACTGATATACAGAACAACTGATATACTGTATATTGTTGTCATCAATTAAAGGAGTTCATCAGAACTTACAATGTTCAGTTGGTTCATGCACTCCTCCTACAGTTCCATTGGACAGGACCTGGAGATGGTATCCTATCCCAACACGGCAGTACAGCAGCTGTTGTTTGACCAATCCTCTGATTGGATGAGGAGGTGGCACACCTGCAGAGAGAGAGAGAGAGAGAGAGAGAGAGAGAGAGAGAGAGAGAGAGAGAGAGAAAGAGAGGGAGATAGATAGAGGGGGTGTGAGAGAGAGATAGATAGATAGATAGAGGGGGAGAGAGAGAGAGAGAGAGAGAGAGAGAGAGAGAGAGAGAGAGAGAGAGAGAGAGAGAGAGAGAGAGAGAGAGAGTCTAAGAAATAAAACTGTGGACACGTGCATCTTATCAGTGGAGCTAAAGGTCTTGTCACGTATTGACCGTAGTTTCTTTTTTATGTCTCTGTTTTAGTTTGGTCAGGAAGTGAGTTGGGGTGGGCATTCTATGTTTTTGTTCTATGTTTTGTATTTCTGATTTTGGTCTGGTATGGTTCCCAATCAGAGGCAGCTGTCAATCGTTGTCTCTGATTGAGAACCATCCTTAGACAGCCTGTTTTCCCACTATGATTTGTGGGTAGTTGTTTTCTGTGTCTGTTTTTAACCATACAGAACTGTTTCGGTTTTCATTTATTTCTCTTGTTCTTTTGTATTCAGTGTTCGGTTACATTTCATTAAAATATGGACACTTACCACGCTGCGCATTGGCCTGATCTTTCCTACTCCTCCTCAGAAGAGGAGGAAAACCGTTACAGGAAAAAAAAAAAGAAAACACTACCCACCAAAAAAGGACCAAGCAGGGTGGTAACCAGGAGCAGAGGGTTCTGGACTCCTCGACTTGGGAGGAGATAATGGAAGGCAAGGGACCCTGGGCACAGGCTGGGGAATATCCCCGTCCCAAGGAAGAGGTGATATGAGGTAAGGCAGCGCAACAGGCACGAGAGGCAGCCCCCAAAACGTTTTTGGGGGGCGGCACACGGGGAGATTGGCAGAGTCAGGCGATAGACCTGAGCCAACTCCCCGTGCTTACCGGAAGAAGCGCATTACTGGTCAGGCACCGTGTTACGCTCATAGCCCGGTGCGCTATAGGCCAGCCCCCCACAAGTGCCATGCGAGAGTGGGCATCCAGCCAGGGCGTATTGTGCCGGCCCAGCGTGTTTGGTCTCCGGTACGCCGTTTTGGCCCAGGGTATCCTGTGCCGGCTCTGCGTGCTGTGTCTCCGGGGCGCTGGGAGGGTGCAGTGCATCCTATGCCTGCGCTCCGCCCGTGCCGGGCGAATGTGGGTATTGAGCCGAAGGGAGAGGTGTGAGTGGTATGCACCAGAGCTCCAGTGCTCACCCACAGCCCGGTTCAACCTGTGCCTGCACTCTGGAGGGTCCGGGCTAAAGTGGTCATCCAGCCTGGAGGAGTGGTGCCAAGGCTGCGCACCAGAGCTCCAGTGCTCCCCCACAGCCCGGTCCATCCGGTGCCTCCTCCATGCACCAGGCCTCCTGTAGGTCTCCCCAGCCTGGTGGGTTCTGTGGCAGCCCCATGCACCAGGCTGTCTTTCCGTCTCCTCCCTCCAAGTTCACCCGTATGTAAGGAGCTGCCAGAGCCCCCCGTCTGTCAGGAGCTGCCAGAGCCGCACGTCTGTCAGGAGCTGCCAGAACCTCAGTCACAACAGTTTAAAGCGGTCTGGCATAGGAACTTCACAACAGGTGTTTTTTTAACCTTTAACTTTCTAATGAACAAACATCCAACAAACACCAGCAGCCGGTTGGAAGGTCATTATGTTACAGTATGTAGGGCCAACAGTTTATAGGAAAACCTCTGGGCCCTAGTAATATTATATCAGCATGATGCAAGAAGACACAACATTTCCTCTCATGTTGTTCTCACCTTTCTGCTTTGAGTCTTTCATTGACAACATCCAGAGGCCTAGCAGTTGATTGCCCTGGTCTTCATTTGCATCTGCACAGTGATAATCCATACACATAGCCAGTAGCATCATCAGGCACGGGAACAGCAGGTAGGCATCCATAGTGATCAGCATTAGATTGCCAGACCTGGGTTCAAATACATGTGTATTTGAGTATCTGTTATGTCAAATACTTTTCTCTGTGTATTTGATTATGTTCAAATACACAGCCCAAAACAATAACTTTTATTTGAGTGAATGGTTATTTGTAAAAACCAAATAGTCTACCAAAATGTATTTGAGATTATGTTCTAATACTTATTTCAAATACCTGGGTAATATGCATGGGAGTGTATTTGAGTCAGTGTATTTGACTATTTTCAAATACTCTCCAAGTGTATTTCCAAATACATTGAAACATTCAACTACTTGCCTATTCAAATAAAATAGATCTGAATACTTACTTTGAATGTATGTGAAAGTAATTGCGATATTTGAAATAGTACTTGAACCCTGGTCTGTTAGATACAAATCAATGGGCACCAGTTCCATTCTGCCATGTTGACTGCAAAGGCTAATACAGTGACGTTAAGAACACAGTCCTTCCATTCGACCCACTCTGTCACCAGACCCACCAGTCAAGTTGTGGTGTTGCGGCTGTCAAAGTGCACTCAACCCTTGATACTTTCCCTAATCCTCCTCCAACCAATGCTGCTGAACGAGATGTACTCCAGTCAAAATAAACACCCCTGCTCCTCATGGTCAGTGTGCCTTCTCTCTGCCCTATCCACTTCCTCCCCTCTCACTTTGCGTTGACACTGCACACACATCACATTTATAATATACACTTTGCTCTATGTCACTTTTGAGAGGTGGCCCTGGTTAGACTTACAGTACATGCCCTTCCCATGTCACTAATTGTTCAAATACAGATTAACCTGATGAAGAGTTTTGTTCTAAAAGATATACCATTAGAATGCTGTAACACTAACCTGATTTGAGTTGGTATACTATCACTATTTTGAATAAGTTTATCAGGGAAAAGTACAGACACAGATAAACCTAATGACGTTGTTGTTTGGGTATGCGTGTTGAAAGTCTTTTGACATACAGTGTTGGAAATTCTAAGACACATAGGCATTATAATAAACAGCAATATTGCTTCTGACAAAAAAATATGCATGCTTTATCACAGGGGTACTCAACACTTAATCTACGAGGTCCGGAGCCTGCTGGTTTTCTCTTCTACCTGATAATTAATTGCACACACCGGGTGTCCCGGGTCTTAATCGGTCCCTGATTAGAAAAAATGCAGTGGAACTAGCTTCGAGGTCCAGAGTTGAGTTTGAGGGCTTTATCAGATAAAAAAACGAAATAAAAACTCATCCTCATTCTCTGCCCACCAGACATGCGTAAGGCTACTGTACCCTACAGTATCGGTGAGATTGCATGGCAGGCCTAATCACTGGTCTGTGCTGGTCTGCAATCAAAGACACAGAGAGAGAGAGAGAGTGTGATTAAGTACATTTAGGCTGGTTATTACGTGTCTCAAACAAGATTCAAAACTGGTGGTGATACAGGACGTTTGTTGCGTAGACCCTCACCTGACCTTTGAGTCTGAAAAAATGTGAGACTGATCCTTGAGATAAAGCAAGGAAAACTCCATCTCGTCTTTATCTTTATGAGACTGACGTCTGTCTGTGAGCCAAATCGTATCGTTCAGATAAGTGAAAGGTCGATTGATAAAGAAAAGTAAACAGGTGGTCCTGTGATCATTCTTTGAATTATTGTCATTTTAAATAGCAGGTGAAATAATTACTGATGATAAACAATTATGTACCATTTAGCTTTTTGTTATCAATAAAAATGATCAAAACGATGATCCTCATCATCATCATGAAAATTGTATACTGAATGTTCCCCTGCTCAGACAGTTCATTGCACCATCACAGATGCCCCTCTCTCGCATGCCTGCCTCAAATGGGGCAACAATAGAGATTCCTGTTTTTCTACAGTCAAAAACTACAATAGCCACAAGGCTGTTGACAATCAAAGCAGCCTGACTGCAGTTGTTTATCACAAAATTCAGCCTATTTCCTGTAGTCTAAAAATTATTAAATGTTTTGTGTCATGTAATAAACTTTATATTCAATTTCTACTTCAAATGGAGCAGACTTAATATCAGTAATAACATATATTAAATCATATGAAATAATGTCATTCAAATAAGTTCACCCACATAAGTACACCCACAATTTCCCCACCTTCTGGGAAAACACGTGGGAGTTCTCAAAGACTGCTAACCTACAAAGCATTACATGGCTTGCTCCAATCTATGTTTCCGATTTGGTCCTGCCGTACATACTGTAACTACATGTACGCTACGGTCACAAGACGCAGGCCTCCTTACTGTCCCTAGAATTTCTCAGCAAACAGCTGGAGGCAGGGCTTTCTTCTATAGAGTTACATTTTTATGGAATGGTCTGCCAACCCATGTGAGAGACGCACTTGGTCTCGACCTTTAAGTCTTTATTGAATACTCATCTCTTCAGTAGGTCCTATGATAGAGAATCGTCTGGTCCAGGGGTGTGAAGGTGAACGGAAAGGCACTGGAGCGACTGTCTCTGCCTGGCCGGTTACCCTCTCTCCACTGAGATTCTCTGCCTCTAACCCTATTACGGGGGCTGAGTCACTGGCTTACTGGTGCTCTTCCATGCCGTCCCTAGGAGGGGTGCGTCACTTGAGTGGGTTGAGTCACTGACGTGATCATCCTGTCCGGGTTGGCACCCCGCTCGTGTTAATACCGTGGGGGAGATCTTCGTGGGCAATACTCGGCTTTGTCTCAGTTGGTGGTTGAAGATATCCCTCTAGTAGTGTGGGGGCTGTGCTTTGGCAAAGTGGGTGGAGTTATATCCTGCCTGGTTGGCCTTGTCCGGGGGTATCGTCGGACGGGGCCACAGTTCTGACCATAATTTCACCCTCCTAATTCCTGTTTACAATCAAAAATTAAAGCAGAAAGCACCAATGACTAGATGAATAAAAAAAAGTGGTCAGATGAAACAGGTGCTAAGCTACAGGACTGTTTTGTTAGCACAGACTGGAATGTGTTCTGGTATTCCTCCAATGGCATTGAGGAGTACACCACATCTGTCATCAGCTTCATCAATAAGTGCATTGATGATGTCATCCCCACAATGACCGTACATACATTCCCTAACAGAAGCCATGGATTACAGGCAGCATCCGCACTGAGCTAAAGGCTAAAGCTTTTAAGGAGCGGGACTCTAACTAAATCCCGTTATGCCCCCCGACGAACCATCAAACAGGCAAAGCGTCAATACAGGACTAAGATTGAGTCGCACTACACCGGCTCTGACGCTTGTCGGATATGGCAGGGCCTGCAAACCATTACAGACTACAAAGGGAAGCACAGCCGAGAGCTGCCCAGTGACACGAGCTTACAGGATGAGCTAAACTACTTCTATGCTCGCTTCGAGGCAAATAACACTGAAACATGCATGAGAGCACCAGCTGTACCAGAAGACTGTGTGATCACGCACTCCACAAATGATGCGGGTAAGACTTTTAGACAGGTCAACATTCACAAGGCCGCAGGGCCAGACGGATTACCAGGACGTTTACTGCGAGCATGCACTGACCAACATAGTGCCTGAGCCCAAGAACACTAAGGTAACCTGCCTAAATGACTACAGACCTGTAGCACTCACGTCTGTAGCCATGAAGTGCTTTGAAAGGCTGGTCATGGCTCACATTAACACCATTATCCCAGAAATCCTAGACCCACTCCAAA